>NW_026606755.1:0-657500 GCF_029890125.1 Rhinichthys klamathensis goyatoka | reverse complement strand
TGTATTGTTTGCTTTAAATTAAATTAAGATTGTATGTTTGGTAATTGAACCTAAATAAATTTTAAATTAATGTGCTATATTTCAGATCAATATATTTGTTTTCCTTCATTTTAATCAACACTAACTTTATTCTCATCTGAATTATAAAGAATTTATTTCTGTATAAAATAAAAAATCCCGAATAATCCAGACCAACCAGAGCGCACTATTTCTACAACATCATCAGTGCTGAAGCGAAACTACCAGAGCCGTTCGGCAGATAGCAAGCAGATATTTTGTGTCACGTCGTGCACAATAACCCTAAAGGCACCAGGGTGGCGGTGCCACCGGCTTTATATATATATATATATATATATATATAAATATATATATATATATATATATATATATATATATATATAAATATAGCTGCGAGCAGCGATGAAGGGCCCAAGCCGGCGGCACCGCCACCCAGGTGCCTTTAGGTAACTAAAGGCACCGGGGTTGCGGTGCCACCGGCTTGGGCCCGTAATCGCTGCTCGCAGCTATATTTATTATTATTATTATTATTTTATCGACTATTCGGGCACTTTTGGGGCTCTTAACTTGCACGAAAACTCTTGAAACTTTGCACACTGGTCAGAACCCGCGGCCATCAGGGCCGGGCTGAAGCTGGTACCCGGGCGTGGCAGGGGGGCTCGACAGCGCCCCCTGGAACGGGGTCCGAAAACTTGGTCCATAAATCAAACACGCTTCCATGTAATAATATGAAACTCTGTACACATATAGATCTCATCGGTTCATATATCCTTTGTACTTTTACTTTTTACCCCAGCCCAACAGGAAGTCGGCTATTATGGTTTGTTTGGAAGCGTATGCCCCTGGAATTCGATATACTCCTCCTAGAGAATTCAACCAATCGCAAGGAAACTCGTTCAGCATGATGTCAAGACATTGAGGATGAAAAATTGCCAGGGGATTTTTCATATCTCGAACGGTTTGGCCGTGGCGAGGAAACGAATTTATGGCGAATAATGGAAACAGGAAGTGTGTTATAACTTCTGCATACATTAACTGATCTTGATGAAACTTCAACAGTATGTTCGCTGTAAGAGGCCGATCACATGGATGTGACTATTGTGAGTCAAAGTTATAGCGCCACCAACTGGCAGCAGGAAGTGTGTCACTTTCTAAATGCTTTTGACAAAAGTGGGGGGGTTAGTTTTATCTACAGTTACAAAACTCAGCGTGTATATTCTTCTCCTCAAGCCAAACAACTTTCTAATTTAAAGTAATTAGCTCCGACCCTCAGAAAGTCAGATATTGTGGTTTGAATAGGGTCATTTTCTCTCTCTCTCTCTCTCTGAGCCAATATGGCAAGCCGCCTTAACATTTAATCATTTTAACCTACTAGTCTCTATTTTCATGCTACTAGTACTTATTTTTAGATACTAGTATCTATTCCATTAAGTACTGGTACTTATTCATTAGCGACTAGTGCTTATTCTTTAGTACTAGTGCCTATTCTTTAGATACTAGTGCTTATTCTTTAGATATTCTTTTGAATACATATTAGTAGCTAATGAATAAGTACTGGTATCTATTTAATAGGTACTAGTATCTAATGACTTAGTACTAGTATTTATTGAATAAATACTAGTATCTATTAATAGGTACTAGTATCTAAAAGGTCATTTTCTCTTTCTCTCTCTCTGAGCCAATATGGCAAGCCGTTTTAACATTTAATCATTTTAACCTACTAGTCTCTATTTTCATGCTACTAGTACTTATTTTTTAGATACTAGTATCTATTCCATTAAGTACTAGTACTTATTCATTAGCGACTAGTGCTTATTCTGTTTAGAATATTCAAAGTGCTTATTCAATTTTTTTGCTTATTTATATTTTCAGAGCAGAAAATCCGATTTTTCTGCTTATTCAATATTGCATCTAAAAATGTAAGTGACTTGACGTGTGTGTGTGTGTGTGTGTGTGTGTGTGTGTGTGAGAGAGAGAGAGATGTGTCTGTTACAGTGACAAGAGTTCAACCCTTTAAGGCCTTGTCTTTTTGGATATATATTTTTTTTATTAAAAAAAATGTGCATACAACCCATATATTTTAAATGTATTGTTTGCTTTAAATTAAATTAAGATTGTATGTTTGGTAATTGAACCTAAATAAATTTTAAACTAAAGTGCTATATTTCAGATCAATATATTTGTTTTCCTTCATTTTAATCAACACTAACTTTATTCTCATCTGAATTATAAAGAATTTATTTCTGTATAAAATAAAAAATCCCGAATAATCCAGACCAACCAGAGCGCACTATTTCTACAACATCATCAGTGCTGAAGCGAAACTACCAGAGCCGTTCGGCAGATAGCAAGCAGATATTTTGTGTCACGTCGTGCACAATAACCCTAAAGGCACCAGGGTGGCGGTGCCACCGGCTTTATATATATATATATATATATATATATAAAAATATATATATATATATATATATATATATATATATATAAATATAGCTGCGAGCAGCGATGAAGGGCCCAAGCCGGCGGCACCGCCACCCTGGTGCCTTTAGGTAACTAAAGGCAGCGGGGTTGCGGTGCCACCGGCTTGGGCCCGTAATCGCTGCTCGCAGCTATATTTATATATATATATATTTAGGGCCCAAGCCTTGAAAAGGCGAAGGCCCTATTGTTTTCCTAAGGATTATTATTTATTATTATTAGGGCCCAAGCCTTGAAAAGGCGAAGGCCCTATTGTTTTCCTAAGGATTATTATTTATTATTATTATTATTATTAGGGCCCAAGCCTTGAAAAGGCGAAGGCCCTATTGTTTTCCTAAGGATTATTATTAGGGCCCAAGCCTTGAAAAGGCGAAGGCCCCTATTGTTTTCCTAAGGATTATTATTTATTAGGGCCCAAGCCTTGAAAAGGCGAAGGCCCTATTGTTTTCCTTAGGATTATTATTTATTATTATTATTATTTTACTACCTTTTGGGCACTTTTGGGGGCCTTAACGTGCTCGAAAACTCTTGAAACTTTGCACACATCTCAGAACCCGCGGCCATCAGGGCCGGGCTGAAGCTGGTACCCGGGCGTGGCAGGGGTGCTCGACAGCGCCCCCTGGAACGGGGTTTGAACACTTGGTCCATAAATCAAACACGCTTGCATGTAATAATATGAAACTCAGTACACATATAGATCTCATCGGTTCATATATACTTCATGCTCTTACTTTTTACCCCAGCCCAACAGGAAGTCGGCTATTAAGGGTTGTTTGGAAAACACATGCAATGGAATGTGAAATACTCCTCCTAGAGAATTCAAACACACGGCACGAAACTCGGTCAGCATGAAGTCAAGACACTGAGGATGAAAAATTGCCAGGGGATTTTTGATATCTCGAACGGTTTGGCCGTGGCGAGTAAACGAAATTATGGCGAGAAACGTGAAACAGGAAGTGTGTTATAACTACTGCATACATTAACTAATCTTGATGAAACTTCAGCAGTGTGTTCGTTGTAAGAGCCCGATCACATGGATGTGACTATTGTGAGTCAAAGTTATAGCGCCACCAACTGGAAGCAGGAAGTGTGTCACTTTCAAAATGCTTTTAAATCACCCTCTTATTTTTACCCGATTTGCTTCAAACTTCATGTGCATAATGTAGACACACACCAGATGTAGACCTGTGAAAGGATTATTGATATCTTAGATACTGTTGCCATGGCAATGCATCAAACATTAATATTCCTTTTTTTAAGCTTTTTCATGCTTTTTTATGCTTTCGGGCACTTTTGGGGTTCTTAACGTGCTCGAAAACTCTTGAAACTTTGCACACGGGACAAAACCCGCGGCCATCAGGGCCAGGCTGAAGCTGGTACCCGGGCGTGGCAGGGGGGCTCGACAGCGCCCCCTTGAACGGGTCAGACAATTTGGTCCATATATCCAACACGCTTTACCCTATTTGCTTCAAACTTGATGTGTATAATGTAGACACAAGCCAGATGTAGACCTGTGAAAGGATTGTTGATATCATAGATGCTGTTGCCGTGACAACGCATCAAACTTTAATATTCTTTTTGGATACTTTTGAGATTCTTAGCGCACTTTTGGGGCCCTTAACATGCTCAAAAACTCTTGAAACTTTGCACACGGGTCAGAAACCGCGGCCATCAGGGCCGGGCTGAAGCTGGTACCCGGGCGTGGCAGGGGGGCTCGACAGCGCCCCCTGGAATGGGGTCCGAAAACTTGGTCCATAAATCAAACAGGCTTTACCCGATTTGCTTCAAACTTGATGTGTATAATGTAGACACACGCCAGATGTAGACCTGTGAAAGGATTGTTGATATCTTAGATGCTGTTGCCGTGACAACGCATCAAACTTTAATATTCTTTTTGGATACTTTTGAGACTCTCAGCGCACTTTGGGGGCCCTTAACGTGCTCAAAAACTCTTGAAACTTTGCACACGGGTCAGAACCCGTGGCCATCAGGGCCGGGCTGAAGCTGGTACCCGGGCGTGGCAGGGGGGCTCGACAGTGCCCCCTGGAACGGGGTCCAAAAACTTGGTCCATAAATCAAACACGCTTGAATGTAATAATATGAAACTCGGTACACATATAGATCTCATCGATTCATATATCCTTTGTACTTTTACTTTTTACCCCAGCCCAACAGGAAGTCGGCTATTATGGTTTGTTTGGAAGCGTATGCCCCTGGAATTCGATATACTCCTCCTAGAGAATTCAACCAATCGCCACGAAACTCGGTCAGCATGAAGTCAAGACATTGAGGATGAAAAGTTGCCAGGGGATTTTTGATATCTCGAACGGTTTGGCCGTGGCGAGGAAACGAATTTATGGCGAATAAAGGAAACAGGAAGTGTGTTATAACTTCTGCATACATTAACTGATCTTGATGAAACTTCAGCAGTGTGTTCGCTGTAAGAGTCCGATCACATGGATGTGACTATTGTGAGTCAAAGTTATAGCGCCACCAACTGGCAGCAGGAAGTGTGTCACTTCCTAAAGGCTTTGAAATCACCCTCTTATTTTTACCCAATTTGCTTCAAACTTTATGTGTATAATGTAGACACACGGCAGATGTAGACCTGAGAAAGGATTATTGATATCTTAGATACTGTTGCCGTGGCAACGCATCAAACTTTATTATTCTTTGTTGATGCTTTTGAGACTCTTAACATACTTGAAATTGCATGAAACCCGACAGACACATCACATTTATTAGACAGTAGACATGTGCAGAGTTTCAGAAACGGGCATGAGAGCAATTAGAGAATAATGTTTAAGTTTAAAAACAGCCAGAATGGTTGTTTAGTCAAAAAAATTTTTTTCCAAATCATACATAGTGTTATACTGCCCTCTTGTGTTCAAAATCAGGTAAAAAGCGAAAGTAAAATAAGGACGTCTGCACAATTCATTAATAATGGTGCAGAGTAGAGTGAGCTTTTTCAATTAATTCCTATGGAAGTAGGAATGAACTAAACAACGTTCGCTCTGTTCTGCTTGTCCCTCACCGTGGGCGCGCAGAGTTATGAATGCCCGTGCAGCCGTGAGCATTTTAGTTTCATTTTAAAATTAGCGCCATTTCGGGGGACGTATTACTTTAATTTATTTAACAAAAACACAATGTTGTGTTTTATTGCGAGTGTACACAAATATAAGTAAACACTTTGACGTTTGAATGATGTCCTGTATGAAGAAAATGACGGAGTATGTTTCACTGTTCAATCGCGCTGAGCCACCCAGACCCCCCCACACACACTGACACACACACACACACACACACACAAACACACACACAAACACACACACACACAATAATAAAACATTCAACCTAACATATACAAATTACACTGCTATGTTGAAATAGTCAGTAGTACAATTTGTATCATTCACAGTAAGCACCGCTCCACTGTGATTTTTCCAAGCACATTTTTGCACAAGTGAAGAGGATGATTTTTTCCGTCGATATTGGAACGTGAGTGAAGTACAAAGCCTGTAATAAAGAATAGTTTAGCATCCAAATACATCGCAAATGTTGCAACATTTAGATTCTAAAGAGAGATTTACGTGAGCCTAACACCACTTACTTTTACTTTTGTTTTAAATTATTTCGTTTTGGCTTTATTATAGTTATTTTTTTATTCGTGTTCTGTTCTGAATATCATTAAATTTAAAGGATTTGTTGTGGAATATTTTGAGTGTATAATCAAATAACACTAAACCGTCACTAGGTGTCGCCAGGCGACCGTCTTAATGAGCGGGTCATTGATTCATTCGTTCAAACGATTCGATATCAGTACGAATCATTCAGTACGAATCAACGAATCATTCAGTAATGAGAACGCGTTGCTGTGAGATGCTCGATGGTTCTGCTGTGATCTTTGTTTAACTATTTTCGCTGCTGAAACAGAAAAAAAGTCAATATTGCATCTAAAATGTAAGTGATTTGACGTGTGTGTGTGTGTCTGTGTGTGTGTGTATGATTGTGTCTGTTACAGTGATTGTTTAACCCTTGTTAAAGTTTAGGCCTTGTCTTTTTGGATATATATCTTTTTATATAAAAAAAATAGCATACAACCCATATATTTTAAATGTATTGTTTGCTTTAAATTACATTAAGATTGTATGTTTGGTAATTGAACCTGAATGAATTATAAATGAATGTGCTATATTTCAGATCATATATTTGTTTTCCTTAAAATTTTAACTAACACTAACTTTATTCTCATCTGAATGATAGATTATTTATTTATGTATAAAATAAAAACACATTTGATTTTTCTTTTTTAATCAATGTAGAATGTGTAACTGAAAAAATAAACAGATTAGGGCTCTGATCGAGGACAATAAATGAAAACAAATGCAATATGATGAATGTCCAAAAGATTTTTTTTGCTTTTAAACTATGTGTGTGTGTGTGTGTGTGTGTGTGTGTGTGTGTAAGAGATTTCGGTTGGGTGACAGTTGTAGTTTACAGTTTGACAAAAGCACAATGTTGTGTTTTATTGCGATTGTACACAAATATAAGTAAACACTTTGCAGTTTGAATAATGTCCTGTATGAACAAGAGGACGGGGTATGTTTTTATGTCTACATTGTTCAATCACGCCACACACACACACACACCAACTATTTTTCTAATCAGATCAGGCAAGTAATATTCTGTCTTGGCACACTTCATATAACTTTCAAACTTGTGTACTTATTTCATGTGTCCATTAAGTCCATGAGACCGTAGGGTGTCTCATTTTTCATTTTAGGTTTCAGAAGGTTGCTCACGCATACTTTGTGGTTGATATGTGCCCTCAATGCACACTTTTGCAGAGCCCACACCAATGCAAGCTCTACAGCACACATCTTCTCAAAGGTCAAAGCGGAGTTACGATATTGCCCGTCATGCACAGTAACCCTAAAGGCACCGGGGTGGCGGTGCCACCGGCTTGTTTATATATATATATATATATATATATATATATATATAAAGGCACCGGGGTGGCGGTGCCACCGGCTTGTTTATATATATATATATATATATATATATATATATATATATATATATATAAATATAGCTGCGAGCAGCGATGAAGGGCCAAAGCCGGCGGCACCGCCACTCCGGTGCCTTTAGGTAACTAAAGGCACCGGGGTTGCGGTGCCACCGGCTTGGGCCCGTAATCGCTGCTCGCAGCTATATTTATTATTATTATTTTACTACCTTTTGGGCACTTTTGGGGGCCTTAACGTGCTCGAAAACTCTTGAAACTTTGCACACATCTCAGAACCCGCGGCCATCAGGGCCGGGCTGAAGCTGGTACCCGGGCGTGGCAGGGGGGCTCGACAGCGCCCCCTGGAACGGGGTTTGAACACTTGGTCCATAAATCAAACACGCTTGCATGTAATAATATGAAACTCAGTACACATATAGATCTCATCGATTCATATATACTTCATGCTCTTACTTTTTACCCCAGCCCAACAGGAAGTCGGCTATTAAGGGTTGTTTGGAAAACACATGCAATGGAATGTGAAATACTCCTCCTAGAGAATTCAAACACACGGCACGAAACTCGGTCAGCATGAAGTCAAGACACTGAGGATGAAAAATTGCCAGGGGATTTTTGATATCTCGAACGGTTTGGCCGTGGCGAGTAAACGAAATTATGGCGAGAAACGTGAAACAGGAAGTGTGTTATAACTACTGCATACATTAACTAATCTTGATGAAACTTCAGCAGTGTGTTCGTTGTAAGAGCCCGATCACATGGATGTGACTATTGTGAGTCAAAGTTATAGCGCCACCAACTGGCAGCAGGAAGTGTGTCACTTTCAAAATGCTTTTAAATCACCCTCTTATTTTTACCCGATTTGCTTCAAACTTCATGTGCATAATGTAGACACACGCCAGATGTAGACCTGTGAAAGGATTATTGATATCTTAGATACTGTTGCCATGGCAATGCATCAAACATTAATATTCCTTTTTTTAAGCTTTTTCATGCTTTTTTATGCTTTCGGGCACTTTTGGGGTTCTTAACGTGCTCGAAAACTCTTGAAACTTTGCACACGGGACAAAACCCGCGGCCATCAGGGCCAGGCTGAAGCTGGTACCCGGGCGTGGCAGGGGGGCTCGACAGCGCCCCCTTGAACGGGTCAGACAATTTGGTCCATATATCCAACACGCTTTACCCTATTTGCTTCAAACTTGATGTGTATAATGTAGACACAAGCCAGATGTAGACCTGTGAAAGGATTGTTGATATCTTAGATGCTGTTGCCGTGACAACGCATCAAACTTTAATATTCTTTTTGGATACTTTTGAGATTCTTAGCGCACTTTTGGGGCCCTTAACATGCTCAAAAACTCTTGAAACTTTGCACACGGGTCAGAAACCGCGGCCATCAGGGCCGGGCTGAAGCTGGTACCCGGGCGTGGCAGGGGGGCTCGACAGCGCCCCCTGGAACGGGGTCCGAAAACTTGGTCCATAAATCAAACAGGCTTTACCCGATTTGCTTCAAACTTGATGTGTATAATGTAGACACACGCCAGATGTAGACCTGTGAAAGGATTGTTGATATCTTAGATGCTGTTGCCGTGACAACGCATCAAACTTTAATATTCTTTTTGGATACTTTTGAGACTCTCAGCGCACTTTTGGGGCCCTTAACATGCTCAAAAACTCTTGAAACTTTGCACACGGGTCAGAACCCGCGGCCATCAGGGCCGGGCTGAAGCTGGTACCCGGGCGTGGCAGGGGGGCTCGACAGCGCCCCCTGGAATGGGGTCCGAAAACTTGGTCCATAAATCAAACACGCTTGAATGTAATAATATGAAACTCGGTACACATATAGATCTCATCGATTCATATATCCTTTGTACTTTTACTTTTTACCCCAGCCCAACAGGAAGTCGGCTATTATGGTTTGTTTGGAAGCGTATGCCCCTGGAATTCGATATACTCCTCCTAGAGAATTCAACCAATCGCCACGAAACTCGGTCAGCATGAAGTCAAGACATTGAGGATGAAAAGTTGCCAGGGGATTTTTGATATCTCGAACGGTTTGGCCGTGGCGAGGAAACGAATTTATGGCGAATAAAGGAAACAGGAAGTGTGTTATAACTTCTGCATACATTAACTGATCTTGATGAAACTTCAGCAGTGTGTTCGCTGTAAGAGTCCGATCACATGGATGTGACTATTGTGAGTCAAAGTTATAGCGCCACCAACTGGCAGCAGGAAGTGTGTCACTTCCTAAAGGCTTTGAAATCACCCTCTTATTTTTACCCAATTTGCTTCAAACTTTATGTGTATAATGTAGACACACGGCAGATGTAGACCTGAGAAAGGATTATTGATATCTTAGATACTGTTGCCGTGGCAACGCATCAAACTTTATTATTCTTTGTTGATGCTTTTGAGACTCTTAACATACTTGAAATTGCATGAAACCCGACAGACACATCACATTTATTAGACAGTAGACATGTGCAGAGTTTCAGAAACGGGCATGGTGAGAGCAATTAGAGAATAATGTTTAAGTTTAAAAACAGCCAGAATGGTTGTTTAGTCAAAAAAATTTTTTTTCCAAATCATACATAGTGTTATACTGCCCTCTTGTGTTCAAAATCAGGTAAAAAGCGAAAGTAAAATAAGGACGTCTGCACAATTCATTAATAATGGTGCAGAGTAGAGTGAGCTTTTTCAATTAATTCCTATGGAAGTAGGAATGAACTAAACAACGTTCGCTCTGTTCTGCTCGTCCCTCACCGTGGGCGCGCAGAGTTATGAATGCCCGTGCAGCCGTGAGCATTTTAGTTTCATTTTAAAATTAGCGCCATTTCGGGGGACGTATTACTTTAATTTATTTAACAAAAACACAATGTTGTGTTTTATTGCGAGTGTACACAAATATAAGTAAACACTTTGACGTTTGAATGATGTCCTGTATGAAGAAAATGACGGAGTATGTTTCACTGTTCAATCGCGCTGAGCCACCCAGACCCCCACACACACACTGACACACACACACACACACACACACAAACACACACACACACACACACACACACACACACAATAATAAAACATTCAACCTAACATATACAAATTACACTGCTATGTTGAAATAGTCAGTAGTACAATTTGTATCATTCACAGTAAGCACCGCTCCACTGTGATTTTTCCAAGCACATTTTTGCACAAGTGAAGAGGATGATTTTTTCCGTCGATATTGGAACGTGAGTGAAGTACAAAGCCTGTAATAAAGAATAGTTTAGCATCCAAATACATCGCAAATGTTGCAACATTTAGATTCTAAAGAGAGATTTACGTGAGCCTAACACCACTTACTTTTACTTTTGTTTTAAATTATTTCGTTTTGGCTTTATTATAGTTATTTTTTTATTCGTGTTCTGTTCTGAATATCATTAAATTTAAAGGATTTGTTGTGGAATATTTTGAGTGTATAATCAAATAACACTAAACCGTCACTAGGTGTCGCCAGGCGACCGTCTTAATGAGCGGGTCATTGATTCATTCGTTCAAACGATTCGATATCAGTACGAATCAACGAATCATTCAGTAATGAGAACGCGTTGCTGTGAGATGCTCGATGGTTCTGCTGTGATCTTTGTTTAACTATTTTCGCTGCTGAAACAGAAAAAAAGTCAATATTGCATCTAAAATGTAAGTGATTTGACGTGTGTGTGTGTGTCTGTGTGTGTGTGTGTGTGTGTGTATGATTGTGTCTGTTACAGTGATTGTTTAACCCTTGTTAAAGTTTAGGCCTTGTCTTTTTGGATATATATCTTTTTATATAAAAAAAATAGCATACAACCCATATATTTTAAATGTATTGTTTGCTTTAAATTACATTGAGATTTGTATGTTTGGTAATTGAACCTGAATGAATTATAAATGAATGTGCTATATTTCAGATCATATATTTGTTTTCCTTAAAATTTGAACTAACACTAACTTTATTCTCATCTGAATGATAGATTATTTATTTATGTATAAAATAAAAACACATTTGATTTTTCTTTTTTAATCAATGTAGAATGTGTAACTGAAAAAATAAACAGATTAGGGCTCTGATCGAGGACAATAAATGAAAACAAATGCAATATGATGAATGTCCAAAAGATTTTTTTTGCTTTTAAACTATGTGTGTGTGTGTGTGTGTGTGTGTGTGTGTGTGTGTGTGTGTGTGTGTGTGTGTGTGTGTGTGTGTGTAAGAGATTTCGGTTGGGTGACAGTTGTAGTTTACAGTTTGACAAAAGCACAATGTTGTGTTTTATTGCGATTGTACACAAATATAAGTAAACACTTTGCAGTTTGAATAATGTCCTGTATGAACAAAAGGACGGGGTATGTTTTTATGTCTACATTGTTCAATCACGCCACACACACACACACACACACACACACACACACCAACTATTTTTCTAATCAGATCAGGCAAGTAATATTCTGTCTTGGCACACTTCATATAACTTTCAAACTTGTGTACTTATTTCATGTGTCCATTAAGTCCATGAGACCGTAGGGTGTCTCATTTTTCATTTTAGGTTTCAGAAGGTTGCTCACGCATACTTTGTGGTTGATATGTGCCCTCAATGCACACTTTTGCAGAGCCCACACCAATGCAAGCTCTACAGCACGCATCTTCTCAAAGGTCAAAGCGGAGTTACGATATTGCCCGTCATGCACAGTAACCCTAAAGGCACCGGGGTGGCGGTGCCACCGGCTTGTTTATATATATATATATATATATATATATATATATAAAGGCACCGGGGTGGCGGTGCCACCGGCTTGTTTATATATATATATATATATATATATATATATATATATAAATATAGCTGCGAGCAGCGATGAAGGGCCAAAGCCGGCGGCACCGCCACTCCGGTGCCTTTAGGTAACTAAAGGCACCGGGGTTGCGGTGCCACCGGCTTGGGCCCGTAATCGCTGCTCGCAGCTATATTTTATTATTATTATTATTATTATTTTACTACCTTTTGGGCACTTTTGGGGGCCTTAACGTGCTCGAAAACTCTTGAAACTTTGCACACATCTCAGAACCCGCGGCCATCAGGGCCGGGCTGAAGCTGGTACCCGGGCGTGGCAGGGGGGCTCGACAGCGCCCCCTGGAACGGGGTTTGAACACTTGGTCCATAAATCAAACACGCTTGCATGTAATAATATGAAACTCAGTACACATATAGATCTCATCGGTTCATATATACTTCATGCTCTTACTTTTTACCCCAGCCCAACAGGAAGTCGGCTATTAAGGGTTGTTTGGAAAACACATGCAATGGAATGTGAAATACTCCTCCTAGGGAATTCAAACACACGGCACGAAACTCGGTCAGCATGAAGTCAAGACATTGAGGATGAAAAATTGCCAGGGGATTTTTGATATCTCGAACGGTTTGGCCGTGGCGAGTAAACGAAATTATGGCGAGAAACGTGAAACAGGAAGTGTGTTATAACTACTGCATACATTAACTAATCTCGATGAAACTTCAGCAGTGTGTTCGTTGTAAGAGCCCGATCACATGGATGTGACTATTGTGAGTCAAAGTTATAGCGCCACCAACTGGCAGCAGGAAGTGTGTCACTTTCAAAATGCTTTTAAATCACCCTCTTATTTTTACCCGATTTGCTTCAAACTTCATGTGCATAATGTAGACACACGCCAGATGTAGACCTGTGAAAGGATTATTGATATCTTAGATACTGTTGCCATGGCAATGCATCAAACATTAATATTCCTTTTTTTAAGCTTTTTCATGCTTTTTTATGCTTTCGGGCACTTTTGGGGTTCTTAACGTGCTCGAAAACTCTTGAAACTTTGCACACAGGACAAAACCCGCGGCCATCAGGGCCAGGCTGAAGCTGGTACCCGGGCGTGGCAGGGGGGCTCGACAGCGCCCCCTTGAACGGGTCAGACAATTTGGTCCATATATCCAACACGCTTTACCCTATTTGCTTCAAACTTGATGTGTATAATGTAGACACAAGCCAGATGTAGACCTGTGAAAGGATTGTTGATATCTTAGATGCTGTTGCCGTGACAACGCATCAAACTTTAATATTCTTTTTGGATACTTTTGAGATTCTTAGCGCACTTTTGGGGCCCTTAACATGCTCAAAAACTCTTGAAACTTTGCACACGGGTCAGAAACCGCGGCCATCAGGGCCGGGCTGAAGCTGGTACCCGGGCGTGGCAGGGGGGCTCGACAGCGCCCCCTGGAATGGGGTCCTAAAACTTGGTCCATAAATCAAACAGGCTTTACCCGATTTGCTTCAAACTTGATGTGTATAATGTAGACACACGCCAGATTTAGACCTGTGAAAGGATTGTTGATATCTTAGATGCTGTTGCCGTGACAACGCATCAAACTTTAATATTCTTTTTGGATACTTTTGAGACTCTCAGCGCACTTTGGGGGCCCTTAACGTGCTCAAAAACTCTTGAAACTTTGCACACGGGTCAGAAACCGTGGCCATCAGGGCCGGGCTGAAGCTGGTACCCGGGCGTGGCAAGGGGGCTCGACAGCGCCCCCTGGAACGGGGTCTGAAAACTTGGTCCATAAATCAAACACGCTTGAATGTAATAATATGAAACTCGGTACACATATAGATCTCATCGATTCATATATCCTTTGTACTTTTACTTTTTACCCCAGCCCAACAGGAAGTCGGCTATTATGGTTTGTTTGGAAGCGTATGCCCCTGGAATTCGATATACTCCTCCTAGAGAATTCAACCAATCGCCACGAAACTCGGTCAGCATGAAGTCAAGACATTGAGGATGAAAAGTTGCCAGGGGATTTTTGATATCTCGAACGGTTTGGCCGTGGCGAGGAAACAAATTTATGGCGAATAAAGGAAACAGGAAGTGTGTTATAACTTCTGCATACATTAAGTGATCTTGATGAAACTTCAGCAGTGTGTTCGCTGTAAGAGCCCGATCACATGGATGTGACTATTGTGAGTCAAAGTTATAGGGCCACCAACTGGCAGCAGGAAGTGTGTCACTTCCTAAAGGCTTTGAAATCACCCTCTTATTTTTACCCAATTTGCTTCAAACTTTATGTGTATAATGTAGACACACGGCAGATGTAGACCTGAGAAAGGATTATTGATATCTTAGATACTGTTGCCGTGGCAACGCATCAAACTTTATTATTCTTTGTTGATGCTTTTGAGACTCTTAACATACTTGAAATTGCATGAAACCCGACAGACACATCACATTTATTAGACAGTAGACATGTGCAGAGTTTCAGAAACGGGCATGGTGAGAGCAATTAGAGAATAATGTTTAAGTTTAAAAACAGCCAGAATGGTTGTTTAGTCAAAAAATTTTTTTTCCCAAATCATACATAGTGTTATACTGCCCTCTTGTGTTCAAAATCAGGTAAAAAGCTAAAGTAAAATAAGGACGTCTGCACAATTCATTAATAATGGTGCAGAGTAGAGTGAGCTTTTTCAATTAATTCCTATGGAAGTAGGAATGAACTAAACAACGTTCGCTCTGTTCTGCTCGTCCCTCACCGTGGGCGCGCAGAGTTATGAATGCCCGTGCAGCCGTGAGAATTTTAGTTTCATTTTAAAATTAGCGCCATTTCGGGGGACGTATTACTTTAATTTATTTAACAAAAACACAATGTTGTGTTTTATTGCGAGTGTACACAAATATAAGTAAACACTTTGACGTTTGAATGATGTCCTGTATGAAGAAAATGACGGAGTATGTTTCACTGTTCAATCGCGCTGAGCCACCCAGACCCCCACACACACACTGACACACACACACACACACACACACACACACACACACACACACAAACACACACACACACACACAATAATAAAACATTCAACCTAACATATACAAATTACACTGCTATGTTGAAATAGTCAGTAGTACAATTTGTATCATTCACAGTAAGCACCGCTCCACTGTGATTTTTCCAAGCACATTTTTGCACAAGTGAAGAGGATGATTTTTTCCGTCGATATTGGAACGTGAGTGAAGTACAAAGCCTGTAATAAAGAATAGTTTAGCATCCAAATACATCGCAAATGTTGCAACATTTAGATTCTAAAGAGAGATTTACGTGAGCCTAACACCACTTACTTTTACTTTTGTTTTAAATTATTTCGTTTTGGCTTTATTATAGTTATTTTTTTATTCGTGTTCTGTTCTGAATATCATTAAATTTAAAGGATTTGTTGTGGAATATTTTGAGTGTATAATCAAATAACACTAAACCGTCACTAGGTGTCGCCAGGCGACCGTCTTAATGAGCGGGTGCTGAAACAGAAAAAAGTCAATATTGCATATAAAATGTAAGTGATTTGACTTGTGTGTGTGTCTGTGTCTGTGTCTGTGTGTGTGTGTGTGTGTGTGTGTGTGTGTATGATTGTGTCTGTTACAGTGATTGTTTAACCCTTGTTAAAGTTTAGGCCTTGTCTTTTTGGATATATATCTTTTTATATAAAAAAAATAGGCATACAACCCATATATTTTAAATGTATTGTTTAGGCCTTGTCTTTTTGGATATATATCTTTTTATATAAAAAAAATAGGCATACAACCCATATATTTTAAATGTATTGTTTGCTTTAAATTACATTAAGATTTGTATGTTTGGTAATTGAACCTGAATGAATTTTAAATGAATGTGCTATATTTCAGAGTTTTCCTTAAAATTTGAACTAACACTAACTTTATTCTCATCTGAATGATAGATTATTTGTTTCTGTATAAAATAAAAAAGAGATTTTGGTTGGGTGACAGTTGTAGTTTACAGTTTGACAAAAGCACAATGTTGTGTTTTATTGCGATTGTTCACAAATATAAGTAAACACTTTACAGTTTGAATAATGTCCTGTATGAACAAAAGGAGTATGTTTTTATGTCTACATTGTTCAATCACGTTTCACACACACACACACACACACACACACACACAAACTTTTTTTCTAATCAGATCAGGCAAGTAATATTCTGTCTTGGCTAGGGTTGGGTACCGAAACTCGGTGCCAATAGGGAACCGGTTCCGACGTAAACGGTAGTAACCAGACCGAATAAGAACGAAAATTTCGGTGCCTGATTTCGGTGCCTAACTTCATTAGGCACACACGCACACACACAAGGTCTCTCGCTCTCTCTCTCTCCGCCGTGCGTGTGCTACACAGTTTGGAGCACAGTCTCTTCTGTCTCGCAAGCGCGCTCTTTCTCGCAAGGTTTGGCTGCATTTCACGTGTAAAATTACGTGTCAGAACGCCCTCTGGGTGTGCCGATAGTCTGAATCCCATATAGAATCAAGTCAATTCATTGGCTGATGGCGCGGGCGCCGCATCGACGCACTTACGTCGTCATACTATGTTGGCGCGCGCGCGCCATCTGCTCCTCAGATTTCTTTGCCGAAAAAGGAAGCTGGTCGGCAGCGCGAGGAGCTTGGCTGCGTCCCGTTCCCTATTGAGAGATATGTTACACCAGTAACCAGAGATGTTCTCTTTCATAGGTTCACTCAACGCTGCGTAGCTAAGAAGCAGTGGATTTGTAGGCTGCTGTATCACGTGCCGTTTGAACTGACGCGCTACAGCGATCTGTCACATTTCAAAGAGCCAAAACGTTATTTATTGTGTGAATCTCGTAAAAATATTGACAGAATCTGACAGCTGTGGATTTGTTCCATATCAAAAGTAACCTTCTCTGTCTTGTCTGTCCGTGTCCTCTTTGTCCGCGATTTTTCTGTGTGAAAAGGGTCATTTGCGTGAGTCTCACGGTCAATGGGTGAGAGTTGGCAGCTCTGCCTGCTAGTAATCTCTATTAATCTCCAGTATTATTACATTGTTTGATACAATATTGTTTCATTTGATATTATGTAAATATGAATTTTTATTTTATATTGGTTTTATTATTACCATATGTTACTTGTATTTATATTGTTTAAAGATTTAAGTTAATATTGTGTCCAGTTTGGCCCTGTAAATTAAAGGGTATTATTTTTTGATAAAGTGTGTGCGGTTTCATTTTTTTAAGGACCGATTTAAGAACCGTTTAAGCACCGGAACCGTTTAAAAAATACCGAGTAGGTACTGGAATCGGATAAAACCCAAACGATACCCAACCCTAGTCTTGGCACAATTGATTTAACTTTCATAACTTATTTCATGTGTCCATTAAGTCCATGAGACCGTAGGGTGTCTCATTTTTCATTTTAGGTTTCAGAAGGTTGCTCACGCATACTTTGTGGTTGATATGTGCCCTCAATGCACACTTTTGCAGAGCCCACACCAATGCAAGCTTTACAGCACACATCTCAAAGGTCAAAGCGGAGTTACGATATTGCCCGTCATGCACAGTAACCCTAAAGGCACCGGGGTGGCGGTGCCACCGGCTTGTTTATATATATATATATATATATAAAGGCACCGGGGTGGCGGTGCCACCGGCTTGTTTATATATATATATATATATATATATATATATATATATATATATATATATATATATATATATAAATATAGCTGCGAGCAGCGATGAAGGGCCAAAGCCGGCGGCACCGCCACTCCGGTGCCTTTAGGTAACTAAAGGCACCGGTGTTGCGGTGCCACCGGCTTGGGCCCGTAATCGCTGCTCGCAGCTATATTTATTATTATTTTACTACCTTTTGGGCACTTTTGGGGGCCTTAACGTGCTCGAAAACTCTTGAAACTTTGCACACATCTCAGAACCCGCGGCCATCAGGGCCGGGCTGAAGCTGGTACCCGGGCGTGGCAGGGGGGCTCGACAGCGCCCCCTGGAACGTGGTTTGAACACTTGGTCCATAAATCAAACACGCTTGCATGTAATAATATGAAACTCAGTACACATATAGATCTCATCGGTTCATATATACTTCATGCTCTTACTTTTTACCCCAGCCCAACAGGAAGTCGGCTATTAAGGGTTGTTTGGAAAACACATGCAATGGAATGTGAAATACTCCTCCTAGAGAATTCAAACACACGGCACGAAACTCGGTCAGCATGAAGTCAAGACACTGAGGATGAAAAATTGCCAGGGGATTTTTGATATCTCGAACGGTTTGGCCGTGGCGAGTAAACGAAATTATGGCGAGAAACGTGAAACAGGAAGTGTGTTATAACTACTGCATACATTAACTAATCTTGATGAAACTTCAGCAGTGTGTTCGTTGTAAGAGCCCGATCACATGGATGTGACTATTGTGAGTCAAAGTTATAGCGCCACCAACTGGCAGCAGGAAGTGTGTCACTTTCAAAATGCTTTTAAATCACCCTCTTATTTTTACCCGATTTGCTTCAAACTTCATGTGCATAATGTAGACACACGCCAGATGTAGACCTGTGAAAGGATTATTGATATCTTAGATACTGTTGCCATGGCAATGCATCAAACATTAATATTCCTTTTTTTAAGCTTTTTCATGCTTTTTTATGCTTTCGGGCACTTTTGGGGTTCTTAACGTGCTCGAAAACTCTTGAAACTTTGCACACGGGACAAAACCCGCGGCCATCAGGGCCAGGCTGAAGCTGGTACCCGGGCGTGGCAGGGGGGCTCGACAGCGCCCCCTTGAACGGGTCAGACAATTTGGTCCATATATCCAACACGCTTTACCCTATTTGCTTCAAACTTGATGTGTATAATGTAGACACAAGCCAGATGTAGACCTGTGAAAGGATTGTTGATATCTTAGATGCTGTTGCCGTGACAACGCATCAAACTTTAATATTCTTTTTGGATACTTTTGAGATTCTTAGCGCACTTTTGGGGCCCTTAACATGCTCAAAAACTCTTGAAACTTTGCACACGGGTCAGAAACCGCGGCCATCAGGGCCGGGCTGAAGCTGGTACCCGGGCGTGGCAGGGGGGCTCGACAGCGCCCCCTGGAACGGGGTCCGAAAACTTGGTCCATAAATCAAACAGGCTTTACCCGATTTGCTTCAAACTTGATGTGTATAATGTAGACACACGCCAGATGTAGACCTGTGAAAGGATTGTTGATATCTTAGATGCTGTTGCCGTGACAACGCATCAAACTTTAATATTCTTTTTGGATACTTTTGAGACTCTCAGCGCACTTTTGGGGCCCTTAACATGCTCAAAAACTCTTGAAACTTTGCACACGGGTCAGAACCCGCGGCCATCAGGGCCGGGCTGAAGCTGGTACCCGGGCGTGGCAGGGGGGCTCGACAGCGCCCCCTGGAACAGGGTCCGAAAACTTGGTCCATAAATCAAACACGCTTGAATGTAATAATATGAAACTCGGTACACATATAGATCTCATCGATTCATATATCCTTTGTACTTTTACTTTTTACCCCAGCCCAACAGGAAGTCTGCTATTATGGTTTGTTTGGAAGCGTATGCCCCTGGAATTCGATATACTCCTCCTAGAGAATTCAACCAATCGCCACGAAACTCGGTCAGCATGAAGTCAAGACATTGAGGATGAAAAGTTGCCAGGGGATTTTTGATATCTCGAACGGTTTGGCCGTGGCGAGGAAACGAATTTATGGCGAATAAAGGAAACAGGAAGTGTGTTATAACTTCTGCATACATTAACTGATCTTGATGAAACTTCAGCAGTGTGTTCGCTGTAAGAGTCCGATCACATGGATGTGACTATTGTGAGTCAAAGTTATAGCGCCACCAACTGGCAGCAGGAAGTGTGTTACTTCCTAAAGGCTTTGAAATCACCCTCTTATTTTTACCCAATTTGCTTCAAACTTTATGTGTATAATGTAGACACACGGCAGATGTAGACCTGAGAAAGGATTATTGATATCTTAGATACTGTTGCCGTGGCAACGCATCAAACTTTATTATTCTTTGTTGATGCTTTTGAGACTCTTAACATACTTGAAATTGCATGAAACCCGACAGACACATCACATTTATTAGACAGTAGACATGTGCAGAGTTTCAGAAACGGGCGTGGTGAGGGGCTCAGTAGCGCCACCTTTTGTCAAAAGTGGGGGGATTGATTTTATCTACAGTAATAAAAATCGGTATGTGTATTGTTCTCCTCCAGCCAGACAACTTTCTAATTTACACTCAATAGCTCCAACCAACAGGAAGTCAGATATTTTGGTTTGAAAATTGTCATTTTATGTCTCTCTCTCTCTGAGCCTACGTCTATGTGTGTGTGTGTGTGTGTGTCTGTGAGTGTGGGGAGGGGGAGGGGGGCTAGATTAACCATTTGACTGCTGTGTGGTTTGGCCTGCATTAAAAAAGAAAAAAAAATGTCTTACGCCTTGTATTTTTTAAATAAGTTGTATTAATAAGTAAAGGCATATAACCAGTTGAATTGTAGTGCATTGAAAATAGTTTTATATAATTAGTTTATTAATTAAATTAACTTGGTCAGAAAATTTGGTCCATAAATCAAACACACTTGCATGTAATATTATGAAACTCTGTACACATATAGATCTCATCGGGCCAAACAACTTTAAGCCAGCCCAACAGGAAGTGGGCTATTTTGGTCTTAATGTGGATGTTTTGCAAAACCAGGCTCTACATTTTTACCCACTCCTCTTAAGTGGTTTATTTTATTCCCACCAAACTTTTTCAACATGATGAAAATACATTAAAGAAGCATAATTGTGAATATCTATTGAATATCTCTAATTGTTTTGCTATGGCGAGGGATTAAAGTCATGTAAAAAAAAATAAACACTAAAAGCCTCATATCTTCTAAAAATTTAATTATACACCATTTATTTCTAGATAAAATTATACAAATATCAGAACTAAACCCATTTTATTCTTGTTTTCAATTTAAGAATAATGTACAAGTTTAAAAACAGCCAGGATGCACTATTCAGTTAAAAAATAAATATATCAAATAATACATAGGGCTATACTGCCCTCTTGTGTTCAAAATCAGGTAGGCCTGTTGTATTTAAATATAGGTAGCTGCTATGTGACTCCGAGAATTTTTTCTCACCGGTTATTTGACGTGTAACACCGGGGGCTTTTATATCGCTAAGTTAAAAGTGAAAGTAAAGTAAGGACATTTATAGTGGTGGCGCTCACAGTGCGCTCGAATGAATTTCTATGGAAGTAGAAATGAAAAAACGTTCGCTCTGTTTTGCTCGCTCGTCGCCATGGACGCGCACCGTAATGAATGCCACTGCAGCCGCATACTTTTTAGTGTCACTTTAAAATTAGTGCAATATCGGGGGCCAATTGCTTGAATTGTGAGTTCAATAGTCTATTATTTTTCACGGAAAACACAACAACAAAAGAGTACAATGATAGATTCGCTTAAATAGGCGCTTTTACATAAAATAGCCTATTCCGTCATCATCTTTTCAGTCAGCTCTTCACTCTCGTGATTAATGAAATTTGACTCGTGTTGCTGATATTTGCTGCAACTTTCGTTCTGCTCACAATTTAGTAAGCAAACACGCTTCAAATGTGTTTTTATTTTATTTTTGTGTGTATATATGTGTGTATATATATATATATAGCTTATGTTTCAAATATGAGTTAATTAACAATCGTTTGAAAGAATGATACTTTTAAACATATCACTAAGCCGTCATTAGGTGTCGCCAGGCGACCGTCTTAATGAGCGAGTCATTGATTCATTTGTTCGAACGATTCGTTCGAACGGCTGAGTCATTCATGAATGAGACAGATTATGGATTGGTCATTGAATCTTTGAGTCAACCGATTCGTTCAAAATGCTGAATCATTCAGTAATGAGAAAACACGTTGCTGTGAGATGCTCGATGGTTCTGCTGTGATCTTTGTTTAACTAGTTTCACTGCTGAAACAGAAAAAAGTCAATATTGCATATAAAATGTAAGTGATTTGACTTGTGTGTGTGTCTGTGTGTGTGTGTGTGTGTGTGTGTGTGTGTGTGTGTGTGTGTGTGTGTGTGTGTGTGTGTGTGTGTGTGTGTGTGTGTGTGTGTGTGTGTGTGTGTGTGTGTGTGTGTCTGTTACTTTTTGGATATATATCTTTTTATATAAAAAAAAATAGGCATACAACCCATATATTTTAAATGTATTGTTTGCTTTAAATTACATTAAGATTTGTATGTTTGGTAATTGAACCTGAATGAATTTTAAATGAATGTGCTATATTTCAGAGTTTTCCTTAAAATTTGACCTAACACTAACTTTATTCTCATCTGAATGATAGATTATTTATTTCTGTATAAAATAAAAAAGAGATTTTGGTTGGGTGACAGTTGTAGTTTACAGTTTGACAAAAGCACAATGTTGTGTTTTATTGCGATTGTTCACAAATATAAGTAAACACTTATGAGATAGATGTTTATGGATTGATTGGTCATTGAATCTTTGAGTCAACCGATTCGTTCAAAATGCTGAATCATTCAGTAATGAGAACGCGTTGCTGTGAGATGCGCGATGGTTCTGCTGTGATCTTTGTTTAACTATTTTCGCTGCTGAAACAGAAAAAAAGTCAATATTGCATCTAAAATGTAAGTGATTTGACTTGTGTGTGTGTGTGTGATTGTGTGTGTGATTGTGTTTGTTACAGTGATAAGAGTTTAACCCTTGTTAAACTTTAGACCTTGTCTTTTTGGATATATATCTTTTTATATTAAAAAATAGTCATACAACCCATATATTTTAAATGTATTGTTTGCTTTAAATTACATTAAGATTGTATGTTTGGTAATCGAACCTAAATGAATTTTACATGAATGTGCTATATTTCAGATCATATATTTGTTTTCCTTAAAATTTGAACTAACACTAACTTTATTCTCATCTGAATGATAGATTATTTATTTCTGTATAAAATAAAAACACCTTTGATTTTTCTTTTTTAATCAATGTAGAATGTGTAACTGAAAAAATAAACAGATTAGGGCTCTGTTTGATGACAAGAAATGAAAACCAATGCGATATGATGAATGTCCAAAAGATGGCTCCCACAGACTGTTTTTAAATAGGATTGTTTGATATTTTTTGCTTTTAAACTGTGTGTGTGTGTGTGTGTGTGTGTGTGTAAGAGATTTTGGTTGGGTGACAGTTGTAGTTTACAGTTTGACAAGAGTTTATAGTTTGACAAAAGCACAATGTTGTGTTTTATTGCGAGTGTACACAAATATAAGTAAACACTTTGCAGTTTGAATAATGTCCTGTATGAACAAAAGGACGGAGTATGTCTTTATGTCTACATTGTTCAATTACGCCACACACACACACACACACACACACACACACACACACACACAAACACTATTTTTCTAATCAGATCAGGCAAGTAATATTCTGTCTTGTCTCTTAAAAAAACAATATATATATATTTATGTATATATATATATATATATATATATATGTGTGTGTGTGTGTGTATATATATATATAAATATAGCTGCGAGCAGCGTGAAAGGGCCAAAGCCGGCGGCACCGCCACCCCGGTTATAGCGCCACCAACTGGCAGCAGGAAGTCTGTCACTTTCAAAAAGCTTTGAAATCACCTGATTGCTTCAAACTTCACTACTATGATGTAAACACACGGCAGATGTAGACCTGGATGTAGACCTGACCTTTCAGAAGGTTGCTCTCGCATACTTTGTGGTTGACATGTGCCCTCAATGCACACTTTTGCAGAGCCCACACTGATACAAGCTCTACAGCACACTTCTTTTCGACAGTCAAAGCAGGGTTACGTTTTTGCACGTCGTGCACAATAACCCTAAAGGCACCAGGGTGGCGGTGCCACCGGCTTTATATATATATATATATATATATAAATAAATATAGCTGCGAGCAGCGATGAAGGGCCAAAGCCGGTGGTACCGCCACCCCGGTGCCTTTAGGTAACTAAAGGCACCGGGGTTGCGGTGCCACCGGCTTGGGCCCGTAATCGCTGCTCGCAGCTATATTTATTATTATTATTATTATTTTACTACCTTTTGGGCACTTTTGGGGGCCTTAACGTGCTCGAAAACTCTTGAAACTTTGCACACATCTCAGAACCCGCGGCCATCAGGGCCGGGCTGAAGCTGGTACCCGGGCGTGGCAGGGGGGCTCGACAGCGCCCCCTGGAACGGGGTTTGAACACTTGGTCCATAAATCAAACACGCTTGCATGTAATAATATGAAACTCAGTACACATATAGATCTCATCGGTTCATATATACTTCATGCTCTTACTTTTTACCCCAGCCCAACAGGAAGTCGGCTATTAAGGGTTGTTTGGAAAACACATGCAATGGAATGTGAAATACTCCTCCTAGAGAATTCAAACACACGACACGAAACTCGGTCAGCATGAAGTCAAGACACTGAGGATGAAAAATTGCCAGGGGATTTTTGATATCTCGAACGGTTTGGCCGTGGCGAGTAAACGAAATTATGGCGAGAAACGTGAAACAGGAAGTGTGTTATAACTACTGCATACATTAACTAATCTTGATGAAACTTCAGCAGTGTGTTCATTGTAAGAGCCCGATCACATGGATGTGACTATTGTGAGTCAAAGTTATAGCGCCACCAACTGGCAGCAGGAAGTGTGTCACTTTCAAAATGCTTTTAAATCACCCTCTTATTTTTACCCGATTTGCTTCAAACTTCATGTGCATAATGTAGACACACGCCAGATGTAGACCTGTGAAAGGATTATTGATATCTTAGATACTGTTGCCATGGCAATGCATCAAACATTAATATTCCTTTTTTTAAGCTTTTTCATGCTTTTTTATGCTTTCGGGCACTTTTGGGGTTCTTAACGTGCTCGAAAACTCTTGAAACTTTGCACACGGGACAAAACCCGCGGCCATCAGGGCCAGGCTGAAGCTGGTACCCGGGCGTGGCAGGGGGGCTCGACAGCGCCCCCTTGAACGGGTCAGACAATTTGGTCCATATATCCAACACGCTTTACCCTATTTGCTTCAAACTTGATGTGTATAATGTAGACACAAGCCAGATGTAGACCTGTGAAAGGATTGTTGATATCTTAGATGCTGTTGCCGTGACAACGCATCAAACTTTAATATTCTTTTTGGATACTTTTGAGATTCTTAGCGCACTTTTGGGGCCCTTAACATGCTCAAAAACTCTTGAAACTTTGCACACGGGTCAGAAACCGCGGCCATCAGGGCCGGGCTGAAGCTGGTACCCGGGCGTGGCAGGGGGGCTCGACAGCGCCCCCTGGAACGGGGTCCGAAAACTTGGTCCATAAATCAAACAGGCTTTACCCGATTTGCTTCAAACTTGATGTGTATAATGTAGACACACGCCAGATGTAGACCTGTGAAAGGATTGTTGATATCTTAGATGCTGTTGCCGTGACAACGCATCAAACTTTAATATTCTTTTTGGATACTTTTGAGACTCTCAGCGCACTTTTGGGGCCCTTAACATGCTCAAAAACTCTTGAAACTTTGCACACGGGTCAGAACCCGCGGCCATCAGGGCCGGGCTGAAGCTGGTACCCGGGCGTGGCAGGGGGGCTCGACAGCGCCCCCTGGAACAGGGTCCGAAAACTTGGTCCATAAATCAAACACGCTTGAATGTAATAATATGAAACTCGGTACACATATAGATCTCATCGATTCATATATCCTTTGTACTTTTACTTTTTACCCCAGCCCAACAGGAAGTCGGCTATTATGGTTTGTTTGGAAGCGTATGCCCCTGGAATTCGATATACTCCTCCTAGAGAATTCAACCAATCGCCACGAAACTCGGTCAGCATGAAGTCAAGACATTGAGGATGAAAAGTTGCCAGGGGATTTTTGATATCTCGAACGGTTTGGCCGTGGCGAGGAAACGAATTTATGGCGAATAAAGGAAACAGGAAGTGTGTTATAACTTCTGCATACATTAACTGATCTTGATGAAACTTCAGCAGTGTGTTTGCTGTAAGAGTCCGATCACATGGATGTGACTATTGTGAGTCAAAGTTATAGCGCCACCAACTGGCAGCAGGAAGTGTGTCACTTCCTAAAGGCTTTGAAATCACCCTCTTATTTTTACCCAATTTGCTTCAAACTTTATGTGTATAATGTAGACACACGGCAGATGTAGACCTGAGAAAGGATTATTGATATCTTAGATACTGTTGCCGTGGCAACGCATCAAACTTTATTATTCTTTGTTGATGCTTTTGAGACTCTTAACATACTTGAAATTGCATGAAACCCGACAGACACATCACATTTATTAGACAGTAGACATGTGCAGAGTTTCAGAAACGGGCGTGGTGAGGGGCTCAGTAGCGCCACCTTTTGTCAAAAGTGGGGGGATTGATTTTATCTACAGTAATAAAAATCGGTATGTGTATTGTTCTCCTCCAGCCAGACAACTTTCTAATTTACACTCAATAGCTCCAACCAACAGGAAGTCAGATATTTTGGTTTGAAAATTGTCATTTTATGTCTCTCTCTCTCTGAGCCTACGTCTATGTGTGTGTGTGTGTGTGTGTCTGTGAGTGTGGGGAGGGGGAGGGGGGCTAGATTAACCATTTGACTGCTGTGTGGTTTGGCCTGCATTAAAAAAGAAAAAAAAATGTCTTACGCCTTGTATTTTTTAAATAAGTTGTATTAATAAGTAAAGGCATATAACCAGTTGAATTGTAGTGCATTGAAAATAGTTTTATATAATTAGTTTATTAATTAAATTAACTTGGTCAGAAAATTTGGTCCATAAATCAAACACACTTGCATGTAATATTATGAAACTCTGTACACATATAGATCTCATCGGGCCAAACAACTTTAAGCCAGCCCAACAGGAAGTGGGCTATTTTGGTCTTAATGTGGATGTTTTGCAAAACCAGGCTCTACATTTTTACCCACTCCTCTTAAGTGGTTTATTTTATTCCCACCAAACTTTTTCAACATGATGAAAATACATTAAAGAAGCATAATTGTGAATATCTATTGAATATCTCTAATTGTTTTGCTATGGCGAGGGATTAAAGTCATGTAAAAAAAAAAATAAACACTAAAAGCCTCATATCTTCTAAAAATTTAATTATACACCATTTATTTCTAGATAAAATTATACAAATATCAGAACTAAACCCATTTTATTCTTGTTTTCAATTTAAGAATAATGTACAAGTTTAAAAACAGCCAGGATGCACTATTCAGTTAAAAAATAAATATATCAAATAATACATAGGGCTATACTGCCCTCTTGTGTTCAAAATCAGGTAGGCCTGTTGTATTTAAATATAGGTAGCTGCTATGTGACTCCGAGAATTTTTTCTCACCGGTTATTTGACGTGTAACACCGGGGGCTTTTATATCGCTAAGTTAAAAGTGAAAGTAAAGTAAGGACATTTATAGTGGTGGCGCTCACAGTGCGCTCGAATGAATTTCTATGGAAGTAGAAATGAAAAAACGTTCGCTCTGTTTTGCTCGCTCGTTGCCATGGACGCGCACCGTAATGAATGCCACTGCAGCCGCATACTTTTTAGTGTCACTTTAAAATTAGTGCAATATCGGGGGCCAATTGCTTGAATTGTGAGTTCAATAGTCTATTATTTTTCACGGAAAACACAACAACAAAAGAGTACAATGATAGATTCGCTTAAATAGGCGCTTTTACATAAAATAGCCTATTCCGTCATCATCTTTTCAGTCAGCTCTTCACTCTCGTGATTAATGAAATTTGACTCCTGTTGCTGATATTTGCTGCAACTTTCGTTCTGCTCACAATTTAGTAAGCAAACACGCTTCAAATGTGTTTTTATTTTATTTTTGTGTGTATATATGTGTGTATATATATATATATAGCTTATGTTTCAAATATGAGTTAATTAACAATCGTTTGAAAGAATGATACTTTTAAACATATCACTAAGCCGTCATTAGGTGTCGCCAGGCGACCGTCTTAATGAGCGAGTCATTGATTCATTTGTTCGAACGATTCGTTCGAACGGCTGAGTCATTCATGAATGAGACAGATTATGGATTGGTCATTGAATCTTTGAGTCAACCGATTCGTTCAAAATGCTGAATCATTCAGTAATGAGAAAACACGTTGCTGTGAGATGCTCGATGGTTCTGCTGTGATCTTTGTTTAACTAGTTTCACTGCTGAAACAGAAAAAAGTCAATATTGCATATAAAATGTAAGTGATTTGACTTGTGTGTGTGTGTGTCTGTGTGTGTGTGTGTGTGTGTGTGTGTGTGTGTGTGTGTGTGTGTGTGTGTGTGTGTGTATGATTGTGTCTGTTACTTTTTGGATATATATCTTTTTATATAAAAAAAAAATAGGCATACAACCCATATATTTTAAATGTATTGTTTGCTTTAAATTACATTAAGATTTGTATGTTTGGTAATTGAACCTGAATGAATTTTAAATGAATGTGCTATATTTCAGAGTTTTCCTTAAAATTTGACCTAACACTAACTTTATTCTCATCTGAATGATAGATTATTTATTTCTGTATAAAATAAAAAAGAGATTTTGGTTGGGTGACAGTTGTAGTTTACAGTTTGACAAAAGCACAATGTTGTGTTTTATTGCGATTGTTCACAAATATAAGTAAACACTTATGAGATAGATGTTTATGGATTGATTGGTCATTGAATCTTTGAGTCAACCGATTCGTTCAAAATGCTGAATCATTCAGTAATGAGAACGCGTTGCTGTGAGATGCGCGATGGTTCTGCTGTGATCTTTGTTTAACTATTTTCGCTGCTGAAACAGAAAAAAAGTCAATATTGCATCTAAAATGTAAGTGATTTGACTTGTGTGTGTGTGTGTGTGATTGTGTGTGTGATTGTGTCTGTTACAGTGATAAGAGTTTAACCCTTGTTAAACTTTAGACCTTGTCTTTTTGGATATATATCTTTTTATATTAAAAAATAGTCATACAACCCATATATTTTAAATGTATTGTTTGCTTAAAAATTACATTAAGATTGTATGTTTGGTAATCGAACCTAAATGAATTTTACATGAATGTGCTATATTTCAGATCATATATTTGTTTTCCTTAAAATTTGAACTAACACTAACTTTATTCTCATCTGAATGATAGATTATTTATTTCTGTATAAAATAAAAACACCTTTGATTTTTCTTTTTTAATCAATGTAGAATGTGTAACTGAAAAAATAAACAGATTAGGGCTCTGTTTGATGACAAGAAATGAAAACCAATGCGATATGATGAATGTCCAAAAGATGGCTCCCACAGACTGTTTTTAAATAGGATTGTTTGATATTTTTTGCTTTTAAACTGTGTGTGTGTGTGTGTGTGTGTAAGAGATTTTGGTTGGGTGACAGTTGTAGTTTACAGTTTGACAAGAGTTTATAGTTTGACAAAAGCACAATGTTGTGTTTTATTGCGAGTGTACACAAATATAAGTAAACACTTTGCAGTTTGAATAATGTCCTGTATGAACAAAAGGACGGAGTATGTCTTTATGTCTACATTGTTCAATTACGCCACACACACACACACACACACACACACACACAAACACTATTTTTCTAATCAGATCAGGCAAGTAATATTCTGTCTTGTCTCTTAAAAAAACAATATATATATATTTATGTATATATATATATATATATATGTGTGTGTGTGTGTGTATATATATATATAAATATAGCTGCGAGCAGCGTGAAAGGGCCAAAGCCGGCGGCACCGCCACCCCGGTTATAGCGCCACCAACTGGCAGCAGGAAGTCTGTCACTTTCAAAAAGCTTTGAAATCACCTGATTGCTTCAAACTTCACTACTATGATGTAAACACACGGCAGATGTAGACCTGGATGTAGACCTGACCTTTCAGAAGGTTGCTCTCGCATACTTTGTGGTTGACATGTGCCCTCAATGCACACTTTTGCAGAGCCCACACTGATACAAGCTCTACAGCACACTTCTTTTCGACAGTCAAAGCAGGGTTACGTTTTTGCACGTCGTGCACAATAACCCTAAAGGCACCAGGGTGGCGGTGCCACCGGCTTTATATATATATATATATATATATATATATATATAAATAAATATAGCTGCGAGCAGCGATGAAGGGCCAAAGCCGGTGGTACCGCCACCCCGGTGCCTTTAGGTAACTAAAGGCACTGGGGTTGCGGTGCCACCGGCTTGGGCCCGTAATCGCTGCTCGCAGCTATATTTATTATTATTATTATTATTATTATTTTACTACCTTTTGGGCACTTTTGGGGGCCTTAACGTGCTCGAAAACTCTTGAAACTTTGCACACATCTCAGAACCCGCGGCCATCAGGGCCGGGCTGAAGCTGGTACCCGGGCGTGGCAGGGGGGCTCGACAGCGCCCCCTGGAACGGGGTTTGAACACTTGGTCCATAAATCAAACACGCTTGCATGTAATAATATGAAACTCAGTACACATATAGATCTCATCGGTTCATATATACTTCATGCTCTTACTTTTTACCCCAGCCCAACAGGAAGTCGGCTATTAAGGGTTGTTTGGAAAACACATGCAATGGAATGTGAAATACTCCTCCTAGAGAATTCAAACACACGGCACGAAACTCGGTCAGCATGAAGTCAAGACACTGAGGATGAAAAATTGCCAGGGGATTTTTGATATCTCGAACGGTTTGGCCGTGGCGAGTAAACGAAATTATGGCGAGAAACGTGAAACAGGAAGTGTGTTATAACTACTGCATACATTAACTAATCTTGATGAAACTTCAGCAGTGTGTTCGTTGTAAGAGCCCGATCACATGGATGTGACTATTGTGAGTCAAAGTTATAGCGCCACCAACTGGCAGCAGGAAGTGTGTCACTTTCAAAATGCTTTTAAATCACCCTCTTATTTTTACCCGATTTGCTTCAAACTTCATGTGCATAATGTAGACACACGCCAGATGTAGACCTGTGAAAGGATTATTGATATCTTAGATACTGTTGCCATGGCAATGCATCAAACATTAATATTCCTTTTTTTAAGCTTTTTCATGCTTTTTTATGCTTTCGGGCACTTTTGGGGTTCTTAACGTGCTCGAAAACTCTTGAAACTTTGCACACGGGACAAAACCCGCGGCCATCAGGGCCAGGCTGAAGCTGGTACCCGGGCGTGGCAGGGGGGCTCGACAGCGCCCCCTTGAACGGGTCAGACAATTTGGTCCATATATCCAACACGCTTTACCCTATTTGCTTCAAACTTGATGTGTATAATGTAGACACAAGCCAGATGTAGACCTGTGAAAGGATTGTTGATATCTTAGATGCTGTTGCCGTGACAACGCATCAAACTTTAATATTCTTTTTGGATACTTTTGAGATTCTTAGCGCACTTTTGGGGCCCTTAACATGCTCAAAAACTCTTGAAACTTTGCACACGGGTCAGAAACCGCGGCCATCAGGGCCGGGCTGAAGCTGGTACCCGGGCGTGGCAGGGGGGCTCGACAGCGCCCCCTGGAACGGGGTCCGAAAACTTGGTCCATAAATCAAACAGGCTTTACCCGATTTGCTTCAAACTTGATGTGTATAATGTAGACACACGCCAGATGTAGACCTGTGAAAGGATTGTTGATATCTTAGATGCTGTTGCCGTGACAACGCATCAAACTTTAATATTCTTTTTGGATACTTTTGAGACTCTCAGCGCACTTTTGGAGCCCTTAACATGCTCAAAAACTCTTGAAACTTTGCACACGGGTCAGAACCCGCGGCCATCAGGGCCGGGCTGAAGCTGGTACCCGGGCGTGGCAGGGGGGCTCGACAGCGCCCCCTGGAACAGGGTCCGAAAACTTGGTCCATAAATCAAACACGCTTGAATGTAATAATATGAAACTCGGTACACATATAGATCTCATCGATTCATATATCCTTTGTACTTTTACTTTTTACCCCAGCCCAACAGGAAGTCGGCTATTATGGTTTGTTTGGAAGCGTATGCCCCTGGAATTCGATATACTCCTCCTAGAGAATTCAACCAATCGCCACGAAACTCGGTCAGCATGAAGTCAAGACATTGAGGATGAAAAGTTGCCAGGGGATTTTTGATATCTCGAACGGTTTGGCCGTGGCGAGGAAACGAATTTATGGCGAATAAAGGAAACAGGAAGTGTGTTATAACTTCTGCATACATTAACTGATCTTGATGAAACTTCAGCAGTGTGTTCGCTGTAAGAGTCCGATCACATGGATGTGACTATTGTGAGTCAAAGTTATAGCGCCACCAACTGGCAGCAGGAAGTGTGTCACTTCCTAAAGGCTTTGAAATCACCCTCTTATTTTTACCCAATTTGCTTCAAACTTTATGTGTATAATGTAGACACACGGCAGATGTAGACCTGAGAAAGGATTATTGATATCTTAGATACTGTTGCCGTGGCAACGCATCAAACTTTATTATTCTTTGTTGATGCTTTTGAGACTCTTAACATACTTGAAATTGCATGAAACCCGACAGACACATCACATTTATTAGACAGTAGACATGTGCAGAGTTTCAGAAACGGGCGTGGTGAGGGGCTCAGTAGCGCCACCTTTTGTCAAAAGTGGGGGGATTGATTTTATCTACAGTAATAAAAATCGGTATGTGTATTGTTCTCCTCCAGCCAGACAACTTTCTAATTTACACTCAATAGCTCCAACCAACAGGAAGTCAGATATTTTGGTTTGAAAATTGTCATTTTATGTCTCTCTCTCTCTGAGCCTACGTCTATGTGTGTGTGTGTGTGTCTGTGAGTGTGGGGAGGGGGAGGGGGGCTAGATTAACCATTTGACTGCTGTGTGGTTTGGCCTGCATTAAAAAAGAAAAGAAAATGTCTTACGCCTTGTATTTTTTAAATAAGTTGTATTAATAAGTAAAGGCATATAACCAGTTGAATTGTAGTGCATTGAAAATAGTTTTATATAATTAGTTTATTAATTAAATTAACTTGGTCAGAAAATTTGGTCCATAAATCAAACACACTTGCATGTAATATTATGAAACTCTGTACACATATAGATCTCATCGGGCCAAACAACTTTAAGCCAGCCCAACAGGAAGTGGGCTATTTTGGTCTTAATGTGGATGTTTTGCAAAACCAGGCTCTACATTTTTACCCACTCCTCTTAAGTGGTTTATTTTATTCCCACCAAACTTTTTCAACATGATGAAAATACATTAAAGAAGCATAATTGTGAATATCTATTGAATATCTCTAATTGTTTTGCTATGGCGAGGGATTAAAGTCATGTAAAAAAAAATAAACACTAAAAGCCTCATATCTTCTAAAAATTTAATTATACACCATTTATTTCTAGATAAAATTATACAAATATCAGAACTAAACCCATTTTATTCTTGTTTTCAATTTAAGAATAATGTACAAGTTTAAAAACAGCCAGGATGCACTATTCAGTTAAAAAATAAATATATCAAATAATACATAGGGCTATACTGCCCTCTTGTGTTCAAAATCAGGTAGGCCTGTTGTATTTAAATATAGGTAGCTGCTATGTGACTCCGAGAATTTTTTCTCACCGGTTATTTGACGTGTAACACCGGGGGCTTTTATATCGCTAAGTTAAAAGTGAAAGTAAAGTAAGGACATTTATAGTGGGGGCGCTCACAGTGCGCTCGAATGAATTTCTATGGAAGTAGAAATGAAAAAACGTTCGCTCTGTTTTGCTCGCTCGTCGCCATGGACGCGCACCGTAATGAATGCCACTGCAGCCGCATACTTTTTAGTGTCACTTTAAAATTAGTGCAATATCGGGGGCCAATTGCTTGAATTGTGAGTTCAATAGTCTATTATTTTTCACGGAAAACACAACAACAAAAGAGTACAATGATAGATTCGCTTAAATAGGCGCTTTTACATAAAATAGCCTATTCCGTCATCATCTTTTCAGTCAGCTCTTCACTCTCGTGATTAATGAAATTTGACTCCTGTTGCTGATATTTGCTGCAACTTTCGTTCTGCTCACAATTTAGTAAGCAAACACGCTTCAAATGTGTTTTTATTTTATTTTTGTGTGTATATATGTGTGTATATATATATAGCTTATGTTTCAAATATGAGTTAATTAACAATCGTTTGAAAGAATGATACTTTTAAACATATCACTAAGCCGTCATTAGGTGTCGCCAGGCGACCGTCTTAATGAGCGAGTCATTGATTCATTTGTTCGAACGATTCGTTCGAACGGCTGAGTCATTCATGAATGAGACAGATTATGGATTGGTCATTGAATCTTTGAGTCAACCGATTCGTTCAAAATGCTGAATCATTCAGTAATGAGAAAACACGTTGCTGTGAGATGCTCGATTGTTCTGCTGTGATCTTTGTTTAACTAGTTTCACTGCTGAAACAGAAAAAAGTCAATATTGCATATAAAATGTAAGTGATTTGACTTGTGTGTGTGTCTGTGTGTGTGTGTGTGTGTGTGTGTGTGTGTGTGTGTGTGTGTGTGTGTGTGTGTGTGTGTGATTGTGTCTGTTACTTTTTGGATATATATCTTTTTATATAAAAAAAAATAGGCATACAACCCATATATTTTAAATGTATTGTTTGCTTTAAATTACATTAAGATTTGTATGTTTGGTAATTGAACCTGAATGAATTTTAAATGAATGTGCTATATTTCAGAGTTTTCCTTAAAATTTGACCTAACACTAACTTTATTCTCATCTGAATGATAGATTATTTATTTCTGTATAAAATAAAAAAGAGATTTTGGTTGGGTGACAGTTGTAGTTTACAGTTTGACAAAAGCACAATGTTGTGTTTTATTGCGATTGTTCACAAATATAAGTAAACACTTATGAGATAGATGTTTATGGATTGATTGGTCATTGAATCTTTGAGTCAACCGATTCGTTCAAAATGCTGAATCATTCAGTAATGAGAACGCGTTGGTGTGAGATGCGCGATGGTTCTGCTGTGATCTTTGTTTAACTATTTTCGCTGCTGAAACAGAAAAAAAGTCAATATTGCATCTAAAATGTAAGTGATTTGACTTGTGTGTGTGTGTGTGATTGTGTGTGTGATTGTGTCTGTTACAGTGATAAGAGTTTAACCCTTGTTAAACTTTAGACCTTGTCTTTTTGGATATATATCTTTTTATATTAAAAAATAGTCATACAACCCATATATTTTAAATGTATTGTTTGCTTTAAATTACATTAAGATTGTATGTTTGGTAATCGAACCTAAATGAATTTTACATGAATGTGCTATATTTCAGATCATATATTTGTTTTCCTTAAAATTTGAACTAACACTAACTTTATTCTCATCTGAATGATAGATTATTTATTTCTGTATAAAATAAAAACACCTTTGATTTTTCTTTTTTAATCAATGTAGAATGTGTAACTGAAAAAATAAACAGATTAGGGCTTTGTTTGATGACAAGAAATGAAAACCAATGCGATATGATGAATGTCCAAAAGATGGCTCCCACAGACTGTTTTTAAATAGGATTGTTTGATATTTTTTGCTTTTAAACTGTGTGTGTGTGTGTGTGTGTGTGTAAGAGATATTGGTTGGGTGACAGTTGTAGTTTACAGTTTGACAAGAGTTTATAGTTTGACAAAAGCACAATGTTGTGTTTTATTGCGAGTGTACACAAATATAAGTAAACACTTTGCAGTTTGAATAATGTCCTGTATGAACAAAAGGACGGAGTATGTCTTTATGTCTACATTGTTCAATTACGCCACACACACACACACAAACACTATTTTTCTAATCAGATCAGGCAAGTAATATTCTGTCTTGTCTCTTAAAAAAACAATATATATATATTTATGTATATATATATATATATATATGTGTGTGTGTGTGTGTGTATATATATATATATAAATATAGCTGCGAGCAGCGTGAAAGGGCCAAAGCCGGCGGCACCGCCACCCCGGTTATAGCGCCACCAACTGGCAGCAGGAAGTCTGTCACTTTCAAAAAGCTTTGAAATCACCTGATTGCTTCAAACTTCACTACTATGATGTAAACACACGGCAGATGTAGACCTGGATGTAGACCTGACCTTTCAGAAGGTTGCTCTCGCATACTTTGTGGTTGACATTTGCCCTCAATGCACACTTTTGCAGAGCCCACACTGATACAAGCTCTACAGCACACTTCTTTTCGACAGTCAAAGCAGGGTTACGTTTTTGCACGTCGTGCACAATAACCCTAAAGGCACCAGGGTGGCGGTGCCACCGGCTTTATATATATATATATATATATAAATAAATATAGCTGCGAGCAGCGATGAAGGGCCAAAGCCGGTGGTACCGCCACCCCGGTGCCTTTAGGTAACTAAAGGCACCGGGGTTGCGGTGCCACCGGCTTGGGCCCGTAATCGCTGCTCGCAGCTATATTTAAAATTGTTTCTGTTAATTGAAATAAATCTAATATTAAATAAAACATAAATATTAGATGAAGTTAAAGATAAAATTGCTAAAATGACCAAAACTAAACTGAAATAAAGATCAAGCTAAATAGTAAACTCATATTAACAAAATTACTACAACTAAAATGAAAATGTCTCCTGAGAATATAAAAATAACTCAAAATATTAATAAATATTATAATAGAATATAAATGATACAAAAAAACAACAACAATATGCCAATATAAAACCTATATATATAATATATTATATAATTAACATATATATATATATTTCATATAATATTCTAACATATATTCAAATATATAATTAATGTTGGCAAATTATTTTTCTTTTAATACAAATATACAACAAACTGACTTTCCTTTTGATTGTGATATTGTGGTAATAAGGTGATATCTGGAGCTATACTGCTTGCTTTCTTAATTTGCTAAATTCCTAAAATGTATAGATGTTAATCCTATTCATTATCATATTATCCTCTACATCCAGATGTTTCAATCATGCTGTTTTCTCCTCTCTCCTCCTCAGTGACGGGCTTGTTACTGGCAGCATGAAAGAGGCCTGAGCTGTTCTCAACAGCCAGAAACTGCTGGTAAGACTGGAATCTAGGTTATGTTTTTAATTGGCACTAGCATTCAACCCAGCATCCTCTCCTCTCTTCTGGAGCTCACATCACTGTTCCTTCTCACCCTCTCAGGTGGCCGTTTCATCACGTCGTCTGTGAACTTCACTCTCGACAAATAACGATGACATGAAACGTGTGAAGAAATGCTCGGCATGATGTCATCATCCTGTGAAGTCAGCTTACATAACCTGTCTGCGTAGAAACAGTCACCTGGCAACTGTCTCCGAGTCCTTTCTCCCCTGACGGAGGAACATTAGTCTGATCTAATAATGGCGGCTTTAAATAGAGAAGAGGAAGGGTTATTTTCTTTAGTGCATTTCTATTTGAGTTATAGTCCAAGTCTAACAGATAAAATGAATGTTGTTTCCAATTAAATGATGTTTGATGTTTGGTTCTGTGTTCTGGACATTTCTTGTGCATGAATTTAAGACGAGATCTGAAGATGTAGTCACAGTTTCAGTGTTATAATTCAGTCACACTTTAGATTAGGGCCCAATTCTCACTATTAACTATGACTTTTCCCCAAGTAACTCCTAATTACTGCATATTAATAGTATGTAAGGTGGTTGTTAAGTTTATTAAGGTATTGAGAAGGATTAAGGGATGTAGAATATGGTCATGTGGAATAAGGCATTAATATGTGCTTTATTACAATAAACAGTCAATATCCTAGTAATATGCATGCTAATAAGCAACTAGTTAATAGTGAGAATTGAACACTAAATTAAAGTGTTACCTGTTATTCTATATATCTGTTTAATCAGTTTAATTGTTGACCTATTTATTTTCTTAATGCATGCTTCTGGTCTAAACACGCACGCACGCACACACACACACACACACACACACACATAGGCCTATACATTGCCCGGCCCTGAAAAAAGTCGCTGTTTGGATTAAAATAGGCAAATACTCGATGATTGTATAATTATTGCTGTGATTATTATGTGTCTATGGAAATAATATGATAGTAAAGACAACTGCAACTTCAGTTTTATGCTGACTTTAAAACGACATGCAGTCTGAATCGTCTTCACCCACCGACCGTTTATACCGGTACGTAAAAGTCATTTTCTTTGTTGTGCTTGTGTGATTTTTTTTAAGCCAATGCATTAAATGTTAAATGCGAAATCATTTCTAATTCACTTCCAGTTTAAAAGCAATGCAAAGTTCTAAACAAACTGTTGGTGTTCACACACACTTTATTAGCACGTACAGTGATTTTTGTTGTTTGACAAAACTTGCAGTGCAGAGATATGTATTTTTGTACATGATTTTATGACCGCACGAATATCGAAAAGCGTTTATATACTCAGAGCCACGATTTCCTTCACAAATTCATTTAGTCAGATTATAAACACAGAGGGCATGAAAATTAGGACAGTGATTAGTTATTATCAGACAGAGTGTTTCAAAGCCAAGTCAAGGAGGACAGAAAACATTTCATCAAGCTCGGATAGGATGCAAATGACATTAAGAAGACACACCACTATAACAGCCAATCAGAGAAAGAGAGGACAGGAAACTCACTGTTAGACATTTAGATGAGCCTAAACTCACATAGTGCTGCTTATTGCTGTATAAAGCAGCTGAACTGACGTGTTGTGCTGTTTAAACCTGTACCAGATATCTTCTGCAATAAATATAATATTTCAGAGATTTTTGTTTCTCAATCATTTGTTTCAAACAGAAATGTCATTTATAAGAGAACATACAATAGATGTAGTAGTACCAACTGATGTGTTACTGTACTGTTACTGTAAATATCAATTAAATTAATTTGTGAAATCAAATAAAAAAGTGAAATTGACTGATTCTGGATTAAGCAGTTTCATAGGTTGATGTTCGGATTTTGTTCTGTGTATATTCATTGCTATTTGGATGTAAATGTCTTTGTCACTTCTGTTCAAAAGTTTGGAGTTATTTGATTAAAAAAAACATTGTTATTGTTAAATATTATTACAATTTAAAATAATATTTTTTTGGTTTTAATATGTTGTATTTTACACATGATGAACATCATATATTTTTGATATATTAATGTGGAAAATGGTATATTTAATGTGATTCTTAAGAAATCTTTCTAAGCTGATGTGTTGCTCAAGAAACATTTCTTATTATCAATGTTGAAAACAGTTATTCAGTGAACAACTGAAAACGGTGTCAACGATGAATAGAAAATTCATAAGAACATAATTTATTTGAAATAGAAATATTTTGTAACATTGCTGCCACTTTTGATCAGTTTAATGCATCCCTGCTGAATACAAGTATTAACTTATTGACCTAAAAAATAAATAAACCCCAAACTTTGAATGTGGTAGTGTATGTAAATTTGATTTCACAATGTTTAAGTTGTGAATTATCAATGGGTAGCTGTTTTATAGGCGAATTTATGTTCATTATTACAGGAAATATTCAATACAGCAACCTAGAAATGACTTTATTTTCCATATAGAGCCGTATTAACAGCAGAAAGTACAATGTGAGCTCTGTTGCTTCGCTTTTAATTAGAAAATGGGGCACAGAGGTTCTCCACACCCACAGACAGCTGTAGTAAAGCTCTTATACACAAGGATATATGGAGCATGATAGGAGCAGAACCAGCAAACGCTCCTTTAATCTGTGGAGAAGCTCAGGGAGATGTAAATGGCCCTCAGTAGAAACTCACACGAGAAACGTCACCTAAACGCACTCTTGCAAGACCCAGGTCAAGCTGTGGTTAGTGAGAGACCAGCAGCTTTATCGGGTTACCAACAGGTATTAAAACGCCTGTACAATGTGGCAAGAAAGAAGGAAAACAAAAAGCATATTCCATAAGCTGTTATGTGTGTGGAATTTATTATAGTATAACATCGAAACAGAGTAACATCATATCAGAGTACCTTGGCAAGCAGGCCTGATTCGATTAGATGTAGGCAGATGACAATGAATGCTGGCGTATCTGTAAGCTCGCTCTGTCTGTCGAGATTTCCTTCTATTCCCCCTCCCCACATTTCCCTTGTTTTCCTCTGACTCTCATGCACTCTTCAGGCTGGCAGGTACTGGAGGATGTGCTGTGCGATCATGGCGGGGTCGAAGGTCAGGGCCCTGCGCTTGCGGCTGGTTTTTTTGGGGGGCGGCAGGTCAGTGTCTATGCGCTTCATTCTCTGCAGGCCGACATGTGGCGTTCTGTCGTCATCATCGTCGTCGTCGTCATCGAGTCTTTTCACCCTCAGCAGTGACGCCTCCACCTGTGGGACGGGGGCCGAGTCTAGGGAGCGGCGGGAGCGTTTTAGGACGGGTCCTCCGGATCGCTCCACGCTGGCCACGGCGCTCAGGTCCCGTTTGGCACGCTGGTTTGAAGGGCCACCCTGACTGCCACCTGATGCCAAGCCCGAGAGGATCTTCTCAACAAGATACCTTAACAATGCAAAGACAGATATACTGTTGTTTGTTTGCTTAAAGTTAACATGAAATCAAAATATCAGCTTTCATTTTAATTTTAGTTTAATATTTGTTACATTTATGCATTTGCATTTGGCGAGCGCTTTTATCCAAAGCGACTAACATTGCATTTCAAGGCACACATTTACATTCTTATCAGTTCTTGCTTTTCCTGGGAATCGAACCCATGACCTTGGCGTTGCAAGCGCCAGCGCTCTACTGTTTGATTTAAAATATTATTTAGTTTTACTTTTAGTTGAGGTTTTCATCTAATATTTATATTTGTAATAATATTTTGAATTAGCTTTTTTGGTAACACTTTACAATAAGGTTTATTAGTTAACATTAGTTAATGTATTAACTAACATGAACATGAGCACTCTATTTGTTACTGTGTTTGTTAATCTTTGTTAGCCTTAGTTAATAAAAATACAGCTGTTCATTGTTTGTTCATGGCTGTTTACAGTGCATTAACTATTGTTAACAAGATTTTAGTATATGTTGAAATTAACATTAACAAAGAATAATAAATGCTGTATACGTGCAGTTCATTATTAGTTCATGTTAACTAATGTAGTTAACTAATGTTAACTAACGAACCTTATTGTAAAGTTACCGCTTTTTTAAACTATATTTTCAAGATTCATTTGATTATTATTATTATTATTATTTAAACATGACTGTTTTATGTTTAATCTATTTTTGATGTATTTTAAATAACGAATTAATTCATATATTTATTTTTAATTTTATTTCCAGCTAGTAACAATACATTTGTTTCAACTTTATTTTAAAGCAACACCAAGTAACTTACCAAGTAACTTACAGGTTGGAAGCGGAACTGTCCATTACTGCAGTCGTAAATAATTTAGCCTATCGCATGTCGCACGCACACGCACGCACATGCTCTCTGTCTATCCAGCACCGGCTTTTGGAATCATGATGACAATTCAAAAGATACCCGGCTGCTAGGTATCTTGCATGTAGTTGTAGTCTACTGTCGAGTACACTCAACCTATCGGCAATTGTAACGCTTGCCGTAAAGCAAGTCAAATTTGTAGTTTTCTTATGTCTCATTTGGACTACAGAAACACGACCCGATCTGGCAAACTTACATAGCGTGGATAATATATATATCAGATAAAGGACCGGAAAGTGGTGGCATAAGTGCATTTCACCATATCACGACTTGATGAACCACTGAAACGATTTTGAAAACATTATTTTAAGGTAAAAAATCGTACTTAGTGTCGCTTTAATGAACAAAAATGTTTGTAATAACCCTGACTCTGAGGCCTGGCTACTGGTTTCCGTTACCTAAGCATCTCTTGGTCTTTGTCCTGCTCTCTCTCTGGAATCCGGTTGGTTGTCGGAGCGAGTCCAGCCTGCATCAGTCTCTCCTGCTTGTAGCGGTTGAGTAGAGCCTGAGTAAGCTGAGGATCCAGAAGGCCCTGGGGCTTGGCCATGCTCACGGCCTGCTCGGTCTCATCGTAGTCCGGAGGGTACGGTGCCTGGAAATCCCCCTCATCCTCCTCATCTTCCTCTGGCTTGCCCTGTCCGTTGTTCTGTGCTTGGTTAAGGAGACGCAGCATTGATGCCAGATAAGCTGCTTCTTGTTCCCGCCTCTGATCGTTCTCCACCAGGCGCTGGAGGGCCTGTCCCAGACCTTGAGCTCTCAGGACCTCCGGCTGGTAGTACAGATCATTGCTCCGGCTCTTGAAGTCAGCAGCTGGATAAGCCATCATCTGGGCCTCGTAGGGGACTGAATCCCGCAGGTCTCTTCGGAGACGCACTCCTCCTGCCTGGCTGTCAAAGCTGCGACCTCCGCCACGCATGGCAGAGAGAGGCTGAGAAACAGAGGGAGGAAGACAAACCCAACAGCTGATTGGTGAAAGATGTCTTCTGTTTCCATGTTAAAGCAATATAAACAACTTTGTGCACATTTTAGTACAGAGAACTTTTATTTACATGCATTGCACTCTTAAATAGCCTACCATTTGTAAAGCTACAGTATATTAGCCCCCCCAAAACACACACACACACACACACATACACAGGCCCTAAATATATATATGTATATACTATATGTGTATATTAATAAACACACACACACACACGTATATTATTTTTCATTATTTTTTAATACATTTTTAAATATTTTTAAATCTGCCTAACCAATCTTTATCATGTTTCCCATATTTTAAACCCTATAACGAACAACAATATGTTTTGTTTTTTTAAATACAAAGCATAAAATTACACTACGTTTTTATTTAGTACGCGGTAAATCAGGGGCGTTTTTAATCACTGAAGGACCGATTGTTCGAATTCGAATTTTAGAGGAAGCTGACAGCAAAAAACAACAAAAAAACAAACAAAAAAACAACACCCCTCTTCTACTTACTAAACTGGCCAATCAGAATGAATATTCAAATGACGCAGAATCAAAGGCTGTCCATTCAAGCCAATCAGCTTTCAGTATCACCTTTAGTTTGAATCAGAGCCGTTGAAAAACTTTTATTAGGTTAGATGGACATTAATAACACCAGGTGAAGAAGAGAAACCTCGAAACAAGTGAGGCTGAACGAGAGAGCTATATGCATTTTCAGTGATATGATGGAGTGGAGGATGGAGTTAGTCTGTACATTGGTAAGTAGATGGCAGATGGAATGGGGCTCTCCATTCATAAATGTTTATGTTTAATGGTCTAACGTTACTCTGGAGATGGCGCCGCAAGATTAACGTTAGTTCCCTTGACAGGTGACAGTCTTTGGTGGGCGGGGGATTGGTTTGGCTAGCGGTTAATTTGTGAAATTACATGAATTAAGAATGGATAAAGATGCTATTATAGATTTCAGTCATTTTGGCAGTTTCAGCTAAACTTTTTATTTTTTATTTTTTATTATTTTTTTTAGGGCTTGACATTATGGTGGATTTCAGCAGGGACGTGTAACGTTAATGCGCTAACAGTTAGCTCCTTTGGCGGGTCGAATTTGATCGATTTTTGAATTGTAGTCTTTTAAAAAGGCATCTGAAATAATAAACTAAGTGCAATGTAGTGTTGTAAAAAAAATATATTGATTTTTCGATACTTATCTATACTGAAATACTATCTGAAAAGCTTTCCAATATTTATTTTACGCTCTCTCATCTAACATATCTAACACAAGGCTAACATATTCATCCTAAGAGCTAAAACACTTAGATTTTAATTTATGGGGGGCTTTAAAGTGACAACAGCCTAATATACCTGCTGCCAAATTATGAGACATTATTAAAAATATCTATATGGCAGTTTTTCCCCATGGTATCGATGTCAAAATTGTGGCCAGTGAAAATGTTGAGTGGCTAGTAATTTTGTAAAACCACTAGTCACAGTGGCTGGTGAGCAAAAAGGTTAATTTCAAGCTCTGATTGTTAGTAAAACAACAACAACAACAAAGTTCTTACTATAATGACTGAAATCGCTTACATCATCTATAGCAATAATGATGGAATGGGGCTCAGCATTCATATAGTATACATTTTTGGTCTATGACAGTAAATTTGTGAAGCATATTTGTCTGGGTATGAAATTGAATTCATAAAAAATGGTCATAGATGCTCTACTCTAAGCGATTTCATTTGCATTTTTTTATTTCATTATTTGTAACTTTTATTTTATTATTTGAAATTTAGTGGAAATAACCCAATGGACTAAATCATCTATAACAAATTTTAATTAATGCAATTTAATTTTTTTATTGTTAATAATCTAATGCAATTTAATAATGTAATTGAATCTTATTTAGCAATTAATATATTCAGAGGACAAACTGTATGATGAATGGCAGTAAGGGTAGAATATGTTAAATTTGTACGTTCTGAAGTACATCTGCCTTTGAGAGCACAGAAACACACACCTCCCACTTCAATGTAACACTTTACATACTAATCGTTCATGCATTCGTCACAGTTCACCACATTTCATTCAGAGGAAGCATTAGTAAGCACATTTTCCTCTCCTCTCATCTGTTCTCATCCTCACACCTCCTCTCCATCCACAGTGAATCAGGCATTCAATTACACTTGGACACTATTGAGAAGAAAAGAAAGATGCTTTTCATGAAGCTGAAATCACTGTAGTGTGCATAGCAAGCACATTCTGACAGTATGAGTAACCAGCTCCTCTTCAGCGTATATTAGTTCTGTCACTGGCTCTGATGTTCTATGTCCACCATTACTGACAGGAGACCTGCGTTTCAGCAGTGATTGATTGTCTAGAGACTGCCTTAAATCTGTTTCTCTGTTCATGTTAGCCACTGAACAGCTCAGCTCAAGCCTGAGGCCTGAGGTTATGAACGAAGTCTGCTGAGTCATGACATTGCCTTCACCTTCTGTGTGCAGCATCATTATTTGAAATCGCAAAGCGAGTGCTGAGAGACAACTAGCAGCGGTGTTCAAAAACTGCCCTCTGTGCAAGATTTGTGTTATTGTAAATCATATTCTGCATCAGTTGCATCAGAATGATAATGAAACCGTTTCTGTGTTGAGTCGGTTCTTCAGTTTGAGCTTTGTGTGGTATTTCAGGGCTGTTATGATTCATAATAAATGAGGCAGATAGTGACGTATGAAACTAAAGGAACAGGATTCCTCTGGGCGCTGATGTGTGAGTGTATTTGATGACTCACTCTGGCGCATTATGACGTCTATCCCGCCCCTGACCTGTATGTGTGTGTTGTGTGTGTGTGTGTGTGGGGGTGGTAGGAAGATCTTGTTATCTTGTTGTCCATGAGTTCAAGTGGTGTTGATGTCCTCCAGTTCCTTGCCATCTGCTCTACTCCGCATTACTGGACCAGTGGAGAGATTTCTAACATGAACAACTTTCTGCAAAGTTACAAACACCCTCTGCTAGTTCAACTCCTGCAGACTCCAGCCAAAGTGCGTCACATCTGTTTGCAGTTGTGTGTCATTATAAAACGTACTAGAGATTATTAATATTAATAGTGTAACATAAACTGTTTACATTAAAACATTTTACAGTACAGTTTAAGTGTAAGCCAATCAGTGTTGTTACTGTTAACTAAAACTATTAAAAATCGTTTTCAGTAATTTAAATAAAATAACATAAATATTAGAATTGGAAATGTAGAAATGTAAAAATACTAATATTATTAACACTAGTGCTGTCAAATCGATTAATCGCATCTAACATAAGTTTGTAAATGTATGTGTTTCCTGTTTGTATATATATATATTTAAAAAAAAATATATATATACATATATATATACACATATATATTTACAAACTTTTATGTTAGGTGTGATTAATCGATTTGACAGCACTAATTATTACTAATAATAATTACTATAACTAAAGCTGGAATAAAAATAAAATAAAGCTATTAAAAAACAAACTAATAAAAAAATTAAAAAGCACATAGAAATGTTGCCTTGGGAACTAATGAAATAAATAATAATATTAATACTGAAGATAATTACTAAAACTAAAGCTGAAATAAAAATAAAATAAAGCTAAATAGAAATATAAAACAAACAAACTAATAAAAATAACAAAAGAACATTATAAAATTGCTATAACTTAAACTAAAATTAAAATACAAATTGCAAACTGAAAATATAAAAATGTTAATTAAAATATTAATACATACTATTTATATATATGTAATGTATATATTTTTTTAAATGTATTTTATTTATTTATAAGCTGTACTATATACTATAGCATATACTATATGTACTATAGTACAGCTTATAAATAAAAAATATTAAGTTTCAATCATATTAATCTCTTTTTCTTTTAAAAAATCAGTTAATTGAATTTGAATTAAATTATGCCACATGAAGCACAAGCATTTTTACAGTATAGATGGATAGTATGAATAGATGGATGGATGTGAGAAAACTGAGTGTTCTCTCTGAAAGCTGTTGCCATGGCAGCGTTCCTCCTCCGCTCCGAGTGAAAGACTGGCTGTTTGTTCTGCTAATGAGATTGTGCATCCTCTACTATTGATTTTGTCCTGTGTTGCCCTTCAGATACGGCCCATAATCCTTCACACATTTCCAAAATCACTGTGGTTTTTCTATTCAGCTCAGTATCAGTGACGACCACTGTCCGTGGTGCTGAAAACCTGAGCGCACACGCTAATGACTGCAACAGATGGTCAAAACAAACTCTACTAGTTACTTTAATTCACAACAGCTGCCCACATATCTCTCCAGTGCATGCTGCAATACATTATCTAGGAATCTAGAGACCAGTATGCCTATTGTTGCAAATAAGACTTTGTAACACTTGTTATTGAATTAAATATAATATTCTATGTTTAAAATCTCTGAATAGACCTACATTTAGTTAATGACAAAATATAGTACAGTCCTGGATTAATCAGTAATAGAGCTGCAGAATAAACAAATGCTGTCTCTCATCATAAAATAACATGGAGCTCTGTAATTGAACGATGCATGTAATATTTAATGTGATCTTGGGTTGTTTGCAAGAGCCTCCATTTCTGGACACTGCCTTTCAGAGATATTTCTAGAATTGAATGAGGATTCTATTCGCCAGTAAAGCCCTGTTGATATATGCTCTGTTGTTGCCAGGCAATGAGGATTGTACGCCCTATTTCACGCCATCTGGCTCGAGTGATCTCGATCAGTTCAGCAGAAAAATTAACACGCAGCTAAGCGTAACTAAAAAGCAACTAAATATTACACAGTGTACTCTCCCATATTCACAATAATCCATGTGCAATGATTCAAATACAAATATTCAAAATGAAATAGTAATGAAAAACAGAATGAAATCAGCATTTACCAGCCAATTCAAACCTTTATTCTAACTGCATAGAGGCAAAAAGGAAGAAAACACGCAGGTTAAAATAGCTATAGAGGAATCGGTCTCACCAAACACACATGATGAGGGTCTGGTGTGGTGTTTGCTTTACCTTTGCCTCTGGTGTGAGGATCTGGAACAGCGTCAGAGAGAGGAAAAGCAGAACAGAGTTGGTCAGAAGGCCCGACATCCTGAAGGAGAGAATGTAGCTGCCTCTGCAGTGAAGAGATACGCTGCCACTGAACACCAGCAGAGATAGACAGAGAGAAACAGAGGGAGGGAGGGGGAGGAGCTTCACTGTTACTCGAGAGAGAGAGAGAGAGAGAGAGAGAGAGAGAGAGAGAGAGAGAGAGAGAGAGAGAGAGAGAGAGAGAGAGAGAGAGAGAGAGAGAGAGAGAGAGAGAGAGAGAGAGAGAGAGCTTGTGATTTTGCATGGTAAAGATGGTGAAAATTTACAACTGCAATCTGAAAAATCAGATCAATGGGTAAATAATGTCTGGCTGTACAAAATAATGACAAATTTCGGTATTTGGCAGTACCTTTTTTATTGTGCAGTATAATCAAAAATGCAAGTGACATGACGTTTTCATAATTGTGTAGTAGTAGTAAATATTATTATAAGACATAGTAAAAAGCATGTAAAATGTAAATATGTTAAGACACACATAAGAACATAAATTATATATATATATGTAAAATGCATAGTATGCAAAACGTATTTATTCATTTTGCACACACTTCTAAATTACTTACAAATGAGAAAAATTTATTGTAGAACAGTAGAAGAATAGAGATTGAATTCATGGTTATGAATTCAGTAAAAGTAACCTTCAATTTTAAAAATTGTGATTAAAATAAGATGTAGATAAAATTATTATGATGGTATTTTACTTTTACTTAGTATTACAGTTCAGCATGCAGAAAATGATTTGATGAATCTGAATCGATTAATTGATTGGTTGCCTCTTCTTTCCTCTTCTGGAACTCTGTCTTCTTATACATCCATATAGCATTATCTGTCCCAGTAATCACTGAACCTGTTGAAACAAATGCTAAACAATGTGGCAAAACACAAAGCTACAGTATGTGCAAATTAATATTAGACATGAAGATGAGTTGATTGGATGAAACACACATACTTTTAGCTTTGCTCCTGATGATCATTGCCACAGTCAAGATGACGAGACCAACAGCAATGCAGGAGAAAAAGCCGATGTAGAATAAAGATACTCCTTTCTCATGCTGATCTTCAGCAAAATCTGAAAAGCAAACACAAGCAACATGTACAGAAAAAAAATACAGTTACACTCACAGGTTTTGAGACATACAGAGCACATGAGATGTTTTACCAGATTTACTATCAGTAGCGGCTCCTGACCGTTAATTTAGGTAGGGCAGATTCTGGGTCTTAGCGCAAGTTTATGATAAACATTTTGGAAGTTTTATATTCTGATCGCTGAACAAAAAGCACTTTTGGTAGAGGTCTTACCTCCTTGTGTTATAAGTCATATTTATTCTCAGAACAAACATAAAAAAACACATACTATATAGGTCTAAAGGCTATTTACAGCATGTTTAAACTAATGAAATTATACTTTCATTAATTTGATTCGCCACTAGACATGCCAACTAGTCACTAACCTGATGCAGACTAAAATACACACAGCTGAAGCGGATTAATATATCATCTTGGTCTAGAGCGAGGTTAACGTAAGGTAAAAAAAAAAAGAAAAAAAGCGGGCAGTCTGAAATCTGCCCCAATGGCTCTCATTAAAAGTTGTATTTTCAGTTGAATTTGGGGAAACAACTTGAAACATTTGTTGTGTTAAGCTATTTCAATTGTTTTTGTTTGATTTGTTTATTCATGCAAACAGCTGAAAGTCTGTAAATTTTGCCTATAACCTGATTTGGAATTGGGGTTGAATTTATGATTACAATTGTAGGTCTCACTGTAATTTAGGAATGCTAATAAACAATAAGTAAATGAGGCATGTCTTTGCCACTTAAGGTGCTGGTAATGTTCATTTTAAATTGTAATAAATTAATAAATAAGCTGTTACTTTAATTACCAAAATAATACATTAATAAAACACTGTAAATCCACTTACTTAAAGCCTGTTCACACCAAGTACAATAACTATAATGATAACTATATTAGCAACCACACCAACAAATGATATTCACGGATCTTTTTATTCTATTCGCGCGTGTTGCGGTTTCAAAGTAGCGAAAATGGATGATAGGCATCTCGAATGTTGATCTACTTCTTCCTAGCACTATCCCCTATAAATAAATACACACACACACATATATTGAAAAAAAAAAAAAACAAAGATATCATTCCTCCTATCTTTATCGTTATAGTTGTGGTGTGAACTCTGCTATTCTTTAATATGGAGAAAGATTTTTAGAACTAGCCTAGGCTATATCTTAATCGTTATCTTTATAGTTATCATCCTTGGTGTGAACAAGCATTTATTGCTCTCTATGTATTACATATTTTCATATATCTAATAGAAGCTCAAACCCTCATGTCATGTTGGGGGTTTGAGTTTCTATAAGATGTATAAGATAAACATACAAAGTTGTATTTTTTACTTTTTACAATTTTGAAAAGCTGTATTTATAACCACTAAACCATTAGAAAAATGTAATTGCTTATCTAAACGTTAACTAATAAGAAAGAAATTATCCATACCTTCATTCATTCAAAACATAAATAAATCAGTAGTAACCGAAATCTAAAAGCATCAAACAACAAATCTGCTGACTTATTCTGTGTCTGGTAATATGTTGTGCTCATGTTGGTGGCTTGAGCTTCAGTAAAACAGAGAAACACAGTAATTTTTATTTACTTTTTACAATTAACGAAACATGAACATTAAATTAATTAATAAATTATATTACAGAACATGAAATAATGAGCCTGTACTTGTATACCACTGTATTACTGCCATTAAATTATTACAGGGAAACCACATAATACTTGACAGGACAAAAAATATATTTTTTAAGTGTTTAGATTACATTGACATTGAGGTGTCAAAATTCAACATGTCAGCAAAATAGAGCATTAGAATTAGAATACATTATTGTTACAGTATGTTTTACCAGATGGGCTGTAGGTGTAGGTCTCACTGCGACGGTTCACCGCAGAATTAATCTCGTGCACACAGGTGAAGGAAACAGGTGGACTCACTTTCACATGAAACACACACTTTTCATTTGAATAACGCAGTGGGTCCTTCAGTGTGTAGTTGTGTTTACCCTCCACTGACAGCTGGAAAGAGCTCTCAATGAACCACTTGCCAAATGAACACATCACTATCACATGCTCTCTGTCCTGCATCTGCCCATACACTGCGATGTTGGGCTGTGGGACATCTGAAATAAAACACACATCATGCTTATTTGAGTGCTTACGAGTGCTTATAGTCAAGATGAAACTAAAAATATTATATATATAGCTACATATTATCCTTTCATTCACTCCAGTTGAATAGTGTTGGTGTTAGGTTCTAAATTTCGGCGCTGGGTTGTGAGTATTGGGCATAATTTTACTCATCCCTACAGGTTTCGCGCTCACCCATTGTTCTATATAAATGGCGCACACATAAAGCCACCTCTCAAACTAGAGACCTGCACTCCCTCGGGAATACCGCAGGACCCAACGCAAAAGAGTGAGGCGCGGGACTAGATTTGATGGCCGAGTAGGGATGGGCGTATCGATATGAAGTATCGATACATCGATACTGATGACGACTATCGAAAGTATCGATACTCAAATAAAAATATTTTAAAATAATTGGATGAATAACCTATGTTAGTGAATAATTGTGTAGTATAACTATTTTCCTGCTCATCTGAAGTTCTGAACACACGCAAAAGCTGCAAGTCAGAACCAATCAATCACAGAGAGCATTCACACACTGCCGACAATGCCTTCAAACAGGGCTGCATTTCCCAAAAGTATCATAAGAAACCATTAATAGTTTTGGGAAACGCACAGAACAATGCTTAACAGAAGACAAAAAAACATCATATGTTTGAGTTATTTCACAATACAAAAATTGAAATTGTAACCTACATACATAGTTTGTGCAATTACATAGTTTTAAATTGAATGTTAAAAGTTCATACTGATGTTCTATTCTGTAACTAATTTTAATATAAATCATACACTGTCAGAATAAAAAGGTTGCATTTAATGGGTGTCATGGCTGTCACTGGCAGTCTGAACATTACAGTGAGTGACCATAGTCCAATTAGACCTATAATATTATGTAGATTTCCATGGTTACCACTACAAGTAAACATTTTAACCTTGTATAAACATAAATATCATTTAATAAGTTCCAATTAAGTTGTAATGTTAAAATGCCTTTTAAATATAATGTTAAGTGCGTATCATTACCCATTTTACTCTTAGTAGCCTAATTTTAAAAGAAGAAATTTTAAAATGTAAAAGTTCAGTTTAGGGGTACCGTATCGGTGATACTGGCCTTGAAAGTATCGGTATTGTATCGAAAACAAAATAAGTGGTATCGCCCATCCCTATGGCTGAGTGCGGGCGGTAAGGTGCTCGTGTGTGTGCGGGTTGCGGCGGGAGAATAAAACGATTCACAGGACTCCCGCAAAATAGAAATATCTATATAAAACATCTAAAATCGAATAAACTGTTATTCATCTGTTGCACAAAAGCAACAAGAACAACCAAAACGAAATGGAAACAATTTACAGGCCAGAGTTTCTATTTATAACAACGTTGAACAATGTAGCCAATCAAAGACATATGTGATGATTTCTTGAACGCAATGGCCAATCAGAATCCCCTGAGAATCCCCTGCCTCACCACTCAAAACTGACTTTTTATTCAATGCTGAATTCTGCATGCTGGCAAATCCTCTAATCATAACAAACAAAGATATTGTGAAAGATTCATTGTGCAGTCAGCTTCATTGATAATAACAGATTTGTGAGATCGCGATGAACTGAGATGTCAGCTTTTTAGGAATTATTAAGGGAGTGCACTTTGGGCGCATTCTGTCATGCCAAATTTGCTTTTATGTTAAATTAACAGTGGTTTGTGATTGTTAATGCTTTAATAACAAATAATTTATCTGGAGCATTTATGCTGATGTGTAGGTGGTGGCGACATGTAGGCTAACTTGAAAGTATTTCATGGAGGTACAGAAAAAAATCAATTTACTTTTATGCTGGCTTTTGCAGGACAAAACATGAATGTAGTGGGTGGGAGCATGAGAAGGTAACATATGTTTTTGTAGGAGCAGGACAGAATCCTATAGGATTATATCCTGTATCCTATATCATGTTTTTCTCTTTTTCATGTGTTATTTTGCTTAAACTGTCAAATACACTCAAAATGATGTCAAATTGCCCCTCTTGGCAAGTATTCAGGTGAAAACACAGTCATTTTTTGGAACGTAATAGTATGCTAAATTGCATGTTGTATAATGGTATATTGGATCTGTGCATATGTTCTTAAAATGACAGCAGCCTAATAAACCTGCTGCAATTTGTCATGTTAAAGTTTGTGTCTGCAATCAATAATAGAAGTGTTTTTCAAATTTTTCATTCAATTCGATCCGAATGCAATGGTAGTTGGTAGGATGTCCTACAGTACCTGCCTGTCAACCTATGTATTTCCATACCTCTGCGCACCTGCTCGCGCAGACATCACACGTCATCAGTGCGTTACAGAAGGCTATGCAGAGTTGTACACAGACAGTCACTGAGCGCCAAAAACAAATAACAGCCATCTTTTACAATTCATCCTGAACCAAAACAGCTTATGCTCCTTTCACGCCATGTCGTAACTGTAATTACAAGATGGCAACCCGTGACGTTCTACCTTGAGCTGTTCATGTCCTCGGACTCGGATTTATGCATTTCTATGGCAACACTATCAACGTCGAAATTAATCTGCTCTGCAGCAGTCAGGTGGTACAAGTAAGAGCTCTGTAAGTTGTTTACGTTCATTATTATTATAATGTTATGTGCTTTGAGACATGATTTAGTATAATGCCATCTCTCATCGTGTGATGCAGACTCATGCTTTCAAAACTAGGTTGCTATTGCTAGCCTCTCTGAAATCACCTACCCTACTTTTAATCAAAGAACAAAAGACAAAGAGAAAATCACTCACACTCACATTAATCTGTATTTACCTCGAACAGACACAACTGCCAAAGAACTGCGCATTTTTGGACTAACTACAGTGGCCGAGAGAGCTCAACGCGCTGCAACTGAAGAAAACACATGCAAATAGAAAAAAACACATGCAAATAGAAAAACCCCCGCATGCAAATAGAACAACACACATTAAGCAAATTAAGAAAACATCTTCATCAGTTTCACAACACATGTGAGCCCCAAATAATTCTGACCAATCGAAGTGCAGTTATGGAAATATGTTCAGGAGACATCTGGCCAATGAGTGAACCAAAACGCCTGAAAAATGCTACAAAGTATAATTTTTCGCCCTTGGTCCGGACCAAATGAACCGAACTACAGATGTGAAAGCACCCTTAAACGCCTCTTCCGCTCATCAGAAGTGAGCTGTTGCTACACTGGGCCAGACTTCCTGCCAGCCACCAGAACAAAATGTTTTCTCAGTGCTTTGAGTGTTTAAAAAAAAAAAAAAATTTAACTTTTTTTTTTTTTTTTAGTTTGTTTCATTTAGATTCGAATGTGGTAGTAATGAAGGAGAGCCTGCCCTTTTATTATATAACTAATAACTAATATTGCATATTCTATGTTTTTGACATAGTAAGTGTAGTCAAGTAAGCTTTGCTAATGCCAGTGCAGTAACAAGTTTGTTTCCAAAAAATTATAGTAACAGTATTACACATGATATTTTTAAGTAAATAGCACATCATATGTTTCACAGTGTAGTCATTAAAATGGCAATGTTTCTTTAGTGAATGTAGTTGTGTTGTCTTACTTTTTGTGGGGCAGAAGCCCCACTTTCCACCGATGTTGTAATCTTTTTCTGTGGAACACCACAGATGACCATCACTCCTGCCATCCACAGTGCACTCAGCGTACCACTTGACATGAAACTTAAAAGGGAAATGGCATGGTTTCCCAAATGAATTACCACCTATACTAGACATCTCTGCAGAACATAAATAAATTAAATTAAGGGTTTAAGTTTAATTTAGAATGGTTTAAGAATTTGATCTAAACAACTTAAATGACAACAAGGACACTTAAGTCTGTCACCTAGTTTAACAAATGCTAACATCACACAGGGAAATTCATTATGTATATGAATAGACATTAAAAATGAATGTTACATTTTATCAATATAAAGGGCTTAATGGTTGTCCAAATATTTGTCCAAATAATATTACGTGGACTTTTGGTCGTACCTTGATATCCATAAGAACACAAATTTTCTTCGGTTCCATAAATCTGCCAGTGACTCCAAACACCTGTTCCCGTAAACAACATCATATTTTTGTTATTTTCATTTCCATGGTTCAGGTGCAGTGGATGTCCCTTCAATCCAAACAAGGTCTCATTTTTACATTCCCAGGTTTGTCCGGGGTTAGATTCATTGCAGGGCAGAAGGATAATTTTGGCCCAGTTTTCGATCTTCTCTGCCCCCAAACAGAGACTAAAAGAGAGGCTGATGATTCGTGAAGAGGAAATCCATTTGAAATACTGTGCCTTAGACGATTCATCACACGGTGCAGCCTTTACATTACCACCCACGACTGTCAAACATTTGTTGTGGTCCTCGTTGTAGATAAGGAAGGAGCTGGTGTCTGAATGTATGGAAAAATATATCAGACACTGTAAAAGGCAACACATTACATAGGCTACTGTGTAACTTAATAAACGAAAAAAATAGACGCTGTGTCACACAACACAATGGGAACAACAGGCAGAGACTGATCGTTCATTAAAGTAAGAAATTCTGGTGAGATTTTTTTTATTTTGTGTTATTGTTATATTTTATATTTCATTTTCTTATCATTAATTGTTTAGTGTATATATAATATAAAAACAAGCATGCCAAAAAGTACTTTAAATTAAAAATTGATAGCCCCAAGTGCCTATAAGGGTGGTGCGATCATGCGATGCAGCCTTTCATGAACTTGGCTTTTGCACCATCAGCCAATGAATAAGGGTTAAGCACACCTTTACTTCTGTATTCTGCAAAACAGATTGCATTGCTTCTGTTTCAGGTCTTTTGTATGTGCTTCATTTAATTTAATTATAGAGCCGTTTTACTCAAGATACCTTCAAAAGAGCTACCAAAAATGAGCATAACCGATGTCCCTTGCATATGCAGATTGATATATCAAAGTTTTTTATTAGTTTATTTATTCATCAACAATTTGACAAATTCTGTGAAATTCCACATTATACAGTAAATTTCGTTTTTATTACTGGATTTTATCTGCATTTTCTGCATCACGGAAATCATAGTGCCCTAGATAAAACGAAATAAAGACATTTAACAACTAATAATTAATGACGCACTTACTGTATCATCACGACTGCTATCTTACTAGAGATGGAGAAAAATTCTACTCCAGTGTAACCGTGTTCCTGTCCCCAAAAACATTAGTAGGCCTACTCAAAAGCACTTCCCTCCACGTTTTCTGCTGTGCGTGCATCGTTTATATTTACCACGCATGCTCACCTGCGCACCAGTTATGTGCACCCCTGAGTATATCGCTAGTCACATATTTCAATTTTCGTTTTACCCCTTAGTGAAAAATGAAAAAGAACTTGTGTATATCATGGGCTTAATATGATGTGTTTCATGTTTTTCTTTTTCTTTAATGTGTTATTTAGGTGTTTGTGCATGCAGGGTCCGAAATTAACTTTTTGGCTCACCTGCCACTGGGACTAGTAGATGAAAAAATCCACCAGCCAAGCATATTTTTTACCGGCCAAAATAATAAACAGCCTTTTTGTGTCACATATACTGTCATGAATGCCTGTCATGTATGCCAGCTGGAGTGCCCGCGTGAGCCTCTGGAGGGCACTCTCTTCCTGTGCTATGTTTCACCATGGGCTCATTATGTTTTATTATGTTCAGCTGTGTTTGATTATCTTGTTTAGCGCACCTGTCTTAAACCTGAGTTATCCCTGTGTCCTTTGCGAAGTCGTGTTACAGTGTAAGCGTACATCTCTGAGCATTATTCCCTGTTCTAGTGTTCCGTGTTTCCCTGGACTCTTGACCCTTGCCTGTCTTCTGGACTGTTTATGAACCTGTGCTGCCTGCTTCGACCTAAGCCTGTTTTTCACCACGAGTTTCTGGATGGATTGCCCCTTGTTTAACTGTTTCTGATTGTGTTTAAGTTGTAATAAAGTGCTGCACATGGATCCGACCGTCTCTGTCCGTGCGTCACATATACATTCATTTATATATATATATTTAAAAAAAATTGTCATTATATTTCTCGTCTATTATTTTCCATTTTTATTTTTTATTTACACATATTACACAATTTACACACATTACACAATTTACACACATTAAAATAATATTTTTGTGGTGGTGCCTATGAAAATAGTTCTGTACAAATGAAATGTATTAATTGTATATTTAATAAAATATATGGAATAATAATATATTATAATTATTTAAAAAAATTATTTAGTTTTACTCTGCCCATTGTTTATTCCATTTACTCTGACTGATCCTATCAGTAACTGAAGGACTGCTATATTTACTTGACCTGTGGAGGGCGCTCTGTTCAGAAGTTGACCACATCTTGAGCTCTGAACAATCTGCCCTGCTGTTTGTGCATTTGATTGTTTGCGTGTGAGCAAGAGTAACAAAAAAAGAAACCAAGAGAAAAGACAAACTTTCTATGTAATTCGTCTCCCGTTTTGTCTGTGGGTTTTCGTTTCAAAAGTTGGCTCACTCATGGGCGTCAGTTTGGTTTGAAATGTGCTGGGGACAGAGATGCATTCGGAAGTGCATTTTCAGAAGTGCTGGGTACAATGACGCAACATTTTTGTTGAAAAATGAGCGTTTTGGCAGCGCAGCGTTTTTTCTGTCGAGACGTTTCGTTGCTATGATACAGAATATCCAGACTGATCTCATGAAATGGCGTATGTATGACACGCCAATTCGTATTTCCATTTTTGGCGTGCTATCAACACGCATAATCGCTTTTCAGCGTGTTTATCAACGCCTTTGACTTAACGTTATATTACTGTATTATGTATATATAAATATATGACCTACCCCAACCCCGTCCCTAAACCTACCCGTCACTGGGGTTAATACCATTTATGAGTTTTCTCCTACCATCCTAGGAAAAGAAATATCGCTCCACAGATGTAGATATAGATTTTGCTTCGTTTCGCTCGGACATTTAACGGCGTACACATACACGCGGAATCACTCGGACATTTAACGGCGTACACATACACGCAAAAGATTTCGGCGTGGACATACACGCGGATATCTCAAAATGCGTATAGATAACACGCCACTTGAATTGAAAGTGGCGTGTATGTTTACGCAAAGTCATGATGTCATGTTGGAATATCCGCAGCACAGTTTACTTGTAACTGATTTCGCAGATAATTTGTTTCATACTTAAAATGTATTTTTCATCCATTTTGTTCGGTTATCTCTGCTGGTTGATGTCGTTGTACAGAAAGAATGTTGTGACAGTTGGTCGGTGTGGTGTTAGTCCCGCCCCTCCTCCACTGTGATTGGACGGCTGGGTAAAAAGTGACAGTGAGGAGCGCTGCGTTTTACCCAAAGTTGAACATTCTTCAACTCTCGGCGACCTGTAAAACGCCGTGCTCTCAGCGCTTCAGCGTGAAAAAAAACGTTCAGCGCCTCGTTATGCTCATGGCGTTCTAAAAACGCGGCGCTCCCATTGAAAACATACGCCAGGCGCGTGGAAAAACGCTTTGGTGGACACACGGCCTAAGTGTCATGAAAACTTTCATTGATGGTTCAACCAAGGTAACGAGACACTGCGTCCTAAGACGCTAATGGGGAAGGCTAGCATGTCTGGTGTCTAAAGCATGTGTCAAAACATGACAATAACATTGCCTGCGACAGCCTATGATGTCACTACTGGTGCGAGTAAAGTATACATAGGGCGTCTGTAGTACAAGTTATCCATTTCTTGTCTGAAGGAGACGTGGGCAGGCATACCCTATTAGCATCCGCATTAGGATGCTAATGGGGAACAAATGCCCACTCTGCCATTCCGTATGGCTGACATTAGTCAGTGGCTTCAACAGGACTGATCCGGAGTCACAGTTCCCTGTCCTAGCAGTACTCACCAGCGGTCATCGTGACTCCATTCCCTAAGGCCAGAAAACCTGGCTACATATAGCTTAGCTCAATTGCCAAGGATATAAATACACACCCCTGACGAGTGGAGGTCTCACAAGGGGAAACCTTGCAACACTCAGGGGAGCTCAAAGAGTGGAGGCCTCAGCAAGACGACTCTCTAAAGCGAGAGAAGGCCTAACTGCATTCTACGCTAAGGACTGCTTACCAAGGAGGCTCAAAGGAGCCTGACAACTCGATACTGCTATCCAGGTGGAGCTCTGGGGGGGAGGCCTCAGCAGGATGACTCTCTAAAACGAGAGGAGACCTAGCAATGCCACCTTGAAGACAGTTAACCAGGGAGGCTCAGAAAAGAGCATACAACCCAGTCCACTGTCTCCACAGAGCTCTCAGAGCAGAGGCTTTAGCATAACGACCCTCTATAGCCAGAGGAAGGCTAGCTACGCTCTACGCTAAAAAGACTAAAAGACCACCTCACCAAGGAGGCTCAGAGAGAGCCACACAACTTGGACCGGTTATCTAATGCAGAGCTCTGGGGAGTGAAGGTCTCAGCATGACGACTCTCTAAATCGAGAGGATACCTAACAACTCCTCCCTAAGGGTGGTTCCAGGGTTCCCAGGTAATGCTGTGAACAACCCAGCATAAGCAACCCAATTGAGCTCTAAGAATGGAGGCTTCTTCAAGCTCAGCAAGACGACTCTCTGAAGCGAGAGGAGACCTAGCTACAATCTACACCAAGAACTGCTTACCAAGGAGACTCACAAAAGGGGAGTGAGGGCCGCAGGATTACTCTCTAGAACGAGAGGAGGCCTAACAATACTCCATCTTAAAGACAGTTCCACCAAGGAGGCTCACAGAGAGCCATACTACTCGATGTTATTGCCTATAGCGGAATGATCCTGAAGTCAGAACAAGCCCATTACAGGGAGCGGAGGACTTTGCCCCAAAACAGGAAGGTTCTACTCAATACTCATCCTAAATGACCAAATGGAGCTGCCAGCTAACCATTGCAAAACCTATAATATGATTTGGTCTCTAGGCTCCAGCACTCTCAGTGGTCCTTTCGCTAATAGACTGCCTAATAGATTTATTATTTATGCCACGCAGTGATTGTGATTGAACAGTGCTCTGGCCCATCCCTTCCAAGCTTCCACCTTCTAACCGCGCCCGGGTACAATACGGAGCGATCACACTAGTCAAATGAATCAGACTTTGGGGGTCAAACGTGCTTGGGCGCAGTTCAGATCGCCTAGTGTGAGTACACTAGCCTGGATGCCAGCCCGAACCCCGCCCACAACATTTTTTGGTCGGGAAGTTCGGTCTGGACTCGCTCCATTGAGGAGTAATTATGATCAGTCAAAAAATGTTCGGGCCAATCAAATTGCCAGGGCGGGCTTTATACGATGATGGACAGATGATCTGCAGGGACTAGGGGTGGAACGGTACATGTATTCGTATCGAACCGAAACGGTACGGGCGACACGGTTCGGTGCAAGAATTTGCACGGAGAATACACGGTACAAAAAAAACCCTCTTAAATAGCGATACATTTCGCTTTATTCGCTTTTGGTGTGACTGTGAACGCAGCAATGAACAGGCTGCGATCAAGATTGCAATGCTGGAGTGTGTGTGTGTGTGTGTGTGTGTGTGTGTGTGTGTGTGCGAGAGAGAGAGAGAGAGAGAGAGAGAGAGAGAGAGAGAGAGAGAGAGAGGCGCGCGATTAACAGTATGTGTGTGTGTGCGCGCGCGCGTGTGCGAGAGAGAGAGAGAGAGAGAGAGAGAGGCGCGGGCGCGAATCGCGCGATCGAACAGTGTGCGTGTGTGTGTGTGTGTGTGTGCGCGCGCGCGTGCGAGAGAGAGAATGATCTCTCCTGCGCGATCGAACAGTGGAAACATAAAAACATACTCCGTCATTTTTTTTATACAGGACATCATTAAAACTGCAAATTGTTACTTATATTTGTGTACACTCGCAATAAAACACTACATTGTGCTTTTGTCAGACTCTAAACTCTTGTCGAACTGTAACCTACTACAACTGTTAACAAAAGTTTTGAATGGTAGTATTATTTTATACGGAAATCAACTATTTATAATTCAGATGAGAATAAAGTTAGGGTTAACTAAAATGAAGGAAAACAAATATATTGATCTGAAATAGCAAATTAATTTTAAATTCATTCAGGTACAATTACCAAACTGGGTCTGGGTACTCAAGGTCTTTTCATCGTTTTAATAATTTAATTAATAAACTAATTATTAGGGATGCACCGAATCCAGGATTCGGATTCGGATTCGGCCGAATATTGGGCTTTTTAACGGGGTTCGGTTTCTGCCGAACCTCAGAATTTTTTTCCACCGAACCGAACCCTAGGCTTGCACTACGCGCGCTACGTCGAAGTCACCGATCAGTGAATGACATCAAAGTACCGCGTGAACGAATAGAGAGCAGACGGCTCCTTATGCTTTTGAATTGCTCTCGCGGGACTTTGATGTCATAAACTCATCTGTCTATGCAGCGCCGGTTCAAGTCGAACAAGTAGTTATTGCAGAGGCCAGACAGACTCACGGAGGCGATTGGCATCTCACAACTCGCACTTTATTCCACAATCGAACTTGTGTAACTGTCTGTCACACGTTCTACCGTCCACAGCGTTACTTAACAAAATAAGGTAAAAATGAGCATCAAACAGAAATAACCCGCATACATGGGCATGTGTTCGAGGCGCACGACACATACGGCGCGCAGTTCTTAAAGGGGACACACCTTATTTCCACTCGCTACAGTAGGTGGACCGTTCGAATGCAGTAGGCTGTGAGAAAGTGAAAATGGAACTCGTGAGCAGAAAAAGTGTTGTTTGGCAGTACTTTCAGTGAAAGAAGGCAATTCAAGTCGAGCTACATGTTCAATTTGCAATGCCGATTTGTCTCATGGTGGCAAGGAGTCAAGGACTCTAAATAGGCTACACAACATCGCCGCTGTTAAAATGCATATAATGTTGCTTATTTTTATTTTTTATTTTATTTTTTACAGTTATAAAAGTAAAAGTAGTGTTTATTATTTACAGTAATAAAATAAAATGAAAAATCCACTTTGTTTACTTTATTAATGTGTTTACTGTGTTAATGGACTGAGGATGAGAGTAGGATTCGGTATTCGGTTTCGGATTCGGCAGAATCTTAACCAGTGGATTCGGTATTCGGCCGAACCCCACAAATCTGGATTCGGTGCATCCCTACTAATTATATAAAACTATTGTCAGTGCACTATAAATAAACTGGTTCTATGCCTTTATTAATAAAACTTATTTAAAAAATACAAGGCTTAAGACATTTATAAAAATGCCTTCTGGATTTTTGTTTTGCTTTTCACTCCATTGTACCGAAATCATACCGAACCGTGACGTCTGAACCGAGGTATGAACCGAACCGTAACTTCTGTGTACCGTTCCACCCCTAGCAGGGACGTAATCATCATGTTATCGAAGAGCGCTTAACTGGTTTCCCTCAAAGATGACTGCCGCTGGAGAACTGAGATGTAGAGATTCCGCTATCGCGTCTGTTGTAAAAGAAATCGACAGCGCATTCATTTTAAAAGACGAACAGAGAACTGCAATCAAGGCATTTGTCGATCGGAAAGATGTGTTTGCCGTCCTTCCTACGGCATTCGGCATCGGCAAAAGTTTAATTTATCAGCTGGCTCCGATGGTAACTAAGAAGATGGGACGCAATGAAAACCCTGTGGTCGCTGTGGTTTCTTCTTTGGTCGCACTCATGGAGGACCAAGTAAAAGAAGCAACATTCGTTATTTTACTTCTTCCAGCGTGCATTTGAGTTCTGTAGTTGACAACTGTGCTATGCATATTCCTTTAGTTGACTTACTGCGTTGCTCTCATTGGTTGTAGGTCTATCCAATTGAGTGCAGAGTTTTTTTTTTTCCTGGTTCGGTTAAGACACGCCTCATAATCAAAGCCCTATGGAGCAGTATCAGACTCACATTCTGACTAGAATATGAGTTTGACGAAGTCAGGCTATGAGTACACCCTAAATGGGCTAAAAAAGGGCTAAAATCAGAGTAGAAAATTAGCTTTTATTTTTAAATTATGAAAGTTTTATTGTAAAAATCTTACTAACATCTATGTAATTTGTTAAAATAATTTTATCTGGTGTGCTAAACATGAATAGTGCTCATTAACAGCTGTTGAGATTAAACCGACTAGAGACTTGGAACTGGAAACAGTATTCAATAAGTCACAATTAAACATTTGTTAACTATCATAAACTCTGTATACTCGTAAAAATGCAAACGTTTTACAAATTTAATTTAATTTTTTTATTTAATTAAATAAAAAAAAGTAATAAATGATTAATCAACTGGTGTCAACAAGATAATTGTCAACTGGTGCAGTACTTTTTCAAAAAGTAGCCTATACGTTTGTACCTAAAGGGTGCATATTAGTTCCTAAAAGATACCGCCCCAGTGACAGCTTTGTTACCTTTTTTTTGAGAGTGCAATATTTCAGTCATGGTTCGTCTCAATTTTTAAATTGCACTTTAAAATATTTTTCTTAGAAAAGAACACTGACAGTAAATTGTATAGATTAAAGTCAGTAGACGATGCCATTGAAGGGTAAACTGTTGTACCATTGACCGGTGAAAAACACAAATTATATTGAATCATCATATCCTTTAAAGTATTTTGAAAATGAAGACTGACAGATTAAAGTGATTAGATCAGATGACGCACCCTTCACTGAAGTAGTAGTAGTATGCCATGCATCAGGAGATGCTGTACAAACATACAGCAAAATTATATTGATGCTATCCTTGTAAAATAAAATAAAATAACTGAAGTGTATAGATTAAAGATAATGCACCTGTTGTTGTATGGTAATCTGGGTCCCATGCATCAGACGCATCTGTACAAAAACACAGCAAAAATTATAATGACTCCTGTCCTTACACATAGTTGACACAAAATCTGAGGGAGAGAAATGTGATCCACTTACTGAAAGCTGACCAAAGGAACAATAAAAGGATATAAAGCAGGTTCATGCTGTTATAGATTAGAGAGCTACAGCTTTCTGAGACACATGCGGGGCAGAGACTGGGTTTTAATACAGAGGAAGTCTATTAATTGTTACCAAGAAAAATAGAGTAGGAGTGAAAAGCAGAAGTGGCTATTAGGCAAGGCAAGTTTATTTATATAGCACATTTCATACACAATGGTAATTCAAAGTGCTTTACATGGAAGAAATTAAAATAATCAAAACAAATAAGAATAATTAAAACAGTTTAGAATAAAAAATAAAATAAAGTATAGTAAAAACAGTCGGACGAACAGTTGCACAGTGCTCATTCAGTAAATGCATAGCTAAACAGATGTGTTTTGAGTCTGGATTTGAATGTAACTACTGTAGGAGCACATCTGATCTCTTCTGGAAGCTGGTTCCAGCTGCGGCTGGCATAATAGCTAAAAGCAGACTCTCCGTGCTTAGAGTGAACCCTTGGTATTTCTATGATGTGATCTGAGTGATCTGTTGGGTTTATATTCAGTGAGCATATCTGCAATATAGTGAGGTCCTAGCCCATTAAATGATTTATACCAGTAATAATACTTTAAAATCAATCCTAAATGTAACTGGGAGCCAGTGTAAAGACCTGTGGACTGGTGTGATGTGTTCATATGTTCTGGTTTTCAGCGTTCTGTATGAGCTGCAACTGTCTTATGGTCTTTTTAGGAAGGCCAGTGAGGAGTCCATTACAGTAATCCACCCTGCTGGTGATAAAAGCATGCACAAGTTTCTCTAAGTCTTGACTTGAAACAAAGCATCTAATTCTTGCAATATTTTTCAGATGATAGTATGCTGATTTAGTTATTGCTTTGACATGACTACTGAAACTAAGGTCTGACTCTAGAGACACACCAAGATTCCTGACTTGATTTTTAGTTGTTAGACCCCTAGAGTGAAGGTATGCATTCACCTTGAGAACTTCATCTTTGTTTCCAAACGCAATGACTTCAGTTTTGTCTTTGTTTAACTGAAGAAAGTTTTGGCACATCCAACTGTTTACTTCATCAATGCATTGGCACAGGGAGTCATTGGGGCTGTAGTTGTTAGGCGATAGGGCTAAGTAAAGCTGTGTGTCGTCTGCATAGCTGTGGTAAGAGATTCGGTTCTTTCTCATTATTTGGCTCATTGGGAGCATATACAGGTTGAACAGGAGTGGTGCAAGAATTGAGCCTTGAGGGACTCCGCATGTCATGGATGTTCACTCAGACTTATGGTCTCCTATACTCACATAATAACCTCTCCCTTCTAAGTATGACCTGAACCATTTTAGGACTATCCCAGAAAGCCCCACCCAGTTTTCCAGCCTGTCAAGAAGTATGTCGTGATCGACAGTGTCAAATGCAGCACTGAGGTCGAGTAGTACCAGTGCTGATAATTTGCCTGTATCAGTATTTAAGCGAATATCGTTTATTATCTTTATGAACGCTGTCTCTGTGCTGTGATGCGATCGGAAACCAGATTGAAAATTGTCAAAGTATCCATTCGAGATTAAGAATTTGTTCAGCTGATTGAAGACAACTTTTTCAATGATCTTGCCTATGAAAGGAAGATTTGAGATCGGTCTATAGTTGCTTAATATAGTCTTATCCAGATTGATTTTTTCAGGAGGGGCTTGACAACTGCAGTTTTCAGGGAGTTTGGAAAACTACCAGAAAGAAGTGAGGCATTAACCACTTTTAGGAGATCTGCTTCTAAGCTGTTTAACACACATTTGAAGAAAGATGTGGGAAGTGCGTCAAGGGCGCAGGTTGATGTTTTAAGGTGCTGTACGGTTTCTTCCAATATGATGATTTGCCATCAATTTCTTTGAAATCAGACATAGTAACTACATTCTCAGGTTGTGGTCTGATTTGTCTGACCCCAGTGCGGCTCAAGGATGAGCTGATCACCTTTCTGATATTATTGATTTTCTCAGAGAAGAAAGTAGCAAACTCACTGCACTTGCCGTCTGAGAGCATTTCACTGGGAATCTGGCTTGGGGGGTTTGTCAGTCTCTCTACAGTAGCAAAAAGAGTGCGTGTGTTTAAGTTGCTGTTTATAATATTTGAGAAGAAAGTCTGTCTAGCTTTGCCTAGTTCCATATTGAAAGCATGGATGCTGTCTTTGTAGATGTTATAATGGACTACAAGTTTTGTCTTCCGCCACTTGCGCTCTGCTCTTCTGCATGTTCTTTTCATATTTTGCACAGCTGTTGAGTTTCTCCAAGGTGCTTTTTGTCTACCACTCTTCCTGACTTTCACAGGAGCAATATCATCTATTACACCTTTAACCTTTGAGTTAAAATAATCAAGGAGAAAATCAACAGAGTCAGCAGATATGCTTGGTTTTAAAGATATGGCCTTCATAAATAGCACACTAGTGTTCTCATTTAAGCATCTCTTCTTGACAGACACAGATCTAGCTTCAATGGCAGGAGAGATCAATATATCAAAGAAAATACAGAAATGATCAGACAGTGCTACGTCCTTAATAACGATCGATGAAATGTTTAAACCCTTACTGATAAGTAAATCTAGAGTGTGTCCACGATTGTGTGTGGGACCATGTACATGCTGAGTCAGATCAAAGGTTTTTAAAATAGTTTTGATTTCTTTTGCCATATTTGTATCATTATCTATGTGAATGTTAAAATCTCCAGTAATAGCAAAACAGTCAAACTCTGAGGAAATTGTTGATAGCAGTTCTGTAAAGTCCTCAGCAAAGGCTGGAGAGTATTTTGGAGGCCTGTAAATAATGATAAGTAAAATGCGTGGGGCACCTTTTAACACAATACCGAGATATTCAAAAGAGGGGTAGTTACCAAATGATGTTTGCTTACATTGATAGACATCTTTAAAAAGAGCAGCTACTCCCCCTCCTCTCCTAACAGCTCTGCAGACACTCATAAAAGTAAAGTTAGGAGGGGCTGTTTCATTGAGGACTGTTGAACTGCAGCTGTCTTCTAGCCAAGTTTCATTTAGAAGCATAAAATCCAGGTTGTATCTGTGGTTATGAAGTCATTGACTAGAAGTGATTTATTTTTAAGTGAGCGGATGTTTAAAAGTGCTAACTTAACAGTTTTACTTTTTGTTACTTTTGTCTTAGTTTGGCGTGTAATAGGCACCAGATTATGACAAACATAAACTTTATACACAGCAAAATCTTCATTGGTAAATAAACACCACTCTGTGTTTACATAGGAACCACCAGCAGTGTGTTAAAGACCCCCTGCAGTGAAAATCAAGTTTTTAATGTTGTTTATTTATGTCTATGTGGTGTTTTCAATATAAAAGTTTTCTAAAAGCATTCTTGTGGCTCAGTGACACACCTGAATGAAAGGCTCATTAGTATGCAGCCCTATTAGTATGCAGCCTCATTATGCGCTCATTATGCGGGCCCATTGTCTTCTCAGGTGTGAATCACAGCAAGTCACGCCTCAGCGCATATTGCCTTTCCAAACAAAAAGTGTCAAATAAAATTTAAACGAATGTATTGTTTTATGTGAATGATTAGAAAGGATGATTTTCAGATCATTTTGAAGAAAAAACTCAAGGCGACAACATCCATTAGTCAAAAGTCTTGTGGACACATATTTAGTATGTGTTTTGTGGCCTTATTTCAGAAACTTTAAGTTTTAGTTTTTTCAATAACCACGCATAAACAATATTCTCTCAAAAATACAAACATGTACATACATGTTGCTCAGATATTATGGTAGCCCTGTTTGTGCTAAATAGAGTGTAATTACACCTTTGCCAGTAATTTGTTTATAAGCAACTGAAAAAAGCATAAATGTTAGGGCATGTCAAAACATCTGAAGGACCCAAAAAAAACCTTAGACCCCAGAGGGTTAAGACAAACCATGTGTAAATTCATAAATCAACACCATTGCTGAGTATTTTCTCCTTAAAACTGCAGTGAACCAGAGACGGTCTCAAAAACGTGGTTTAAAATCGTCTCTGTTCTCTACGTCACAAATATTTTACCCAATCACGTCTACGTGCGGGTGGGCTTTAGCATATCATTATGCTGCGAAGCAGGGAGTCTCAAGCGAAGCCAGGTTATCCGGGTATATTTTTCTGTTGATATGAAAAATCAGGTACTTTTAGCAATATAGCGGTTGAATTATGTTTATTATGTAAGGGAAACATCAATTTAGCTCAAAGGGAATTATTAAATAATTTTATATTATATAATTTTTCTATTTATTAGCACGGTAACAAGATCAGCAAGTTATTGAATTCGTAAGCACTTAGCCAAGACACTTCTCTTTAAATACTAATGAGACTTTGATTATTTTAACACATAAAATGAATATCTAACACACATTCACACGAGTTGCAGAAAGAAAGAAAGTGAAAGGAAAGAATGAGTTTTAAGAGAGTGAAATGATGAAATCCCAAGTTTCAATGCACTTTATAGGACCTGACCTATGTCTGGTGCTATAGTTCTTCCAACGTTAAGCATAAAATCCCGATATGTAATTTGGAAGCATACCCAGCAATGCCTTTACAGTATATATACTAACATGTGATTTCCTTCTTTCATATAAAGAGGACCAACCTACATAGTTGTACAGTAAACAATGAGTACGTGAGCAAGCATTTGTTATAAAAACGCAGTGCAGCATGATAAACACCATCCAGCTTTTAATATATAAATATAAATATTTAAGCATGCATATAAATAACATCACCATAGTCTAAAATGGGTAAAAAAGTACTCAGCATAATTTATTTTTGCCGAAAAAGAAAACCCAGTCTTGGTTGAATACTTGTATTCCTAAATACTTGTAAGTTTTTACTCTTTCTATATGCAGATCATCAATATTAAGATAGACAGAGCAGTGTTCATAGAAAAAGCTGTGCGTAAAAATAATATACTTAGTTTTGTTTAAATTTAAAACTAATTTCAGTTTTAGTAAAGTAAGGTGAAAAGTTTAGAAAGGATCCTGGGGTTGCATAAACAAAGCCATTATGTTAAGACTTAAGTACCAGTATGACCAACAAGCAGTAAGTCAAAGGACAATCAGTTAGTATCAAATTAGACCAGTGCACGTTTTTTATGTAATTGACTTAATACAGTTGAACAGTCTTAATAAACAAAAGTGATGACTAATCAGAGTCAGAATTATAATAAATTGAAGAAAAGTTTTACTGAAGGTAGTTTGCAGTTTCATCAGCTTCAAGATTCACACGAGAGTTTGTAGGCCGCCCCGCTTACAGTTACAAAGATCACAGCAGTTATACCCTTCACCAAGGTCTAAGCTACGTCCTTACTTCAAGTTGCAGTTTCTGATTGGCTAAAAAATAGATAAACATAGTAATTTTCCACACAGACTGAAGCATATCTCCATCGATTATGCAGCTGACACTCAGACCCTGAAGTTAGGCACATCGTGACCTTCCAGGTCACATGATTTGGGTTGCTGGGCACCAGCATGTCCAGAACAACAACTCAGTCAATCTCCAATAATGCCAGTGGTTCCTTAACCTGTAACCAAGACTAACACACACACACACACACACTGACACAGCTTTTCCAAGGTTGGATTTGGCCAGGCTCTATCTATAAACAGGAGAGTCCTCTCAAAACATCAAGATAATGCGTTCTTTCTCTCAAGGAGAGCTACACTTTAGTCTGACTGGAAAGTAAGGCTTTAACTGAGAAAGGTTCCCTTAAACTATAGACTTCAATGACCCCTGTGACTTATAGTCGTCAGGGTACCCTAGAAAAACATGTTGAAGACCTTTCTTAACAAAACAAAACAAAACATCCTGGCTTCCTTATTTCATGTCTGGAAGCCGGGCTGAATGAGCAAGCATTGTTTCTGCGTTCATATATCAAATACAGACATTAGAGAATACATGAAAAGAACATTTCAGTAATCACACTGGTAACTTCTATAACAAAGTAAAATCTCACAAGCCTAGAGAAGTCATTCAACTCATGTGATATTTAGAAGGAAAAATATTGATTAATACCTTGATTATAATCACTCATTACATATACATTGAAGCAGCAGTTTATTCCAAAATCCTCACCCTTCAACATATTATCAATATTAACCTTAATTAATGTAATTAATTAATGTCTGTAATTAATCTTTGGTTTACTTTTAAAGCATTTGGAAGATAAATGTATTTGACCCTACAAGAGATTTCGTTAATTTCCTAAATTTAGAAAGATCATTCATGTTAAACTTAATCAGATTAAGATAATACTGACTTTTAGAACTTTTTATTGATTTTGTACACTTATTCCTTAATAATCTATAATGGGACCGGACCTCATCACTATTTGTTTTCTTTGATTTGGACCAACACATTTCTTTTCTTAATAAGGTTAGAGACGGATTCATTGAACCAAGGATTATTTCTTCCGCTTACCTGAAATCTACGTAAAGTTTCATGTTTATCACAGATTTCCAGAAACATAGATTTAAAATAGTCAAAAGCATCAACGACATCAGGTATAATAATAAAAAAAAATTAATTCTCATTTAAATATAAATCTGGGTGAACTCTTAAGCATCTTAAACATTCTCACACAGGATATTGCAGAATTAGAGAAGCCCTGCAACGTAAGAAAAAAAAATTCTAGCATTTCGGGAATAAAAGTCGTAATATTTTGAGAATAAAGTCAAAATTACGAGAAGTCGTTTTCTTTTTTCGTGTGTGTGTGAAGAAATCCGCTCGTGAAGTCGAACTGCTTCGGACATGGATCTAAACAAAATAGTAGCTTTTTACTTTTATCTGGGCTTTCAACAAAAGGAAATTCTACAGGTGCTGGGCTTTTGGCCCAGATAAAAGTAAAAAGTTACTATTATATTTAGATCCATCAGAAGCAGTTCGCCTTCACGAGCACAATTTTTTTTTTTTTTTTTTTTTACAAATGTTTCTTTAAATAAGAACTTCTATGGAAAACTTTATTCTCAAAATATTTCGACTTTATTCTCAAAATATTTCGACTTTATGTAATGCTGCCTGATTCATAATCATACACTGTTCGCTCGTTGGCCAGAGGTGAACCGGCCCCCGACTGAGCCTGGGTTTCTCCCAAGATTTTTTTCCTTTATTTGGTCACCTGATGGAGGAGGAGTTTGGGTTCCTTGCCACCGTCGCCTTTGACTTTTGGCTTGCTTATTTGGGAACACTTAATATTCAACAATATTATTGATCTGCCTGCATTGACAACATTGTATAAGAACTGAACTGAGCTGGGTGATGACATCACTGTTTTCTCCAGAGCTGCTGACTAGATAAGTTAACTAAATTAATAACTAATGTAAATAAATCAACACCGAAATTAATTAAGCTGGACAATGACAGTATTTTCTTCTAGAGCTGCTGTACAGCAGAAACAAACTTAGTTGCATTATTTTCCTATTATCACTGTAAAACTTCTTTGAAACAAGCTGTATTGTACTGTAAGGTTGTACAGTCCCACTCAAAGTCCAGTCCTCAACCCGACTGAAATGTTGCGTCGGGACCTTAAGAGAGATAAACAAATGCCTACAAACCTCAATGAATTGAAGCAACGTTGTAAAGAAGAGTGGGCCAGAATTCCTCCACAACGATGTGAGAGACTGATGAAGTCATAGAAAACGATTCCCTGAAGTTATTGCTGTTAAGGGTGGCTCTACAAGCAATTGAATCATAGGGTGTGTACTTATAGTAGTTTGTCACCTATGGCTTCTCCAGTTTAGCCTAGGTTTTGTATAACGGTGTAATGTCATGTGTTGGTTTTCATCTGAGGTTGTATTTACCTAATTTTAAGACCTGCTAACGACCAGATGATTTTTATTATGTTCTGATACGTAAAACCATCAAATTCTAAAGGGTGTCCTTTCTTTTTCACATGACTGTACTATATAGAATCAGCAAACAACTCTTTGCTCTATACCCTCTCTTCAGGGTTCCTATACATTTTCCATTTCATACCTTTTCAGACTCAAATTTTCAAACCTTTCTAGATTTTTCAGATCATATTTCACGGTTCATACAACATTATTTTCAGCATTATATTTAGTAAGTAAAGTAGGTAAATCATCTCTAAATATTTTTTTTTCTGTTTTTTTTTCTCTTAAAGTGTTAACATGCGCTTTCATGATGAAAAGAAACCTAAAATGCTTTGTAAGACTGGAAAAACTGGAAGATACTCTCTCAAATCTGATTACTCAACTCTCTGAGAGAACTTTATTCCAGAACATTTGATGTTTTGTATTGATTATCTTTGAACTGATTATACATTTACCTGACATAATAAATTGTTACATTTTGATTATTCTAACTGACTTTATTTCATTAGAGTTAAAAGGAATATTCAAACATTCGCTTATATTTAATGATGCACAGATATCATTAAAATTAAAACCTTTTCATTTTTGGAGTCAGATGAAATAACGAGAGAATACATATGAAAAATTAATTGCATTTAATCAAAAATACTTTGCCACGAGAAAAGACAGTAACACGCAGAGACCTTCACTCGCTGATCTGATGCCGGACTTTGGGCCGATCGAGCCGGGCTTTACAGCTTTAAAACCTCCATATATGTATATAAAACTGAATAGGGGCAAAAGTTTGTAAAACAAACTTTTTTTCTACTTATCCACACCTGGAAATTACTCAAATCAAATTCCATACTTTTCCAGACTGCATAAACCCTGCCCCTTTGAAACTGTTGGCCTTTATAAGGAGACTGCTAGTTTCTGCTTACACCGCATAAAAACAAGATGCCAAAGCGCATCACAGAATTGGCGAACTTCCACAGAAAAAAAACCCCTCTTCTGCTGAAAAGGCTTTCGACAAAAAGAGGAATAAGACCAGAATAAACATTAGTTGGGCTTTCCCGAGATGAAGAAACTTTTCTCTATCAAAGAGACATTTCTTTGTAATTATTTATTAAATTGATACATTTCTGAGTAAAAATGGGTTCCTGTTTTTTTCCAAGTGTATGACACTTTTTTTTTTTTGGTAACAGTTTACAATAAGGTCTCATTTGCTAAAATTTGTTAATGTAATAACTACCACGAACTATAAGCAATTAATTTATTACAGTATTTGTTAAACTTTTTTTAATGTTAGTTAATAAAAAAATAGTCATTCATTGTTTGTTAATGTTAGTTCACAGAGCACGCTAACATGGTAACAAATACAACTTTTGATTTGAATAATGTATTACTAAATGTTGAAATTAACTTTAACTAAGATTAATAAATGCTGTAGAAGTATTATTCATTGTTAGTCAAAACCCCTTAACTGTCACCGTCCCACAGGTGGGACGTTTACCATTATATTTTTAAAACAATAATATCTTAGTGAAAACCTTGAGTAATATTGACAAACTATATATCATTTGAAAGCTTACAATCTCTAGTTTCCATATTTGGTGATTTGGTGATTTTCAAAATAAATCACAGAGGAGCCGTAATGTATCAATTTGCAACAAGAATATTTTCATACTCCTAGGCGTGTTCAGACCTTTATTTTGAAATAGCAATGAACATGAAAAATCATGAAAAAAATTGTAGAAACCTAGTTTGTTTTCATACCAAGAGTTCAAAAGATAGCATCCATTCAATTATTTTAGGGAAAAAAAGTCTGAAAATGTTTTAAATATAAAGAAAAAAATAATAAATTCACCATTTGTGATGTGGCAGCGAGCTATGACACACATGCGTGTTCTTTGTATGTGTTTCTTAGAGGTTGAATTCATATCAAAATCTGCCAAACTTCCCATACTACTTCTGAATAGGATCTCTACTTCATAAATTGTATGAAAATTGTGGAAATAATGGTTCATATCACTCAAAACACATATGGAAATGGAGGCGCCCTTATATGGGCAGTAATGGAGTCTGGTTGTCAACTAGTGAAAAAGTTTGGTACTGCGCCCAAACAAAATCTTACTGAAAGCTCATTTTTTGAGATATCAACCTAAAATTTGAAACACAACTTGTTCAGATTTTTGGCTTTGATTTTTCTGCAGTTTTAGAGTAGCCCAGGTTTTGAAAATATAGATTTTATATAAAATATGAATAATTTTTTTTTTTACATTGTACATTTCCATAAACTCAAACTTCTATAACTTTTTTTCTGTTTCACTTTCTTAATTTATTTCACTTCTACATAAATCTGCCAAATGTTTTCTTTAAAACAAGACCAATCTTACGTCTATATTCCAAAGCATTCTTGAATTACAACCATTTATGTTCGAAATGTGCATTTTCATGTCTATTCAAAAAAAGGGGGGTGACAGTTAACAGGTTAATATTGTAATTACTGGTAGTTATTCAATAAAACGTGGGACTAACCGGAGCTAAATTATGCTATTTACACTTTTACTAAGCTAATTACTAGCACGAGATATGTACACTCATGTCCCATACACCGCACTACCAGGAGTGTTTCTGCAGGTGTAGCATTGGTTAAATAAACCAACTGGAGGCAGTAATATTGTCTTTCTCCTCTTTTAAATCTGGACAGAGTAAGAACTACTCAGGCAAGGCCCTATTGCCTTACACATCTCTCTCCATGACGGTGAGAGACACATTTTTACATAAGGCAGTAAATGAACCAAGAACACCTGATCTAACATTAACACACATAACTTTACTATCACAGAAACTTAAAGATCTTACTGTAATAACACATAAATCAACTCCCAACAAACAATTACCCATAACGCACCCAGCTGCTAGCGCTGACTGCCAGGTCATTACAATATTAACTAAAGTAGTTATTCTGTCTATGGCATCGCTGTGAAAAAACCCCTTTAGAACATTTAATTTTAAGAGTGTAGGAGGTTTGATCTTCAATAAAACAAACACATAGTACTTTGAACAGGTGAATTTATAAACACGAAAATAAAATTTATTCTGTAACTGCATATTTTATACAGTGTAAAATATACAGTATAAATTGGATTTCATGTTTAGAAATTCAGCTGTTCAAAGTATATATATATATATATATATATATATATATATATATATATATATATATATGTATATACATACATACTCACAAAAGCATACATCTCACAAAAGCATTTCAGCAAACTTTTTAGTATATCTTCTTAAGGGAAGAAACATGGATATATTTTAGAGTGGTCAATGTGCTGCTTGTTTAGCAGTATATATTTACTGTCCTCTGAAAATAACTCAACACACAGCCATTATTGTCAAAATAGCTGGCAACAAAAGTGAGTCCACCCTAAGTGATAATAGCTGTACGTCGTTTAACATGCGTCCTATTCATCATGTTCATGTTTTTGTCTGCTTGACAGGACCATACAAATTTGTGTATCTTGTATTAGAGCAGTTCAAATTTGTGCTTTGAGTACAATTGACCCTTCGCTAAGCCCCGCCCTCCTTAGTTACTGTTGCTACGCCTGTCAAGCTTTCGCGGCTGCCACGTCTATTACAGTGTGAATGCACCGGTGTCAGACATTCCCAAGGAGATATTTAGTCATTTTTGGCGAACAAGTGAAATATCTGAGAGAGCAAGACAAAAGGGACAGATTCGAGGGATATATCCACGACATAATATATGCAACCGATTAGAGAATAATTTCATCAAAATTGAAGCTAAAGCCTATAACGTTAGGTCCCAGCGCAAGCAGCAGCCGCCTCCTTAGCAGACCATTCACATGGGAAACACACAAATTGAACAGCTATGTTCATGCACAGCAGAGTAAGTGAAATTTGAAAATAATCTAATATCAAATCAATTTAAATCAAACAGCTTATCCATCAATCTAACACCGGGAGAGCCGCGATCGGATTGGGGTAAAGTTACAGGGGTAAAGTTAACGTTAGTAGGCCGTCCGCCGTCGATTAACACAATGCTGAAACATATTTTAAAGTATGTCAGTGAGCCTCCGTCTTGCCTTTAATCGTCTTATTTTACGTTCAAATATATGCATTATGAACAAAGAACCGCCATTATTTCCAAGCAATAGGTGTTTTTTTTTGTTAATCCTGTCGACATTTAGTTGTGAATGGGTTTCCACACTGCTTGATCCACGCCCGGGATTTCTCCCCTTTGGCTTTTAGGTTTCGGGAAGAGAAAAAATGCCACCCCACCGTCCAAACTTTTAGAATACCGGGTATCAGATTTGCACAATCTATATGCACAAGGCGTCGGCATGTTTGCCTCGCTCGAAAGCTTGACAGACCTCCCGCGCCTAGTTACGGTTGCTAAGCCACGATTGGCCAGTGGCGGTTTTCGGGCGTGGCTTAGCGAAGGGTCAATTCTCTTATACTGACCACTGGATGTTCAACATGGGAAAGAACTCTCTAAGGATTTGAGAATTAGAATTGTTGCTCTCCACAAAGATGGCCAAGGCTATAAGAAGATTGGCAACACCCTGAAACTGAGTTACAGTAGTGGCCAGCATCATACAGAGGTTTTCCAAGACGGGTCCACTCGTTACAGGCCTCGCGAGGGTCAATCAAAGAAGTTGAGTCCTCGTTCTGAGCGTCAGGTGCAGAAGCTGGCTTCAAAAAACAGACGCATGATCGTGCCAGCATTGCTTTAGAGGTTGCAGAAGCGGAAGGTCAGCTTGTCAGTGCTCAGACCAAACGCCACACACTGCAACAAGTCGGTTTGCTTGGCCGTCGTCCCAGAAGGAAGACTCTTCTGAAGCTGGCTCACAAGAATGCCCTGTTACTGGGGAGCTGAGCTTCATTGAGGGAAACATGGATTCCAACATTTACTGTGACATTCTGAAGCAGAACATGATGCCCTCCCTTCAGAAACTGGGCCGAACGGCATGATAACGACCCCAAACACACCGGCAAGATGACAACTGCCCTGCTGAGGAAGCTGAAGGTGAAGGTGATGGAGTGATCAAGTATGTCTCCAGACCTGAACCCTATTGAGCAGCTGTGGGGCGTCCTCAAGCGGAAGGAGAAGTGTCCTGTGTCTAACATCCAGCAGCTCCATGATGTCATTATGGAGGAGTGGAAGAGGATCTCAGCAACACCCTGTGCAGCTCTGCTGAACTCCATGCCCAGGAGGATTAAGGCAGTGCTAGATAACAATGTGCTCACACAAAATATTGACACTTTGGACAGAGTTTAACATGTTCACTTAGGGTGTACTCACTTTTGTTGCCAGCTATTTTGACAATAATGGCTGTGTGTTGAGTTATTTTCAGAGGACAGTAAATATACACTCACCGGCCACTTTATTAGGTACCCCATGCTATTAACGGGTTGGACCCCCTTTTGCCTTCAGAACTGCCTCAATTCTTCGTGGCATAGATTCAACAAGGTGCTGGAAGCATTCCTCAGGGAGTTTGGTCCATATTGACATGATGGCATCACACAGTTGCCGCAGATTTGTCGGCTGCACATCCATGATGCGAATCTCCCGTTCCACCACATCCCAAAGATGCTCTATTGGGTTGAGATCTGGTGACTGTGGAGGCCATTTTAGTACAGTGAACTCATTGTCATGTTCAAGAAACCAATTTGAAATGATTAGAGCTTTGTGACATGGTGGAAGTAGCCATCAGAGGATGGGTACATGGTGGCCATAAAGGGATGGACATGGTCAGAAACAATGCTCAGGTAGGCCGTGGCATTTAAACGATGCCCAATTGGCACTAAGGGGCCTAAAGTGTGCCAGGAAAACATCCCCCACACCATTACACCACCACCACCAACCTGCACAGTGGTAACAAGGCATGATGGTTCCATGTTCTCATTCTGTTTACGCCAAATTCTGACTCTAACATCTGAATGTCTCAACAGAAATCGAGACTCATCAGACCAGGCAACATTTTTCCAGTCTTCAACTGTTCAATTTTGGTGAGCTCTTGCAAATTGTAGCCTCTTTTTCCTATTTGTAGTGGAGATGAGAGGTACCCGGTGGAGTCTTCTGCTGTTGTAGCCCATCCGCCTCAAGGTTGTGCGTGTTGTGGCTTCACAAATGCTTTGCTGCATACCTCGGTTGTAACGAGTGGTTATTTCAGTCACTGTTGCCCTTCTATCAGCTCGAACCAGTCTGGCCATTCTCCTCTGACCTCTGGCATCAACAAGGCATTTCCGCCCACAGAACTGCCGCTCACTGGATGTTTTTTCTTTTTCGGACCATTCTCTGTAAACCCTAGAGATGGTTGTGCGTGAAAATCCCAGTAGATTAGCAGTTTCTGAAATACTCAGACCAGCCCTTCTGGCACCAACAATCATGCCACGTTCAAAGTCACTCAAATCAACTTTCTTCCCCATACTGATGCTCGGTTTGAACTGCAGGAGATTGTCTTGACCATGTCTACATGCCTAAATGCACTGAGTTGCCGCCATGTGATTGGCTGCTTAGAAATTAAGTGTTAACGAGCAGTTGGACAGGTGTACCTAATAAAGTGGCCGGTGAGTGTATATTGCTGGTACATTTGCATCCTTCCAGCAACTCTCCGAGAAATTCCATTTGCCTAGGCAGCATTTTTTTAGATATCTTCAAGTTCGAAGTTTTACTCGCAATCTTAGCCCCAACTTCCCAAATCTCCCAGATGCCTCTCTAGTTGACTCCTTTTTAACCCCATTGCCTACCATTAAGGGTGCTATTTCATGTTTATACAATCTTATCTATTCTTTGCAGCTTACCCCGCAGCATAAAATTAAAACCCAATGGGAGGAGGATCTAGGGGAAGGGATCTCGGAGGATCTGTGGGAGGCCATTTTGCGTCGGGTTCACTCCTCTTCAATTTGTGCTAGACATGGTCTGACCCAGTGCAAAATTCTACATCGTACCCATCTCACTCGAGTTAGGCTTTCTAAAATCTATAATGATGTCGATCCCATGTGCATTAGATGTCGTCAGGCTCCAGCTACCCATGCCCATATGTTCTGGTCTTGCCCTTCACTACATAATTTTTGGACGCAGATATTTAATTCTATTTCTGTTTGTACAGGGGTTCCATTTGACCCAACAGCATGTACCGCTTTGTTTGGGGTTTTGCCTCCTACTTTGCAGCTTCCTAAATATAAAGCTGACTTTGTAGCCTTTATCTCCTTATTGGCTAGACGTTTGATTTTATTGAGGTGGAAGTCTCCTGCGCCGCCTTCTCACTCGTCTTGGATCAGGGACATCCTTCAGTTCGTGAAGTTGGAGAAAGTTAGGTGCTCGATACATGGTTCTCTTGCAAAGTTTAATAAAACCTGGGGTCCATTTTTTGCACATGTTGAGGGATTGACTTTTACAGCTATTCCAGAGTAGCCACCCTGATTGTCTTCTAATTGTGAGTTTTTTTTCTTGTGGGAATTTGTAGCATGCTGGGATGTTTTTTATTTATCTCTCTGTAAGTGAACATATTGGGCTTTTATTTTGCAGTGGGTGACTGTTTTTTTTTTTTTTTGTGTGTTTTTTTTTTGTTCTGTTTATTTGTTTTTGGGGGTTGTTTTTTGTATTTTATTTCTTTATTTTATTTTAATTTCTTGTTAGTTGTATTTGACACTGTTTTGACTCCCGAATTGTTACCTCTTGATTTTGTTATGTCACTGGAAAAATCAATAAACAAATTTATAAAAAAAAAAAAGAAATTCCAGTATCATGACAACACTATATAAATAGTTTCGTTATTATCTTTCTTTTTCATTGTGTTGTTATTATATTTGTGTACATACTTTTCGATGTTTTCCTTTTGAGCTTTAGTTTAGATCACCGCTGATTTGTCAAGTGTTCTGCCAGCTTTTTTAAACGCCTCTTCCGCTCATCAGAAGTGAGCTGTTGCTACACTGGGCTGGTCTGCCACCAGAGCAAAATGTTTTCTCAGGGCTTTGAGTTTTTTTTATTTTTTATCGTTTGTTTCATTTGAAATGTAGTGATGTAGGAAAGCCTGTCCTTTTATTATATAACTAATATAGCATATTCTATGGTTTTGCTAAGTGTAGTCAAGTAAGCTTTGCAAATGCCAGTGCAATAACGAGTTTGTCTACTCCAAAAAATTAACAGTATTGCACATGATATTTTTAAGTAAATAGCACATAACATTTTTTTTGTAGTCATTAAAATGGCAATGTTTCTCGAATATAGTTGTGTTGTCTTACTTTTTTGGGGACAGAAGCCCCACTTTCCACCGATGTTGTAATCTTTTTCTGTGGAACACCACAGCCGACCATCACTCCTGCCATCCACAGTGCAATCAGCGTACCACTTGCCATCAAACTTAAAAGGGAAATGGCATGGTTTCCCAAATGAATTACCACCTATGCTAGACATCTCTGCAGAACATAAATGAAATTAAGGGTTTAAGTTTAATTTAGAATGGTTTAAGAATTTGATCTGAACAACTAAAATGACAATAAGGACACTGAAGTCTGTCACCTAGTTTAACAAATGCTAACATCACACAGGGAAATTCACAATAGACATTAAATATAAATGTTACATTTTATAATTATAAAGGGCTTACTAATGGTTGTCCAAATATCTGTTAGGTGGACTTTTGGTCGTACCTTGATATCCACGAGAACACAAATTTTCTTCGGTCCCATAAATCTGCCAGTGACTCCAAACTCCTGTTCCCGTAAACAACAACATATTTTTCTTGTCATCATGTCCATGGTTCAGGTGCAGTGGATGTCCCTTCAATCCAAACAAGGTCTCATTTTTACATTCCCAGGTTTGTCCGGGGTTAGATTCATTGCAGGGCAGAGGGATAATTTTGGCCCCGTTTTTGATCTTCTCGGCCCCCAAGCAGAGACTAAAAGAGAGGCTGATGATTCGTGAAGAGGAAATCCATCTGAAATGCTGTGCCTCAGATGATTCATCACACGGTGCAGCCTTTACATTACCACCCACGACTGTCACACATTTGTTGTGGTCCTCGTTGTAGATAAGGAAGGAGCTGGTTTCTGAATGTATGGAAAATTATATCAGACACTGTAAAAGGCAACACATTACATACTGTGTAAACCTAATAAACGAAAAAAACTAGACGATGTGTCACAACACAATGGGAACAACAGGCCGAGACTGATCGTGCATTAAAGTAAGAAATTCTGGTGAGATTTTTTTTGTTATTGTTATATTTTATATTTCATTTTCTTGTCATTAATTGTTTAGTGTATAGTAGGATGGGCGATATGGCCTAAAATCCATATTGCGATATACATTGCAGCCTCTTGTGATAACGATATATATCACGATATATAAATTATAATAGAACCATTTCAGAACAGGTTAGATAGATAGACCATAAGTAAAGCCAAACTGCTAAATGTGTAGCTGACGTTAAGTCCAGTGTAAACTCGTTTCCATGACTATACCGGAAGTTGTTCATGCGCAACCTTTACGGCGATAAAGTCGTTTTGTAATGCAATTATAATGTGTCTTGTTTACTGTAATTCTGAGTAATAGTGTGACTTAAAGCTGTTGTTACGTTGCTCTTGTAAAATTTATGAAGCAGAGAAAAGTTGTTTATTGCTAGTCATTAACCCTGGAAGTATTGAGAGTAGCGCCAGAGAGGAGAGTGAGTGGCAGGTTTTTATTACTAGTGCTAGTAATAAAAAGTTTTGGGTTTCCAAAATCAGGCTTATTTTAAGATATATTAAGGCAGCAAACAGTATCATATTTTATCATTGAAATTTATACACAATATCTGTATATAAGCTCTTAATTTTTTACAGTTTATAGATGCTTACGTGCACATTTGCTCTTTGTGTCGATCTGGACATGCAGCTCCGAACACACAACCACAAGACCAGTTTTTTAGACAGTGACACTTGCCCTGGTATCACATATACTACACACAATTGTCAGAAAACTGTAATAAATGTAAACTTCTAGAACTCCTTATAAGGCTGTAATTTTAAGATCACTTAACTTTGAAATTACACAGGATTAAAAGTATTTAAATTAAAAGTAAAGCTTATTCTGCTTTGACATCAGCAATGTCATGTGTGTACTTTAGTGATCCACTGAATATGTTTTAGGTGATATACAAGTCTATGTATCATCAAATGCATGTAAAAGTAATATTTGTATGTATAAGGTAGGCCTACAATATAAATATAGCTGCAAGCGTCAATCATCGGGGTCCAAGCACCAGTGGCCCATGTGAATGATTAGTGATCCAATTGAAATGTATCTTATGTGTTTTTTTTTTACAGCAAAGTCTATCCTGAATCTTCACTGATAGAGTTTGATGAAACAGGTTGGAGCAACACACAGGTGTCACAAAGGCCTCTGACACGCATAGACTTTTAGGCAGAAAAATGAAGAAGAATTCAGAAGTAGCCAATCAGTTCAAACACAATAGGGTTCCAGCATCTTCGCTGCTTAGACCCCAATAATACATTTTATTTTACTATTCTACATGTATCAATGTGATTTTTGGTATTTTATCATAGATTTTTCAGTGTCCCACATTGGGGAAACAACTGTCCCACATTAGGAAGCTGCTGATTATTTCAGACAACTTGCAATAAGAGCATTAATATGTCTATAATTTATCTTATGAATGGGTTATCTGAATTTTCTCTTTTGATTAGGACACATACTGGGGTTTTTAAAATGGTATTGGGTGTGGATTTAATGTTTTGGTTACACATCGCAATATGTCTGAAGTGTAAAAAATGTCCCACATTAGGGCAATTCACCCTATGAGTCTGGACATAATACAATTAAAAAAAATGTCATTACTGGATTCATTAAGAAATTATTTTAGCATTATTATAAAATAAAAATGATTCAAAGGATAAGTTTTTCATCTGGGAAAGAGGAAGTCTATTTACCTTTTATAATGTAACAAAAAAGGTCTTTTCTACTCTCTGCTTTTGAATGTAAAACCTGTTTGTGTATATGCAGAAGAAAAATTAAATGGCAAGATTAGCAATAACAATTTCATGTCGCATGTTGTTAGTATTGCTTAAAGGTAGGGTAGGCAATGTTTTTATAAACACTTTTTGTTAGCAATTGATAATAGAAGTGATCTAAATATAAAAAATATACATATCTTCTGTGGAAATCTCAGGACCAAAAAATGTTCGTCCCATTGTTGCATTCGGTCAGCTCGCGCAGACATCACGTCATCAGCTTGTTCCATGATGTGGCTATGCCGAGTTGTAGACACGACCGACAGTCACAGAGCGTTCAACAGCAAGCAACAACAAGCTTATGCTGCGTTCACAACATGTCATAATTACCGTATGTAGGTGCCAGGTTTGGGTTGATGTCTTTTATTTTGAAATTTTTACTTTTTTTTTTTACTTGGTTTAAATCCGCCGCGAACTCTATGGGCACCGCCATCTTGCCTGCCGCCATTACTGCGTGCCTGCTAAGGGTGCCGGTGTGACACTTGCCTGTGCCCTCTAATGACATTTCAATGAAAGCGGATCCTGCTCATGAAAGAAAATGTCTGGTGAAAGGGAACATTGGGTAGATGATGTCAGGTAGTGGCCAAAACTTACCGATAAAGGTCATTTATTGACAACATAATGTATTAATGTAAAAATGCGTCAGCCAAATGTAATGTAATTAAGACGTATTAATTGATGACAACAATAAAACCGAACGCTGTCATTACTAGCTGTGTTGCTAATATGTTCACAAGCTGTAAATAACTCAGTGTTTCCCCTAGCATTGTTTTGTAATAATACTATACCCCTCAATAATTATTAAAATACGAATCCTACGTGTTCTGTGTAAATGAATGGTGCAGTCGACACACAGTTTCATTTAACACACACGCTCGAGCTGTTTATTTGCCTATATGAGGACACGACTGCATGAACTTCCTCGAGACGCGCTTGATTCCTGCCGGTTCCATAGTGAGAGCGGCGCGGCCAGAGAAATTTTGGGCGCTGCGGCATATTACATATTATAAATAGTTTTTCAGCGTGAGCAGGGCCGGATTAACCATTAGGGCAACTGGTCACTTGCCCAGGGGCACATGACATCTAAGGGGCCCTGCGCACCGTCAAATATTATGTTAGATCAAGTTATAAACGCAGTCCTCACTTTCCTAATTATATGCATATTTTTGCAACCCATTCGATCAAAATATAATGTTAAATCGCGTCAAAAACAGCGTCTGTATTCCTGCGCAGTGAGCGAGAGCGAGCTATCATGTCGACTCGCGTCGCGTGACTTGACGCTCTGAAATTTGAAGTGATGGAGAAGCAGTTGCCTACGGTTGCCTAACATAAAAGTCTCGACTGTTTAGCGTTATATTTTGCCAACGAAGTCAAATTGAAACTGTGATATTGCTTCGTGCCGTTATAAAACAGCAAAAGACTAAGTAGCCTAGGCATTCTGTTTGTGCTGCGTGATTTAAATAGAAGTGCGCACTTTGCTCACGCGATCAGCATGGTGATCTGGTGTTTTCTCCAAAATGAAAGCTCAAGGGTTTATTTCTGGCAATTAAAGAAATTAGGACAAAAGTATTGTACTTTTCCCATACTGTGTAATGTAATGCAAAATACTTTTAGGCTACACTTATAGGAGGTATATGATTTTACGTCATAGGAATAATTATATAAATCATTATTATAATAATTGTTTGGCATCCTAAAACACCAGTGATAATGTAATGCAGACTGAGACTCTATATCATAACTAAAAAGATGTTTGAGCCCTCTTTAATGTCCAGGTACAAGTCAATGCTTTTTCTTTGTTCAATGTGCACAGTTCATGGGTTAAAGCCGGTTGAAGCTCTTAATTGTGAGCTCTCAAAGTGCACCAGATTGATGCATTTAACCTTAAAATGTACAAAATTTTCTTGCGGGGGAGCATGCCCCCGAACCCCCCTTGAGGGATAGAGTTCCACCCAACATAGTTTTATAAAATCCTATGGGAAACACAGATCATTTATGAAGTAATATGTACAACAAAGTTCCTTTTAAGTCAGTAATACAGTTAATGCCAAATTAAAATGTCCTTGGACAAACTACATTTGTCCTGCCTAGGGGGGGCCTACAAGACATTGTGCCCAGGGCCCTCTGAATTTTTAATCCGGCCCTGAGCGTGAGAAATACAATGTGTGGCGGGAGAGCGTGTCAAAAGACCGAAATGAGTGACTGTCAACTACTTCCTATGTTACTTTCTCCCACCCGCAAAAGCCCGCAAATAGACTTTTTTTCTGTACGTTACCTCCAAATAGTTTAAAGTTAGCCTACGTGTCGCCACCATACACATCAGCATAAATGCTCCTGATAAATTATTTGTTATTAAAGCATTAACACACAAACCACACTGTTATAAAAGCAAGCAGGCTACTGCGTGCATGGTTTGGCATGACTGAATGCGCGCAAGTGCGCTCCCTTAATAATTCCTAAAAAGCTGACATCATTTCATCGCGATCTCACACATCTCTATTATTATCAATGAAGCTGACTGCACAATGAATCTTTCATAATATAAACACTTTGTTTGTTATAATTAGAGGATTTGCCAGCATACAGAATTCACACACAGAGTGAGTGCATTACCGCCCGCGCCCGCACCAGGAACTTGTGTAATCCGTATGGCCGTAAACATGGGCAGTCAATGCGCAACAAAGGTTTGTGAATTTCACAAACGGTTTTATTTGTTGTTAAAACAGCCAACCACACAACACGCTCTTCCCGGCATCACTGGACAGCATACGTACTAAAAAAAACTACATAGAAATAACATTTCGTACAGCTATAACATCTGCTACAGCCGCCTACGGGACCAACGCTACTTCCGCTACTTCCTTAGCAGCAAGGCACGCAGTAATGGCGGCGCTGCTTTACTTCCGTGTTTCGCCGGATTTGTGTATATTACCAGTTAGTTTGCGTGTGGTTAGCATGGAAGGGGCAAGGGGGTGAGTAGCTGGGATGCTCACTTTCTGTTGACCGTTTTCATTTCATTTTATATTTTATTTTCATTTGCTTACTTTACTGTCCTCTTTCATCATGTTTCTGTCATTTTCAATGTTAGTACAATAAACCACTGGATCCGCAGTGGAAACGCGTCAACTGTATTCCCTCTACTCAGCCTCTTAGCGGTTACTGGCTGCCGCTATACCGTAATTCATACTTTGCACGTAACGTCACAAGTACTGGCTGGCGGGCAAGAACGTCGTTCTCCAGCAACCAAACCCAGTAAACTAATCAAGGATCTTGCCAGGACGTCGCCAGTTTTACTATACAAAAGTTGGTGTTTTGAGGTTTGTGATATCTATGGTTTTCAATTAGGGCTGCAACAAACGATTATTTTGATAATCGATTAATCTAACGATTATTAGAACGATTAATCGACTAATCATCGATTATTTTGCAGACTAATCAGTAAGTTTGGAACGATTATTCAGCTTTTCCAATTAGTTAAAACATTGAGTTATACATATTCTAACTATAATATAAAAAAAGAAAATCACTTCAGCTTTTGAAATAGTTGTTTTAATGAACTTTGAGCCAACTAAACAGGTCATTCTCTTTAAGTTTTCAGATTTCGGTCCAACTCAAATCACACACAAATGCTCTCTAAGCATTGTTTAATAGGCCCACTGCTTTTCTTAGAACTGAAACAGAAAAAGGGACATTTACTTCAGGACACAAAGAATGGAAAAATATTAATCTGCAAACAATTATTATAATTATAAAATTTCAATCTTTTTTTACATGACAATTGAGCTGACAGAGACGTTCTCATTCACCTTTTAATTTATAGTATGATAAAGTGACTGCCATGATATTATTCCTATATCATAGGAAGGATATAACATCTCGTTTTGTAAGTCTTCATGATTATTGAACAAAATACAGGCAAGTGATAAGACTATAATAATACCTAATATACTAATAGTGTTACAATAATAAAAACAGCCCTGACTCCTAAGCTCGATCAAGCTTTATTCTATACAAAATAAGTCATCACATTACTGTAATTATATTACTATTGATAATATTATTACTATTATTAGTAGTATTGCATTCTCTAATAAAGAGAGATTTACCGCTGGTTAGTAAGCTCCAGCTGGAGAACACTCACTTCTCACCGGCTCCACTTTTGCCGGGATGTTTCCTCTTGCACTCCAACATGCATGTTGTGCCCCGTGAAAATTGCACACGACAGCATTCTTGATTTGAAGTTTTGTGAAACTTTCCCAAACCTAAACCTTGCTAGTTCGGATTCGTTTGCACTGTCATAATTCGCGCTGTTTTCTCTTCTACCGCAATAGCATTTGTAAGGGCTGTACACTCTAGCGCTACAGCGCCGTAGCGGTCAAATCGCGGGATTGCAGGCCCTTACATTAGGTCACGTGAGATCAAACGACTACTCGACAACAAAGATATTTGTCGACAAATTTTTATTGTCGACGTTGTCGACAACGTCGACTAATCGTTGCAGCCCTATTTTCAATGAGAACCAGAGATGACCCAACAGTAGAGCTAGATTATTTACGGAGGAATTATTACTGCTCGATTATCTTAAAAAACCTTGTCTGCTTTACACAATTTAGCTACCTTGGAGTTAATCCTATTTCTAGTCGATAGTTATGCAGTTAGCTCGCTAACGGACTTGATAGCTACTAAAAGACCCATAAACTACAGGACTCTATGTTGAAAATACCTGTGTGTTGCCCGCCAGGTATCCATGGTAGCAGGGGTGCCGTCAGAAATTCTGGGCCCTATGAAAACCAAAATTTCTGGGCCCCCTACATTTTTTACAGATAAAATTTAACCCAATAAACATGCCCAGTATACTTTAAAAAGATACTTAGCAGTAGCACATAGTTAAATGTCTAAAGATTGGTACAAAGCCTACAAAAGAAAAAGAAAAATAGAAATATGTACTTGTTTAGCCTACATAAAAGGGAGAACATTTATTATCTCAATTGCAAGCACAACAGATAATGTAAACATATTGACAATACTTCCAAGTCAAACTCAAATGGGTCAAACTACTCAATCAGGAAACATCAGCTTATTTTTATTGGCCTATTTAGTTTTCTTAATATAAAATATTAAATATCTATTTAGTAAACTCCATATAGCCAATGTTTACTACAGACACATGTTTTATTCAATTTTCTGGGGCATTTTATTCACATGAAGAACGTCAAGTTTGACAGCATCGATCGTAGCAGAAGCACTTGTCACTTCACTGAACACACGACACACACAGGGCAAACTGATTTTGTATTTTTTTTAAGCATGTAGTAGGTTACTTTTTGCACACAGTCACAATCACTAATGCTGCGTTCACACCAGAGGCAAATAGCGCGTCAAATTCGCGCCTGCCGCGTCTAGTTGTACGCGTGAACACTTTGACTCCATTCGCGCGTCAAGAGTTAACAAAAGTTTAGACTGGCTGCCTACACATTCACTGTTCTAAATGTCCTCGAGGCTGGGGCTGCTGCAACTTGAGGGGGCAGGCTGCAGGACGACTCGTCCACGGATAGATTTTATATCAAGATTTTACTTTAGTATAATTTTCGGGACAATTAAAGCCTGTTTTGGGATTCGGGACAACAGCTTAGATTTCGAGACTGTCTCGAATTTTTCGGGACTTCTGGTCACCCTAAACAAAAATAAGTAGGCTAGTCTCTGAAAGTTTTGGAATACAGGAATAACGTTACGGCAAGTTACCTTTATTCTTGAAAAACTGTGTGACATACTGTCGACTTCGGCGTTCTCTGTCTTCCCTTTCCTTCTTTGCTTTCCTGAATTTTGATGTGACATGCCTGCGTGTGTCACTATCTCTGTAGCCTACTGTCTGCATCATAGCAAGTGCAATCACTAGCGATCGTAGCTCGTACAGCGCAGGTGGAATGAACCATTCTGAGGGGGAGGGGTGTGACTGAAACAGTAAATACATCATTTATTTTTTAAATATTACATCTATGGTCAAAACGGACAAAATAAACATTTAGTGCATGAGGGGGCCTTGCACATTTAATTTAAGTATAAAAACGAGAAAATAAATAAGAAAAGAAAAAGGGGGTCTGCTCTTCTGGGCCCTAAATCAGCCTGGGCCCTTAGAATCGTCCTAACCTTCCACCCCTTTACGGCGCCCCTGCATGGTAGTCACGTGACTGCAAAGTATGAATTAAGAGATTGCAACCAGTGACGTTCTACTCTGAGCTGTTTAGACTCGGAAATATGCGTTTCTATGTCAACACTCAATGTCTAAATGAATCTGCAGCAGTCAGGTGGTACAAGTGGTACAAGTCCGATCTCTTTAAGTTGTTTACATTCATTATTATAATAATGTTCTTTGCAGTGGCGTAACGAGCCAACACCGGGCCCTTATGCAGGATTATCAAGGCGGGCCCCCTACTACAACACGTGATGACGCAATGTCCACGAGTAGGCTTTTGCATGCAATACGCAAGGAACTGTTTACACCTGGCCACTTCATGCTTTTTCTGTGATCGTATAGCTATCCGATCGTGAAAAGACCAGGTGTAAATTCCCTTCGAAACGCATTCGAGATGGATTTGAATCCGGTCGCTCAAACCACTTCAGGAGGTGGTCTGGGCTGCATTCCAGACGACACTGGACAAGTGTAAATACATCTGGTTGTTGAAACCACATGTCAATTTTACTCCTCTAAAAATGCTAAAAAAATAAACGTGTGAGAGCGTGTTATAGGCTATATGTCATAGTCAGATATGACGACGCTTCTGCAACAACACGCATCACCGCAGATGAGCATCTATTCATCAAGCCAACGCACAAACTAACGCAAATCAAAGTGAAAGTAAGTCGCAGACGCTCGCTTAACACACAATCATCTTCATTAAAAGTAAAGAAACGAAATGATCTTACCAGTACTGTTGCCGCTCTCTCTAATTGCGGTCTTCGATTTAGAAATTTTAGCTGATGATCAATAAAATGCAGCTTATCTGTTGCTTTCGGTGACATGAACTCTATTAAATCTGCATATAGCGTGGAAATTGAAGATCGGATTTATATCTGTTTTGCAAAAACACATTTATGTGACCAGCTGTAAATGGAATCGTTTTGATAAATCAGTAGCTATCCGATCTGAGAAAACGCATGAAGTGGCGCGCGCGTGTAACGTTAAACAGCCGACCCGGGGATTCCCCAGTCCCAGCTCAAAACAAATTACACCAAAATCCATGATTGTTCGTTTCACACATGTATTTAATGATCTGTAAAATATGTTGTTGTCATTATTTATTTAAAACAAAATCGTGATAAAGTAAAATGCGATCAAACTAAAAGTAGTAATATGCGATAGGGGGCCCCGGCTGTCAATCAATATCTTCCAGTCTAGCGGGCCCCTGATTGGCCCGGGCCCGTAAGCAACCGCGTACCCTGCTTACCGGTAGTTACGCCACAGGTTCTTTGAGACATGAGGTTCAGGTTATTTAACGCAATCTCTCGTGACGCTTTGCAGACTCTCTGTTCATGAGTTTTGAAGGAGGCGTGGCTTTGAAGACACTCTGAAGGGAGGGTGGGATCTAATGCTTTCAAATCTAGATGAAAATTAAACAAAAGAAAATTCTGTCATTAATTAGGCTACTCGTCCTCATGTCGTTCCAAACCTGTAAGACTACAAATGATCTACAAATGAGGAAAATATATTTTTTTAATGCATTCTCATAGTCTTTGCTGGTAAATGTCATGGTAGGAACTCGTTCATCTTCTGAACACAAATGAAGATCTTATTGATGAAATCTCAGAGCTTTCTGTCCCCCCATTGCAAGTCTATCAAACTGACACTTTGACACTGTTTGAGCTGTTTCAACTGAAAGAAACTTGCTCTGACATATCTTAAAATATGTCATGCCATTGTTTTGTCTCAAGATGCACACCAGTAATGTTTCACTTCCACATTTTTATAAAAGCTACTTAAATGTCCTAATTAAACTAAGGCCTAATCCTGGCTTAATCTAAGCCTTGTCTGTGAAACCAGGCCTAGGCCTATATTATTTAATTTAGGCTTTTATTCACATTTTACCATTGATCAGCGGAGCAGAGTAATTAATGACAGAATTAAAATGTTTGTGTGAACTCTCCCTTTAAGTCAATTACATCACTCAGCAGTTGTAAACCAAAGTTACTTCTGCCCTCTATTGGATGTAGTCAGAAGCTACAGCTGTAAGAAAACTGCAGAAAAACATTAATTTCGCCGACGTTTTTATTTAAATGATCTACAAATGAGGAAAATAGATATTTTTAATGCATTCTCATAGTCTTTGCTGGTAAATGTCATGGTATGAACTCGTTTTAACTGAAGCATATGCAGGGTTAGTCTCTTAGTGTGTATACTGTCAGATCTTGTCAATCATGAAGGTCACCCTAAAGGACCACGAGTTGTCTTCTATAGTTTTGTTGTAAAAAGATAAAATAAAATTAGAATTTGATATTTGCTGTATTCATAATGATGAATTCTGTAAAGTTACTGGTGAAACACACACCTTTGCTCCTGATGGTGGTCATGATCACTGCCGATCACACTGCACGATCACTTTTACCACAAACACACACAAGTATCCCATACTTTCAATTATTACTTCATTATGGACCCAATGCCGCATAGAGATCACGTCGGCCGGATCGTGTTTCTCACGGACACAAACCTGTCAGTTCTGACTTTAGTCAGTGGATGTAGGGTTATAATACCTCTTAAGTCGGTTGCCTACTGCTCACTCGTACAAAAAAGTGTAGTTTATTTTAGCCACTTCCATACAACTTGCTTTATAATATTGCTTTTAAATCAAATTCAGTGTTAAAAAATATCAATTAAGAATCAAATGATTTAATACTCTCAGGCAGAATTTGCTCTGTTAAACCGTAATAGGGCTTATACAATATAGCACATTGCTCTGGATAAAAGAAACATTGGAAATTCATTCAACTTGTGAAAGTATACATTATTTATTTACTTTTTCTATATAATGCATTTACAAAATTCTCATGTTTTACATAAAGGTGAGCAGCTAAACAGCAAAAGAAGAAACTTCATTGTGCTTCCAAGGATGTTGTGCAGTAGCTGGGTTGGGGTTTTTACTTCACTTTATTTTCAAAAAAGTAGTTTTTCAGAAACAAGGCCTATGTTATATAATGTAGCAAAAGTTATCATTAAGAAATTAATTACATAATACCAAATAATGTTGTATCAAAATATAAAAGGAAAAAAAACACACAAATAATTACATTTTGAAGAAGTAAACCGGCCTATTGCACACATTGTGAGCTCAGGAAGTGGCCATTTTCATTGTTTCCAGTGGCACTGCATTGATTAACTTTGCAACATTTCAACACGTGTCATTTGTTCTTTATGTACACATAGCCTATGGTTTGGGCTTGGTGTAACTGTTGTGGTATGATGGCGTCACACTAGAAACTATTTCTGCAAGACTTTTTTTCTGTACTTCCAGATTGACATCTTGATATTCTCCTTTAGAATATTCTGATATTATCTAGAACTATATAGTTAAGCATACGGTAGTAGAGGATTCAAATGAGTCTCCTATGGCAGCATTAAGCCACAGCTATAGAAATCTAGCTGGATGTAGTTAGAAATCAAAACTGGGACATATATGATAATTATGGGAAATTGGGACAAATAGTGTATTTGGACTTTTGGCAATATACAGATAATTATATATAAATTTACGATTTGTCATATTCATTTCCCAGTTCTTGAAAAACCACATCCATTTTTTTGCGACATTGTATTTTGTATGTGTGTATTAGTTAATGTATCATCAATTAACCTGCAATTCATATTCTAATTCATGCAATTTATCGTTATGATCTTCATGTAAAAAACATTTGTGTAATATAACATACAGCTTCTGCCCACTGATGTAGACAGAAATGAAAGCTACAGCAGTAAGTGAAGCATTTATTTTTATATTAATTCATTTAGAGGACATTTTTATCTAAACATACAAATAAGGAATGTTACAGCATAAGCAATTCATCCTAATGTGAAAATACAAATTGCTGCAATACACAGTTCTAAAATTGCATCACTTAAATTATAATAGAAAATCTCAACAAATTAATCAAATTAATAAAATTACATGGGCTATCAGTAAGAATGCTTGAGTCTGTTACAGACCCGTCGCCAGACCTCAGTCTTAAGGGGGGCATGTGAAATGCATGGGGGGGCACAATTCCCAGCAAACATTTGGACGTGTAATGACCGTTGAAAAGACGTCCGTCCGACACGTCCCGTCATGGTTGAAAAATAGTTCCAAAATGAAAGTTGAACCGACGTCTTTGACGTCATCTGGCCGTGAATTCCACGTCTCTTCTGGCCGTGAATTCCACGTCTCTTCAGCACGTCCCTGGACGTCTAAATGCGTCGTCATTTGTGTGTTTAAATGTGTTGCTGCATAATTAAGTGTATATAAGCCTGCATTTAAAATAATCACACACATATTGTGTAACATCGTGAAAGGCAATCAAGTCTTGAAGTTTACACATCTTGACAAAGGTTCTAAAAAGGTCCAAAATTGGTCTAGTCAGACCTGACCGTCAATAAAACGTTTTAATCACGTGTACATCACAAACAAGAACACATTATTTGTGGACATAAGAAAAAAAGAAGCATGTTCTGATTTAGCACATTTTATTGATCTTGAACAGTAAAAATGTCTCTTAATATTTTTTCAATGTTTAACATTTGTTAACCAAACTAAAATACCAATTACAAAATACTGAATTATTATATAAAGGGATAGTTCACCCAAAAATGAAAATTCAATGAAGAAAGGTATACAGGTTTGAAACATGAGGTTGAGTAAATGATGACAATTTTCATTTTTGGGGAAACTATCCGTTTAAAAACACATTGTTTGGCTCAGTTTTTGTATCCACCAGCTGTTCCTGGAGCGTGTTTCAGGTGTTCTGCCATTGCTGCATCAATTTCTGTAGTCTGTAGCATTTGGGCTCCACCTCTTCACAGCATCTAAGGGAAGAGAATATATATATATTTAAATAAATACAATTATTATTAAATTAAAATTTTAGGTAAATGAAATGCACTTATTTTCAAAATATTTTTATGGTCTACAGCTAAATTAAAAAAAAAACATGGAACAACATGAATGAATCATGAATGACACATTAGAAAAAGGTAATCAACATGCATTACATTTTATTTTATTGTATAAAATATGTTCTGCTTTTATTTTTAAAGCAGTTACTGAAAACATACATGTTAAAATCCAGCTAAACATTTCATTCCATTTCAGATAATTTACTTTCTGAAAGAAACTCTCAAAAGGCTACATTAATAAGTTACAGTAATGACTGTATCATTAAACAATATACTTGGTATAACGTTACCGTTGTTGTATACGTTCAAAGTTACTTTTAGCCTACTGGCTAATTTTAGCCAAACTCAGTAAATTTCAGTTGACAATGTGGGCATAATTTCTTTCGGTTCATTCATGTCACACAAGTAAAACTCAAGCACGTTAATCTAATACAAAATGTAGGCCTACTTACCCAACAGTAGATTTTTAATAATATCGACACAACTCCCTCCTCTCCTCGTGTTTGTTCACAGTTCCAGAATCTATGGGGAGAACGCGTTAACATCTCGCGAGATAATCCCATCGCATGATTTTGTAATATCGCGAGATCTTTTGTTACTACATTGGCAGCACAGTTTATGGTTTGGGCAGAGGGTTTGGGTAATTACATCCAACTCAGACATAAATGGTGACCGGGTATATTTCTGTTTTACATGTACATACATTCCATAAAAAAATAACAACGAATACATCAGGTACAACAGGTTAAAATAATGATTAAAAGGCAGTGGCTTTGCAATCACTTGACTACTGGGCATTTTGTGATTATAATTTATAAAAACAAGATAAAGTAAATATATATTCATTTGTATATAAATCGTGTATTTTATAAAGAATTATAAATCCTGATAATTTTTTTCTGTCTTGCTAGACTAGACGTGCAAAAGACGCCAGTGGACGTATAGTATTCACAGCCTGACTAGACGTGTAAAGGACGCCAGTGGACGTCTTCTTCACAACCTCTTAAAAACTTAATGGGCAACTACATTAATTATTGCAGTATTAACCATGCGAGGATTAAGCGTAGCTTTTGCATATTTAACAAGGATTTCATAGAGGGTCATGATGGACTATAAATGCACGTGGAAAAGACGTCGCCAGGTGACGTCCTCTCACCCGATACACTAAACATAACTACACGAGCTAAAAGTTAAAATAACAATTATACATGCAACTGTAGACATGTACAAATGTATCTGAATGCAATTTTAGGAAATGTTTTGTGTTACATTTTTTACCGATTTATGACGTCCTGGCCGCAACTATTTTTGGCCAGGGACACGACGTTGCCGTCGGACCAATGTTTGCTGGGTTATTATTAGCCTACGTATATTTATAACAATCGTATACTCTATTCGCGCAGCACGTAATCGTCACGTTAAACATAACCAACAGCTTTATGACCAGGTAGCCTATAGCCTACACCACATTACATAGAAGCAATGTTATGAATAACCATAACATACTTGACTATACAACATATTAGATGTAACACCAGTCCAGAAGCTTCTCTAAAACATTTCATTTTGAAGCAGTCAACAGAGGGATATGCATTGCCAAATGAGACACACACACACACACACACTGATGTTACATCTGACACTGAAGCTTCAAAGCGCGTATCGAGTACGCAGCGCAATTTCTCATGAAGCTCGTGCCGGAGCGCTTATTGTTTTCAGAGAAACACGTGATCAACGAAAAACGAAGCCTCACTTTCTTTCCAGTCACGTTAATGCTTCACTTTGTGTGTTGGACTGTTTGAACCCAGACCACTACTCTACAGGTTTTTGGAAGTTTAAGCGCATTTACTAACTCTTTTTTTAATTATTTGCCCATCCCTAACACACGCACGGTCGCACGCACACACACGCACAGAGACTTTGAACCTACCGGTACTTTGAGTGGAGGCAGCGCTGTCCTCTCTCCAGACGAACTGAAGCGAGTAGTAAGCCGGCGAAAACTCATCTGACTATAGCTTTAAAATGCGCGGTAACTGTTGAGCGGCTACACGTGATACGTCACGTACGTATCCTAACTTTCTTTTTAGTGAGGCCGTGATAGGCTGTTGCAGTGTAGATTCCCATCAATCAAACACAATCACACCATTGTTTCTTTATATATTTTTAATGTTTTAATGATAAAGAATGCAACTATTATAATATAAAATTAAAGTAATTTTTTTAAGAAAAAAAAAAAAGTGCCTGGGGTGGGGGGGGGGGGGGGGGGGGGGGGGGGGGGCACAAGCATTTTTGCGGGCGGGCCCGGCCCCCTATGGCCCGCCCATAGCGACGGGTGTGGTCTGTTATATTGAAGCACAGCATAGGCGTAATTCTATGGGGGGACAGGGGGACACGTCCCCCCCCCCAATATTCAACGAAGGGCAATTTGTCCCCCCCAATATTTGATCATATTTGGGGCGCGTTTCCAATACAGATTTGCGCAAAACTTTTGCGATATTTTCTAAATGTCGATAAAAAACTATTGCGAAATGACGGCGTTCCATTAACCGATGTTATGCGACTAAAACGTCTTTTTTTCCTCTCGCGATAAGTCATTCCAAAAATCATGGCAACGGACGTTGGTAGGTTTATAGCCTATATCACAGCCACCGCATAGACATTATTATTATTAATGGAAGGAGACGTGTCGTGTTATCCAAGCGTTAATGGCAGGGAAAGACACGGAGTTCCTGGGTGTTTCTCCCTCATTTCTGCTACGATGTCTTGATTTTGGCATTTCTTTGAGGTTTAGACACTGATCAATATAGAATGACTTTATTAATGTCATTATAGATCAGTGGGCTTAGAGTCCAGTAGACTATTCCTGTAATTATTGTTTCTTTTATGAATTCAATAAAGAACTCTGTCTCGTATTATGTCCAAACGGTCAGTGTACTTGCATTCATGTTTCTTATTTAACCCGTAATTGCAAAACGAAAAATGAGCGGTTGTTGTATTTTTAAAACGCAAAGGTGAACACCAACATTTTAGTTTGACCTGTAGGCCTACACCAAATGCTGCACAAAAAAATAAAAAAATAAATTTTATATATATATATGAGAGAGAGAGAGAGAGAGAGAGAGAGAGAGAGAGAGAGAGAGAGAGAGAGAGAGAGAGAGAGAGATAGACGAATTTTCAGATATTTGTTTATGACTTTTTGCCCCTTTATTAAACATTTAAAATATTCACAAATTAATATGGAGAAAATTTTTTTAGATTTTACTGGTTTTCTAAGGCCAAATTAGAACCTGGAAATTATATCTTTCCCGCAGTGCTGAATGAGAAGAGCCATAACCACAGCCTACAGAAAGGGGATGTATAGGTGAGTTAGGCTATAATAAATGTGTCTGAAAAAATAACGAGGCATTTTAATTGTTTATTATTAAACTATTGTTTTCCTAAATCAGTGTCGGCTAAAAACATATCTCCATCTCCGGATGCACCTTTAGAGAGAAATGCACCTTTCATACGGATTACATAATCAGAAGGTATTAGCTTTCGATTCAAATTTGTTCCTTTTAAAGTGGACATTTAAAGCTTCAGTCTACAAAGGCTATATATCAGTTCTCGCGCTTCAGTTCACGGAGACCATGAAGCGCGCCTGATTGTTTTATTTTATTTTACAAAAGCACATCGTTTTCTTGTTGTTGTGAGATTACGCAAATAAAAGTAGTTGCGAATAATGTATTATTATATTCTGTATGACCAGAAATGATAGAGTATTTTAAGTTGTTTCGACTGTTGATAGGAAAATGCAAGTGTTCGCGCCCGCGCCACCGTGCCATCCAGTGCGCGCTCCACACCCAGTCCGCACACACACTTGGATATGCGTCAAAATCTTGTGTTTATTTGTGATAATCTTAGCCCTATTATTGTCCAACCTGTATTATGAATGAAATGTGACGAATTGCTTTGTTCCTTTTTTGGATAAAAGCGTCTTATATGATAAATGTTATAATAATGATGATAATTATTATTATAATTTGCGGACACGGACCCAAAACACACCGCGTATTCTAAGTCAGGTGACTGTAAATGCGCAAAACCCGTTTCCATTGCAGTTTTGCGAAATATTCCTTTTTCAAATTGCCTGAAAAACCTCCTCATGCGAGCGTAAAAACTTTATTGGGATAAACGGGAGTTTTTGCGAAATGGACGTGTTTCCATTGTGCGCATTTTCATTACGCAATTTCAATTTGCGCAATTTGAAGGGTAATGGAAACGCGGCTTGTATGATTATGCGGGCAGGGCCATATCGATGTGATTGCAAATAGCCTACGTCTTTCTTCCCAGCTCCGAAAATATAAAATCCCGGCCGGTCCATTTCCCAAATCCATTCGACTTGCCTTACACTATACTTTTGGCAAAACCTATTTCTCCTGAAATCCATGTCATGTTTTCCTATCCCTTTAGTAGCTCGTGCATCGTCAGTGAGTTAGGAAAAACCAAACAGAAGAAGAGTTAGGAGGAGCGCGGAAATTGACAGACATTTGGCACATAGGCTATCTATGAATGGTAAATATCCTGTTATCCTGTAACAGCAATTTAATCAAAATGTTTATAGTCACTATATGTTTATAGAAGAATATAAGAGAGAGAGATCACTGACGGCTTTGTTGTCAATTCAGGCCTATAATTGATGCCGATGCTGTAATCATTGTGAGTAGGCTATACGTTGGTTTGACGATCAGATGTAATAAAATTCCTTGTTGTGTTATACAATTACAAACATTCGGACTCTGACTTTTATTTTATTTTGATTAAAAAAATGTGTGCATGCGCCAACACAAAAAGTTCCACAGCTGTCCCCCCCAATGTGTGATTGACAATTTCGCCCTTGAAGCACAGACATGTGGTCCTAGAAACGTTCTATCTGAAGTCTTAAGTTAAGATCTGCCAAGTTATTTTAGGATTTTTCTCAAATAAAACTGAAGCTGAAGACTGATCAAATCTAATCCTGAACACAAACTCATCAGAAACACAATCACAACACCTAAATAGCATTGCGTCAAAATGAATCTCACACCAACTGGTGTGAGATTTGAACATAGAAACACATGCAGGGAACTATATTGAGATCTGTAGGCATATGTAATGCCATTATTGTCATCAGAAATAAGATTGAGGAAGAGAAACTTGCATCTTCAGCTCAGAAAACCACGGCTGCATGTTAGTCTTTGAGCTTCTTGTAGTGAAATAACGAATGGAAATTAATTGCATAACAAAGCATTTCAGAGATGCTCTCAGAGAGGCTCACATTGAGTATGCATTTTCACTATTTTCATTTATAGATTTTGATCTGACTGTGAGTAACAGGTAAACACACTCCTTTATTTGCTCCTGATGGTGGTCACGATCACTGCCACAGTCATGATGACGAGACCAATAGCAATGGAGGAGGAAAAGCAGATGTAGAATAAAGATACTCCTTCCTCATGATGATCTGTGTAAGTCTCACTGCGACGGTTCACCGCAGAATTAATCTCGTGCACACAGGTGAAGGAAACAGGTGAACTCACTTTCACATCAAACACACACTTTTCATTTGAATAACACAGTGGGTCCTTCAGTGTGTAGTTGTGTTCACCCTCCACTGACAGCTGGAAAGAGCTCTTAGTGAACCTCCTGCCAAATGAACACATCACTATCACATGCTCTCTGTCCTGCATCTGCCCATACACTGTGATGCTGGGCTCTGGGGCATCTGAAATAACACACACCAACATGAGTTAACATTAAAAACAGCATAAAGACTGTTTATTTTAAATACGTGTTTAATTGCATCTTTTTACTACTATGATGAATAAAGGCAAGTATCATCACTGCTACTGATGTCAATATTAGACAGATTTTGAGTACCGAATTTAGTTCTCTTTGGCCTCCTTTGCAATTAAATATAACGATTCTCTGTAAAAAAGCAAATCGTACTGTTTTCCACCCACGGTTCGGCATGCATTTGCACAACAGTTAATCTCAAATCTGACGGCGCATCTATAATATGGTTTGGTGAAAAAACAATAACAAAACAGACAGACAGGCTGCATCCGAAATCGCAATTGTGTTTTTTTATGCAAGTAAATTCCATCGAGAGAAACTTTCTAATGACTTAACTCACACAGGGAGTGTTTGCCATTCCATTGACAGGATTCACACCTTTAGTGCTTTGCCCTTAATTATGTCACTAATTTGAATCCATCATACCTATCTATCCCTGCTATGTAGAAAAAGTTTTTCCCCAAATGCAACACATTTCTCTAAACTAAATTCAATACTGTCAAAACAATGAAGGCATTATTCAAAACAGGCTTACATCACCACAAATTATCCACCTCTTTGATTCAGTTAACTTTATTAAAATAAATATTATGAATGCTTGTTTTATCTTATTTGAAATCATTGTATGTCATCTTGAGGTTGAGTTTGGTTTAGAACCACTTCTATAGAAAGTGTCTATGGTGCTCATTAAGTAATAAATAGCGATGTTTCTGTAGTGAATAGTTGTGTTGTCTTACTTATTGGGTGGCAGAAGCCCCACTCTTCCTTTTCGAAATCACTTTCTGTGGAACACCACAGCTGACCATCAGCCCTGCCATACACAGTGCACTCGGCGAACACATTTCCATCAAACTTAAAAGGGAAATAGCATGGTTTCCCATTAGGATTACTAGCCATCTCTTTAGAACATAGAGAAATGAAACAGGGAAATTAATACATATTGGATATTAATTTAACATTTTGGCAGCCATTATTATAAAGGTTTTATGGCTGTTATGTGGATGTTTGGTGGTCATACCTTGATATCCACGAGAACACAAATTTTCGTTGGTCCCATAAATCAGCCAGCGACTCCAAACACCGGATCCATTAAAAAGCATCACATTTGGCTCAACATAATCTCCATAGTTCAAGTGCAGTGGATGTCCCTTCAATACAAGCAAGGTCTCATCTTTACACTCCCAGGTTTGTCCAGGGTTAGATTCATTGCAGGGCAGAAGGATAACTTTGAACCTGTCTTCGATCTTCTCTGCCCCCAAACAGAGACTAAAAGCGAGGCTGATGATTCGTGAAGAGGAAATCCATTGGAAACGCTGAGCTGTGAAAGATGCGTCGCACGGCGCAGTCAGCACTACAGTAGCACTCGCGGCATACACACATTTGTTGTGGTCCTTGTTGTAGATAAGGAAGGAGCTGGTACTGTCTGAATATATGAAACATTATATCAGACACTGTAATAGGCAGCACATACCATTATGAGTTCAAGTTGAGAAAAATGTCTATTATTAATTAAATGTAACACGGGTGGTTTCCTGAGTAGACGCTGCTTCATAATGGAAAGAATTGGAACATGTCTTTCATGCAAAGGCTGATGTCTCAATACAATCTCAATACAAATTTTTTAGCATTTATTTGCCTCTTAAGGCCCAAGCTGATTTTTTACATGCATTTTTTTATTCTCTTTGCTATTTGGGCTTATTGGAACCTAATTAGAATAAAAACTAAGAATCATCTTTTGATATGATGTACTTTTAGAGAAAAATGATGTCCACATATGTGGACTCATGGTCCGAATTTCCATAAAACACAATAAAGTCACCTTTGTGTAATAGAATGAAAAACCCTTTATTTCTGCCTTGAACACAGCAGTTTTTTTCCTGACTGTTTTTTAATGTATTAATAACACATACACACATATTTTTTAACATGTTTTGACTATCAGAGAGTAAAAACAACATGGAAACATTGCAATATTTAAAAATGTATACGATGGTTAATAGGGAGCCAATGCAATGTTGACATAACCGGGCAATATGGTCATACTTCCTGGTTCTGGTAAGAACTCTAGTGGCTGCGTTTTGAACCAGCTGAGGTTTGTTTATTAAGCGTGCAGGGCAACCACCCAGTAGAGCATTACAATGATCTAGCCTTGATGTAATGAACTAACTGTTCCACATTTTTCATTGAAAGCACATGACGTAATTTAGATTTTTTTGTTTTAAAGTTGGTAATTGCTAGTCATCCAGTTTTTATATCAGCAATGCATTAGGTTTTTTTGTATTGGCAAGTTTTGTCGGGGCGTGAAGAAATATACAGCTGAGTATCATCAGCATAACAGTGAAAACTAATGCCATGCTTCCTAATGATATCTCCCAAGGGGAGCATGTATAGAGTGAACAGCAACAGTCCTAGTACTGAGCCTTCTGCCTTGTGGTACACCATACTGAACTTGTGATCAATAAGACATCTCTAAGGGATCATCGTTATCAGACACATCCAAATCTGTGTTATCTCCATCAATTAACCCAAAGTAGCTCCATTGCTCTTTGCACAGAAAAACGCTCTGGAAATAAAAACATGATAAAATCAAATACAAATTAATTTAATTTATGTAGGTTTGCATTATTTATTTGTTATTTGTTCCAATGGGATAATATACAAGCTAATTTACATGTGCACATTTTTACTAGCATATTACATTTTTACTAACATTTTCAACCCAACTAATTTAACTATGTACGTATGTATTTAGTGATTTAATTGTTATTTATGTCATTGGGACCATGTGCACCTTTTTAGCTGCATCAGAGCTAGCTTTTTTCCCATTTTATGTTTGTGCATGTTTACTAGCATATTAGCTGTTTCGAGGAGCTTCAGTCCATAAGTACACATACGTGTACTTCATGTTTAGCGACCTACAAAGTTGGTAGTTTTGCACTTTTTTTTCAAATTTGCATGTCATGACAAATATACAAGGCTTTTATAAATATCTAAATCAGAATAAGCCATGAAATATGACAGAACTTCTTAACTGGTCGACGTTTGTGTATGGAGCTACCACTTGAATCTTTCCTTGTGTTTGCCGCCATTTTGAATTTTGACCATAGTGTGTTATAAATTTCTGACACTACCAGATGGCAGTATAAGTACCCCCATACGTGTCCATAACACCACCAATTCAGCAGTGAACACAATTGTGGACATAAGAGCAAAAATGTGCTGTCCACGTATGTGGCCACTAAGCCCTAGGAGGTTAAATTACACATACATCATGGCCTTTGTGTATTTGTGTATTATAAGCATTATAAGAAGTGTGTGCATTCTTCCGGTGCATGTGTGAATCTATTGCACATAAGCTATTTCTGGATTCTCCTGTGCATTTGTGGATCTGTGTGCATCTATGAGAGGCATGATCATGCTTTCACTCAATGTACAGTATGTCCTCATCAACTGTATCTAAATATCTCTGGATAGACATTATTATTGTCTATCTATATTGAGTTGATAAAGTTGCATGTATGCACTGATAGATAACAGTTACAGTAACGGTTTCTGTTCAGATTTTTCAAAGTTCGTCTTCATTTTAAATAGTGCCAAAAAAAGAATGCTGGCAGTAAAATATGTAGATTAAAGTCATTAGATGATGCACCTGTCATTAAAAGGTACTCAGGGTCACATGTTTTAGATGGCATTGTAAAAAAAAAAGAAAAAAAAAAGACTTCTATTCTTGCACTTTAAAATATTTTTCAAATGAATACGGACAGAAAAATGTATAGATTAAAGTCATTAAGATAAAATATATAAAAAATCTCAAACTTAGCAACAATTCTATGGACTCCTATCTTTACAGTAGATAAATAAAATGTGATCTACTTACTGAAAACTGACCAAAGGACCAATAAAAGGACATAAAGCAGGTTCATTCTTGATGCAGTGTGGTCCAGGCAGACGAGCAAATGATGGCAGAGGTCAAATTTAAATAAGGAATATCAAATTTTAAAATATAAAATCACAATGACAAATGAATGAATCAAGTAAATATGAAAACTGAAATAGCAAAAAAAAAAAAAAAAAAATCTAAGTAATAATATCCAGAGTATTGTATCTAACAGATGAAGTTTGTGAAGATCAGAGTATAGAGAAAGAAGGGCTCAAAAGGATTGAGATATCTGCAGAATGCAAGGAGAGAAAAAGGCACAGTGTCTTCTGAATCTAAACATTTTATATTTTGTGCTTACGTAACAGGAAGGAATTGGGAAATATATTGAAATTCTTTGTGCTGCTCTTGCAACTAGGACTGCACGATATTGGAAATGACATTGCAATATTTTGTTTTTCTGAAATATATATTGCAATATCAAAAACAACTTCACCAGATGAATTGCTCTATTTGTAAAGAATTAATCGTTTTAGAATGATTGGGGGGATTTTGTAAAGGAGTGAATCTGCGTAGAAATTAATAAACAAATTACAACCATAGAATATAGCTGCGAGCAGCGATTACGGGCCCAAGCCGGTGGCACCGCAACCCCGGTGCCTTTAGTTACCTAAAGGCACCGGGGTGGCGGTACCACCGGCTTTGGCCCTTCATCGCTGCTCGCAGCTATATTTATATATATATATATATATATATATATATATATATATATATATATATATATATATATATATATAAAGCCGGTGGCACCGCCACCCTGGTGCCTTTAGGGTTATTGTGCACGACGTGCAAAAACGTAACCCTGCTTTGACTGTCGAAAAGAAGTGTGCTGTAGAGCTTGTATCAGTGTGGGCTCTGCAAAAGTGTGCATTGAGGGCACATATCAACCACAAAGTATGCGAGAGCAACCTTCTGAAAGGTCAGGTCTACATCCAGGTCTACATCTGCCGTGTGTTTACATCATAGTAGTGAAGTTTGAAGCAATCAGGTGATTTCAAAGCTTTTTGAAAGTGACAGACTTCCTGCTGCCAGTTGGTGGCGCTATAACCGGGGTGGCGGTGCCGCCGGCTTTGGCCCTTTCATCGCTGCTCGCAGCTATATTTATATATATACACACACAAACACACACACACACACACACACATATATATATATATATATATATATATATATATATATATACATAAATATATATATATTGTTTTTTTAAGAGACAAGACAGAATATTACTTGCCTGATCTGATTAGAAAAATAGTGTTTGTGTGTGTGTGTGTGTGTGTGTGTGTGTGTGTGTGTGTTTGTGTGTGTGTGTGTGTGTGTGTGTGCCGTAATTGAACAATGTAGACATAAAAACATACTCCGTCCTTTTGTTCATACAGGACATTATTCAAACTGCAAAGTGTTTACTTATATTTGTGTACACTTGCAATAAAACACAACATTGTGCTTTTGTCAAGCTATAAACTCTTGTCAAACTGTAAACTACAACTGTCACCCAACCAAAATCTCTTACACACACACACACACACACAGTTTAAAAGCAAAAAATATCAAACAATCCTATTTAAAAACAGTCTGTGGGAGCCATCTTTTGGACATTCATCATATCGCATTGGTTTTCATTTCTTGTCATCAAACAGAGCCCTAATCTGTTTATTTTTTCAGTTACACATTCTACATTGATTAAAAAAGAAAAATCAAATGTGTTTTTATTTTATACAGAAATAAATAATCTATCATTCAGATGAGAATAAAGTTAGTGTTAGTTCAAATTTTAAGGAAAACAAATATATGATCTGAAATATAGCACATTCATTTAAAATTCATTCAGGTCCAATTACCAAACATACAATCTTAATGTAATTTAAAGCAAACAATACATTTAAAATATATGGGTTGTATGACTATTTTTTAATATAAAAAGATATATATCCAAAAAGACAAGGCCTAAAGTTTAACAAGGGTTAAACTCTTATCACTGTAACAGACACAATCACACACACAATCACACACACACACACACAAGTCAAATCACTTACATTTTACATGCAATATTGACTTTTTTTCTGTTTCAGCAGCGAAAATAGTTAAACAAAGATCACAGCAGAACCATCGCGCATCTCACAGCAACGCGTTCTCATTACTGAATGATTCAGCATTTTGAACGAATCGGTTGACTCAAAGATTCAATGACCAATCAATCCATAAACATCTATCTCATTCATGAATGACTCAGTCGTTCAAACGAATGAATCAATGACTCGCTCATTAAGACGGTCGCCTGGCGACACCTAATGACGGTTTAGTGTTATGTTTAAAAGTATCATTCTTTCCAACGATTGTTAATTAACTCATATTTGAAACATAAGCTATATTTATATATATACATACATATACACACACATACACAAAAATAAAATAAAAACACATTTGAAACGTGTTTGCTTACTAAATTGTGAGCTGAACGAAAGTTGCAGCAAATATCAGCAACAGGAGTCAAATTTCATTAATCACGAGAGTGAAGAGCTGACTGAAAAGATGATGATGGAATAGGCTATTTTATGTAAAAACGCCTATTTAAGCGAATCTGTCATTGTACTCTTTTATTGTTGTGTTTTCCGTGAAAAATAATAGACTATTGAACTCACAATTCAAGCAATCGGCCCCCGAAATTGCACTAATTTTAGTGACACTAAAAAGTATGCGGCTGCACTGGCATTCATAATGGTGCGCGTCCATGGCGACGAGCGAGCAGAACAGAGCGAACGTTTAGTTAATTTCTACTTCCATAGGAATTCATTCGAGCGCCACCATTTCAATGTCTGTGCGGACGTCCATATTATACTTTCGCTTTCAAGTTAGTGTTTTTAAACCCCCCAGCGGGAGGTTTACACAATTGGTTTACACAATCACACGTTGATTAACCGGTGGGAAAATATTCCCATAGTAACATCCCTAATATATAAATATTTATAAATTCAATAGGCCTACCTGATTTTGAACACAAGAGGGCAGTATAGCACTATATATGATTTGGATTATTATTATTTTTGACTAAACAACCATTCTGGCTGTTTTTAAACTTAAAAATAATTCTTAAATTGAAAAAAAGGAATAAAATGGGTTTAGTTCTAATATTTGTATAATTTTATATAAAAATAAATGGTGTATAATTACATTTTAGAAAGATATGAGACATGCCCTGATTCTTTTTTTGACATTACTTGAATCCCTCAACCATAGCAAAACCGTTTGAGATATTCAATATCTGTTCACAATTTAGCATCTTCAATGTATTTTCATCATGTTGAAAAAGTTTGGCATGAATAAAATAAACTACTTAGGAGGAGTAGCTAAAAACTCAGAATCTGAAATCCACATTCAAACCAAAATATCTGACTTCCTGTTGGTCGTAGCTAATTACGGTAAATTAGAAAGTTGTCCGGCTCGAAGAGTACAATATACATATCGAGTTTTGTTACTGTAGATAAAACTAACCCCCCCACTTTTGTCAAAAGCATTTAGAAAGTGACACACTTCCTGCTGCCAGTTGGTGGCGCTATAACTTTGACTCACAATAGTCACATCCATGTGATCGGCCTCTTACAGCGATCACACTGCTGAAGTTTCATCAAGATCAGTTAATGTATGCAGAAGTTATAACGCACTTCTTGTTTGTTGTTTCTCGCCATAAATTCGTTTCCTCGCCACGGCCAAACCGTTCGAGATATCAAAAATCCCCTCGCAAACTTTCATCCTCAATGTCTTGACTTCATGCTGACCGAGTTTCGTGCCGTTTGTTTGAATTCTCTAGGAGGAGTATTTCACATTCCATTGCGTGTGTTTTACCAACAACCCTAAATAGCCGACTTCCTGTTGGGCTGGGGTAAAAAGTAAGAGTGTGAAGTATATATGAAACGAGGAGATCTACATGTGTACCGAGTTTCATATTATTACATGCAAGCGTGTTTGATTTATGGACCATGTTTTCGGACCCCGTTCCAGGGGGCGCTGTCGAGCCCCCCTGCCACGCCCGGGTACCATCTTCAGCCCGGCCCTGATGGCCGCGGGTTCTGACATGTGTGCAAAGTTTCAGGAGTTTTTGAGCATGTTAAGGCCTCCAAAAGTGTCCAAAAGGTAGCAGAAAAATAATAATAATAATAATAAATATAGCTGGGAGCAGCGATTACGGGCCCAAGCCGGTGGCACCGCAACCCCGGTGCCTTTAGTTACCTAAAGGCACCGGGGTGGCGGTACCACCGGCTTTGGCCCTTCATCGCTGCTCGCAGCTATATTTATATATATATATATATATATATAAAGCCGGTGGCACCGCCACCCTGGTGCCTTTAGGGTTATTGTGCACGACGTGCAAAAACGTAACCCTGCTTTGACTGTCGAAAAGAAGTGTGCTGTAGAGCTTGTATCAGTGTGGGCTCTGCAAAAGTGTGCATTGAGGGCACATATCAACCACAAAGTATGCGAGAGCAACCTTCTGAAAGGTCAGGTCTACATCCAGGTCTACATCTGCCGTGTGTTTACATCATAGTAGTGAAGTTTGAAGCAATCAGGTGATTTCAAAGCTTTTTGAAAGTGACAGACTTCCTGCTGCCAGTTGGTGGCGCTATAACCGGGGTGGCGGTGCCGCCGGCTTTGGCCCTTTCATCGCTGCTCGCAGCTATATTTATATATATACACACACAAACACACACACACACACACACACATATATATATATATATATATATATATATATATATATATATATATATATATATATATATATACATAAATATATATATATTGTTTTTTTAAGAGACAAGACAGAATATTACTTGCCTGATCTGATTAGAAAAATAGTGTTTGTGTGTGTGTGTGTGTGTGTGTGTGTGTGTGTGTGTGTGTGTGTGTGTGTGTGTGTGTGTGTTTGTGTGTGTGTGTGTGTGTGTGGCGTAATTGAACAATGTAGACATAAAAACATACTCCGTCCTTTTGTTCATACAGGACATTATTCAAACTGCAAAGTGTTTACTTATATTTGTGTACACTTGCAATAAAACACAACATTGTGCTTTTGTCAAGCTATAAACTCTTGTCAAACTGTAAACTACAACTGTCACCCAACCAAAATCTCTTACACACACACACACACACACAGTTTAAAAGCAAAAAATATCAAACAATCCTATTTAAAAACAGTCTGTGGGAGCCATCTTTTGGACATTCATCATATCGCATTGGTTTTCATTTCTTGTCATCAAACAGAGCCCTAATCTGTTTATTTTTTCAGTTACACATTCTACATTGATTAAAAAAGAAAAATCAAATGTGTTTTTATTTTATACAGAAATAAATAATCTATCATTCAGATGAGAATAAAGTTAGTGTTAGTTCAAATTTTAAGGAAAACAAATATATGATCTGAAATATAGCACATTCATTTAAAATTCATTCAGGTCCAATTACCAAACATACAATCTTAATGTAATTTAAAGCAAACAATACATTTAAAATATATGGGTTGTATGACTATTTTTTAATATAAAAAGATATATATCCAAAAAGACAAGGCCTAAAGTTTAACAAGGGTTAAACTCTTATCACTGTAACAGACACAATCACACACACAATCACACACACACACACACAAGTCAAATCACTTACATTTTACATGCAATATTGACTTTTTTTCTGTTTCAGCAGCGAAAATAGTTAAACAAAGATCACAGCAGAACCATCGCGCATCTCACAGCAACGCGTTCTCATTACTGAATGATTCAGCATTTTGAACGAATCGGTTGACTCAAAGATTCAATGACCAATCAATCCATAAACATCTATCTCATTCATGAATGACTCAGTCGTTCAAACGAATGAATCAATGACTCGCTCATTAAGACGGTCGCCTGGCGACACCTAATGACGGTTTAGTGTTATGTTTAAAAGTATCATTCTTTCCAACGATTGTTAATTAACTCATATTTGAAACATAAGCTATATTTATATATATACATACATATACACACACATACACAAAAATAAAATAAAAACACATTTGAAACGTGTTTGCTTACTAAATTGTGAGCTGAACGAAAGTTGCAGCAAATATCAGCAACAGGAGTCAAATTTCATTAATCACGAGAGTGAAGAGCTGACTGAAAAGATGATGATGGAATAGGCTATTTTATGTAAAAACGCCTATTTAAGCGAATCTGTCATTGTACTCTTTTATTGTTGTGTTTTCCGTGAAAAATAATAGACTATTGAACTCACAATTCAAGCAATCGGCCCCCGAAATTGCACTAATTTTAGTGACACTAAAAAGTATGCGGCTGCACTGGCATTCATAATGGTGCGCGTCCATGGCGACGAGCGAGCAGAACAGAGCGAACGTTTAGTTAATTTCTACTTCCATAGGAATTCATTCGAGCGCCACCATTTCAATGTCTGTGCGGACGTCCATATTATACTTTCGCTTTCAAGTTAGTGTTTTTAAACCCCCCAGCGGGAGGTTTACACAATTGGTTTACACAATCACACGTTGATTAACCGGTGGGAAAATATTCCCATAGTAACATCCCTAATATATAAATATTTATAAATTCAATAGGCCTACCTGATTTTGAACACAAGAGGGCAGTATAGCACTATATATGATTTGGATTATTATTATTTTTGACTAAACAACCATTCTGGCTGTTTTTAAACTTAAAAATAATTCTTAAATTGAAAAAAAGGAATAAAATGGGTTTAGTTCTAATATTTGTATAATTTTATATAAAAATAAATGGTGTATAATTACATTTTAGAAAGATATGAGACATGCCCTGATTCTTTTTTTGACATTACTTGAATCCCTCAACCATAGCAAAACCGTTTGAGATATTCAATATCTGTTCACAATTTAGCATCTTCAATGTATTTTCATCATGTTGAAAAAGTTTGGCATGAATAAAATAAACTACTTAGGAGGAGTAGCTAAAAACTCAGAATCTGAAATCCACATTCAAACCAAAATATCTGACTTCCTGTTGGTCGTAGCTAATTACGGTAAATTAGAAAGTTGTCCGGCTCGAAGAGTACAATATACATATCGAGTTTTGTTACTGTAGATAAAACTAACCCCCCCACTTTTGTCAAAAGCATTTAGAAAGTGACACACTTCCTGCTGCCAGTTGGTGGCGCTATAACTTTGACTCACAATAGTCACATCCATGTGATCGGCCTCTTACAGCGATCACACTGCTGAAGTTTCATCAAGATCAGTTAATGTATGCAGAAGTTATAACGCACTTCTTGTTTGTTGTTTCTCGCCATAAATTCGTTTCCTCGCCACGGCCAAACCGTTCGAGATATCAAAAATCCCCTCGCAAACTTTCATCCTCAATGTCTTGACTTCATGCTGACCGAGTTTCGTGCCGTTTGTTTGAATTCTCTAGGAGGAGTATTTCACATTCCATTGCGTGTGTTTTACCAACAACCCTAAATAGCCGACTTCCTGTTGGGCTGGGGTAAAAAGTAAGAGTGTGAAGTATATATGAAACGAGGAGATCTACATGTGTACCGAGTTTCATATTATTACATGCAAGCGTGTTTGATTTATGGACCATGTTTTCGGACCCCGTTCCAGGGGGCGCTGTCGAGCCCCCCTGCCACGCCCGGGTACCATCTTCAGCCCGGCCCTGATGGCCGCGGGTTCTGACATGTGTGCAAAGTTTCAGGAGTTTTTGAGCATGTTAAGGCCTCCAAAAGTGTCCAAAAGGTAGCAGAAAAATAATAATAATAATAATAATAATAAATATAGCTGCGAGCAGCGATTACGGGCCCAAGCCGGTGGCACCGCAACCCCGGTGCCTTTAGTTACCTAAAGGCACCGGGGTGGCGGTACCACCGGCTTTGGCCCTTCATCGCTGCTCGCAGCTATATTTATATATATATATATATATATATATATATATATATATATATATATATATATATATATATATAAAGCCGGTGGCACCGCCACCCTGGTGCCTTTAGGGTTATTGTGCACGACGTGCAAAAACGTAACCCTGCTTTGACTGTCGAAAAGAAGTGTGCTGTAGAGCTTGTATCAGTGTGGGCTCTGCAAAAGTGTGCATTGAGGGCACATATCAACCACAAAGTATGCGAGAGCAACCTTCTGAAAGGTCAGGTCTACATCCAGGTCTACATCTGCCGTGTGTTTACATCATAGTAGTGAAGTTTGAAGCAATCAGGTGATTTCAAAGCTTTTTGAAAGTGACAGAATTCCTGCTGCCAGTTGGTGGCACTATAACCGGGGTGGCGGTGCCGCCGGCTTTGGCCCTTTCATCGCTGCTCGCAGCTATATTTATATATATACACACACAAACACACACACACACACACACACATATATATATATATATATATATATATATATACATATACATAAATATATATATATTGTTTTTTTAAGAGACAAGACAGAATATTACTTGCCTGATCTGATTAGAAAAATAGTGTTTGTGTGTGTGTGTGTGTGTGTGTGTGTGTGTGTGTGTGTGTGTGTGTGTGTGTGTGTGTGTGTGTGTGTGTGTTTGTGTGTGTGTGTGTGTGTGTGTGTGGCGTAATTGAACAATGTAGACATAAAAACATACTCCGTCCTTTTGTTCATACAGGACATTATTCAAACTGCAAAGTGTTTACTTATATTTGTGTACACTTGCAATAAAACACAACATTGTGCTTTTGTCAAGCTATAAACTCTTGTCAAACTGTAAACTACAACTGTCACCCAACCAAAATCTCTTACACACACACACACAGTTTAAAAGCAAAAAATATCAAACAATCCTATTTAAAAACAGTCTGTGGGAGCCATCTTTTGGACATTCATCATATCGCATTGGTTTTCATTTCTTGTCATCAAACAGAGCCCTAATCTGTTTATTTTTTCAGTTACACATTCTACATTGATTAAAAAAGAAAAATCAAATGTGTTTTTATTTTATACAGAAATAAATAATCTATCATTCAGATGAGAATAAAGTTAGTGTTAGTTCAAATTTTAAGGAAAACAAATATATGATCTGAAATATAGCACATTCATTTAAAATTCATTCAGGTTCAATTACCAAACATACAATCTTAATGTAATTTAAAGCAAACAATACATTTAAAATATATGGGTTGTATGACAATTTTTTAATATAAAAAGATATATATCCAAAAAGACAAGGCCTAAAGTTTAACAAGGGTTAAACTCTTATCACTGTAACAGACACAATCACACACACAATCACACACACACACACACACACAAGTCAAATCACTTACATTTTACATGCAATATTGACTTTTTTTCTGTTTCAGCAGCGAAAATAGTTAAACAAAGATCACAGCAGAACCATCGCGCATCTCACAGCAACGCGTTCTCATTACTGAATGATTCAGCATTTTGAACGAATCGGTTGACTCAAAGATTCAATGACCAATCAATCCATAAACATCTATCTCATTCATGAATGACTCAGTCGTTCAAACGAATGAATCAATGACTCGCTCATTAAGACGGTCGCCTGGCGACACCTAATGACGGTTTAGTGATATGTTTAAAAGTATCATTCTTTCCAACGATTGTTAATTAACTCATATTTGAAACATAAGCTATATTTATATATATATACATACATATACACACACATACACAAAAATAAAATAAAAACACATTTGAAACGTGTTTGCTTACTAAATTGTGAGCGGAACGAAAGTTGCAGCAAATATCAGCAACAGGAGTCAAATTTCATTAATCACGAGAGTGAAGAGCTGACTGAAAAGATGATGACGGAATAGGCTATTTTATGTAAAAACGCCTATTTAAGCGAATCTGTCATTGTACTCTTTTATTGTTGTGTTTTCCGTGAAAAATAATAGACTATTGAACTCACAATTCAAGCAATCGGCCCCCGAAATTGCACTAATTTTAGTGACACTAAAAAGTATGCGGCTGCACTGGCATTCATAACGGTGCGCGTCCATGGCGACGAGCGAGCAGAACAGAGCGAACGTTTAGTTAATTTCTACTTCCATAGGAATTCATTCGAGCGCCACCATTTCAATGTCCGTGCGGACGTCCATATTATACTTTCGCTTTCAAGTTAGTGTTTTTAAACCCCCCAGCGGGAGGTTTACACAATTGGTTTACACAATCACACGTTGATTAACCGGTGGGAAAATATTCCCATAGTAACATCCCTAATATATAAATATATAAATTCAATAGGCCTACCTGATTTTGAACACAAGAGGGCAGTATAGCACTATATATGATTTGGATTATTATTATTTTTGACTAAACAACCATTCTGGCTGTTTTTAAACTTAAAAATAATTCTTAAATTGAAAAAAAGGAATAAAATGGGTTTAGTTCTAATATTTGTATAATTTTATATAAAAATAAATGGTGTATAATTACATTTTAGAAAGATATGAGACATGCCCTGATTCTTTTTTTGACATTATTGTCCTCGATCAGAGCCCTAATCTGTTTATTTTTTCAGTTACACATTCTACATTGATTAAAAAAGAAAAATCAAATGTGTTTTTATTTTATACAGAAATAAATAATCTATCATTCAGATGAGAATAAAGTTAGTGTTAGTTCAAATTTTAAGGAAAACAAATATATGATCTGAAATATAGCACATTCATTTATAATTCATTCAGGTTCAATTACCAAACATACAAATCTCAATGTAATTTAAAGCAAACAATACATTTAAAATACATGGGTTGTATGCTATTTTTTTTTATATAAAAAGATATATATCCAAAAAGACAAGGCCTAAACTTTAACAAGGGTTAAACAATCACTGTAACAGACACAATCACACACACACACACACACACACACACACACGTCAAATCACTTACATTTTAGATGCAATATTGACTTTTTTTTCTGTTTCAGCAGCGAAAATAGTTAAACAAAGATCACAGCAGAACCATCGAGCATCTCACAGCAACGCGTTCTCATTACTGAATGATTCAGCATTTTGAACGAATCGGTTGACTCAAAGATTCAACGACCAATCCATAATCTGTCTCATTCATGAATGACTCAGCCGTTCGAACGAATCGTTTGAACGAATGAATCAATGACTCGCTCATTAAGACGGTCGCCTGGCGACACCTAATGACGGTTTAGTGATATTAAAAGTATCATTCTTTCCAACGATTGTTAATTAACTCATATTTGAAACATAAGCTATATATATATATATATATATATATATACACACATATATATACACACACATATATATACACAAAAATAAAATAAAAACACATTTGAAGCGTGTTTGCTTACTAAATTGTGAGCGGAACGAAAGTTGCAGCAAATATCAGCAACAGGAGTCAAATTTCATTAATCACGAGAGTGAAGAGCTGACTGAAAAGATGATGACGGAATAGGCTATTTTATGTAAAAGCCCCTATTTAAGCGAATCTATCATTGTACTCTTTTGTTGTTGTGTTTTCCGTGAAAAATAATAGACTATTGAACTCACAATTCAAGCAATCGGCCCCGTTATTGCACTAATTTTAAAGTGACACTAAAAAGTATGCGGCTGCACTGGCATTCATAACGGTGCGCGTCCATGGCGACGAGCGAGCAGAACAGAGCGAACGTTTTTTAGTTCATTCCTACTTCCATAGGAATTCCCTCGAGCGCTCTGCACGTGGCCATTATCAATGTCCCGTATTTAAAAGCTCTCGGTCCTCAGTCACATACCAAATATATGTATAATGTATATATAAATATAATTTTGGACACAAGAGGGCAGTATGGCCCTATGTATAATTTTGTGTTTAAACTAAAAGAGCCCCTCCCCCCCTCCCCACACAGACACAGACACACACGAATGGCAGGGTGCATTCTCTCTGTCAGAGGGAGAGGGAGAGAAAATTCTCAGAAACATCCACATTCAAACCAAAATATCTAACTTCCTCTTGGTCTGAGCTAATGACAGTTAATTAGAAAGTTGTCCGGCTTGATCTGAACCATATGCATACCTGTGTCTGTCGAGTTTCATGCAATTTCAAGCATGCTAAGAGTCTCAAAAGCATCAAACAAGAATATTAAAGTTTGATGTGTTGCCACGGCAACAGTATCTAAGATATCAATAATCCTTTCACAGGTCTACATCTGCCGTGTGTTTACATTATACACATAAAGTTTGAAGCAAATCGGGTAAAAATAAGAGGGTGATTTCAAAGCATTTAGGAAGTGACACACTTCCTGCTGCCAGTTGGTGGCGCTATAACTTTGACTCACAATAGTCACATCCATGTGATCGGGCTCTTACAACGAACACACTGTTGAAGTTTCATCAAGATCAGTTAATGTATGCAGTAGTTATGACACACTTCCTGTTTCACGTTTCTCGCCATAATTTTGTTTCCTCGCCACGGCCAAACCGTTCGAGATATCAAAAATCCCCTCGCAAACTTTCATCCTCAATGTCTTGACTTCATGCTGACCGAGTTTCGTGCCGTTTGTTTGAATTCTCTAGGAGGAGTATTTCACATTCCATTGCGTGTGTTTTACCAACAACCCTAAATAGCCGACTTCCTGTTGGGCTGGGGTAAAAAGTAAGAGCATGAAGTATATATGAACCGATGAGATCTATATGTGTACCGAGTTTCATATTATTACATGCAAGCGTGTTTGATTTATGGACCATGTTTTCGGACCCCGTTCCAGGGGGCGCTGTCGAGCCCCCCTGCCACGCCCGGGTACCATCTTCAGCCCGGCCCTGATGGCCGCGGGTTCTGACATGTGTGCAAAGTTTCAGGAGTTTTTGAGCATGTTAAGGCCTCCAAAAGTGTCCAAAAGGTAGCAGAAAAATAATAAGAATAATAAATATAGCTGCGAGCAGCGATTACGGGCCCAAGCCGGTGGCACCGCAACCCCGGTGCCTTTAGTTACCTAAAGGCACCGGGGTGGCGGTACCACCGGCTTTGGCCCTTCATCGCTGCTCGCAGCTATATTTATTTATATATATATATATATATATATATATATATATATATATATATATATATATATATAAAGCCGGTGGCACCGCCACCCTGGTGCCTTTAGGGTTATTGTGCACGACGTGCAAAAACGTAACCCTGCTTTGACTGTCGAAAAGAAGTGTGCTGTAGAGCTTGTATCAGTGTGGGCTCTGCAAAAGTGTGCATTGAGGGCACATGTCAACCACAAAGTATGCGAGAGCAACCTTCTGAAAGGTCAGGTCTACATCCAGGTCTACATCTGCCGTGTGTTTACATCATAGTAGTGAAGTTTGAAGCAATCAGGTGATTTCAAAGCTTTTTGAAAGTGACAGACTTCCTGCTGCCAGTTGGTGGCGCTATAACCGGGGTGGCGGTGCCGCCGGCTTTGGCCCTTTCACGCTGCTCGCAGCTATATTTATATATATATATACACACACACACACACACATATATATATATATATATATATATACATAAATATATATATATTGTTTTTTTAAGAGACAAGACAGAATATTACTTGCCTGATCTGATTAGAAAAATAGTGTTTGTGTGTGTGTGTGTGTGTGTGGCGTATTGAACAATGTAGACATAAAGACATACTCCGTCCTTTTGTTCATACAGGACATTATTCAAACTGCAAAGTGTTTACTTATATTTGTGTACACTCGCAATAAAACACAACATTGTGCTTTTGTCAAACTATAAACTCTTGTCAAACTGTAAACTACAACTGTCACCCAACCAAAATCTCTTACACACACACACACACACACACACACACACAGTTTAAAAGCAAAAAATATCAAACAATCCTATTTAAAAACAGTCTGTGGGAGCCATCTTTTGGACATTCATCATATCGCATTGGTTTTCATTTCTTGTCATCAAACAGAGCCCTAATCTGTTTATTTTTTCAGTTACACATTCTACATTGATTAAAAAAGAAAAATCAAAGGTGTTTTTATTTTATACAGAAATAAATAATCTATCATTCAGATGAGAATAAAGTTAGTGTTAGTTCAAATTTTAAGGAAAACAAATATATGATCTGAAATATAGCACATTCATGTAAAATTCATTTAGGTTCGATTACCAAACATACAATCTTAATGTAATTTAAAGCAAACAATACATTTAAAATATATGGGTTGTATGACTATTTTTTAATATAAAAAGATATATATCCAAAAAGACAAGGTCTAAAGTTTAACAAGGGTTAAACTCTTATCACTGTAACAGACACAATCACACACACAATCACACACACACACACAAGTCAAATCACTTACATTTTAGATGCAATATTGACTTTTTTTCTGTTTCAGCAGCGAAAATAGTTAAACAAAGATCACAGCAGAACCATCGCGCATCTCACAGCAACGTGTTTTCTCATTACTGAATGATTCAGCATTTTGAACGAATCGGTTGACTCAAAGATTCAATGACCAATCAATCCATAAACATCTATCTCATAAGTGTTTACTTATATTTGTGAACAATCGCAATAAAACACAACATTGTGCTTTTGTCAAACTGTAAACTACAACTGTCACCCAACCAAAATCTCTTTTTTATTTTATACAGAAATAAATAATCTATCATTCAGATGAGAATAAAGTTAGTGTTAGGTCAAATTTTAAGGAAAACTCTGAAATATAGCACATTCATTTAAAATTCATTCAGGTTCAATTACCAAACATACAAATCTTAATGTAATTTAAAGCAAACAATACATTTAAAATATATGGGTTGTATGCCTATTTTTTTTTATATAAAAAGATATATATCCAAAAAGTAACAGACACAATCATACACACACACACACACACACACACACACACACACACACACACACACACACACACACACACACACACACACACACACACACACACACACACACAGACACACACACAAGTCAAATCACTTACATTTTATATGCAATATTGACTTTTTTCTGTTTCAGCAGTGAAACTAGTTAAACAAAGATCACAGCAGAACCATCGAGCATCTCACAGCAACGTGTTTTCTCATTACTGAATGATTCAGCATTTTGAACGAATCGGTTGACTCAAAGATTCAATGACCAATCCATAATCTGTCTCATTCATGAATGACTCAGCCGTTCGAACGAATCGTTCGAACAAATGAATCAATGACTCGCTCATTAAGACGGTCGCCTGGCGACACCTAATGACGGCTTAGTGATATGTTTAAAAGTATCATTCTTTCAAACGATTGTTAATTAACTCATATTTGAAACATAAGCTATATATATATATATACACACATATATACACACAAAAATAAAATAAAAACACATTTGAAGCGTGTTTGCTTACTAAATTGTGAGCAGAACGAAAGTTGCAGCAAATATCAGCAACAGGAGTCAAATTTCATTAATCACGAGAGTGAAGAGCTGACTGAAAAGATGATGACGGAATAGGCTATTTTATGTAAAAGCGCCTATTTAAGCGAATCTATCATTGTACTCTTTTGTTGTTGTGTTTTCCGTGAAAAATAATAGACTATTGAACTCACAATTCAAGCAATTGGCCCCCGATATTGCACTAATTTTAAAGTGACACTAAAAAGTATGCGGCTGCAGTGGCATTCATTACGGTGCGCGTCCATGGCGACGAGCGAGCAAAACAGAGCGAACGTTTTTTCATTTCTACTTCCATAGAAATTCATTCGAGCGCACTGTGAGCGCCACCACTATAAATGTCCTTACTTTACTTTCACTTTTAACTTAGCGATATAAAAGCCCCCGGTGTTACACGTCAAATAACCGGTGAGAAAAAATTCTCGGAGTCACATAGCAGCTACCTATATTTAAATACAACAGGCCTACCTGATTTTGAACACAAGAGGGCAGTATAGCCCTATGTATTATTTGATATATTTATTTTTTAACTGAATAGTGCATCCTGGCTGTTTTTAAACTTGTACATTATTCTTAAATTGAAAACAAGAATAAAATGGGTTTAGTTCTGATATTTGTATAATTTTATCTAGAAATAAATGGTGTATAATTAAATTTTTAGAAGATATGAGGCTTTTAGTGTTTATTTTTTTTTACATGACTTTAATCCCTCGCCATAGCAAAACAATTAGAGATATTCAATAGATATTCACAATTATGCTTCTTTAATGTATTTTCATCATGTTGAAAAAGTTTGGTGGGAATAAAATAAACCACTTAAGAGGAGTGGGTAAAAATGTAGAGCCTGGTTTTGCAAAACATCCACATTAAGACCAAAATAGCCCACTTCCTGTTGGGCTGGCTTAAAGTTGTTTGGCCCGATGAGATCTATATGTGTACAGAGTTTCATAATATTACATGCAAGTGTGTTTGATTTATGGACCAAATTTTCTGACCAAGTTAATTTAATTAATAAACTAATTATATAAAACTATTTTCAATGCACTACAATTCAACTGGTTATATGCCTTTACTTATTAATACAACTTATTTAAAAAATACAAGGCGTAAGACATTTTTTTTTCTTTTTTAATGCAGGCCAAACCACACAGCAGTCAAATGGTTAATCTAGCCCCCCTCCCCCTCCCCCTCCCCACACTCACAGGCACACACACACACACATAGACGTAGGCTCAGAGAGAGAGAGACATAAAATGACAATTTTCAAACCAAAATATCTGACTTCCTGTTGGTTGGAGCTATTGAGTGTAAATTAGAAAGTTGTCTGGCTGGAGGAGAACAATACACATACCGATTTTTATTACTGTAGATAAAATCAATCCCCCCACTTTTGACAAAAGGTGGCGCTACTGAGCCCCTCACCACGCCCGTTTCTGAAACTCTGCACATGTCTACTGTCTAATAAATGTGATGTGTCTGTCGGGTTTCATGCAATTTCAAGTATGTTAAGAGTCTCAAAAGCATCAACAAAGAATAATAAAGTTTGATGCGTTGCCACGGCAACAGTATCTAAGATATCAATAATCCTTTCTCAGGTCTACATCTGCCGTGTGTCTACATTATACACATAAAGTTTGAAGCAAATTGGGTAAAAATAAGAGGGTGATTTCAAAGCCTTTAGGAAGTGACACACTTCCTGCTGCCAGTTGGTGGCGCTATAACTTTGACTCACAATAGTCACATCCATGTGATCGGACTCTTACAGCGAACACACTGCTGAAGTTTCATCAAGATCAGTTAATGTATGCAGAAGTTATAACACACTTCCTGTTTCCTTTATTCGCCATAAATTCGTTTCCTCGCCACGGCCAAACCGTTCGAGATATCAAAAATCCCCTGGCAACTTTTCATCCTCAATGTCTTGACTTCATGCTGACCGAGTTTCGTGGCGATTGGTTGAATTCTCTAGGAGGAGTATATCGAATTCCAGGGGCATACGCTTCCAAACAAACCATAATAGCCGACTTCCTGTTGGGCTGGGGTAAAAAGTAAAAGTACAAAGGATATATGAATCGATGAGATCTATATGTGTACCGAGTTTCATATTATTACATTCAAGCGTTTTTGATTTATGGACCAAGTTTTCGGACCCTGTTCCAGGGGGCGCTGTCGAGCCCCCCTGCCACGCCCGGGTACCAGCTTCAGCCCGGCCCTGATGGCCGCGGGTTCTGACCCGTGTGCAAAGTTTCAAGAGTTTTTGAGCATGTTAAGGGCCCCAAAAGTGCGCTGAGAGTCTCAAAAGTATCCAAAAAGAATATTAAAGTTTGATGCGTTGTCACGGCAACAGCATCTAAGATATCAACAATCCTTTCACAGGTCTACATCTGGCGTGTGTCTACATTATACACATCAAGTTTGAAGCAAATCGGGTAAAGCCTGTTTGATTTATGGACCAAGTTTTCGGACCCCGTTCCAGGGGGCGCTGTCGAGCCCCCCTGCCACGCCCGGGTACCAGCTTCAGCCCGGCCCTGATGGCCGCGGTTTCTGACCCGTGTGCAAAGTTTCAAGAGTTTTTGAGCATGTTAAGGGCCCCAAAAGTGCGCTAAGAATCTCAAAAGTATCCAAAAAGAATATTAAAGTTTGATGCGTTGTCACGGCAACAGCATCTAAGATATCAACAATCCTTTCACAGGTCTACATCTGGCTTGTGTCTACATTATACACATCAAGTTTGAAGCAAATAGGGTAAAGCGTGTTGGATATATGGACCAAATTGTCTGACCCGTTCAAGGGGGCGCTGTCGAGCCCCCCTGCCACGCCCGGGTACCAGCTTCAGCCTGGCCCTGATGGCCGCGGGTTTTGTCCCGTGTGCAAAGTTTCAAGAGTTTTCGAGCACGTTAAGAACCCCAAAAGTGCCCGAAAGCATAAAAAAGCATGAAAAAGCTTAAAAAAAGGAATATTAATGTTTGATGCATTGCCATGGCAACAGTATCTAAGATATCAATAATCCTTTCACAGGTCTACATCTGGCGTGTGTCTACATTATGCACATGAAGTTTGAAGCAAATCGGGTAAAAATAAGAGGGTGATTTAAAAGCATTTTGAAAGTGACACACTTCCTGCTGCCAGTTGGTGGCGCTATAACTTTGACTCACAATAGTCACATCCATGTGATCGGGCTCTTACAACGAACACACTGCTGAAGTTTCATCAAGATTAGTTAATGTATGCAGTAGTTATAACACACTTCCTGTTTCACGTTTCTCGCCATAATTTCGTTTACACGCCACGGCCAAACCGTTCGAGATATCAAAAATCCCCTGGCAATTTTTCATCCTCAGTGTCTTGACTTCATGCTGACCGAGTTTCGTGCCGTGTGTTTGAATTCTCTAGGAGGAGTATTTCACATTCCATTGCATGTGTTTTCCAAACAACCCTTAATAGCCGACTTCCTGTTGGGCTGGGGTAAAAAGTAAGAGCATGAAGTATATATGAACCGATGAGATCTATATGTGTATTGAGTTTCATATTATTACATGCAAGCGTGTTTGATTTATGGACCAAGTGTTCAAACCACGTTCCAGGGGGCGCTGTCGAGCCCCCCTGCCACGCCCGGGTACCAGCTTCAGCCCGGCCCTGATGGCCGCGGGTTCTGAGATGTGTGCAAAGTTTCAAGAGTTTTCGAGCACGTTAAGGCCCCCAAAAGTGCCCAAAAGGTAGTAAAATAATAATAATAATAATAATAAAATATAGCTGCGAGCAGCGATTACGGGCCCAAGCCGGTGGCACCGCAACCCCGGTGCCTTTAGTTACCTAAAGGCACCGGAGTGGCGGTGCCGCCGGCTTTGGCCCTTCATCGCTGCTCGCAGCTATATTCATATATATATATATATATATATATATATATATATATATATATATATATATATATATATATATATATATATATATATATATATATATATATATATAAACAAGCCGGTGGCACCGCCACCCCGGTGCCTTTATATATATATATATATGTCTACATTGTTCAATCACGCCTCACACACACACACACACTTTTGCAGAGCCCACACCAATGCAAGCTCTATAGCACACATCTTCTCAAAGGTCAAAGCGGAGTTACGATATTGCCCGTCATGCACAGTAACCCTAAAGGCACCGGGGTGGCGGTGCCACCGGCTTGTTTATATATATATATCGTATTATTCTAACTTGTAAAAAACTATTAACTTTTGTTAATATTCAACCATTTCACAACTAACTTTTTTCCATAGATCAAACACAACATAATTATATGGTGGACTGAAACAAAAATTATTAATTAAATAAAATTATTGTTTTCCTCTGAAATAGCAAAAGCATCACACACTAGCTGTACCTGCTCTAAATAAAAAATAGTAATTCAATAAAAATACAAAATCGAACTAAATAAAATAAATTATTACAAAAACAAAATCAAACCAAAGAAAATATATCTTCGAAAAAAAAAGCGAGTGTCATGAGGAAAGGCGCCTCAGGAATCGTCAGGATTAACTCCATGTGTAAGGAATTTTGATTGATTTTATTTGTCACTTGAAAATTATTGTTAAATGTGTGCCTGCATAACTTTAATAAGATTTATTTTCTTTGATTTGATTTTGTTTTATATAATTTATTTATTTCGATTTTGTATTTTTATTTAAATACTATTATTTATTTAGAGCAGGTACAGCTAAGTGTGCGATGCTTTTGCTATTTCAGAGGGAAAAAAACACATTTTATTTCAAAAAGGCTTTTCAATTAAATAAAATGTTCAAGCTTTGTTTTCGTTTTATTATTTTGTTTGTTTTAAGCTTTGTTTAATTTATATTGTTAATCATCTGACACAAAACAAATGCATAAAGTATCATTTTAACTTTTAAAAAACTATTAACATTTGTTAATAGTACATTGCCTGTCTTTTGTTAATAGGACAAAACATAGTTATTATATTTTATAAAATTTTATAAATATATAAAATAAACATTTGTAATGAAATCGTTCAAAAAAATGATATTAGCATTGTTTTAAACTTTGAAATAGAAGTAGCGCAATGCCTGGCCACTCCCGCGCCGCCTCCTTTTCACAATCCGAGGGAACCGTCTCCGGAATATTAACCTCACTCCTAGAAGTCCAATTCTCATTATTCATGCCTCTTACCTGGGATTGATTGCACACACACACACACACACACACACACACGCACGCACGCACGCACTCACACGCACACACACACACACACACACACACACGTGTCAAGTCACTTACATTTTAGATGCAATATTGACTGTTCTTCTGTTTCAGCAGCGAAAATAGTTAAACAAAGATCACAGCAGAACCATTGCATCTCACAGCAACGTGTTTTCTCATTACTGAATGATTCAGCATTTTGAACAAATTGGTTGACTCAAAGATTCAATGACCGATCCATAAACATCTGTCTCATTCATGAATGACTCAGTCGTTCAAACGAATCGTTTGAACGAATGAATCAATGACCCGCTCATTAAGACGGTCGCCTGGCGACACCTAGTGACGGTTTAGTGTTATTTGATTATACACTCAAAATATTCCACAACAAATCCTTTAAATTTAATGATATTCAGAACAGAACACGAATAAAAAAATAACTATAATAAAGCCAAAACGAAATAATTTAAAACAAAAGTAAAAGTAAGTGGTGTTAGGCTCACGTAAATCTCTCTTTAGAATCTAAATGTTGCAACATTTGCGATGTATTTGGATGCTAAACTATTCTTTATTACAGGCTTTGTACTTCACTCACGTTCCAATATCGACGGAAAAAATCATCCTCTTCACTTGTGCAAAAATGTGCTTGGAAAAATCACAGTGGAGCGGTGCTTACTGTGAATGATACAAATTGTACTACTGACTATTTCAACATAGCAGTGTAATTTGTATATGTTAGGTTGAATGTTTTATTATTGTGTGTGTGTGTGTGTGTGTGTTTGTGTGTGTGTGTGTGTGTGTGTGTGTGTGTGTGTGTGTCAGTGTGTGTGTGGGGGTCTGGGTGGCTCAGCGCGATTGAACAGTGAAACATACTCCGTCATTTTCTTCATACAGGACATCATTTAAACGTCAAAGTGTTTACTTATATTTGTGTACACTCGCAATAAAACACAACATTGTGTTTTTGTTAAATAAATTAAAGTAATACGTCCCCCGAAATGGCGCTAATTTTAAAATGAAACTAAAATGCTCACGGCTGCACGGGCATTCATAACTCTGCGCGCCCACGGTGAGGGACGAGCAGAACAGAGCGAACGTTGTTTAGTTCATTCCTACTTCCATAGGAATTAATTGAAAAAGCTCACTCTACTCTGCACCATTATTAATGAATTGTGCAGACGTCCTTATTTTACTTTCGCTTTTTACCTGATTTTGAACACAAGAGGGCAGTATAACACTATGTATGATTTGGAAAAAAATTTTTTTTGACTAAACAACCATTCTGGCTGTTTTTAAACTTAAACATTATTCTCTAATTGCTCTCACCATGCCCGTTTCTGAAACTCTGCACATGTCTACTGTCTAATAAATGTGATGTGTCTGTCGGGTTTCATGCAATTTCAAGTATGTTAAGAGTCTCAAAAGCATCAACAAAGAATAATAAAGTTTGATGCGTTGCCACGGCAACAGTATCTAAGATATCAATAATCCTTTCTCAGGTCTACATCTGCCGTGTGTCTACATTATACACATAAAGTTTGAAGCAAATTGGGTAAAAATAAGAGGGTGATTTCAAAGCCTTAAGGAAGTGACACACTTCCTGCTGCCAGTTGGTGGCGCTATAACTTTGACTCACAATAGTCACATCCATGTGATCGGACTCTTACAGCGAACACACTGCTGAAGTTTCATCAAGATCAGTTAATGTATGCAGAAGTTATAACACACTTCCTGTTTCCTTTATTCGCCATAAATTCGTTTCCTCGCCACGGCCAAACCGTTCGAGATATCAAAAATCCCCTGGCAACTTTTCATCCTCAATGTCTTGACTTCATGCTGACCGAGTTTCGTGGCGATTGGTTGAATTCTCTAGGAGGAGTATATCGAATTCCAGGGGCATACGCTTCCAAACAAACCATAATAGCCGACTTCCTGTTGGGCTGGGGTAAAAAGTAAAAGTACAAAGGATATATGAATCGATGAGATCTATATGTGTACCGAGTTTCATATTATTACATTCAAGCGTGTTTGATTTATGGACCAAGTTTTCGGACCCTGTTCCAGGGGGCGCTGTCGAGCCCCCCTGCCACGCCCGGGTACCAGCTTCAGCCCGGCCCTGATGGCCGCGGGTTCTGACCCGTGTGCAAAGTTTCAAGAGTTTTTGAGCATGTTAAGGGCCCCAAAAGTGCGCTGAGAGTCTCAAAAGTATCCAAAAAGAATATTAAAGTTTGATGCGTTGTCACGGCAACAGCATCTAAGATATCAACAATCCTTTCACAGGTCTACATCTGGCGTGTGTCTACATTATACACATCAAGTTTGAAGCAAATCGGGTAAAGCCTGTTTGATTTATGGACCAAGTTTTCGGACCCCGTTCCAGGGGGCGCTGTCGAGCCCCCCTGCCACGCCCGGGTACCAGCTTCAGCCCGGCCCTGATGGCCGCGGTTTCTGACCCGTGTGCAAAGTTTCAAGAGTTTTTGAGCATGTTAAGGGCCCCAAAAGTGCGCTAAGAATCTCAAAAGTATCCAAAAAGAATATTAAAGTTTGATGCGTTGTCACGGCAACAGCATCTAAGATATCAACAATCCTTTCACAGGTCTACATCTGGCTTGTGTCTACATTATACACATCAAGTTTGAAGCAAATAGGGTAAAGCGTGTTGGATATATGGACCAAATTGTCTGACCTGTTCAAGGGGGCGCTGTCGAGCCCCCCTGCCACGCCCGGGTACCAGCTTCAGCCTGGCCCTGATGGCCGCGGGTTTTGTCCCGTGTGCAAAGTTTCAAGAGTTTTCGAGCACGTTAAGAACCCCAAAAGTGCCCGAAAGCATAAAAAAGCATGAAAAAGCTTAAAAAAAGGAATATTAATGTTTGATGCATTGCCATGGCAACAGTATCTAAGATATCAATAATCCTTTCACAGGTCTACATCTGGCGTGTGTCTACATTATGCACATGAAGTTTGAAGCAAATCGGGTAAAAATAAGAGGGTGATTTAAAAGCATTTTGAAAGTGACACACTTCCTGCTGCCAGTTGGTGGCGCTATAACTTTGACTCACAATAGTCACATCCATGTGATCGGCCTCTTACAACGAACACACTGCTGAAGTTTCATCAAGATTAGGTAATGTATGCAGTAGTTATAACACACTTCCTGTTTCACGTTTCTCGCCATAATTTCGTTTACTCGCCACGGCCAAACCGTTCGAGATATCAAAAATCCCCTGGCAATTTTTCATCCTCAGTGTCTTGACTTCATGCTGACCGAGTTTCGTGCCGTGTGTTTGAATTCTCTAGGAGGAGTATTTCACATTCCATTGCATGTGTTTTCCAAACAACCCTTAATAGCCGACTTCCTGTTGGGCTGGGGTAAAAAGTAAGAGCATGAAGTATATATGAACCGATGAGATCTATATGTGTACTGAGTTTCATATTATTACATGCAAGCGTGTTTGATTTATGGACCAAGTGTTCAAACCCCGTTCCAGGGGGCGCTGTCGAGCCCCCCTGCCACGCCCGGGTACCAGCTTCAGCCCGGCCCTGATGGCCGCGGGTTCTGAGATGTGTGCAAAGTTTCAAGAGTTTTCGAGCACGTTAAGGCCCCCAAAAGTGCCCAAAAGGTAGTAAAATAATAATAATAATAATAATAAATAAATATAGCTGCGAGCAGCGATTACGGGCCCAAGCCGGTGGCACCGCAACCCCGGTGCCTTTAGTTACCTAAAGGCACCGGAGTGGCGGTGCCGCCGGCTTTGGCCCTTCATCGCTGCTCGCAGCTATATTCATATATATATATATATATATATATATATATATATATATATATATAAACAAGCCGGTGGCACCGCCACCCCGGTGCCTTTATATATATATATATATGTCTACATTGTTCAGTCACGCCTCACACACACACACACACTTTTGCAGAGCCCACACCAATGCAAGCTCTATAGCACACATCTTCTCAAAGGTCAAAGCGGAGTTACGATATTGCCCGTCATGCACAGTAACCCTAAAGGCACCGGGGTGGCGGTGCCACCGGCTTGTTTATATATATATATCGTATTATTCTAACTTGTAAAAAACTATTAACTTTTGTTAATATTCAACCATTTCACAACTAACTTTTTTCCATAGATCAAACACAACATAATTATATGGTGGACTGAAACAAAAATTATTAATTAAATAAAATTATTGTTTTCCTCTGAAATAGCAAAAGCATCACACACTAGCTGTACCTGCTCTAAATAAAAAATAGTAATTCAATAAAAATACAAAATCGAACTAAATAAAATAAATTATTACAAAAACAAAATCAAACCAAAGAAAATATATCTTCGAAAAAAAAAGCGAGTGTCATGAGGAAAGGCGCCTCAGGAATCGTCAGGATTAACTCCATGTGTAAGGAATTTTGATTGATTTTATTTGTCACTTGAAAATTATTGTTAAATGTGTGCCTGCATAACTTTAATAAGATTTATTTTCTTTGATTTGATTTTGTTTTATATAATTTATTTATTTCGATTTTGTATTTTTATTTAAATACTATTATTTATTTAGAGCAGGTACAGCTAAGTGTGCGATGCTTTTGCTATTTCAGAGGGAAAAAAACACATTTTATTTCAAAAAGGCTTTTCAATTAAATAAAATGTTCAAGCTTTGTTTTCGTTTTATTATTTTGTTTGTTTTAAGCTTTGTTTAATTTATATTGTCAATCATCTGACACAAAACAAATGCATAAAGTATCATTTTAACTTTTAAAAAACTATTAACATTTGTTAATAGTACATTGCCTGTCTTTTGTTAATAGGACAAAACATAGTTATTATATTTTATAATATTTTATAAATATATAAAATAAACATTTGTAATGAAATCGTTCAAAAAAATGATATTAGCATTGTTTTAAACTTTGAAATAGAAGTAGCGCAATGCCTGGCCACTCCCGCGCCGCCTCCTTTTCACAATCCGAGGGAACCGTCTCCGGAATATTAACCTCACTCCTAGAAGTCCAATTCTCATTATTCATGCCTCTTACCTGGGATTGATTGCACACACACACACACACACACACACACACACACGCACGCACGCACGCACGCACGCACTCACACGCACACACACACACACACACACACACACACACACACGTGTCAAGTCACTTACATTTTAGATGCAATATTGACTGTTCTTCTGTTTCAGCAGCGAAAATAGTTAAACAAAGATCACAGCAGAACCATTGCATCTCACAGCAACGTGTTTTCTCATTACTGAATGATTCAGCATTTTGAACAAATTGGTTGACTCAAAGATTCAATGACCAATCCATAAACATCTGTCTCATTCATGAATGACTCAGTCGTTCAAACGAATCGTTTGAACGAATGAATCAATGACCCGCTCATTAAGACGGTCGCCTGGCGACACCTAGTGACGGTTTAGTGTTATTTGATTATACACTCAAAATATTCCACAACAAATCCTTTAAATTTAATGATATTCAGAACAGAACACGAATAAAAAAATAACTATAATAAAGCCAAAACGAAATAATTTAAAACAAAAGTAAAAGTAAGTGGTGTTAGGCTCACGTAAATCTCTCTTTAGAATCTAAATGTTGCAACATTTGCGATGTATTTGGATGCTAAACTATTCTTTATTACAGGCTTTGTACTTCACTCACGTTCCAATATCGACGGAAAAAATCATCCTCTTCCCAATCCATAAACATCTGTCTCATTCATGAATGACTCAGTCGTTCAAACGAATCGTTTGAACGAATGAATCAATGACCCGCTCATTAAGACGGTCGCCTGGCGACACCTAGTGACGGTTTAGTGTTATTTGATTATACACTCAAAATATTCCACAACAAATCCTTTAAATTTAATGATATTCAGAACAGAACACGAATAAAAAAATAACTATAATAAAGCCAAAACGAAATAATTTAAAACAAAAGTAAAAGTAAGTGGTGTTAGGCTCACGTAAATCTCTCTTTAGAATCTAAATGTTGCAACATTTGCGATGTATTTGGATGCTAAACTATTCTTTATTACAGGCTTTGTACTTCACTCACGTTCCAATATCGACGGAAAAAATCATCCTCTTCACTTGTGCAAAAATGTGCTTGGAAAAATCACAGTGGAGCGGTGCTTACTGTGAATGATACAAATTGTACTACTGACTATTTCAACATAGCAGTGTAATTTGTATATGTTAGGTTGAATGTTTTATTATTGTGTGTGTGTGTGTGTGTGTTTGTGTGTGTGTGTGTGTGTGTGTGTGTGTCAGTGTGTGTGTGGGGGTCTGGGTGGCTCAGCGCGATTGAACAGTGAAACATACTCCGTCATTTTCTTCATACAGGACATCATTCAAACGTCAAAGTGTTTACTTATATTTGTGTACACTCGCAATAAAACACAACATTGTGTTTTTGTTAAATAAATTAAAGTAATACGTCCCCCGAAATGGCGCTAATTTTAAAATGAAACTAAAATGCTCACGGCTGCACGGGCATTCATAACTCTGCGCGCCCACGGTGAGGGACGAGCAGAACAGAGCGAACGTTGTTTAGTTCATTCCTACTTCCATAGGAATTAATTGAAAAAGCTCACTCTACTCTGCACCATTATTAATGAATTGTGCAGACGTCCTTATTTTACTTTCGCTTTTTACCTGATTTTGAACACAAGAGGGCAGTATAACACTATGTATGATTTGGAAAAAAATTTTTTTTGACTAAACAACCATTCTGGCTGTTTTTAAACTTAAACATTATTCTCTAATTGCTCTCACCATGCCCGTTTCTGAAACTCTGCACATGTCTACTGTCTAATAAATGTGATGTGTCTGTCGGGTTTCATGCAATTTCAAGTATGTTAAGAGTCTCAAAAGCATCAACAAAGAATAATAAAGTTTGATGCGTTGCCACGGCAACAGTATCTAAGATATCAATAATCCTTTCTCAGGTCTACATCTGCCGTGTGTCTACATTATACACATAAAGTTTGAAGCAAATTGGGTAAAAATAAGAGGGTGATTTCAAAGCCTTTAGGAAGTGACACACTTCCTGCTGCCAGTTGGTGGCGCTATAACTTTGACTCACAATAGTCACATCCATGTGATCGGACTCTTACAGCGAACACACTGCTGAAGTTTCATCAAGATCAGTTAATGTATGCAGAAGTTATAACACACTTCCTGTTTCCTTTATTCGCCATAAATTCGTTTCCTCGCCACGGCCAAACCGTTCGAGATATCAAAAATCCCCTGGCAACTTTTCATCCTCAATGTCTTGACTTCATGCTGACCGAGTTTCGTGGCGATTGGTTGAATTCTCTAGGAGGAGTATATCGAATTCCAGGGGCATACGCTTCCAAACAAACCATAATAGCCGACTTCCTGTTGGGCTGGGGTAAAAAGTAAAAGTACAAAGGATATATGAATCGATGAGATCTATATGTGTACCGAGTTTCATATTATTACATTCAAGCGTGTTTGATTTATGGACCAAGTTTTCGGACCCCGTTCCAGGGGGCACTGTCGAGCCCCCCTGCCACGCCCGGGTACCATCTTCAGCCCGGCCCTGATGGCCACGGGTTCTGACCCGTGTGCAAAGTTTCAAGAGTTTTTGAGCACGTTAAGGGCCCCCAAAGTGCGCTGAGAGTCTCAAAAGTATCCAAAAAGAATATTAAAGTTTGATGCGTTGTCACGGCAACAGCATCTAAGATATCAACAATCCTTTCACAGGTCTACATCTGGCGTGTGTCTACATTATACACATCAAGTTTGAAGCAAATCGGGTAAAGCCTGTTTGATTTATGGACCAAGTTTTAGGACCCCATTCCAGGGGGCGCTGTCGAGCCCCCCTGCCACGCCCGGGTACCAGCTTCAGCCCGGCCCTGATGGCCGTGGTTTCTGACCCGTGTGCAAAGTTTCAAGAGTTTTTGAGCATGTTAAGGGCCCCAAAAGTGCGCTAAGAATCTCAAAAGTATCCAAAAAGAATATTAAAGTTTGATGCGTTGTCACGGCAACAGCATCTAAGATATCAACAATCCTTTCACAGGTCTACATCTGGCTTGTGTCTACATTATACACATCAAGTTTGAAGCAAATAGGGTAAAGCGTGTTGGATATATGGACCAAATTGTCTGACCCGTTCAAGGGGGCGCTGTCGAGCCCCCCTGCCACGCCCGGGTACCAGCTTCAGCCTGGCCCTGATGGCCGCGGGTTTTGTCCCGTGTGCAAAGTTTCAAGAGTTTTCGAGCACGTTAAGAACCCCAAAAGTGCCCGAAAGCATAAAAAAGCATGAAAAAGCTTAAAAAAAGGAATATTAATGTTTGATGCATTGCCATGGCAACAGTATCTAAGATATCAATAATCCTTTCACAGGTCTACATCTGGCGTGTGTCTACATTATGCACATGAAGTTTGAAGCAAATCGGGTAAAAATAAGAGGGTGATTTAAAAGCATTTTGAAAGTGACACACTTCCTGCTTCCAGTTGGTGGCGCTATAACTTTGACTCACAATAGTCACATCCATGTGATCGGGCTCTTACAACGAACACACTGCTGAAGTTTCATCAAGATTAGTTAATGTATGCAGTAGTTATAACACACTTCCTGTTTCACGTTTCTCGCCATAATTTCGTTTACTCGCCACGGCCAAACCGTTCGAGATATCAAAAATCCCCTGGCAATTTTTCATCCTCAGTGTCTTGACTTCATGCTGACCGAGTTTCGTGCCGTGTGTTTGAATTCTCTAGGAGGAGTATTTCACATTCCATTGCATGTGTTTTCCAAACAACCCTTAATAGCCGACTTCCTGTTGGGCTGGGGTAAAAAGTAAGAGCATGAAGTATATATGAACCGATGAGATCTATATGTGTACTGAGTTTCATATTATTACATGCAAGCGTGTTTGATTTATGGACCAAGTGTTCAAACCCCGTTCCAGGGGGCGCTGTCGAGCCCCCCTGCCACGCCCGGGTACCAGCTTCAGCCCGGCCCTGATGGCCGCGGGTTCTGAGATGTGTGCAAAGTTTCAAGAGTTTTCGAGCACGTTAAGGCCCCCAAAAGTGCCCAAAAGGTAGTAAAATAATAATAATAATAATAATAATAATAATAAATAATAATCCTTAGGAAAACAATAGGGCCTTCGCCTTTTCAAGGCTTGGGCCCTAATAATAATCCTTAGGAAAACAATAGGGCCTTCGCCTTTTCAAGGCTTGGGCCCTAATAATAATAATAATAAATATAGCTGCGAGCAGCGATTACGGGCCCAAGCCGGTGGCACCGCAACCCCGGTGCCTTTAGTTACCTAAAGGCACCGGAGTGGCGGTGCCGCCGGCTTTGGCCCTTCATCGCTGCTCGCAGCTATATTTATATATATATATATATATATATATATATATATATATATATAAACAAGCCGGTGGCACCGCCACCCCGGTGCCTTTATATATATATATATATATATATATATATATATATAAACAAGCCGGTGGCACCGCCACCCCGGTGCCTTTAGGGTTACTGTGCATGACGGGCAATATCGTAACTCCGCTTTGACCTTTGAGAAGATGCGTGCTGTAGAGCTTGCATTGGTGTGGGCTCTGCAAAAGTGTGCATTGAGGGCACATATCAACCACAAAGTATGCGTGAGCAACCTTCTGAAACCTAAAATGAAAAATGAGACACCCTACGGTCTCATGGACTTAATGGACACATGAAATAAGTACACAAGTTTGAAAGTTATATGAAGTGTGCCAAGACAGAATATTACTTGCCTGATCTGATTAGAAAAATAGTTGGTGTGTGTGTGTGTGTGTGTGTGTGTGTGTGTGGCGTGATTGAACAATGTAGACATAAAAACATACCCCGTCCTTTTGTTCATACAGGACATTATTCAAACTGCAAAGTGTTTACTTATATTTGTGTACAATCGCAATAAAACACAACATTGTGCTTTTGTCAAACTGTAAACTACAACTGTCACCCAACCGAAATCTCTTACACACACACACACACACACACACACACACACACACACACACACACACACACACACACACACACACACACACACATAGTTTAAAAGCAAAAAAAATCTTTTGGACATTCATCATATTGCATTTGTTTTCATTTATTGTCCTCGATCAGAGCCCTAATCTGTTTATTTTTTCAGTTACACATTCTACATTGATTAAAAAAGAAAAATCAAATGTGTTTTTATTTTATACATAAATAAATAATCTATCATTCAGATGAGAATAAAGTTAGTGTTAGTTCAAATTTTAAGGAAAACAAATATATGATCTGAAATATAGCACATTCATTTATAATTCATTCAGGTTCAATTACCAAACATACAAATCTCAATGTAATTTAAAGCAAACAATACATTTAAAATATATGGGTTGTATGCTATTTTTTTTATATAAAAAGATATATATCCAAAAAGACAAGGCCTAAACTTTAACAAGGGTTAAACAATCACTGTAACAGACACAATCATACACACACACACACACACACACAGACACACACACACACGTCAAATCACTTACATTTTAGATGCAATATTGACTTTTTTTCTGTTTCAGCAGCGAAAATAGTTAAACAAAGATCACAGCAGAACCATCGAGCATCTCACAGCAACGCGTTCTCATTACTGAATGATTCGTTGATTCGTACTGATATCGAATCGTTTGAACGAATGAATCAATGACCCGCTCATTAAGACGGTCGCCTGGCGACACCTAGTGACGGTTTAGTGTTATTTGATTATACACTCAAAATATTCCACAACAAATCCTTTAAATTTAATGATATTCAGAACAGAACACGAATAAAAAAATAACTATAATAAAGCCAAAACGAAATAATTTAAAACAAAAGTAAAAGTAAGTGGTGTTAGGCTCACGTAAATCTCTCTTTAGAATCTAAATGTTGCAACATTTGCGATGTATTTGGATGCTAAACTATTCTTTATTACAGGCTTTGTACTTCACTCACGTTCCAATATCGACGGAAAAAATCATCCTCTTCACTTGTGCAAAAATGTGCTTGGAAAAATCACAGTGGAGCGGTGCTTACTGTGAATGATACAAATTGTACTACTGACTATTTCAACATAGCAGTGTAATTTGTATATGTTAGGTTGAATGTTTTATTATTGTGTGTGTGTGTGTGTGTGTGTGTGTGTTTGTGTGTGTGTGTGTGTGTGTGTGTCAGTGTGTGTGTGGGGGTCTGGGTGGCTCAGCGCGATTGAACAGTGAAACATACTCCGTCATTTTCTTCATACAGGACATCATTCAAACGTCAAAGTGTTTACTTATATTTGTGTACACTCGCAATAAAACACAACATTGTGTTTTTGTTAAATAAATTAAAGTAATACGTCCCCCGAAATGGCGCTAATTTTAAAATGAAACTAAAATGCTCACGGCTGCACGGGCATTCATAACTCTGCGCGCCCACGGTGAGGGACGAGCAGAACAGAGCGAACGTTGTTTAGTTCATTCCTACTTCCATAGGAATTAATTGAAAAAGCTCACTCTACTCTGCACCATTATTAATGAATTGTGCAGACGTCCTTATTTTACTTTCGCTTTTTACCTGATTTTGAACACAAGAGGGCAGTATAACACTATGTATGATTTGGAAAAAAAATTTTTTTGACTAAACAACCATTCTGGCTGTTTTTAAACTTAAACATTATTCTCTAATTGCTCTCACCATGCCCGTTTCTGAAACTCTGCACATGTCTACTGTCTAATAAATGTGATGTGTCTGTCGGGTTTCATGCAATTTCAAGTATGTTAAGAGTCTCAAAAGCATCAACAAAGAATAATAAAGTTTGATGCGTTGCCACGGCAACAGTATCTAAGATATCAATAATCCTTTCTCAGGTCTACATCTGCCGTGTGTCTACATTATACACATAAAGTTTGAAGCAAATTGGGTAAAAATAAGAGGGTGATTTCAAAGCCTTTAGGAAGTGACACACTTCCTGCTGCCAGTTGGTGGCGCTATAACTTTGACTCACAATAGTCACATCCATGTGATCGGACTCTTACAGCGAACACACTGCTGAAGTTTCATCAAGATCAGTTAATGTATGCAGAAGTTATAACACACTTCCTGTTTCCTTTATTCGCCATAAATTCGTTTCCTCGCCACGGCCAAACCGTTCGAGATATCAAAAATCCCCTGGCAACTTTTCATCCTCAATGTCTTGACTTCATGCTGACCGAGTTTCGTGGCGATTGGTTGAATTCTCTAGGAGGAGTATATCGAATTCCAGGGGCATACGCTTCCAAACAAACCATAATAGCCGACTTCCTGTTGGGCTGGGGTAAAAAGTAAAAGTACAAAGGATATATGAATCGATGAGATCTATATGTGTACCGAGTTTCATATTATTACATTCAAGCGTGTTTGATTTATGGACCAAGTTTTCGGACCCCATTCCAGGGGGCGCTGTCGAGCCCCCCTGCCACGCCCGGGTACCAGCTTCAGCCCGGCCCTGATGGCCGCGGGTTCTGACCCGTGTGCAAAGTTTCAAGAGTTTTTGAGCATGTTAAGGGCCCCAAAAGTGCGCTGAGAGTCTCAAAAGTATCCAAAAAGAATATTAAAGTTTGATGCGTTGTCACGGCAACAGCATCTAAGATATCAACAATCCTTTCACAGGTCTACATCTGGCGTGTGTCTACATTATACACATCAAGTTTGAAGCAAATCGGGTAAAGCCTGTTTGATTTATGGACCAAGTTTTCGGACCCCGTTCCAGGGGGCGCTGTCGAGCCCCCCTGCCACGCCCGGGTACCAGCTTCAGCCCGGCCCTGATGGCCGCGGTTTCTGACCCGTGTGCAAAGTTTCAAGAGTTTTTGAGCATGTTAAGGGCCCCAAAAGTGCGCTAAGAATCTCAAAAGTATCCAAAAAGAATATTAAAGTTTGATGCGTTGTCACGGCAACAGCATCTAAGATATCAACAATCCTTTCACAGGTCTACATCTGGCTTGTGTCTACATTATACACATCAAGTTTGAAGCAAATAGGGTAAAGCGTGTTGGATATATGGACCAAATTGTCTGACCCGTTCAAGGGGGCGCTGTCGAGCCCCCCTGCCACGCCCGGGTACCAGCTTCAGCCTGGCCCTGATGGCCGCGGGTTTTGTCCCGTGTGCAAAGTTTCAAGAGTTTTCGAGCACGTTAAGAACCCCAAAAGTGCCCGAAAGCATAAAAAAGCATGAAAAAGCTTAAAAAAAGGAATATTAATGTTTGATGCATTGCCATGGCAACAGTATCTAAGATATCAATAATCCTTTCACAGGTCTACATCTGGCGTGTGTCTACATTATGCACATGAAGTTTGAAGCAAATCGGGTAAAAATAAGAGGGTGATTTAAAAGCATTTTGAAAGTGACACACTTCCTGCTGCCAGTTGGTGGCGCTATAACTTTGACTCACAATAGTCACATCCATGTGATCGGGCTCTTACAACGAACACACTGCTGAAGTTTCATCAAGATTAGTTAATGTATGCAGTAGTTATAACACACTTCCTGTTTCACGTTTCTCGCCATAATTTCGTTTACTCGCCACGGCCAAACCGTTCGAGATATCAAAAATCCCCTGGCAATTTTTCATCCTCAGTGTCTTGACTTCATGCTGACCGAGTTTCGTGCCGTGTGTTTGAATTCTCTAGGAGGAGTATTTCACATTCCATTGCATGTGTTTTCCAAACAACCCTTAATAGCCGACTTCCTGTTGGGCTGGGGTAAAAAGTAAGAGCATGAAGTATATATGAATCGATGAGATCTATATGTGTACTGAGTTTCATATTATTACATGCAAGCGTGTTTGATTTATGGACCAAGTGTTCAAACCCCGTTCCAGGGGGCGCTGTCGAGCCCCCCTGCCACGCCCGGGTACCAGCTTCAGCCCGGCCCTGATGGCCGCGGGTTCTGAGATGTGTGCAAAGTTTCAAGAGTTTTCGAGCACGTTAAGGCCCCCAAAAGTGCCCAAAAGGTAGTAAAATAATAATAATAATAAATAATAATCCTTAGGAAAACAATAGGGGCCTTCGCCTTTTCAAGGCTTGGGCCCTAATAAATAATCCTAAGGAAAACAATAGGGCCTTCGCCCTTTGGGCTTGGGCCCTAATAATAATAATAATAATAATAATAATAAATAATCCTAAGGAAAACAATAGGGCCTTCGCCCTTTGGGCTTGGGCCCTAATAATAATAATAATAATAAATATAGCTGCGAGCAGCGATTACGGGCCCAAGCCGGTGGCACCGCAACCCCGGTGCCTTTAGTTACCTAAAGGCACCGGGGTGGCGGTGCCGCCGGCTTTGGCCCTTCATCGCTGCTCGCAGCTATATTTATATATATATATATATATATATATATATATATATATATAAAAAGCCGGTGGCACCGCCACCCTGGTGCCTTTAGGGTTATTGTGCACAACGTGACACAAAATATCTGCTCGCTATCTGCCGAACGGCTCTGGTAGTTCCGCTACAGCACTGATGATGTTGTAGAAATAGTGTGCTCTGGTTGGTCTGGATTATTCGGGATTTTTTATTTTATACAGAAATAAGTTATTTATAATTCAGATGAGAATAAAGTTAGTGTTGATTAAAATGAAGGAAAACAAATATATTGTTCTGAAATATAGCAAATTAATTTTAAATTTATTCAGGTTAAAAAACCAAACATACAATCTTAATTTAATTTAAAGCAAACAATACATTTAAAATATATGGGTTGTATGCACATTTTTTTTTTAATAAAAAAAGATATATATCCAAAAAGACAAGGCCTTAAAGGGTTAAACTAATAAGCACTTTGAATATTCTAAACAGAATAAGTACTAGTCGCTAATGAATAAGTACTAGTACTTAATGGAATAGATACTAGTATCTAAAAAATAAGTACTAGTAGCATGAAAATAGAGACTAGTAGGTTAAAATGATTAAATGTTAAAACGGCTTGCCATATTGGCTCAGAGAGAGAGAGAAAATGACCTTTTAGATACTAGTACCTATTAAATAGATACCAGTACTTATTCATTAGCTACTAATACGCATTCAAAAGAATATCTAAAGAATAAGCACTAGTATCTAAAGAATAGGCACTAGTACTAAAGAATAAGCACTAGTCGCTAATGAATAAGTACTAGTACTTAATGGAATAGATACTAGTATCTAAAAAATAAGTACTAGAAGCATGAAAATAGAGACTAGAAGGTTAAAATGATTAAATGTTAAAACGGCTTGCCATATTGGCTCAGAGAGAGAGAGAGAGAATATGACCTTTTAGATACTAGTACCTATTAAATAGATACCAGTACTTATTCATTAGCTACTAATACGCATTCAAAAGAATATCTAAAGAATAAGCACTAGTATCTAAAGAATAGGCACTAGTACTAAAGAATAAGCACTAGTATCTAAAGAATAGGCACTAGTACTAAAGAATAAGCACTAGTCGCTAATGAATAAGTACTAGTACTTAATGGAATAGATACTAGTATCTAAAAAATAAGTACTAGAAGCATGAAAATAGAGACTAGTAGGTTAAAATGATTAAATGTTAAAACGGCTTGCCATATTGGCTCAGAGAGAGAGAGAGAGAAAATGACCACATTCATTTTAAATTCATACAGCTTCAATTACCAATACAATCTTAATTTTATTTAAAGCAAACTATACATTTTAAAGATCTGGGTTCTATGCATATTTTGTAATTGATAAAAAAAAAAAAAAATTGTTATGCAAAAAGACAAGGCCTTAAAGATTTCTTTATCCTTTAATGCAGGAAAAATCACACAGCAATGAAAGGCTTAATCTCTTGTCACTGTAACAGACAGACAGCCACACACACACACACACACATAAACACAGACACCAGCCCTCCCTCCCCTCCCTTCCCTCCCTCCCTTCCCCTCCCTTCAGCCACACACACACACACACACACACAGAAAGGGGGGGGGCCCTCTCTCTGTCAGAGAGAGACAGAGAGAGATACCATTTCAAGAAATCCACATTCAAACCACAATATCTGACTTTCTGAGGGTCGGAGATAATGACTTTAAATTAGAAAGGTGTCCGGCTTGAGGAGAAGAATATACAAGCTGAGTTTTGTAACTGTAGGTAAAACTAACTAAGTTATAACACACTTTATATGTCCTTTTTTAGTCATAAAATTAATTTCCTCGCCACGGCCAAACCGTTCGAGATATCAAAAATCCCTCCGGAATTTAGCATCATCAATGTCTTGACGTCATGCTGACCGAGTTTGCTTGAAATCCGATCAATTCCCAAGGAGAATTAAATAGAATTTCAGGGGTATGCGTTTCCAAACAAACCATGATAGCCGGCTTCCTGTTGGGATGTCGTAAAACTTAGAGCACGAAAGTTGTTTAACCCAATGAGATCTATAAGTGTACAGAGTTTCATATTATTACATGCAAGTGTCTTTGATTTATGGACAAGTGTTCGAATCCCAGTCCAGGGGGCGCTGTCGGTCCGCCCTGCCACGCCCGGGTACCAGCTTCAGTCCGGCCCTGATGGCCACGGGTTCTGACCCGTGTGCAAAGTTTCAAGAGTTTTAGAGGATGTTAAGGGCCCCAAAAGCCCCCGAAACCTTGATCAACAATAATTAAAAGCTTTGTCACTCAAACAGACACATCCCCCTCCCCCCACAGACACAGAGGTATGCAGAGAGAGGGAGAGAGGGACAGAGATTACTCCAAAACATCCCATTTAAACCAAAATATCTGACTTCCTGTTGTTCGGAACCAAAATCTGTAAATTAGAAAGTTGTCCGGCTTGATCTGAACAATATGCCTACCGAGTTTTAAGATTGCAGGTAAAACTATGAAACTAACCCTCTCACTTTTGTCAAAAGGTGGCGCTACTGAGTCCCTGCACCACGCCCGTTCCTGAAACTTTGCACATGTCTACTGGCTAATATATGTGACATGTCTGTCGAGTTTCATGCAATTTCAAGCATGCTAAGAGTCTCAAAAGCATCAAAAAAGAATTTTAAAGTTTGATGTGTTGCCACGGCAACAGTATCAAAGATATCAAGAATCCATTCACAGGTCTACATCTGGCGTATGTTTACATTATACAGATGAAGTTTGAAACAAATTGGGTTAAAATAAGAGGGTGATTTCGAAGCATTTTGAAAGTGACACACTTCCTGCTGCCAGTTGGTGGCGCTATAACTTTGCCTCACAATAGTCACATCCATGTGATCGGCCTCTTACAGCGAACACACTGCTGAAGTTTCATCAAGATCAGTTAATGTATGCAGAAGTTATAACACACTTCCTGTTTCACGTTTCTCGCCATAATTTCGTTTCCTCGCCACGGCCAAACCGTTCGAGATATCAAAAATCCCCTCGCAATTTTTCATCCTCAATGTCTTGACTTCATGCTGACCGAGTTTCGTGGCATTTCTTTGAATTCTCTAGGAGAAGTACTTTAAATTCCATTGCATGCGTTTTACAAACAACCCTAAATAGCCGACTTCCTGTTGGGCTGGGGTAAAAAGTAAGAGCATGAAGTATATATGAACCGATGAGATCTATATGTGTACCGAGTTTCATATTCTTACATACAAGCGTGTTTGATTTATGGACCAAGTTTTCGGACCCCGTTCCAGGGGGCGCTGTCGAGCCCCCCTGCCACGCCCGGGTACCATCTTCACCCCGACCCTGATGGCCGCGGGTTCTGACCCGCGTGCAAAGTTTCAAGAGTTTTCGTGCACGTTAAGAGCCCCAAAAGTGCCCGAATAGTCGTAAGAAAAATAAAAGAGGAGAAAAAAAAAAAAAAAAAATATAGCTGCGAGCAGCGATTACGGGCCCAAGCCGGTGGCACCGCAACCCCGGTGCCTTTAGTTACCTAAAGGCACCAGGGTGGCGGTGCCGCCGGCTTGGGCCCTTCATCGCTGCTCGCAGCTATATTTATATATATATATATATATATATATATAAAGCCGGTGGCACCGCCACCCTGGTGCCTTTAGGGTTATTGTGCACGACGTGACACAAAATATCTGCTTGCTATCTGCCGAACGGCTCTGGTAGTTTCGCTTCAGCACTGATGATGTTGTAGAAATAGTGCGCTCTGGTTGGTCTGGATTATTCGGGATTTTTTATTTTATACAGAAATAAATTCTTTATAATTCAGATGAGAATAAAGTTAGTGTTGATTAAAATGAAGGAAAACAAATATATTGATCTGAAATATAGCACATTAATTTAAAATTTATTTAGGTTCAATTACCAAACATACAATCTTAATTTAATTTAAAGCAAACAATACATTTAAAATATATGGGTTGTATGCACATTTTTTTTAATAAAAAAAATATATATCCAAAAAGACAAGGCCTTAAAGGGTTAAACTCTTGTCACTGTAACAGACACATCTCTCTCTCTCTCACACACACACACACACACACACACACACACACACACGTCAAGTCACTTACATTTTTAGATGCAATATTGAATAAGCAGAAAAATCGGATTTTCTTCTCTGAAAATATAAATAAGCAAAAAAATTGAATAAGCACTTTGAATATTCTAAACAGAATAAGCACTAGTCGCTAATGAATAAGTACTAGTACTTAATGGAATAGATACTAGTATCTAAAAAATAAGTACTAGTAGCATGAAAATAGAGACTAGTAGGTTAAAATGATTAAATGTTAAAACGGCTTGCCATATTGGCTCAGAGAGAGAGAAAGAGAAAATGACCTTTTAGATACTAGTACCTATTACAGTTTTTCTCGATTGTTTAAACACTATAACCAGGGTTTTGAACTAAAATTTCAAAACTATAATGCCATTTATCAAAAAGCACACCAATTTCACTGAATTATGAACACTATTCCCCTGTTTTGACACATTAGTCAGATTTGTTGAACTGTCACAGCAAAACTCTACACACAAATCCCTTCATTTCTCATTGCCTACACCACGTGGTTATTTAGAAAGTACTAGCATTCAATATTGTTCACTCAAGTCAGCACAGCTTCAGCTCAGTTAGCACACAATTACCCAGGTGAAAACACTAAGAGTCAAAATTGAACACACGTCAGTCAGATCCTTCAATAGATAGATAAAAGGTTATACAATCTTTTATAAAAGATACAAATCAGTTTACTGAGTTTTGGAACAATGGATCCACAGAGAAATTAAGCAATATGTTGTGGAGGGAGAGGAAGAGGAGGAAGAGGAGGGGATGAAGAGGAGGAAAAGGAGGAGGAAGAGGAGGAGGAGGAGGAGGGAGAGGAAGAGGAGGAGGAGGAAGAGGAACAGGAGGAGGAGGAGGAAGAGGAATAGGAGGAAGAGGAGGAGGAGAAGAAGAAGAAGGAGGAGGAGTAGGAGGAGGAAGGGCAAGGGCAAGAAGACAAGCAGTCTCGGATGAAATTCAAGCCACTTTAGTTGGCCATGTCCTTGTCCATGGTCAACGCATTCTCATCCTTTTTCGACCTATATGACGCCATATGACATTTCGTCGAAATCTTACGCAAATGGCATCCTTTAGCGTCAATATAACACGCACTGTTATGGGTAGGTTTAGGTCTGGGGTCGGGTTACGGTTATGACGCCTTGGGATCTGCGTCTCATATTCACGCTAAACGATGCCATGTGCGTTGGATTTAGACGAGCGTCACCTGTATGACGCCTTGGGTTCTGCGTCTCATATTGATGCTAAAGGATGCCATGTGCGTAAGATTTCAACGAAATGTCCAAAGCGTCACATGTATGACGCCAAAGGATGAGAACAGGCTGCCATGGTATGACTATGAGGGAGGCTAGGCAAAGAGTACAGCCAAATTTGAGTCGCTTCACCGTCGCCTCCATCATCAGAACCTTCAGGGAGGTGTGGTGGCAAACAAATTTATATAACTGAATAAGAGACAAACATTTCCAATTGTCTTTGATGAGGTTTATGTTCTTGCAAGAAAAGGCCAGCAGTCGTACAGTCACACAGAGTGGCTGCAGAGTGTGACAGTGAAGGGAGGGCATCCTTTCTCCTTTATAGTCTTGACTCCCAGAATGTTATCTTTCTAGGCCAATGATGGTATTTCAACCATATGTGGAACATTCTTAGACTTGTTCATCATATTGTCTCCTTGAGTGGAGGCATGTACCAACACTCTTTACCATTCCAATACAATTCCAGATTTGAATAAGGATTGTGTGTGCTCTTTTACTGTCATATGATGCTCACACACATCTTACGTACGAGTAGGAGAGAGGAAAAAAAGAAGATGGGGGAGGGAGGGCGGGGGACCACAAGCTACATGAATTACCAGTTTTGGAAATGTTGTTTTGAATTTATAGCACCAGTGTGTAAGACTATGTTGTAGTGTGTGTATTTTTGAGGGCTTGTGTGTCTTGTCTGAGGGCAAAGTTTGGTTTTTCAGCAAGAGTGAATGGTTTTGAGTGTAGAGCTTCATTTTAAACTGAAAATAGGATGTTTGGGGAATTGGGTGAGACGTTATGGATTTGTGTTTACTGTTTTGAGAATACGAGGCATAGTTTCAAGAAATGTGTTTAAGCAATCGAGAAAAACTGTAAGTTCATTTATATCAGGTCTGTAACATGATTAGCTATAAAAGGGATGTCTTAGAGAGGTAGAGTCTCTCAGAAGTAAAGATGGGCAGAGGCTCTCCAATCTGTGAAAGAGTGCGTAAAAAGATTGTGGAACACTTTAAAAACAATGTTCCTCAACGTCAAATTGCAAAGGCTTTGCAAATTTCATCATCTACAGTGCACAACATCATCAAAAGATTCAGAGAAACTGGAGAAATCTCTGTGCGTAAGGGACAAGGACAAAGACCTTGGGGAGGGGGAGAGGAGGAGGAGGAGGAGGAGGAGGGAGAGGAGGAGGAGGAGGAGGGAGAGGAGGAGGAGGAGGAGGGAGAGGAGGAGGAGGAGGTGGAGGGAGAGGAAGAGGGAGAGGAGGAGGAGGAGGAGGAGGGAGAGGAGGAGGAGGAGGAGGAGGGAGAGGAGTCATTTTCTTGCTTATAATATTACTTGCTTTACCTGATTAGAATGCTACATTGAAAAACAATAATTTAAATTAAATCTCACCCAAAAGATAAATCCCCCTGCCACCTCCCCACACAGGATTGTCCTCAAACAGAGCTCTAATCTGTTTATTTTTAAGTTACACATTCTACATTGATTAAAAAAGAAACATCAAAAGTGTTTTTAGTCAGAGTATTATTTCATACAGAAAAAAAAAATGTAATTCAGATGAGAATGAGGTTAGTGTTTTAAAATTTTAAGGAAAACAATTTTAAATTCATTCCGCTTCAATTACCAAAACAATCTTACTTTTATTTAAAGCAAACTATACATTTAAAAGATGGGGGTTATATGAATATTTTGTCATTTAAAAAAAAAATACAAAAATTGTTATGCGAAAAGACAAGGACTTAGAGATCTCTTTATCCTCTAATGCAGGAAAAATCATACAGCCAGCCACACACACACACACACACACATAAACACAGACACCAACCCTCCCTCCCTCCCCTCCCCTCTGCTCCCCTCCCCACACAGACACACACACACACACACAGAGAGAATGGCAGGGGGCACAAGAAATCCATTCAAACTACAATATCTGACTTTCTGTTGCTCAGAGCTAATGACTTTAAATTAGAAAATTGATCGGCTTTATGAGAACAATATCCGTGGCAAGTTTTGTAACTGTAGGTAAACAAGCAAAGTTATAACACACTTTATGTGTCCTTTTTTAGTCATAAAATTCATTTCCTCGCCACGGCCAAACCGTTCGAGATATCAAAAATCCGTCTGGAATTTAGCATCCTCAATGTCTTGACTTCATGCTCACCGAGTTTGGTTGGAATCCGATCAATTCCCAAGGAGAATTAAATCGAATTTCAGGGGTATGCGTTTCCAAACAAACCATAATAGCCGGCTTCCTGTTGGACTGTCGTAAAACTTAGAGCACGAAAGTTTTTCAACCCAATGAGATCTATAAGTGTACCGAGTTTCATATTATTACATGCAAGTGTGTTTGACTTATGGAAAAGTGTTCGAATCCCAGTCCAGGGGGCGCTGTCGAGCCGCCCTGCCACGCCCGGGTACCAGCTTCAACCCGGCCCTGATGGCCGCGGGTTCTGACCCGTGTGCAAAGTTTCAAGAGTTTTAGAGGATGTTAAGGGCCCCAAAAGCCCCCGAAACCTTGAACAACAATAATTAAAAGCTTTGTCACTCAAACAGACACATCCCCCTCCCCCCACAGACACAGAGGTACGCAGAGAGAGGGAGAGAGTGACAGAGATTACTCCGAAACATCCACATTCAAACCAAAATATCTGACTTTCTTTTGTTCGGAGCCAAAATCTGTAAATTAGAAAGTTGTCTGGCTTGATCTGAACAATATTCCTACCGAGTTTTATGATTGCAGGTAAAACTATGAAACTAACCCTCTCACTTTTGTCAAAAGGTGGCGCTACTGAGCCCCTGCACCACGTCCGTTCCTGAAACTTTGCACATGTCTACTGGCTAATAAATGTGACATGTCTGTCGAGTTTCATGCAATTTCAAGCATGCTAAGAGTCTCAAAAGCATCCTAAAAGAATTTTAAAGTATGATGCGTTGCCACGGCAACAGTATCAAAGATATCAAGAATCCATTCACAGGTCTACATCTGCCGTATGTTTACATTATACAGATGAAGTTTGAAGCAAATTGGGTTCAAATAAGAGGGTGATTTCACAGCATTTTGAAAGTGACACACTTCCTGCTGCCAGTTGGTGGCGCTATAACTTTGACTCACAATAGTCACATCCATGTGATCGTCCTATTACAACGAACACACTGCTGAAGTTTCATTAAGATCAGTTAATGTATGCTGAAGTTATAACACACTTCCTGTTTCACGTTTCTCGCCATAATTTAATTTCCTCGCCACGGCCAAACCGTTCGAGATATTAAAAATCCGCTGGCAATTTTTCATCCTCAATGTCTTGACTTCATGCTGACCGAGTTTCGTAGCATTTCTTTGAATTCTCTAGGAGAAGTACTTTAAATTCCATTGCATGCGTTTTACAAACAACCCTAAATAGCCGACTTCCTGTTGGGCTGGGGTAAAAAGTAAGAGCATGAAGTATATATGAACCGATGAGATCTATATGTGTACCGAGTTTCATATTCTTACATGCAAGCGTGTTTGATTTATGGACCAAGTTTTCGGACCCCGTTCCAGGGGGCGCTGTCGAGCCCCCCTGCCACGCCCGGGTACCATCTTCAGCCCGGCCCTGATGGCCGCGGGTTCTGACCCGTGTGCAAAGTTTCAAGAGTTTTCGTGCACGTTAAGAGCCCCAAAAGTGCCCGAATAGTCGTAAGAAAAATAAAAGAGAAAAAAAAAAAAAATAATCCTAAGGAAAACAATAGGGCCTTCGCCCTTTCAGGGCTTGGGCCCTAAAAAAAATAATCCTTAGGAAAACAATAGGGCCTTCGCCTTTTCAAGGCTTGGGCCCTAATAATAATAATAAATAATCCTAAGGAAAACAATAGGGCCTTCGCCCTTTGGGCTTGGGCCCTAATAAATACAATAGAACAAAGATACAAATGAAATAAACATTGCTTTATGCAAGACTAACAGTATTCAGGTACAAAAAGTGAATAATCAAATGTAAAATAACACTGCATTCTTCACTGTATAAATTAAATATAATTAATCTTTGTTAAAGCTACAAAAGGGATTTGCTGTATTTTGTTGTTTGATTAACATTAATGACACAGACAGCACCAAGAATATTAGGCTGCTGTCACTTTAACACTGAATGCACGGGTCCAATATAATGATACGCATTCTGTTTTCTTTCTCAATTTTTTACATTCACGTAAGCCATAAGCGACTGTGTTTACGAGGATACTCACCGAAACTGGCATTTTGACATAATTTTGCATGTATGTGTCCTTTCAAGCACGAATGGACACGGAAGAGAAAGGAATTCGTTGTTCAGGTAGGACAGGTTCATAATTAAGTTCTCTTTCGCATCTTCTTGCGCTAGAATGGTTTAAAATCATTTAAATGTTTAAACTGACAGAACCTAAAGCACATACAAATGATGAACTTTTGCTCTATGATGGTTAAACTTTGCAATCAATTCGAGAATCACATGCGTTTCGAAACGTGGTGCCTGGTCAGTACGGATCAACTGATGATCCCCATAGACCGTATGTAGCCCCGCCCCTTTTCAGCGCTGCGCTCCTTGTGTTCTGTCTTCCGGTTTGTATTTCCACAGCATGAAGGTAAGATCTTACGGATTTATGAATGAACCGCTCATTTTAAAATCATCCGGTATTGTTATGACATCCGCTTCAAACATTACAATTCTCATGGTAACTTTCGTTAACTCTACAATAAGTAAATCCACTTCACCAGCTAATTACTCTTCGACAGCGATGCCAAAGAAATATACAGAGCTACAGCAAAAAACGGAAGTTCAAAGACAAAATTCTAAAGATGGCTGCGAGCTTGTTTCTCTGGCACATAAAGTCTTACTTGACATCGCACATCCTGTGATGCGCACATTGCGATATCGATGCTAAAACAATATATCGTGCACGTGCAGCCCTACTTGCAAACATTTAAGACCATGTGTAGCCTACCCCAGCAGGTCTTATAAGGTCACCATGTTCCTTGTAAGCAGGGGCGGAGCTAGACTCTCAGAACAGTGGGGGCGGAGCTTCACCATGGGGCCCTCTGCTACCAAGTCATTTTAAAATTAAAACCGTAAAAAAACCCGTAAAATATCTGATGAATGCATATGTAATAATGTGTCACTTGTTGAGCCAAGTAAGCATGAAATAAAACACAAAGACTATCTCGTTCTTTCCAGAGAACAGTCTGTTTTCTTTCGTTTTGAATTGTTCTGTAAAAGTACAAATTTCGAGCTTTCTATAGATATATTTCTCAGGTGTGTGAGGCAAGTAGGCCTACCTTATACGCTGTCTCGGTTCATTTATGACTCACAAGACGAGCTCCAGTTCACACGCCGACGCCTCCGTGATTATCTATTGTCTGCTATATTTACTTCTTACTTATTAAATCCAGGCAATTGGTTGATGAAACATTGATTAAAATTAAGATACAATTAATACAAAACGAAATTCGTCTTAATGAAAGGCTTTGTGCTTTATGTTTGATGTCTCTGTGAAGGTTTTAAAGCAGTCTTTCAGTGCCGCTTTCAGAGCGCTCACGTCCGTAACCGGGAACTGTCACGTAACATTGTTTTTCCCTCATAAATGCGTACACGAAAAACAAGACAAAATGAATATTTGATGTTCTGTGGAGAGCCAACCCTTCTTCATCCGGTGGGTAGTATTACTTTTGTACTTTTTTGCCACCTAAATGTTAAAGTTTTTTTGTGACGTCCGTGTACGGATGTGTATTTCCCTCATATTAAATATAAAACGCATGTGTAGACTGATATTTTTCTAATGTCTGGACTCCTTTATTAAGGGAGTATGGATAAACAGACGTTTCAATATTGGTATTAAATGCATTTTCCGAGAATTTACTGTAATGGAAATTTTTATATTCTCATTGATTTTAGCTCCTTATTCCTTTATTTCCTGAGTTACGAGAACAGAGAATCTTGTTTTTCTAGTATCATGTTTACACAGCTGAAAAACCCACGAGAAGAGATCTAATCGGGAGAATACAGGGCGATCCCACACCTTCTGCGACAGGGGAGCAGGAGGTAATTTAGGTTGTAAATGAAGTCCTTTTGACTTTTCAAGAACAAAGGACAATTTGACCTCCTGAGGAAAAGGAGGTGTTTACGGCTTCTCAAGAAAAACTGTATAAAATGTGCTGTTTGTGGAAATCAAGCAGGTCTTGCCTTTTCAAAACTGGGTGGCTGCGGTTGTGAAAAGGGTCCTCAGAAGAATAAACCTTTACTCTTTATTACAATTTGCCTCTTGAAAGTTTCTTGACCTTTTGATGCTGTTTTTTTGTTAACCTCTGAAAATTGCTCTTACAAGTGGTGTCAGAAGTGTTGGATCCCGTGCGGAATCTTCTTCTTCTGGTCTTGAACGGATTTGACGGAAAGTGCACAACCCCGGTAGCAACAGGCGGACTGGTCTCATACCTCGACAGTTTGAGATAGAACTCAACAGGTTAAGGGAGACAGAGTCAATACCCGCATTCAGGACCAGAGGAAGAAATCCAACTAGGATCAAAAAGAATCCGTGGCAATTACAGAAAAGAAAAAGCATCTCTGGGTAAGAAACTGCAAATTGTTTTATTGATGTTAAGTGTAAATTGATAATTGTGAGTGAACATGAACCATATTGGCTGAGTTTGTCTCTTTGGTACGAGCAGAGTAAGTTTTGAGGGAGAGATTGATCTGACAGAATCAGACCGGTCTCTACAAAAAACTAAGCTCCTGTTGAACGGAAGTACCATAATTGCTCGTAGGTGTACAGGAAGAGACACCCAGTGTCCGGAAGAGACACGACTGAAGTATTGGTTTACTAAAAAATCTTTGATTGTAACTTAACTAATTCTAGTAAAAGCGCTTGAGTTTAATTCTAGTAAAACAGCGGGCGGAAGAACCGCGCTTGAAATTAATTCTTGTGCACGCTTGATTGATTGGGTGCGCGGAAAGATTGAGTAAACCGTAATTACAGAGCAAATTTGCTACCCTTGTCGGTCCAAGGTGACAGAACCGGGTCTGTTGAAGACGTTTGACAGATTGTTGACGCGCGTTGAAAGAAAAAATCCAAGAGAGGAGATTCAGCCAAAATGGAGTCATCTAACAGTAAGCTAGGGAATTTTTACACAACCGTTTTCCAAAATGAAACCGAGATTGTCTTTGTACTGAGAGCCCTGAAACTGGACCACGATCTCGACTGCTCTCCGATCCGAAGACCAGCACGAGACGCACAAGCGCGAGCAGCGGCAGAAGCAGCAAAACAGACCTCAGACCGAAAACAACCCGAAATGGCAGTTGTGCAATGTGAAACAAACAAGCCTAAAACTAAACAAAAGAAGGGAAAGAAATGGCGGTGCTTTGTGTGTGCTACAAACAACCAGAGACTGTACCGTATGCAGATTGTGCAAGAGAGACGGGCATTGGAGCAATGCGTGTCCGAATTTGAAGTCGGATTGAAAAGGGAGGAACGGAGAGCAGGAGAGGGTCTGGTTCGGAACGGAAAGCGAGTGTCCGCAAGACAGGGAAGTGGAATTATTTTTTTACTAACACACACACACACATACACTGATTTACTTTCTACTATATGTAAAGAATATGCTTGTAAATCTTTGTGTGTTTTGAGTTATGTTGTGAATGATGAATTTTTTAGCAGTGTTTTCCGATGAAGTGAAATTTGAAAAAGTGAAAAGCAGTTATTGTGGTTGTATTCGTAATGCATATAAAGAGTGTGAGTAGACTGTAAGTGAGAGATTTGGTGGAAGAAGGAAGTGAAAAACCAAAGGTTATTGTGTGAGAAATGTGTCTGTGGGGATTGTATGCAAACAATCATGTACTGGTTAGATAATGAAGGAACTGGCATGTAGAGAAAGAAAGTAGAAGAAAAGAAAAAATTAGCATGTAGAAAATTCATGAAACCATTGATGAAGGCCTGTTAAGGATAAGAGTTCTGCAAGTCCTGTTCTCTCTTTTGTAAGTTAAATGAATCAATTGGGCTGATTGAATTATCATCAAGATGTGAATGAGACTGTTATGCTGATGAGATCAGGACTGGGGAGATAGGCTGACTCCGGTACTTCATGCATTTACATGCTGAGGGGGAAGACTAAGGCCCCGTCCACACTACTGCGTTTTCGTTTAAAAACGGAGAATTAAAACGAATACGATCTCCGTCCACACCAGCGTTTTATCTGCATATTAGAATTGATCTCCGTCCACATTAAAACGACTGAAAACGCGGATCACGTGACCATTCACCAACACTGGGCATGCGCGTGCCGGTGGAAACGGTGGCTGACGAATCAGGGAAGGACACGTCATGACTGATGACACCCAATCATAGAGCTGAGCGTGAGCCTCTGCGTCAGCGTTTCTAAAGTCCTCCGTTTTATCCCGTCTTCACTAAAACGCCCTCCGGAGATTCAAAACGCAAACCGGAGCTGCAGCGTTTCTAAACTTCTCCGTTTTAGGTCTTCGTTTTTCCCGTTTTAGTGTGGACGGGAGGTGCAAACGTAGCAAAAGGTCTCCGTTTTTAAACGAAAACGCAGTAGTGTGGACGGGGCCTAAGTTGAAATGATATGAAAGGTTCTTATCAAGTAGAATGGGAAAAATTCTACACTTTAGTGATAAAACAATTTATTGAAATGATAATGGTAATGATGAGGATTATGATTTGAATATTGTGATTGGATCAGCCACTGGTGGATGGTCAAAGGAAGGCAGAGAACTGCTTATCTGTTTACATTTCTGATTAGGACACACTGCTTCGGGAGTGTGCGGTGAGTTGGAGTCGTTTGGAAGCTCAAAGTGACCAAACATTGGGCAGGGTCATTTAACATGTAACTGTGGATGCCTACTGAGAAGGTGTTTTTAAAAATGTGATTCAAATTTGAAGAAAATTCTGTGTTAATTTATGTTAGAAAGCAGATAGATGTTAATATGATGAAATTAAAGATTTAATTTAAGAAAGGACAGGAGATAAAACAATGTCATAAGATTGCACACAGGAGGATGGGGGGGGGGGGGGGGGGGGGGGGGATTATGTATTGTGGGTCAGAAGGATTATGTATTGTTTTGACTTCACAGGGGTGAGTGAAAGTGAGTGAGAGTGAAAGGGGAGAGTGAAAACTGGTGAATGCAGTTTACAGGTTTCATAGAAAGAGAACGATGTGAGCGCGTGTGATTGGCAGTGAGTCTTGTGTGCGGACCAAATAGCTCAATAGGCTATATGCACGCATAAGTTCCGCATTTGACGCAAGGCTGCTCTTCAGTTTCCGGTTGGGGAGATTAAAGCGGAGGAAAACCGAGGAAAACGGGATTATGGCAGAGTCTTCAAAATTTACTGTCCTCCCGTCTTTGAAACGAAACTTTAATACGTTTAGATGTAATTTTATATATAGTTATGTTTATTTAATATAATAAACAAAGAAGCATAATCAAAATGAGGGGTGTCTATTTTGTCTGTTTTTGTGACTAACGTTTCTTTAGTATAACCATAGAGTATAAAAGCCAATATAAACTCTCGGTATAGCATTGGACTCTACGATCGGCGGAAGTAATCCAGCATCCTTAGACCTTCACCGGAAATACCGCCTTGCATAGAGCCCATACGAGAGGCAACGAGAAACGCAAAGACATGTGAAATAAAATAACATCATAATGTTTTAAAGAAGAGTGGTTTGATTAAAGTGGTGGAAATAACGGTTGATGGACATAGAACGGTAACAATAACGGTAACACCCACCCGCGTGCAAACTCAACATACATCATTAGTTTAAATATGTTTTTGTGTGTGCGGGAGTTTCAGGGATGGTTAGATTATAAAAGAGTTCACATTCACTTTTCTTGAAAATATTTAGCTATTAGATCTATTTAAATGCTTCAGTTTGTTTTCATATAATAATAATATAATATGTAAACAAATTGAAGCATTTAAACTGATATATTATATCACTTCAAATACTTCAATTCGTTTTTTTTATATTATATTATATTATGCCTATATTTTATTATATTATAAGCCTAAATAAAGAATCTCACAAAGGTATTGTTTAGGGCTCCTTGCCATTAAAAAGTTTGAAACCCCCTGCTAAAGAAAATATTTTAAATTCATAAGCAATAAAGAATCATTTAACTTTGATGGTTTAATGCTTCCTGTACACAATTAATTGACTGTACAAAAACACTTTATGGTTTTCCCAAACCATCTCAGTGTAACAGCTTACTTTTCTTTCATTCTATTATTGTAAAGAATTGAGCTGTCCTGCAGAAGATTTTGTCAATTATTTTTCATAGGATTTCTTGGTAAAGACTGTACAGTTAACAGCACTGTAAAAAAATATCAGGTAACCTAAAATGTGCTTCATTTAGTGACTTCTTAAAGCTCCAGTCCGTAACTTTTTTAAGTTAAAAATAATCCAAAATAATTATATTAAAAAAAAAACTTATTCTGCCAGTGGTCAAAACTATCTGCTTGCCATAGCTAGATTCAAAACGGTTAGCTTGTAATAATGATTTTAATTCCAGTGGTACTGGTGGGTTTCCGCGGGAAATTCGAGCATGTCTTTGCGTCATGACGTCACACCCGTACACATAAAGAAGAAGTTTCGGCTAGCCGGCTATACTGCGCGTGACGAGATGTTTAGATGTATAGGCTTTTCTCGCAGCACTTTACATGATTAAACTTATGGCATCCAGAAAGATCCAAACAACAATCATCAGTGTCAACTGGAGATTCAGCAGTTATAAAACCCAAAAGACTTCGTACTTCGGATTTAAGGTGGCTAGAGAAAGAGAAAGAAACTGTCTCATGCGAACACAAGGATTTAAACATCGGCGGGGCTTTTGAAAAGTGCTTGAACTCCGTGTTTTGAAGGGGTTCAAAACGGAAGAAGAGACGGCTTTTTTCTGCTGAACAAGTACGACATTTCAATAGTTCAATCGTGCAACAGTACGTTTTCTTAATTCACACAGTTATGGAGTTTCCTTTGTTGTGCCTTTCTCGTTTTGCTATTATGGAGAATATGAATTCTGAACTACAGAGGTAGCTGCTAACCATAAAACACATTAAATTTAACATTAGTCACGCAATGCTGATGTTTTTAACATGAACAATTTGAGAACAAAGTAGGCTATAATTTGCACGGTTGCTGTAAATCACGTTGATTAAATCTAACGAAGCTTATCATGTCGAATGCTTTTTCCCCCTTAGTTGGTCAGAACAAAAATGGATTTTACTTACTTGTTCAGAAGACATTTTCTTATGAAAATTCTTATGTTGGTCAAACTTTCAAAAAGTGAATCTGTGATTCTGTATGACAGTATCCACACAGCGTGGTGACTGACAGCAGCACTCGCCTCAAAGCACTGTGTTCATCCGCGCTGTTTCATGCCGATTTACAACTCACGTAAATATAATAATTCTGCGAATCACTGCAGTTACAGATTTCGAACAGAGATGGCGACAAAGAGGAAAAGTTCCGGACTGCAGCTTTAATTAACTGCTTGTTTTTCGAAAATATGATTTAATACCAATAAGTTACATCAAGGGTCAAATAAAATAGAAATGGCAAAATCAAGTTAAAAGTTACAACTGAATGTTGAAACCATTGTGTTTATGGTGTACAGGTCAGGTATAAAGAATATTTTTGCTCAGGTGGCGAAAAATGTCCGCCCATTAGAAAAAAGTTTTGCTCACCAAGAAAAAAACATTAGAGGGAACATTGCATACAGCCATTATTGTCAAAATAGCTGGCAACAAAAGTGAGTACACCCTAAGTGATAATAGCTGTACGTCGTTTAACATGCGTCCTATTCATCATGTTCATGTTTTTGTCTGCTTGACAGGACCATACAAATTTGTGTATCTTGTATTAAAGCAGTTCAAATTTGTGCTTTGAGTACAATTCTCTCATACTGACCACTGGATGTTCAACATGGCAAAGAACTCTCTAAGAATTTGAGAATTAGAATTGTTGCTCTCCACAAAGATGGCCAAGGCTATAAGAAGATTGGCAACACCCTGAAACTGAGTTACAGTAGTGGCCAGCGTCATACAGAGGTTTTCCAAGACGGGTCCACTCGTTACAGGCCTCGCGAGGGTCAATCAAAGAAGTTGAGTCCTTGTGGTGAGCGTCAGGTGCAGAAGCTGGCTTCAAAAAACAGACGCATGATCGTGCCAGCATTGCTTTAGAGGTTGCAGAAGCGGAAGGTCAGCTTGTCAGTGCTCAGACCAAACGCCACACACTGCAACAAGTCGGTTTGCATGGCCGTCGTCCCAGAAGGAAGACTCTTCTGAAGCTGGCTCACAAGAATGTTGTCCCTGTTACTGGGGAGCTGCGCTTCATTGAGGGAAACATGGATTCCAACATTTACTGTGACATTCTGAAGCAGAACATGATGCCCTCCCTTCAGAAACTGGGCCGAACGGCATGATAACGGCCCCAAACACACCGCCAAGATGACAACTGCCTTGCTGAGGAAGCTGAAGGTGATGGAGTGGCCAAGTATGTCTCCAGACCTGAACCCTATTGAACTGCTGTGGGGCGTCCTCAAGCGGAAGGAGAAGTGTCCTGTGTCTAACATCCAGCAGCTCCATGATGTCATTATGGAGGAGTGGAAGAGGATCTCAGCAACACCCTGTCCAGCTCTGGTGAACTCCATGCCCAGGAGGATTAAGGCAGTGCTAGATAACAATGTGCTCACACAAAATATTGACACTTTGGACACAGTTTTGACATGTTCACTTAGAGTGTACTCACTTTTCTTTCCAGCTATTTTGACAATAATGGCTGTATGTTGAGTTATTTTCAGAGGACAGTAAATGTATACTGCTAAACAAGCAGCACATTGACTTCTCTAAAATATATCCACGTTTCACTTCTATAGTATTGTCCCTTGAGAAGATATAAAATGTTTTCTGAAATGTGAGGGGTGTTCTCACTGTTGTGAGATGCTGTATATAAAATAAGGATTTTACTTGAATGTTGAAAGAGTATTCTTCGTTCAGCATGCAAAAAAATTGATTAATCTGAATTGATTAATTGCTTCAGAAACTCTGATGTCTTCTTATACATCCGTATAGTCATTAGCTGCTCCAGTAGTCTTTGAACCTGTTGAAAAACAAATGCATTCTGCTTATGTTGTTTCTGATTTGATGCAACAGTTTAATATTGTGTTGTGTACAGCAGCATGAATGTGGCAAAACACACAGCTAAATAAACGACAAACTCCATGTATGTGACAATATTGAAATGAGTTGCAAACTTTTTTTGTTGTTCTATAATAGGTTTAATATCTTTTTCTTGTGACAAAAAAAACGCTTTTGAGATGTTTTCTTGTTCTTTTGAGCTTTTCTGAAACCAAGTGCTACAACATAAATTATGTATACAGTAGTTTTATATGCATGTGCAAATTAATAGATCAGAATTATTAGTTGTTTGGGTGAAATGCACACCTTTAGCATTGCTCTTAAAGGTGGCCATGATCACTGCAGCTGTCATGATGACGAGACCAACAACAATGAAGGAGAAAAAGCCAATATAGAATGAAGATACTCCTTCCTCATGCTGATCCAAGACTGCAGGAAAATCTGAAAGCAAACACAGGGACCAGCAAAAACACATGAATTTCACATGAGCAAAAACATATGTGGTCACATGTGAAACATACTTTGCATATGGAAAACATGTGGTTTTGGAACAGTTCCCATGAAAAAAACATGAGAAATTCATGACTTTTCTGTAATAGAAAAAATATACATTTACACTCCCAGGTCTTCAGGGCACATATATACAGTATGAGATTTATTTCAAAGCGCCTGGATCTAACATGCAAGTAATAGGCATTAGGATTACAATACTTCTTTTATCCTTAATGAAAGTGCCATTTGTATGTTTATGTTTTACCAGACTGTATAGATCTCGCTGTAGTTGATGTGTCCATAAATGGTGATTAATGCTTATTAATTTCATTTAGAAATAAACAAATAAATAGAATCAGTTCTTACTTTTAACCAAAAATTATGCATTAGTGCAACAGCAAATCTGCTGACTTACTCTGTGTGTTGTAATACAACACGCTCATGATGGGGGTGTTAATAAGCTTAATAAAGAATTATTATTATTTTTTTTTTTACAATTTTGAAAAGCTGTATTTATAGCTGTTACAAGAAAAAATTAAGTGACTACCCTAGTGAAAAAAACTTTTTACATTTAAAATACATTTATTTCAAGTACAAATCCATTAACATATTTACTGACATATCGCTTGATACTTACTGATAAAAATATTATAATTAAACTTTATTTGGAGTACTTCTTTATTGCACAATGCACATTTCTTAATATTAAGCCTAAAATGTGTTTTAACATCACTTTTATCAAGGATAGTATGATCACTGTATAATATAATTTTTTAAATGCACACTCTAAAAAATGCTGGGTTGTTTCAACCCAAATTTGGGTCAAATATGGACAAACCCAAATGTTGGGTTAAAAATGTAATTTAAAATTTTAACCCAACTTCAACTTTCACTTTCAACTGTAAATTTATTAATGACATTTTTAACCCAACATTTGGGTTTGTCCATATTTGACCCAAATTTGGGTTGAAACAACCCAGCATTTTTAGAGTGCAAGATATTTAAAGTGTACCTAAAGTATAGTTCCACTTTAGCACAATCAAATAAACTTAAGTACAGCTTCAGTTGGACCTCAGCACTCTTTCCGGATAACTAAAGTGCGTTAGTACAAAATTAGTCTTCCAATTAAGCAGAATTTTAGTATATTAATTTAGTATACTAAAAGTACAATTGCAGGATATTAAGTACATAAATATAAATGTATTTGTAGTATACTTTGTATAAAGTTTCAAATACATTTTAGTATGTTTATTTATTTTTCATTAGGGTTACCTAGATGTTATTAAATTAAATTATACATACATTCGATGTGACCATATGGCTAGTAAAGTTATAATAATTTTAATAGAAATAAAATTAAAAATCAATAATGCTGACTTACTCTACGTCTGGTAATGCGTTGTGCTCGTGTCACTGGGCTGAGCTTAAATGTACTTTTTACAATTACTGAACATGAAATAATGCGACAGTATTAGCATGCCACTGTATTACTGCCATTAATCCATTGAAAGGAAACCTCATTAAACACTGCACAGTAAAAATCTATAATTTTAAAGTTTTTAGGTATATTGACATATGTTTAGGTGTCAAAATCTAACATGCCATCATAACAGCATTGGAATTAAAATACTTTTGAAAATGTAATTTGTAGTGTATTCACAGTATGTTTTACCAGATGGGCTGTAGGTGTAGGTCTCACTGCGACGGTTCACCGCAGAATTAATCTCGTGCACACAGGTGAAGGAAACAGGTGGACTCACTTTCACATCAAACACACACTTTTCATTTGAATAACACAGTGGGTCCTTCAGTGTGTAGTTGTGTTCACCCTCCACTGACAGCTGGAAAGAGCTCTTAGTGAACCTCCTGCCAAATGAACACATCACTATCACATGCTCTCTGTCCTGCATCTGCCCATACACTGCGATGTTGGGCTCTGGGGCATCTGAAATAACATTAACATACTTATTAATTCAAAACTGTGTTCTAAACTGACAGTCAAGATGAACTGTTAAAAATAATAATGATAAAACAAATTATACTGCATATATATAAAGAATGTTAGTGCAGACACTAAAAGACTGAAAACTTGCATTGATTAATTCTTTAAGATAACAGAACATTAACCAGACCAGCTGTATTTGTGGAGTTATTGTAAAATGTATTCTTATAATGCTTGTAGTTTTTTTCTAGAACAATAGAAAATACAGTTCTTTCTTTAATAGCCAAAATTATGCATCAAAACATCACCTGCTGGCTTACTTGGCGTCTGGTAATACAGTCTCCTCCTGTAGGGGGTTTGAGCTTCATTAAGATAAAGAGAGATACAGTTTTATTTATTTTTATTTTTACAGTTTGAAGAGCTGAATTATGACCATTTAAACCATTAGGAAAATTTAGAAACTAAATATAACTAATTAGAAAGAAATGAGACATACATGTGATGTACCAATATGGTGCTTTAGTAATGTTCATTCATTTCACACACACATATATATATATATATATATATATATATATATATATATATATATATATATATATATACAGTAAATAAAAGTCATCTTACTTTAATACCCAAAATTATGCATCAGTGCAAGAGTGCAAATCTGTGGACTTACTCTGTCTCTGCTGCGTTGTGCTCGTTTCGCTGGGTTGAGCTGCAATGAAACAAAGAAACGTTTTGAACAGCTGAATGTCAAATATATGATAATAATATATGAATATTATTATCTCCACACTTACTAGTGGCCCAATAACATGGTTTATTGTACCAGTACCCGCAGGGCTTTGAAGAAGCTCCTAAATATAAAAAGAGACAAAATACTTTTACATTATTGATCAGCTCAGAAGATTTTATGATCAGAAAATAAAGTCATTATATGAGGCACCTGGTGTTGATGGGTAACCTCTAATACGCCATGCTTCAGATGTCACTGAAAAAAAACAGTAAAAAAAATTATTGACTGACAGATATTATTTTAAAATGTATAAAAATTATATATTGACTGAATATATAAAATAATATGCAGATTATATACAATTGTACTAACTGAATACAGAATAAGGAATAATGACAGAAAAGTCTGTAGATTAAATAGATTAAGGTTTTTAGATAATGCACCTGTCCATGGATGTTGAGTTGTTATGAGAGGCGGCTCTGTACAAAACAAAAACGCAGCAAAAATTAAATTGACTTCTATGCTGACACATACAGTATAGTGTCAATATTAAAGTTGAAATAATGGGAGATGATCCTAAATATAAAAAAGAGACACAAAATACCTTTACATTATTGACCAGCTCAGATGATTTTATGATTTGTCATGTTAAGTCTTATCCTTCATCCTAATCCTTATTGAATCGGAGCATGGTAGGGAGGTGGTGCCTCTTTAATTTATTATTCGTTTTCTCTTGTTTATGATAAGTAGGAAGGGAAGCTTTTGCATCTTTTTTTTTTGTTATCTGATTTCTAGGTTAATTATTTCCTTCAACTAGTTAGCTTTGTTTTCTTATTTGTTTTTTCCCCCTCCTGAAATTTGTTGCTCCTTATTAACTTATGTTTAATAAATTCACTTTTTGCACTTTAAAGAGTGTTTTGGTGTTTTGAAGCCTTAGGAGTGAGAGTGGGGACTCCAGGGATCTTGTTGATTGGATCCCTTTTAATTGTTATGGATGGTTTTGTTCTCTTTGAGTAAAGATTTGACTAATTTCAGAACAAATGGGTAACCTCTAATACACCATGCATAAAATGACACTGAACAAAAACTCAGTAAAAAAGTTTATTGACTGACAGATTATATTCAAATTATAAAAATGATATACTGACTGAATATATAGAATATTATGCAGATTATATATAATTATACTAATTAAATACAGAATAAAGAATAATGACAGAAACATGTACAGATTAAAAAACATTATATTGACTTCAATGCTTATCTGTCAATATTAAAGTTGAAAATATAATTAATGCAAGACTTACTACTAGTGGTCCAGTAATATGGTGTATTGTACCATCTGGGCTCGGAAGATGATCCTAAATATAAAAAAGAGACACAAAGTACTTTTTCCTTATTGATCAGCTCAGAAGAGTTTTGTAGAAACCACTGCTGCTCAGTTGTTGCAGATTCCAACAAAGGCCCTGTCCCAAATGGCACCTCAAGCACTCGCGGTCTTCCGACTAGTCCGCATTTTGGTGATGTAACGGCGCGTCTGTCTGCCTGCATCAGTGCTGGCTCAGCAAAGTGCGCATCGAGGGCACAGAGTAACCGTAAAGGGGGCGTTCGTGAGCACCCTTCTGAAAACTAAAATGAAAATTGGGACATTCTACAATCTCATGGACTTAACAGACACACGCATATGGCAGTCATTGTAAGTCCACAAGACCGAAAGTGCATATGAAGTGTGCCATTTGAGACAGGGCCAAAGCGACAAACACAGGGTGATTGGCTGGATCCCAAATGGCACACGTCATGTGGACTCGCGGTCTCGTGTCCAAATTGCGTGTGCTTGCCATGTGTACGAGTCTGTAGGGTGTCCCATTCAACATTTCAGCGCTCAGAAGTGTTTGTGGGCGCCGCCTTTGTGCCCTAGATGCGGACTTGGGCGAAGCCCGCACTTTCGCACCCTCCAGGCCTCCACACGAGATACCCATTGCGAACGCCCAATCAGATAAATGAGGGGAGGAGTTTCGTGGCTGTTTGACTTTCGATGGCATGAATTCATTAAGCCTGTCCCAAAATACACTCTCGCGGACTCGAGGCCAGCGCCTCTTAGGTCTGCACTTCCTCATGTAACCAACTGTGAAACTGCGATTGTGAGAAAATCTGCCTGGACACATTTGTGAGAAAATCGAGCCGAGAGATCTCACAAAAAGCCAAGTGTCTCACAATCATAACAGACAGATATGCATTTGTATGCACTAGATTTGGTATTTGTTCAAAGGTTGCATGCAGTTTGTATGGTTTGTATTTATTTATTTAGGCTCATTTATTTATATTTGCAAAACACATGTGTTACTCCACTGCATTTTCGCTCAAATTGACCTTTCTACTTGCACATTGCTTTCTGTTTGTTTGCGAGTCGAGTTTTCCTTTGCAAAGCAGATCGAGTTTGTTTGCAAAATGCTGGATTTGTTTGTTTAATTATGGCACAAAATTAACTCCTTAGGAGTGTGCCATTTGGGATCCAGCCATAGATTGCAGTGCGCTTGTCTTTTTACTCTTTTCTTTTACCACGGTCTCTCATATTTACACACATTCACATACCGTCATTCTAGCGGCTATACACATTCAACTGCACAAAAAAAAAAAAACTTTGACTGACTATATCAAATATTGACTGAATATATAAAATATTGTGCAGATTATATCAGCTGAAAACAGAATTAAGAATAATGACAGAAAAGTGTACTGATGAAATAGATTAGGATTTTTAGATAATGCACCTGTCAATTGAGGTTGAGCTGTTGTGTGAGGCGGCCGCGGCTCTGTACAAAAACAGCAACAAAAAAAAAATCAATAATAATAACATATTGACTGCTATCCTTGTATTTTAAAATATTTTGATATATTTTTCTGATAGAAACATGTAGCCTATAGATCAAAGTCATTAGATGGTGCACCTGTCGTACGGTAATTTCGGTACCATGCATCAGATGAATCTGTACAAAAACACAACAAAAAATGTATTAACACCTGTCCTTACAGTAGATAGAGACAAAATCTGAAGCAAAGAAATGTGATCCACTTACTGAAAGCTGACCAAAGGACCAATAAAAGGATAGAAAGCAGGTTCATGTTGTCATAGATTAGAGAGCTACAGCTTTCTGAGACACATGTGTGACAGTGAGTCTGACACTGACTTCCTCTGTCTTAACATGAGAAAGGCAGAGTAGATGTGTGGAAAAGCAGAAGTGCCTCTCAAGACAAACATTAATTTTCTATTTCCATTGCTGCTGGGTTTCCAAAATCAGGCTAATTTTAAGATATATTAAGGCAGCAAACAGTATCATATTTTATCATTGAAATATGTATACACAATATCTGTATATACTGTAGCTCTTAATTTTTTACACAGTTTATAGATGCTTACGTGCACATTTGCTCTTTGTGTCGATCTGGACATGCGGCTCCGAACACACAACCACAAGTGTCACAGTTTTTTAGACAGTGACACTTGCCCTGGTATCACATATACTACACACAATTGTCAGAAAACTGTAATAAATGTAAACTTCTAGAACTCCTTATAAGTCTGTAATTTTAAGATCACTTAACTTCTGAAATCACACAGGATTAAAAGTATTGTTGTGGCAAATTCTCGATCTTTGGTTCAATTCTTCAAAGTCTGGTTCAGGTCTCAGAAGAAATCTTTCAGAGTCGAAGTTTCAGGTCTCAGAAGAATAACTTTATTGAGCAATTCAACAAAGTGAGATGGTAGCTAGTCATCTGAATCTTACAATGGTCAATACTCAGATCTTATACCTTTCTCTTATCGTTAGTTGTCCAATTAGCGCTCATACAGTTATCTTTTTTCTTCTTGCTCCTCCTTGGCCTGTCGCCACGATTAGAAACACCTGCATCGTTATTTCATTTTTAATTGGGGCAACCTTCTTTGCGCATGCGTATCTTTCTTTGCGCATGCGTACCTTTTTAAAAATGGCTTCATACATGATTTTCAGGTACTTTTCCATGCCCTTTCACCCAGTTTCTTCTCCTGTCCTTAACCAACCTGCCTTTTTCATGTCCTTTCACCCAGTTTCTTCTCCTGTCCTTATCCAACCTCCCCTCAGGCCTAGTTTTCTGTTCATTTCATATCCTTAGGCCTGGTTTTCTCCAATATTACAGCATTTAGACCTGGTTTTCTCTAGCATTACAGCATCTTATATTCAGACCCATGTATGAGACATGTATGAGACAAATGAAATTCCCCAACACATCCCCCATTTGGGACTTTTTCTAGTCCCACACTCAACTTGTCTCCCAGAATGCATCTTTATGAATCAATCTTCTTTCTTTACTCTACAACATGGTCAATATAGACCATCCATCTTTATCAACCAGACTTCATTCACAAAGGTGCACCCTGGAGGAAGAGTAGGACCAAACATCTCCGCCCTCAATTGACTAGGATGGAGTAAAAGATCCCACCTTCCTTTTACATCACTTTTAAGGGGATGTATTTTCTTACTTCAAAACCACTCAATGCATTTAATTAAATTAATACATTACATGCTTCTTTAAATTCTTGACTCTGTCCAACGGTGCCAGAGGAACTGCGCAGGCGCTTCCGGTGGCCTGGAGTGCTATCTGGGTTGCTCCATCGTTGCCAGAGGTGCCCAGTCCAGCCAGGGGCGCTATCTGGTGTTGGAGCAGACAGCGGGTTTTTAAACCACCAGTTGAGTCAGCTCTTGGTTCTTCAACAGACGATGACCGCGCTTGCAAATAATTCCTCTTTTGCACTATAACTATATACATGTTCCAATGGTCTAATACATGTAATTACTAGGCTTCTAAACTTTTTAACTTGTTACAGGAATATATAAGGTTTTCAAAAAATATAAAAGTTTAGTAAGTGAATAAAGTGATTAATAGTAATAAAAAACATTCTTATCTTTTTCCCATTATTTCTTGTTGCATTACCTCGTACCACGGGCAATGACCTGCTTTAAACCTTCTATCGTCCCCTCTCATACACACATTATAAAAGTGAACAATTGGTGTGATTATATGTAAAATATCTTCCGTATGATTATATGAGTAAAATATATTCAAAAGATTATATGAGTAAATATATTCAGGAAATAATATGAGTAAATGTATTCAGGAAATAAGGGCCCTTATATAAAACCAAAGGAATGTAGAAAAACCCCTCTAACTAACTTCCTACTCTACCCGTACTCTAATTGTTCTAACTAATTTTATCCCCAAATCAAAATACACAGTGGGGCTATCTCCCTATCTTGTCAAAAACAGAGTAAAAAGATTATCAAAATCAAAAGTAATTAAGGTACCCTTATTCCTTGCTTCTTCACCCAACCTCTCACAGGAAGTCATCCAGTTCATCCAGGCCTGAACCAATTGGATATACTCCTGAGTTGGTGCATCCAATGTCAATGCCTGATGGTTTCACTGACACATTGATCATTTGTTTTGTAGCTGCACTGGCCAGCATGGATCTGAGAAAAAGGCACAACACAGCAGAGCAGCACAAAAATAACACCAATAGTCACTGCTATTATTATTCCCACCTTAATAAGCCATTCTTTCCATGATCCAAATATGGAATCAAACCAGTATCCCAAGCTCCCGTCTCTCCCCGCATTGGTAGCAACTTCCTGTCTTAATTCTTTTATCTTCTTCATGGCTTTAGTAAAAGATCCATCCGTGGGTGTGTTATTGGGGATGAAGGTACAACAATCAGATCCAAACATTACACATACTCCTTTTTCTGCCAATAACCAATTCAGGGCTTGTCTGTTTTGCCATGTCATTCTGCTAGTGTATTTTAGTTGGTGACCTAAGGCATCAAGTGCTTGATCTATGTAGTTGATGAATCTCTGCTGATTGTAATATATGTAATTAATCCATTCCCCATTCTTATTTGGCCTTATCCATACAAATATTGATTCAAATCCTGCTGCTGCCTCGTCTCTAGCTTTAAACTCATATGGTATCCATCTTGGCTGTAACCTGTCTATAATAACCAACATGTATCTTCTACACAATTCATTACTAGATGCTTAAAAGATCCTTCTGGAACTGGAATAGAGCCTATTGGGGTTGCTGTTCCTTTTCTGACATTATTTTTTGCACAAATTTCACATTCATTAAAAAAATTAATCTACCCTTGTTTGTAAGTATGGGGACCAAAATCCTTGCCTTTTTATCGTCCTTATCATTTCCCCCCTTCCACAGTGATCAAAACTGTGGGAATCCGGAATTAAAATGTTAAGTGATGGGGTGGGGGCTATCATGTGGCCTTCATGTGATCTTCATATATTGTTTGCATCTCTTGTCGCCCCCCTTTGCTGCCATAGGTATATCTCAGGTGGTGTTGCTATGGACTGCATTTGGGCAATACTTTCTACGGTGGGGAGAGGCTGGATCAGGACTTAGGGTGCCATTACCGCTAATTGGCATCCAGAGGCTTGTTTCGCATGCATATCAGCCACATTGTTGCCTTTGATGACAAAGTCATTACCTTTCTTATTGGCCTGGCATTTAATTATGGTCAATTTTGTAGGAAACATCATAGCTGTAATCAATTTAGTAATTTGGTCTCCATGTTGAATTGGGGTTCCATCACTCTTTTTAAATCCTCTTTTTTCTTCCACACTGCACCGAATAAATGACATACGCCATGGGCATATGCAGAGTCAGTATAAATGTTGGCTGCTTTGTTTTTAGCCAATATGCAAGCTTCAGTAAGTGATTTAAGTTCAGCCAATTGTGCTGAGCAAGGTTGCTCACAATGTTGACTTATCACGGGAGTAAAATTATCTCCATCTTTTTGTACAACAGCAAAACCAGCATGGTTACCTAAGTGGTCTCTAAAACATGAGCCATCAACAAAGTAGTCGACGTCTGCATCAACAATTGGTGTTGATTCCAAATCTGGTCTCAGACGAGTAAACGCTAGAGAGACAGAAACACACTCATGAGGTGTTCCTTCCCCCTCCAGCGGGACAAAATTAGCTGGATTTGTTGTGGCACATCGCTCTATCGTGATATCAAGATAAGTTGTCAATATAGAATATGCTAAGCATCTGGCCTGTGTTAAAACAAATCGCCCTTGTTCTAATAAGTCAGCAGTCTTATGATGAGTGTAAATAGTGTTTAAATCCTTGAGGCATTCTAGTGTATGTATATTGTTTACCTTGGTAAGTGAAGGAAAAAAGGTGTCTGCTTTCTTCTGCTAATGGAACGCTGAAAAATGCAGAACAGAGATCAATCACAGTGAAATAATTAGCAGCAGGTGGAACATTCGTCAATAGCGTCGTGCACTAACCTCCACTTTGACTTGTTGGCTATTTCAACTGGTAAAATTGGGGTATTACAATAACTGATTGTCTCAATCAGTACTCCTGCCTCAACCAATCCATCAATTGTTTTCTTTATCCCTTCCACTGCTTCACGTTTCAATGGGTATTGTTGTTTTCTTGGCAACTGTACTCCACTCTTCACCTTGATTCTAATGGGGTTTGCTGACTTAACTAGCCCTACATCAGTGTCATATTTTGACCACAAATTTGGGGGTACCTGTTTTTCCATTTCCAATATAAGTTCCTCTGTCCTGGATTTCAGATCATCTTTCTCTCTTTCTTCAACTATCAGCTGTGGGATCCCTACCATTTTGGTTGTGCAGATGATTTTGAGATGTGTCATATCTTTTGTTTGAAAAATGAAAGGGTTATCAGTGGCTTCCCAAAGCTTTCCTTTTGCCTTCACTACCATTGGGCCTAAATCTTGTGCTTGACATCCCTCATTTGTAAGCAAAGTGACATGTGGAACAGAATTCTCTACCTTGAACCAAGTGTTTGTGAATTCACAGTTATCAATCTGCAGTGCTGCTCCTGCTGGGCCTATGATTATTGAATTTGAAATCAAACCCACAGATTGGCCTTTAGTACCCTCTAACCATTCTCGCTCTATTTCTTCATCTCTTAAGGGGTCATATCTCATGGTGCAGTGATACTCAGTTTTGGGAGTCATTGGTTTCTGAAGCTGCGCCTGTATGTATTTTCCCCATTTTCCTAGTGTTTCTTCTACTCCTCTTTGTATGTTCCCTATCCAAAACACATTTATTTGTGAGTCTTCTGGTTTTGTTTCACCTATCATTATCATCTGTCTTAGTCCTGCCTTCTCTATGTATATTCCTTCCGGGGAGCACCAAATCTGTAGTTTTAGTTTGCAAATGGCATCCCTACCCAACAGATTGACTGGCGTCTGCTCTGATACTAGCACAGGGATTTTGATTTCTGAGTCTTTGACTTTAATGCTGACAGGGGTCGTCATTAGTATTAGTTGTGTCAGTCCCGAGAATCCTACTGTCTTGACGTATTTTCCAGACCTGAGGAGGTGAGCGGCATAGTTTGGACTTAAACATGTGTAAGTTGCCCCTGTATCCAGCATGATGGGCATTGTCTTGTCCTCTATTTCCACTTTCAGCATAGGCTCTTCGTCAGCGTTAGATGATAGCATTGGCAGCTGACTCCTCCCCATAGGATTCTCTGGGCACCCCTAGTATCCTTGGTCTGGGCCCCGCCATGGGTTGACCGGCCCTGATACTTGGTGATGCTGATTCATGGATCTCTGCTGCCAGGGTTGTTGCATCTGACCTTGCATCTCATCTTGTGGCCATGGGTTCACTGGGCAATGTCTCTTGGTGTGTCCAGGTTGGTTGCATCCCCAGCATATGTTTGGCTGGTCACTGTTCCTTTGTTGATTGCCGTATGTCCTCCCTCTTCCTCTTCCTCTTCCTGGCGCTGCCATTGCCCTGCTTCTGTAGTCTTGCTGTTCAGGCAGGTAGACCACAATGGGTCCATTTGGTTGTAGTGGCTGGCTACTGCTGTGTGGAATGTTCTGACTCATGCTGGCTGGCACTTGTTGCATGACTTGTGCTGGCTGCGACACCACTTGTGGTTGTGGCATCTGGCTTGGTACATTCACAGCAGCCATTACTGCAGACAGGTCTTCAGTCTCTTTTACAGCAGCTTGGGCTTTCTTTTTCTTATTCACCAGCTCATCCAGTTGTAGTTGGGTCAGTCTTCTTTGTAGCTCTCTTTCTTGACTCTTCAGTTTCTGCTCACTCTTACGATATTGTTCCACTGCATGAGCCACATGATCACTGAACTCTCTTGTCGGTTTTGAACTTAGTCCAACCACATCTTCCAGCTTGGCTTTAACTGCGGGGGGCATGGCGTCAATTATGGCTGTCCTGAAAAGTGCTGACATGACTGGGTCTTTTTCAGGATCCCTTTCCAACTCCTGCTTCCATCTTCGTGATTGTCTCTGGACATAGGTGATGGGGTTTTCTTCATCCCCAATTGATTCTCCTTTCAACATCTTGGGGTCCATTTGGGTTGGATACTCGTTTCTCAGGGCACGCCATATGTTAGCTCTGTACTTGTCCAGGGGTGTGGCATCCATTCTTATTGAATCCACTGCTCCTAGTATTCCTGATGCTTTCAGAAGCTCATTCATCTTAGCCCCTCCCACACATTTTGCCAGCAATGCTTTGATGTCACCAATGGCTAGGATCCGTCCCATTGTTTCCTCCTCCAAGAGCTTGATCCATTTTCCTGCCCCTTCATGTAGATCAGGTAGGCGGGAAATCAGTCCTTCCAGATCCTGTCCTGCCCATGGGATGTATTGTCCTTGTTGTCCTTTGATCAGAATGGGGCATTGCTTGTGTTGACTGTCTGGACCCTCTTCTTCCCGGAACAGACTGAAACTGGGAGGTGGCTGTCTGAAATTTTGCCCTCTTTTCCAGTATGGCTCACTGTGGGGTAGATCTTCTAGTAGGAGGGTGCCGGTCACAGCCTTATATTCTCTGTTGGGACTGGTGGAGCGGGATCTCACAGGATGTTTCTGTGATCCTCTCCTGTATTCCTGACCTCTTTTCTTCTCCTTTTCCCTGGATCTTTCAAGGAGGTCTCGCATTCGCCGTGTTTCTTGTTCAATCAGTTCTTCGGCAATGCTGAGTTGTCGATCCATCTCACTGTCATCAAGGCAGGCGTGTGGGATATCTTCCTTTATCTTTCTCCTTGCTGCACTGTCGCGCTCCTGGATAAAGTTGCTAGCAGCCTCCATCTTCCTCTCTCTTGTCCTTTCAAGGTCATATAGTGCTGTTTTTGCATGACGATATGGGTCAGCTAAGGTGGCATCCTCACTTGGGTAGGTTTGGGATTTTTCTGCCCATTCACTGTACGGACTTTCCCCACACTCACTTCTGATCATCCATCCTTCTGGGGGTCCGCTCATACTCAGTCACTTGTTCCGCAAGAGATCCCCTTCTACTGGCAGTGGCTTGTTTTCCAGGGGCTTCACTCTTGTTCATGTCCTCTGCTTCTGCTTGCTCCAGCTTGACCTCCCCTTCTCCTTCCTCGTCATCAGCAAAGGTCACATGGCCTTTAATATCCACTATTCCAGACATCAGAGGCAGCTGCTTTCCAGTCATATCATAGGGTGGTGCATAAGGGGGTGGAGTTTCTATCTTAATATCTTTATTCCCTAATTTATCCCTCATTTCCTTTACTAGTTGAATTCCCACATCCCTAAATAGATTCAGCACTTCTTGTTCTTTGTCACGCTTCTCCTGTCTTTTCTTACTTTTATCTTGAGCTTTATGATTTTTTATCAGAGCTCCCATTTCCCTACACATAGCTAAGTCAAATGTTCCCTCTGCTGGCCATTTTGTGTTTAGCTTTTTGGTCCTTCTTTCCCACTTTTTTGATAATTTCTTAATGGTGTCCCTACATATTGGATATTGAGAGGCCAGTTGCTCTACTGGTGGCTCTTCTTGGGGTGACATCGAAGCCATCGTCTCAGCACCTTGTTATCTGTACCCCACTTAATTAGTTAAGGCACAATCACTTAGTCTTCTGCTAATATTTAATAATTCAGGTATTTGTTTTGTTTTCTTAAAATATTTAAAAATGGTTCGTATTGGTACCTTAGACAATGACTTTGCGTCACTTCTTCTAGCTCATTCTATGTACTGCGCTGCCAAATTATGTTCTCCCCCAGGTATATTAATTCAAAAGGCTATGTTTTAGTCAAACCACTGGCCTCGTGCAGTTATATCTCCTTCCCTATACAAATAAGTAAGAGATGGGGTCAATTTCATCTCATGTCCCTCCCACATGGTTATTGATATATTAAGTTCCTCTCTGGTACAAGTTTCTAATGTTAATGGTTCAAATAAATCAATTAAAGTTTTTCTTTCTTTTTTGTTTAAGAACCTCCTCCCTTTATTCCCTCTCTTGCCCTTCCTATTGGTCCAGAGCTGTGACATTCTCAGCTGTCACTGACATTTCTTCTGTCTCTTCTCTGCTTCGTCGTATTTCTAACCACAGATGATTAATTCTGCTTGGATTATTTCTCAAAACTGCCATTACCATCAATCTTGCCAGTGTCCAATTGTCCACTAACACCGGTCTAATATCTCTTGCCCTTCCAACCTCAAAGATTATGTCACTTTCCCACTTCACTAGCCTTACGGATGTACCCACCATCATATATACATTTTTCAGAATAGTTACCCCTCCTGATAACCCAGGCCAACGCTTTCGTGCCTTTCTTTTCAGATGCGGGATTAATATTGGGTCAATCTTTATTTCTAATGCAGTGAACTGTGAGTCCAAAAGGGTGTTTTTTTGAAGATTAAATTTTTTCAGGTGTGGTCTCAGGGTTTCAAGAGTTAACTGTTTTTTTTTTTTATCACATTATGCCAATCCACTAAGGGCCATTCTTGCTCAAGCTGATCCAAGTTTGTGATCTTTGTCAATTTTTAAAGAGCTCACTTTTCCCTTGGTCTGTCAACTCCTGTCTCTGCCCTTCGTTATCTATAAACTCATTTTCTAACCAGAAGTGATTCTCAATGCCTTTGGTTAGTTTTAATGCCTGTTTAAAATCATCTTCGTCCTTTCTTTCTCTCTATATTCTCTTCTCCTCTGCCTCATAATGATCTCTCACTCTGGTCCACATGTGTCTTTTTTTTTTGTCAAAGAATAAGAATAAAAAAAAAAGAATAAAAGAATAAAAAGCTCTCCTTCTCTGTCACTTCTCTCCCTCCTTATTTCTTTATCTCAACTCAGATACACTTAGTTTGTTAGTATATTCATTCACACACCCGGGATTTCATTCACACACATACACATACATTCACTCGCTATTTGATATCTTATACCAAATGCAAAAACAATGCTTCTTTACTCAGTTCTTGTCCAGCAAAAACTGTTTCTCTCTGTCTGGATCGCAGCGCTTACAGTGCTTTGCTGGCAATACGCCCAGACTGGACCTGCAGTGTGTCCAGAGATAAGCAAAAAGGCACCTCTTGTCTGTTTTCTTAAAGATGTTCCTAAAACATATTATTATTCTTGTATTTTTAACCACCTTATTTTATCTCAGTTATCTATTAATAATCTTTTTATTTAGTTAATGCACTTCTTGCATATATGTATATATTTAATTAACCTCTCTCTACACTGCCCTCCTCACCACTCAGTCTTGGTAAAAATAACCAAACACTCAGTGCACTTTCTACATTTAAGACAAACAAAACATCTAGAACAAACAAACAAATAAAGACTAACAGCCCCCCAAGTGCACTTCTCGCACTTTTTAGCGCACTTCTCGTGCTTTTTTTTGACGCACTTCTCGCGTTTAAGACAAACAAACATATACAAATGCAGCACTTCTTTGCATTAAAAGCGTATTTTCTTTACGCCAAACGCGTTTCCTTGTGCTGGAATAGTTACACACGCTACAGCGCTCACACACACACATGCGCTTTTCACGTTGCAACACTCACACCCACACGCACACACACGCTTCTCACGTTACCACACTCACACACACAACACACACACGCTTCTCACGTTACAACACTCACACACTTTCACTGCTTTTCCTAATATACTAATAGACTTTACTTTTTGTCTAGTAGAGGTTGTGTCTCTTTGTCAGGGTCACAGAGCTTGCAATCTGGCAGGTGACCAAACAAACGACAAAACCAATATCTTGGGATATTCTTTGTCTATATTTCTGGGATTTCTTTTCGCCAATTAGATTTTTGCCATCCATCAATTTCTTCAATTATTTTGTTAATTCATAGTTTGAAGCTTCTTATTCACTGTGCACAATTTTATTACTGTTGTTCTTTCTCCCTCAACTCAGTCTCTCTCTTATCAGTAGCTCAGGGGCTTTTTGGCAGCGTGCCCAGTTTTGACCTGCAGGCCACTCCGTCTGCTTCTACAGTCAGAAGGCACCCCTTCTCTCTATCTGGGGAATTTTTACCTATTCTCTTAACTTTTTCTTTAAATTAATCACCTGTTTTGATCAATATTTTTATTAAACTGATATATTGTAATTCAATGTTCTCTCTTTTCTCTCTGCAGATCTTCCACTTTTTACGCTATCCCTCAGCCGGCACACTTTTACACTTAACAACACTAACAACAATTATAGCGTTTCTTTATATCTTTGTCATTCATACAAGCAAATTCACAGCCCTTCTTGTGATCTGCCCCCTATAGCCCTTCTTATAGGGTTTTTAACATTCACTCAGGTAAAACACAGCCCTTCTTGTGTTGTTTACCCCCTGTAGCCCTTCTTACAGGTTATTTAACATTCACTCAGGTAAAACACAGCCCTTCTTGTGTTGTTTACCCCCTACAGCCCCTCTTGTAGGTGTTAATCACATTCATTCATGCACTCATTCACACACATGCGCTTCTCCAGGACCTGAAAGCCCGACTCCTCTCTGCCCTCTTCTCAATTAATTTTTGTCTGTTTAGGTTCTTTTTACGGTGGAGTCTAGTATTTAAAAACAATTACTAACCAGGGTGAAAGCTTACCAGTAGTGACCTCACAAAACAAAATAATAAGCAAAAGCTGCTTACCTATTTATGCCGGCCGGCTGTTTTTTGCTTTGTGAGATCTCCACCAGGGCCTTCACCACGGCTGCTTGACCCCTGCCCGCTCCTGGCTGGCACCGCCAAATATGTTGTGGCAAATTCTCGATCTTTGGTTCAATTCTTCAAAGTCTGGTTCAGGTCTCAGAAGAAATCTTTCAGAGTCGAAGTTTCAGGTCTCAGAAGAATAACTTTATTGAGCAATTCAACAAAGTGAGATGGTAGCTAGTCATCTGAATCTTACAATGGTCAATACTCAGATCTTATACCTTTCTCTTATCGTTAGTTGTCCAATTAGCGCTCATACAGTTATCTTTTTTCTTCTTGCTCCTCCTTGGCCTGTCGCCACGATTAGAAACACCTGCATCGTTATTTCATTTTTAATTGGGGCAACCTTCTTTGCGCATGCGTATCTTTCTTTGCGCATGCGTACCTTTTTAAAAATGGCTTCATACATGATTTTCAGGTACTTTTCCATGCCCTTTCACCCAGTTTCTTCTCCTGTCCTTAACCAACCTGCCTTTTTCATGTCCTTTCACCCAGTTTCTTCTCCTGTCCTTATCCAACCTCCCCTCAGGCCTAGTTTTCTGTTCATTTCATATCCTTAGGCCTGGTTTTCTCCAATATTACAGCATTTAGACCTGGTTTTCTCTAGCATTACAGCATCTTATATTCAGACCCATGTATGAGACATGTATGAGACAAATGAAATTCCCCAACAGTATTTAAATTAAAAGTAAAGCTTATTCTGCTTTGACATCAGCAATGCCATGTGTGTACTTTAGTGATCCACTGAATATGTTTTAGGTGATATGCAAGCCTACGTATCATCAAATGCATGTAAAAGTAATATTTTTATGTATAAGGTATAGGCCTACAATATAAATATAGCTGCAAGCGTCAATCATCGGGGTCCAAGCACCAGTGGCCCATGTGAATGATTAGTGATCTAATTGAAATGTATCTTATGTGTTTTTTTTAACAGCAAAGTCTATCTTGAATCTTCACTGATAGAGTTTGATGAAACAGGTTGGAGCAACACACAGGTGTCACAAAGGCCTCTGACACGCATAGACTTTTAGGCAGAAAAATGAAGATAAATTCAGAAGTAGCCAATCAGTTCAAACACAATAGGGTTCCAGCATCTTCGCTGCTTAGACCCCTAATAATAAATTGTCAGATGATTATTTTTGCCCTTAATATACCATAAGTATTCCGGTGAAACTTTTTAGGGTCCAATTCTCACTTTTAAATTATTAGCATCCACATTAGGATATTGGCTGTTTGTTATACTTATAAAGCACATACAGGTCCTTCTAAAAAAAATTGCATATTGTGATAAAGTTCATTATTTTCCATAATGTAATGATAAAAAATAAACTTTCATATATTTTAGATTCATTGCACACCAACTGAAACATTTCAGGTCTTTCATTGTTTTAATACTGATGATTTTGGCATACAGCTCATGAAAACCCAAAATTCCTGTCTCAAAAAATTAGCATATCATGAAAAGGGTCTCTAAACGAGCTATTAACCTAATCATCTGAATCCACTAATTAACTCTAAACACCTGCAAAAGATTCCTGAGGCTTTTAAAAACTCCCAGCCTGTTTCATTACTCAAAACCACAATCATGGGTGAGACTGCCGACCTGAAGGCCATCATTGACACCCTCAAGCAAGAGGGTAAGACACAGAAAGAAATTTCTGAACAAATAGGCTGTTCCCAGAGTGCTGTATCAAGGCACCTCAATGGGAAGTCTGTGGGAAGGAAAAAGTGTGGCAAAAAACGCTGCACAACGAGAAGAGGTGACCGGACCCTGAGGAAGATTGTGGAGAAGGACCGATTCCAGACCTTGGGGGACCTGCGGAAGCAGTGGACTGAGTCTGGAGTAGAAACATCCAGAGCCACCGTGCACAGGCGTGTGCAGGAAATGGGCTACAGGTGCCACATTCCCCAGGTCAAACCACTTTTGAACCAGAAACAGCGGCAGAAGCGCCTGACCTGGGCTACAGAGAAGCAGCACTGGTCTGTTGCTCAGTTTTGCATGTCATTCGGAAATCAAGGTGCCAGAGTCTGGAGGAAGACTGGGGAGAAGGAAATGCCAAAATGCCTGAAGTCCAGTGTCAAGTACCCACAGTCAGTGATGGTCTGGGGTGCCATGTCAGCTGCTGGTGTTGGTGCACTGTGTTTTATCAAGGGCAGGGTCAATGCAGCTAGCTATCAGGAGATTTTGGAGCACTTCATGCTTCCATCTGCTGAAAAGCTTTATGGAGATGAAGATTTCATTTTTCAGCACAACCTGGCACCTGCTCACAGTGCCAAAACCACTGGTAAATGGTTTACTGACTGTAGCAATGTTCAGGGAAGAAGGAGGCGGGAACCGGCGGACAATCAAATTAAAACTTTATTTAAATGAAATAAACAAACAAAATACCTGCCAGCAGTCCCTCACGGAACTGCTGGCTACCGAAAATAAAATATAAATAATACCTGCCAGCAGCCCCTCACGGACGACTGCTGGCTACCAAAATAAAATATCACAAAATACAAACAAAAGCAGGCCTGTTCCTCTCTCGATCATCCACTCCGTCGCTCCCCCTTTATGCCTCCGCTCCTCCGTGAGAGATGCGAGACCGGTGTGCTTCACAGGTGCTGCTCATTAGCAATCGCACCTGCTCGTCCTACTCACCACACTGACCATGGTATTACTGTGCTCAATTGGCCTGCCAGCTCTCCTGACCTGAACCCCAGAGAATCTGTGGGATATTGTGAAGAGAAAGTTGAGAGACGCAAGACCCAATACTCTGGATGAGCTTAAGGCCGCTATCGAAGCATCCTGGGCCTCCATAACACCTCAGCAGTGCCACAGGCTGATTGCCTCCATGCCACGCCGCATTGAAGCAGTCATTTCTGCAAAAGGATTCCCGACCAAGTATTGACAATTGAGTGCATAACAACATAATTATTTGAAGGTTGACTTTTTTTTTGTATTAAAAACACTTATTTTATTGGTCGGATGAAATATGATAATTTTTTGAGACAGGAATGTTGGGTTTTCATGAGCTGTATGCCAAAATCATCCGTATTAAAACAATAAAAGACCTGAAATATTTCAGTTGGTGTGCAATGAATCTAAAATATATGAAAGTTTAATTTTTATCATTACATTATGGAACATAATGAACTTTATCACAATATGCTAATTTTTTTAGAAGGACCTGTATAATGCCTTATTTTGCTTGACCCTTAATTCTATTCAATACCTAAACTAACTTACCAACAACCTTACTAATATTAATAAGCAGTAATTAGGAGCTTATTGAGGCAAAAGTCATATTTAATAGTTAGTAAATATTGAGAATTGGACCCTAATCTAAAATGTATAAATATGAAACCATCAAGTCTGCATTTCTCAACTTATAAGATATTTTAGTTTGAGGCATTCACACCTTTGTCTGAAAGCTAAATCTAAAACAATGTGTTTTTTTAAATAAAGTCTGGACATAATACAATTAAAAAAAATGACGTTATCATTAAGAAATTGTTTAAGCATTATTATAAAATAAAAATGATTCAAAGGATAAGTTTTTCATCTGGGAAAGAGGAAGTCTATTTACCTTTTATAATGTAACAAAAATGATCTTTTCTACTCTCTGCTTTTGAATGTAAAACCTGTTTGTGTATATGCAGAAGAAAAATTAAATGGCAAGATTAGCAAAAACAATTTCATGTCGCATGTTATTAGTATTGCTTAAAGGTAGGGTAGGCAAACACTTTTTGTTAGCAATTGATAATAGAAGTGATCTAAATATTAAAAATATACATATCTTCTGTGGAAATCTCAGGACCAAAAAATTTTCGTCCAATTGTTGCATTCGGTCAGCTCGCGCAGACATCACGTCATCAGCTTGTTCCATGATGTGGCTATGCCGAGTTGTAGACACGACCGACAATCACTGAGCGCTCAACAGCAAGCAACAACAACAAGCTTATGCTGCGCTCACACCATGTCATAATTACCGTATGTAGGTGGCAGGTTTGGGTTGATGTCTTTTATTTTGACATTTTTACTTTCAGTTTGTTACGTCACTTGGTTTAGGTCGGTGTATATTACCTGTTAGTTTGCGTGTGGTTAGCATGTAGGAAGGGGGTGAGTAGCTGGGACGCTCACTTTCTGTTGACCGTTTTCATTTCATTTTATTTTATTTTCATTTAATTGCTTTATGCTTACTTTACTGTCCTCATTCATCATGTTTCTGTCATTTTCAATGTTACAATAAACCACCGGATCCGCAGTGGAAACGCGTCAACTTTATTCCCTCTACTCAGCCTCGGTTACTGGCTGCCGCTATACCGTAATTAAGAGATTGCAACCAGTGACGTTCTACTCTGAGCTGTTTAGACTCGGAAATATGCGTTTCTATGTCAACACTCGAAATGAATCTGCAGCAGTCAGGTGGTACAAGTCCGATCTCTTTAAGTTGTTTACGTTCATTATTATAATAATGTTCTTTGAGACATGAGGTAATTTAACGCAATCTCTCGTGACGCTTTGCAGACTCTGCTCTGTTCAAGCATTTTGAAGGAGGCGTGGCTTTGAAGACGCTCTGAGGGTGGGATCTAATGCTTTCAAATCTCGATGAAAATTAAACAAAAGAAAATTCTGTCATTAATTACTCGCCCTCATGTCGTTCCAAACCTGTAAAGCCTGGAACACACCAAGCCGACGGTCGGCCGTCGGGCAGTTTTTGTGCGTCGGCCGACTGAGTTTCCCCGGTGTGTTCCGCACGGTTCCGTGCCGTCGGCTGAAATTGGTCCTCGTCGGCTTTGTTTCGGCCGATTCGACATGTTGAATCGGTGTCGGGCCGTCGGTGAAAGAGGGAACTCTGATTGGCTGTTCAGCTTAGTGAAAGAGTCATGCACGAGAATAATAGCAAAACAGCGAGCAAAGAAGTCAAAACTCTACAGATAGAAGGCTGTTCTTATGTTACGTCATCTTACCTGGGTGTTCCTTGGCGAATATTTCAATATTAACACGAGCGGAGTGGAATAAAGAAAGTGTTTAGCAAGATTGATATTTAAAACGGTAAGCACGCACTGCTTTGTTTATGGTTTGTGTATCTGCAGCCGACAGCGTCGGTTTCCCCTTTTTGAATGACGAATATAGAGAATATATCTGCAGAAATAGACAGTTGTCTCATTTACACACAGGCACAGAACGCGCATTCTAGCTGACAGTCGGCTGTAGTTCTCTCGGTGCAGGGCCACTGGAAGTAATTGTGAACAGGGGGTGCTGTGATTTTTTTTTTTTTTGACAAAAAAACTGAGCCTATAGGCCTATTTAAAATACATTTTAAAAATAAATACATTAAGATTCACTTCTTTATTGTCATATACACTTCAGTGTACACAGCCAGGGTCTCAGTAGCAGAATAAATGCGCTATTAATCAGAATCAGAATATACTTTAATAATCCCAGGGGGGAATTACTTCCGTTACAACGCAAATATAGGCTACATACAACATATTTACATACAACATATAATATTATAACAACATAATATTAATTAAACTTCACAATAACCCTACAATGCAATCGATTTGGTCAGCTGGCATGAACTTGAGTCACTGCACGTTTATGTCACATGCAACTCTATTAGAGATTTGTGATGCGCAGGTTTCAACCTTGCGGATCAGCTCGTCCACAACTGCATCATCCCGGAGTGTGGCTATTTGTTCTCTCAGCACACCTGTGCATTCCAGTGCACCTTGCGCACTTGCTGTGGCACTCTGTAGGCTTGTGGCAACTGCTTCACAGGGCTCGAACAGGGCATGGCAGCATAAAAGACCGAAATATGTTCTCCCTTTTAAAGCCTGTTTGAAGAGTCCCCCGATCTTTGCTCTGCTGTCCCCCCTGACACTCTTGTCATCCTTCAGCTCGTGCAGTGTAGTCAGGAGAGTGGGGTAAGCTGCAGTGACGCGTTTAATGGACATGTCACGGATACACATCCTTGTCGGGCAAAGGCCTAAGATGTTGACTGCAACCTCATCACAGGCAAAAAACGATTGGTAGAGCTGTTTTCGCTTTGATGACTCTCTTATCACAGATGAGACACCCTGAACAAAGTTCAAAGTATCGGCCACAAGACTCACTTCACGCGCGGCTTCTTGGAGAATCAAATCCAGTGAGTGGTTGCTGCAATGCACGTAAAGTGAGTGCGGGTTTAACTCTTTAAGCCGAGCCTGCACGCCTGAAAAACACCCTGACATATTAGCTGCTCCATCAAAACAAAATCCTGCGATGCGTTCAATGGGGATGTTAAGTCTTAAAAAAATATCCTTGATGCAACTGAAAAGAGTTTCTCCAGTGCTGTCCCGGGCGTTATAAAATCTCAAAAACACAGTGTGAGGCTCCAAGCTGCTGTCAACATATTTCAGACTGCAGGAGAACTGCTCAGTGTTTCTAATGTCAGTTGTACCGTCAGCTGTGAGGCCATAAAATCGGCAGTGCGATGAGCGGGCAACAATTTCCCTCTGGATAGCATGAGCAAACTTTTCAACTATTTCATTTTGTATAGTGTCCGACATCCAGTTGTTTCTTCCTTCTATCCACTTTCTTTCTTCAGGAAGATCATATGTGCGCTCCAGCATCAATTCATAAAGTATTCCTTCGCGTGTTGTGTCGCCCCTGAAGGCAATTCCCTTGCTGCCCAGGAATCGGGTGGTCCTGAAGAGAAGCTCCAAACAGTGTCGGGCAGTAGCCTGCTTTCTGGCATGAGCGCTGGATAAGCGAGCATCTATGGGGACGTCATCCAAAGCGGCCAACTTTTGTATTGACTCGCTGTGCAACTCTGATCTCTCATGCTCATTAAATTTTTCAGTAGCTTTACACCAATTTGAAAAGCCGGCATTCAAGAAGGGGTTGTCTTTCTTAAATTTGTCTCTAGGCATGACCTTTTTTCCGACTGCTTTCAGGCAAACAAAACACAAAATATGATCAGTCTCTTCCACATAATGCAGCCACTGCCATCTAGCAAACCAAGCCGGTGCCACAGAAGGTGAGAACGTTTCATTACCACAACGCCGTGCAGGAAATTTGAAACTGGATGTTGGCTGGAAGGGCTTGTCTAATCCAATCACGCTAGGTTGGATTGCAGGTGCTGGGGCGGCGGACAGTCTCCTCACTCAGGCTGCTCTCCGTTGTCATGGTTGCGGTACTAGTGTTCTTCTTCACTGGTGGTTTTCCAAAAAAATCTGAAATCTGTTTCTGTTCCATATTTCCTCCTCGTTTCTGTCATAAAATGTACTTATTTCTGTAAATGTATTAGTCTGCTGCTGCCATGGAACGAGCGTTTTTTTTTTTTTTGTTGACCGGGAAACCTCGTTACTCGGCAACCGCTAACGTTAACCTGCCTGATGTTGACAACGTAACTTCCGAACTTGTGTTGATTAGGCCTCAAAATAATTTAATTAAAATCCAGAATACACGTAGTTAATAGCCTATGTGTGTCAAAATCATTTCTTAATATTCATAAGGAATTTATAAATTGTGCAAAATATATTTTTTTAAATCTCCCTCTCCCTCTCGCCCAGCGGCCGTGTCTCGGTGTGTTCAAGTGCAGCTTTTTACCCCGACGAGAGGCAACGAGAGGCGACAACACAGTCGGCTTTCATCGGCGCTAGTTCGTCGGCGTCGGCTTGGTGTGTTCCAGGCTGACTTTCGTTCATCTTCTGAACACAAATGAAGATCTTATTGATGAAATCTGAGAGCTTTCTGTCCCCCCATTGACAGTCTATCAAACTGACACTTTGACACTGTTTGAGCTGTTTCAACTGAAAGAAACTTGCTCTGACATATCTTAAAATATGTCATGCCATTGTTTTGTCTCAAGATGCACACCAGTAATGTTTCTCTTCCACATTTTTATAAAAGCTACTTAAATGTCCTAATTAAACTAAGGTCTAATCCTGGCTTAATCTAAGCCTTGTCTGTGAAACCAGGCCTAGGCCTATATTATTTAATTTAGGCTTTTATTCACATTTTACCATTGATCAGCGGAGCAGAGTAATTAATGACAGAATTACAATTTTTGTGTGAACTCTCCCTTTAAGTCAATTACATCACTCAGCAGTTGTAAACCAAAGTTACTTCTGCCCTCTACAGCTGTAAGAAAACTGCAGAAAAACACATTAATTTCGTAGACGTTTTTATTTAAATGATCTACAAATGAGGAAAATATATTTTTTTATGCATTCTCATAGTCTTTGCTGGTAAATGTCATGGTTGGAACTCGTTTTAACTGAAGCATATGCAGGGTTAGTCTCTTAGTGTGTATACTGTCAGATCTTGTCAATCATGAACATACACTCACCGGCCACTTTATTAGGTACACCTGTCCAACTGCTCGTTAACACTTAATTTCTAAGCAGCCAATCACATGGCGGCAACTCAGTGCATTTAGGCATGTAGACATGGTCAAGACAATCTCCTGCAGTTCAAACCGAGCATCAGTATGGGGAAGAAAGTTGATTTGAGTGACTTTGAACGTGGCATGATTGTTGGTGCCAGAAGGGCTGGTCTGAGTATTTCAGAAACTGCTAATCTACTGGGATTTTCACGCACAACCATCTCTAGGGTTTACAGAGAATGATCCGAAAAAGAAAAAACATCCAGTGAGCGGCAGTTCTGTGGGCGGAAATGCCTTGTTGATGCCAGAGGTCAGAGGAGAATGGCCAGACTGGTTCGAGCTGATAGAAGGGCAACAGTGACTGAAATAACCACTCGTTACAACCGAGGTATGCAGCAAAGCATTTGTGAAGCCACAACACGCACAACCTTGAGGCGGATGGGCTACAACAGCAGAAGACTCCACCGGGTACCACTCATCTCCACTACAAATAGGAAAAAGAGGCTACAATTTGCAAGAGCTCACCAAAATTGAACAGTTGAAGACTGGAAAAATGTTGCCTGGTCTGATGAGTCTCGATTTCTGTTGAGACATTCAGATGTTAGAGTCAGAATTTGGCGTAAACAGAATGAGAACATGGAACCATCATGCCTTGTTACCACTGTGCAGGCTGGTGGTGGTGGTGTAATGGTGTGGGGGATGTTTTCCTGGCACACTTTAGGCCCCTTAGTGCCAATTGGGCATCGTTTAAATGCCACGGCCTACCTGAGCATTGTTTCTGACCATGTCCATCCCTTTATGGCCACCATGTACCCATCCTCTGATGGCTACTTCCACCATGTCACAAAGCTCTAATCATTTCAAATTGGTTTCTTGAACATGACAATGAGTTCACTGTACTAAAATGGCCTCCACAGTCACCAGATCTCAACCCAATAGAGCATCTTTGGGATGTGGTGGAACGGGAGATTCGCATCATGGATGTGCAGCCGACAAATCTGCGGCAACTGTGTGATGCCATCATGTCAATATGGACCAAACTCCCTGAGGAATGCTTCCAGCACCTTGTTGAATCTATGCCACGAAGAATTGAGGCAGTTCTGAAGGCAAAAGGGGGTCCAACCCGTTACTAGCATGGGGTACCTAATAAAGTGGCCGGTGAGTGTATACAGGTCACCCTAAAGGACCACGAGTTGCCTTCTATAGGCTAGTTTTGTTGTAAAAAAAAAAAATAGAATTTGATATTTGCTGTATTCATAATGATGAATTCTGCAGACTGTAAAGTTACTGGTGAAACACACACCTAGCTTTGCTTTTTCACTTTTACCACAAACACACACAAGTATCCCATACTTTCAATTATTACTTCATTATGGACCCAGTTCACGTCGGCCGTTTCTCACGGACACAAACCTGTCAGTTCTGACTTTAGTCAGTGGATGTAGGGTTGGCTAATACCTCTTAAAGGTGCAATGTGTAAACGTTTTGAGTATCTATTAACCTGTTAAGCTTCAAGCCCATTTTTGAAAAATCCCCAGATATGGCATTCCCAAACTGAAACAGATACAGTTCATGAACCCTTTGTACTAAAAGCACAAGTAAGATCTCATTTGAAAGCTGACACCTGGAAGTTTATTGTAAATGTAGAATTAATTATTATCATAATGAAAAAAATAGTTATAAATAGCTTCAAAGTTTTGTAAAGTTATTATACATTTCTTTTTATGAAACATCTTCATGAAAATAAAATTGAAGTTGGCATTGTAGCAATCTAGAAATGCACTGCAGCTAAAGCCACATGTCTGGCCATGTTATATTTAAAATTTGAAGATGATAAGTCTAAAACTCTGTATTTAGTTCAATGTTTTTCAAGATCATGTCATATGACTTTATTTTGATTAGACTGGTGTTTATTGTTTTCTTATAAGCATCTATTCAGTCTATTGCCTCTATTGTTTTGTGATGCAAAAACGAGCCCCATTCAGTCTCAGTCTCCCCTGCACATATTCACACCTCTCCAGCCAGTTTATTGCTCTAAATATGCTTTTCTTTTGTCTGCATTATAATCACTAACGACTAGCAATTCACACTGTTTCAATCCCTCATTTATTTTATAAAAGTTCTCACTTCACAGTGAAACTGTATCAAATGCCCTTTTTGAAAAACGAAACATTTCAGTAAGCATTCTTATTTAGAAAAAAATCATAAAAATTACACCGAAGTAAGGTAGCAGGTGCTCAGTACTAGCTAGCATGTTAGCTTAGCACACCATCAATACACGACAATTTATGAGAATAAAACTATGTTTGTTCTCCAAACTTACTTTATAGCGCAAGTCGAGTGTTTTAAATAACTTTCTGTAATCTGATTTGGCTTCAGATAAAAAAATCAGATAGAAAATATATTATTTTATTGTATTCTGCACAATTTGAAAGTCTATCTCGATTAGCATTACATTATACATATAATCAATTATTATGAAAATACCTGACATGACTCGAAGAACACAGGTAAATCAAATATCATTGCAATCATGTTTATTGTCTTCAAAACATCTTTATCTGCACTTTACAGCGATCTCGGATAGCTTTGTTGTGGCAGGACTTCCTGAATGTCACATGATTATGGCTCTTCTTCATGTGATCCATATATTATGGACTTCTGTTCAAACAGCGCCCTCACTTTCAGGATGAATTGATAACACAGTACAGAGTATACAGCGCTCAAAATGATTACATCGACGCATTTGGGTATAAATTCAATAAATATTATTCCTGTCTATAGAAGTCTAATGTAAAGCTATGAGAATCTATCAATATTTCTCCAAATCTGCACATGTTTGAGCTAAAAGCCCTGAGGGACGTTGTTTTGTGAATCGCTGTCATGACGATCGCACGGGAGTTTTTTTCTGAATGAGACCGGCTGAGGCTCATAATTCATATTAAAGGTAACGACTCATTTTTTAATTTCATAACTCCTGACACAAATTAAGACATAACTGTCACTATAAGTTTCTCAGAATACAATAGTGGTCAAATACTGAATCTTGAGTCTTATATCTTTTTAATGATGTATAGTTTGTCAAGGTATAACATTAAATCTGATAGTATATTTGAACTAAATAAATAAAAAAACGCTTCAGTGCGCCGACGCTCTGGAGACGGTTAAGAGGTTAACAGAAATGCAATATGACATCCATAACTATGTTTTCAGTGATGTATAAAGAACTTACTTAATAAACCGTAATGTTTTTATTACCTTAGAATGAGGCATTTATATCTACATAACCGCGGGCACCCCCTTGAAGGTCGACATATTGTGACGTCATGTTTCTACCGTAGCCGACAGCGAACACACAGCGCTACAGACCGCGTTTCGTCACTACCTTGAAAGAGAAGCCGCAGAAACCTAGAAGCTAGCCATAAACACCGTGAGTAGTGACTTTTCCCTTGTCAGTGGTGTAAAATATGTAGTTGGACTGTTTCATGTAACTTAGTTCTTCTCCCTCGCTGTGTTATGGCTTTGCTATGTGGGGATAAATGTGCTGGTTACGTTCGTGAGACAGCTGATGATTAGTACTCTTGTCTTGTCATTGACCGTAAACAGTAACGTTACAGGAATCACCAACCCGTCGATCGTGGTCGACAAGTCGATCAAGGAAGCATTTTAAGTCGATCGCGAAGAGTTTTCAGAATCAGAGAAAAAAAGCCTATTGTGTTTAGTAAGTGGTGTCTAGGGGATGCGGAGGCGCGCGCACTGTTACAATCGTGTCATTTTTGCCGCACGCACCTTTGCGCTCATGCGGACGCGTCGAGTTTAAACAAGGCTTTACGCTTTAACCAGCTCAGCCACAGTAACAGCTCATATTAGCCAGCTAAACTTTTACTACCCTGTTAGAAAAAATATATAGTTGCTTAGTTTCATGTGGTTCTTCTCCCTCGCTGTATATTATGGGTTTGCTATGTGGGGAGAAATGTGCTGGTTACGTTTGTGTGACAATCAGCTGATTACTATTATTATATTATATATTAAGACCCTTGATCCTCACCTGACTATGGCTTTGTAAACTTTATCCATGATGTGGTTTATAATGGACTGTGGTACAGAAACAGTGACAATGTTACACACTCTTGGCTTACTCTGGCTATTCTCTGCTTTCTCAGACGACGATATGTTTGTCCCGTTTTAGCCACCGTAGCTTCTTCAAAAGGGAGGGGTGAGCAGTGGGCTGAGCCATTAGTGCAACTCGCAACCGAACCACTAGATGTCGCTAAAAATCACACACTGCACCTTTAAGTCGGTTGCCTACTGCTCAGTCGTACAAAAAAGTGTAGTTTATTTTAGCCACTTCCATACAACTTGCTTTATAATATTGCTTTTAAATCAAATTCAGTGTTCAAAAATATCAATTAAGAATCAAATGATTAAATACTCTCAGGCAGAATTTGCTCTGTTAAACCATAATAGGATTTATACAATATAGCACATTGCTCTGGATAAAAGAAACATTGGAAATTCATTCAACTTGTGAAAGTATACATTTATTTACTTTTTCTATATAACACATTTACAAAATTCTCATGTTTTACATAAGGGTGAGCAGCTAAACAGCAAAAGAAGAAACTTCATTGTGCTTCCAAGGATGTCGTGCAGGAGCTGGGTTGGGGTTTTTACTTCACTTTATTTTCAAAAAAGTAGTTTTTCAGAAACAAGGCCTATGTTATATAATGTAGCAAAAGTTATCATTAAGAAATTAATTACATAATACCAAATAATGTTGTATCAAAATATAAAAGGAAAAAAAAACACACACAAATAATTACATTTTGAAGAAGTAAACCGGCCTATTGCACACATTGTGAGCTCAGGAAGTGGCCATTTTCATTGTTTCCAGTGGCACAGCATTGATTAACTTTGCAACATTTCAACACGTGTCATTTGTTCTTTATGTACACATAGCCTATGGTTTGGGCTTGGTGTAACTGTTGTGGTATGATGGCGTCACACTAGAAACTATTTCTGCAAGACTTTTTTTTTCTGTACTTCCAGATTGACATCTTGATATTCTCCTTTAGAATATTCTGAGATTATCTAGAACTATATAGTGAAGCATAGTAGAGGATTAGATAGTTAGAAATCAAAACTGGGACATACATATATGATAATTATGGGAAATTGGGACAAATAGTGTATTTGGACTTTTGGCAATATATTTCTTTTATTTATTTATTTATTTATTTCAAGCAAAATAGTGTGACAACAGAAAAGATACACAATAATAACAAATTATACACGTATGTTTGAAAATGAGTGGGAAGAAGTAAAACTTATTAAACCCCACCCCAATCTATAAAAGAATTTATACAAACAAATAAAGGCTGCTTCCTTCAGCAATAATCTCAAAGAGAAAATAATATATAAAAAGAATAATAATAATAGTAATAATAATACCTCATTTAGAAACAGTGGTTGCACAGGTCAAAACCAAACATACCATACATATTAATAATATACAGATATTTCCACAGGTAACAATGATTATCCACAGGTAACAATGATTATCAAATACCAACAATGGTAGACGAAATACCACAAGGGTACATAACAATGATTATCAAATACCAACAATGGTAGACGAAATACCACAAGGGTACATAACAATGATTATCAAATACCAACAATGGTAGACGAAATACCACAAGGGTACATAACAATGATTATCAAATACCAACAATGGTAGACGAAATACCACAAGGGTACATAACAATGATTATCGAATACCAACAATGGTAGATGGAATACCACAAGAGTACATAATGACGAACAACTACCAACAATGGTAGACGGAATACCACAAGGGTAAATAAATAACAACTAATCCAACAATCCACACAACATGAAACAATCAAACCTCATTGTCATTGTAATGGAACCAGACCTTTCGTTTGTAAAGACGTTTGAAATTGTGAATGCCTTGACACTGCTTTAATTCAAGCCCCAGATTATTCCACAAAGTAACCCCACAAACAGACATAGAGAAACTCCTCCTGGTGGAACCCGCCATTGGGACCACAAAGTTTCCAAATCCTCTCAAACTCTACGACTGCTCCTTATGAGAAAACATATTTTGAATGTTCACAGGTAATAAATAGTGATACGCTTTGAACATGAACTGTGCATTATATAATTTTACAAGATCCTTCATTTTTAATAGCTTTGATTTGAGAAAGAGAGGATTTGTGTGTTCGAAATAGGCGGCCTTGTGTATAATTCGTATAGCTCTTTTCTGTAGCAAAAAAAGTGACTGTATTACATTTTTGTAATTATTGCCCCATACCTCTACACAGTAGGTTAGATATGGCTGTATTAAAGCACAATACAGGGTATGGAGTGCATTATAATCAAGGATATGCTTAACTCTACTTATTATGGCAAGGCTTTTGGAGACTTTAGTTGTTATATGTCTGATGTGGGCGTTCCAACTTAGCTTGTTGTCTATCGTTACACCTAAATTTTTTATTTCCTGAACATTTTCAATGTGTACTCCATCTATCTCAACCATTTTCTGCGAATCAGCTTGATACTTTCCAAAAAACATCACTTTGGATTTATCTAGGTTTAATGATAATTTATTACTTTCCATCCATTTTTTAAATTTACTTAGTTCTTTGTTTATAACGCTAATCAGTCGCTCCAAACTATCGTTACTATAGAAAATATTTGTATCATCAGCGTACAATACACATTTAACCAATTGAGAAACATTGAAAATATCATCAATATATAAATTAAATAATTTGGGGCCCAATACTGACCCCTGCGGGACACCACAAGCAATGTCAAGACATCCAGAAGAAAACTCACCCATTTGAACAAACTGTACTCTGTCGCTCAGATAACTTTTCACCCATTTCCCAGCAACTCCCCGTATTCCATATCGTTCTAATTTCTTAAGTAATATATCATGATTAATGGTATCAAAAGCTTTTTTGAAATCTATAAAAATTCCTATTGCATGTTTTTTGTTTGTTAGAGCCTTCGATATTTCTTCTGTGGCGTCAATTATGGCCATCGAAGTAGATCGGTTGGGTCTGAACCCATATTGTCCTTCATTAATTAGCTTATGCTTATATGTAAAAATTTCTAACCGTTTGTCAAAAACCTTTTCAAGGATTTTTGAAAACTGGGGAAGGAGAGAAATGGGTCTGTAATTAGTAAAGTGATTCCTATTTCCATTTTTGAACAATGGTATAACCTTAGCAATTTTCATTTTTCTTGGCACACAGCCGTTTTTAAGCGACAGGTTACAGATATGTGTTAGAGGCTTTATGATACTATTAATTGTCTTTTTTATTAGTACCATATCGATGGAGTGACAGTCTTTAGAGAACTTGTTTTTGGATTTTTGAACAATATTCATTATTTCACACACTCACTGACAGGAGAGAGGAAAATAGTACAGTCATTTCTTTCAGTGTTCAACTTCAATTCTTGGTTAGGAATTTTAGCTGCTAAATCAGGACCAACATTTACAAAGAAATTATTGAAATCATTTACTAATTTATTCATATCAATGTTTTCTCCATTAGAGTCAACAAAATATTCTGGATAATCCGTTATATTCGATCCTTGCTTAATAACACTATTTAATACTGCCCAGGTTCTTTTTATGTTAGTTTTATTAGCAATTAATAGTTTTTCATAATAATGTTTTTTCGCCATTCTCATTATAGCTGTCAATTTATTTTTGTACAGCTTGTATCTGTCCTCAGCTTCTTTGGTTTTCGATTTAACAAACAATTTATAAAGGTTATTTTTTTTCTTACATGCATTCTGCAGGCCTTTTGAAATCCAAGGGCATTTTAGATTTTTTTTCGGTTTACTAAATATTCTGATGGGACAGTGCTTGTTGTACAAGGAAGTAAATATTTCTATAAAATTATTGTAAGCCACATCAGTCTGCATCTCTCCATAAATAGTATTCCAATCTTGTAACCTTAATTCTTCATTAAATAAATTAATAGCTTCCTCAGTTCGTACTCGTCTATAGTTCACATTGCAAGTTTTAATATGTTTAGAAACATTACAGTCATATATAGTAAAGACTGGTAAGTGGTCAGTGATATCACAGATCAATAGACCATTAACTGTTTTGTTTAAAAGGTTGTTAGTAAAGATGTTATCAATTAAAGTTGCACTGTGAGAGGTAATCCTACTAGGCTTTGTGATGGATGGAAATAAGGACATACTATACATCCTATCAACAAATTCACAGGTAGGTTTGTGGTTGTTTGAGTTCAGAAGGTCAATATTGAAGTCCCCACATACAAATAAGGGCTTATTTATATCTTCAGAAAACAATTTCACCATCCATTCATTGAATAAGTCTACACTTGATCCAGGTGACCTATAGACACAGCTTATAATAATATTCTTTTGCTTTTCATTTTTTAGTTCAATAGTTACACACTCCAGGACATTATCAAGTGCTATTGACAGGCTATTTACTATTGAAAAATGTATTGTTTTATGGACATACAGTGCAACGCCACCTCCCGTCTTGTTTTGTCTGTTGATGTAGTTGAGGGCATAGTCATTTATTTCAAAGTTGATTCCTTTGTCATCTTTAAACCAAGTTTCGGATATTGCTATGACACTAAAAGGATGAATAAATGACTCTAAGTAATCACGTATTTCACTGTAATTGGATACACTGTAATATACAGATAATTATATATAAATTTACGATTTGTCATATTCATTTCCCAGTTCTTGAAAAACCACATCCATTTTTTTGCGACATTGTATTTTGTATGTGTGTATTAGTTAATGTATCATCAATTAACCTGCAATTCATATTCTAATTCATGCAATTTATCGTTATGATCTTCATGTAAAAAACATTTGTGTAATATAACATACAGCTTCTGCCCACTGATGTAGACAGAAATGAAAGCTACAGCAGTAAGTGAAGCATTTATTGTTATATTAATTCATTTAGAAGACATTTTTATCTAAACATACAAATAAGGAATGTTACAGCATAAGCAATTCATCCTAATGTGAAAATAAAATTGCTGCAATACACAGTTTTAAAATTGCATCACTTAAATTATAATAGAAAATCTCAACAAATTAATCAAATTAATCAAATTACATAGGCTATCAGTAAGAATGCTTGAGTCTGTTATATTGAAGCACAGACATGTGGTCCTAGAAACGTTCTATCTGAAGTCTTAAGTTAAGATCTGCCAAGTTATTTTAGGATTTTTCTCAAATAAAACTGAAGCTGAAGACTGATCAAATCTAATCCTGAACACAAACTCATCAGAAACACAATAATAGCATTGCATGTCAAAATGATATCTCACACCAACTGGTGTGAGATTTGAACATAGAAACTAGGGATGCACCGAATCCAGATTTGTGGGGTTCGGCCGAATACCGAATCCACTGGTTAAGATTCTGCCGAATCCGAAACCGAATACCGAATCCTACTCTCATCCTCAGTCCATTAACACAGTAAACACATTAATGAAGTAAACAAAGTGGATTTTTAATTTTATTTTATTACTGTAAATAATAAACACTACTTTTACTTTTATAACTGTAAAAAAAAAAAAAAAAAAAAAAAAAAAAAAAAAAGCAACATTATATGCATTTTAACAGCGGCGATGTTGTGTAGCCTATTTAGAGTCCTTGACTCCTTGCCACCATGAGACAAATCGGCATTGCAAATTGAACATGTAGCTCGACTTGAATTGCCTTCTTTCACTGAAAGTACTGCCAAACAACACTTTTTCTGCTCACGAGTTCCATTTTCACTTTCTCACAGCCTACTGCATTCGAACGGTCCACCTACTGTAGCGAGTGGAAATAAGGTGTGTCCCCTTTAAGAACTGCGCGCCGTATGTGTCGTGCGCCTCGAACACATGCCCATGTATGCGGGTTATTTCTGTTTGATGCTCATTTTTACCTTATTTTGTTAAGTAACGCTGTGGACGGTAGAACGTGTGACAGACAGTTACACAAGTTCGATTGTGGAATAAAGTGCGAGTTGTGAGATGCCAATCGCCTCCGTGAGTCTGTCTGGCCTCTGCAATAACTACTTGTTCGACTTGAACCGGCGCTGCATAGACAGATGAGTTTATGACATCAAAGTCCCGCGAGAGCAATTCAAAAGCATAAGGAGCCGTCTGCTCTCTATTCGTTCACGCGGTACTTTGATGTCATTCACTGATCGGTGACTTCGACGTAGCGCGCGTAGTGCAAGCCTAGGGTTCGGTTCGGTGGAAAAAAATTCTGAGGTTCGGCAGAAACCGAACCCCGTTAAAAAGCCCAATATTCGGCCGAATCCGAATCCGAATCCTGGATTCGGTGCATCCCTAATAGAAACACATGCAGGGAACTATATTGAGATCTGTAGGCATATGTAATGCCATTATTGTCATCAGAAATAAGATTGAGGAAGAGAAACTTGCATCTTCAGCTCAGAAAACCACGGCTGCATGTTAGTCTTTGAGCTTCTTGTAGGGAAATAACGAATGGAAATTAATTGCATAACAAAGCATTTCAGAGATGCTCTCAGAGAGGCTCACATTGAGTATGCATTTTCACTATTTTCATTTATAGATTTTGATCTGACTGTGAGTAACAGGTAAACACACTCCTTTATTTGCTCCTGATGGTGGTCACGATCACTGCCACAGTCATGATGACGAGACCAATAGCAATGGAGGAGGAAAAGCAGATGTAGAATAAAGATACTCCTTCCTCATGATGATCTGTGTAAGTCTCACTGCGACGGTTCACCGCAGAATTAATCTCGTGCACACAGGTGAAGGAAACAGGTGAACTCACTTTCACATCAAACACACACTTTTCATTTGAATAACACAGTGGGTCCTTCAGTGTGTAGTTGTGTTCACCCTCCACTGACAGCTGGAAAGAGCTCTTAGTGAACCTCCTGCCAAATGAACACATCACTATCACATGCTCTCTGTCCTGCATCTGCCCATACACTGTGATGTTGGGCTCTGGGGCATCTGAAATAACACACACCAACATGAGTTAAGGTTAAAAACAGCATAAAGACTGTTCATATTAAATATGTGTTTAATGGCATCTTTTTACTAAGTACTATGATGAATAAAGGCAAGTATCATCACTGCTACTGATGTCAATATTAAACAGATTTTGAGTCCCGAATTTAGTTCTCTTTGGCCTCCTTTGTACACTCACCTAAAGGATTATTAGGAACACCATACTAATACTGTGTTTGACCCCCTTTCGCCTTCAGAACTGCCTTAATTCTACGTGGCATTGATTCAATAAGGTGCTGAAAGCATTCTTTAGAAATGTTGGCCCATATTGATAGGATAGCATCTTGCAGTTGATGGAGATTTGTGGGATGCACACAAATAATGCTGGAAGCATTCCTCAGGGAGTTTGGTCCATATTGACATGATGGCATCACACAGTTGCCGCAGATTTGTCGGCTGCACATCCATGATGCGAATCTCCCGTTCCACCACATCCCAAAGATGCTCTATTGGGTTGAGATCTGGTGACTGTGGGGGCCATTTTAGTACAGTGAACTCATTGTCATGTTCAAGAAACCAATTTGAAATGATTCGAGCTTTGTGACATGGTGCATTATCCTGCTGGAAGTAGCCATCAGAGGATGGGTACATGGTGGCCATAAAGGGATGGACATGGTCAGAAACAATGCTCAGGTAGGCCGTGGCATTTAAAGGATGCCCAATTGGCACTAAGGGGCCTAAAGTGTGCCAAGAAAACATCCCCCACACCATTACACCACCACCACCAGCCTGCACAGTGGTAACAAGGCATGATGGATCCATGTTCTCATTCTGTTTACGCCAAATTCTGACTCTACCATCTGAATGTCTCAACAGAAATCGAGACTCATCAGACCTGGGCAACATTTTTCCAGTCTTCAACTGTCCAATTTTGGTGAGCTCTTGCAAATTGTAGCCTCTTTTTCCTATTTGTAGTGGAGATGAGTGGTACCCGGTGGGGTCTTCTGCTGTTGTAGCCCATCCGCCTCAAGGTTGTGCGTGTTGTGGCTTCACAAATGCTTTGCTGCATACCTCGGTTGTAACGAGTGGTTATTTCAGTCAAAGTTGCTCTTCTATCAGCTTGAATCAGTCGGCCCATTCTCCTCTGACCTCTAGCATCAACAAGGCATTTTCGCCCACAGGACTGCCGCATATTGGATGTTTTTCCCTTTTCACACCATTCTTTGTAAACCCTAGAAATGGTTGTGCGTGAAAATCCCAGTAACTGAGCAGATTGTGAAATACTCAGACCGGCCCGTCTGGCACCAACAACCATGCCACGCTCAAAATTGCTTAAATCACCTTTCTTTCCCATTCTGACATTCAGTTTGGAGTTCAGGAGATTGTCTTGACCAGGACCACACCCCTAAATGCATTGAAGCAACTGCCATGTGATTGGTTGATTAGATAATTGCATTAATGAGAAATTGAACAGGTGTTCCTAATAATTCTTTAGGTGAGTGTATATATATATAACGATTCTCTGTAAAAAAAAAAAAAAAGAAGCTAATCGTACTGTTTTCCACCGACGGTTCGGCATGCATTTGCACCACAGTTAATCTCAAATCTGACGGCGCATCTACTGTATAATATGGTTTGGTGAAAAAACAACAACGCGTAAAACAGACAGACAGGCTGCATCCGAAATCGCAATTGTGTTTTTTTATGCAAGTAAATTCCATAGAGAGAAACTTTCTAATGACTTAACTCACACAGGGAGTGTTTGCCATTCCATTGACAGGATCTGATGGGGGGAAATAACACTAATGGAAACAATAGGTGCTTCACACCTTCAGTGCTTTGCCCTTAATTATGTCACTAATTTGAATCCATCATACCTATCTATCCCTGCTATGTAGAAAAAGTTTTTCCCCAAATGCAACACATTTCTCTAAACTAAATTCAATACTGTCAAAACAATTAAGGCATTGTTTAAAACAGGCTTACATCACCGCAAATTATCCACTACTTTGATTCAGCTAACTTTATTAAAAATAAATATTATGAATGCTTGTTTTATCTTATTTGAAATCATTGTATGTCATCTTGAGGTTGAGTTTGGTTTAGAACCACTTCTATAGAAAGTGTCTATGGTGCTCATTAAGTAATAAATAGAGAGGTTTCTGTAGTGAATAGTTGTGTTGTCTTACTTATTGGGTGGCAGAGGCCCCACTCTTCCTTTTCGAAATCACTTTCTGTGGAACACCACAGCTGACCATCAGCCCTGCCATCCACAGTGCACTCGGCGTACACATCTCCATTAAACTTAAAAGGGAAATAGCATGGTTTCCCATTAGGATTACTAGCCATCTCTTCAGAACATAGAGAAATGAAACAGGGAAATTAATACATATTGGATATTAATTTAACATTTTGGCAGCCATTATTATAAAGGTTTTAATGGCTGTTAGGTGGATGTTTGGTGGTCATACCTTGATATCCACGAGAACACAAATTTTCGTTGGTCCCATAAATCAGCCAGCGACTCCAAACACCTGCTTCATTAAACAGCATCACATTTGGCTCAACAAAATCTCCATAGTTCAAGTGCAGTGGATGTCCCTTCAATACAAGCAAGGTCTCATCTTTACACTCCCAGGTTTGTCCGGGGTTAGATTCATTGCAGGGCAGAAGGATAACTTTGAACCTGTCTTCGATCTTCTCTGCCCCCAAACAGAGACTAAAAGCGAGGCTGATGATTCGTGAAGAGGAAATCCATTGGAAACGCTGAGCTGTGAAAGATGCGTCGCACGGCGCAGTCAGCACTACAGTAGCACTCGCGGCATACACACATTTGTTGTGGTCCTTGTTGTAGATAAGGAAGGAGCTGGTACTGTCTGAATATATGAAACATTATATCAGACACTGTAATAGGCAGCACATACCATTATGAGATCAAGTTGAGAAAAATGTCTAGGCTACTAATTAAATGTAACACGGGTGGTTTCCGGAGTAGACGCTGCTTCATAATGGAAAGAATTGGAACATGTCTTTCATGCAAAGGCTGATGTCTCAATACAATCTCAATACAAATGTTTTAGCATTTATTTGTTCATTAAATTACACATACATCATGGCCTTTGTGTATTTGTGAATTATAAGCATTATAAGAAGTGTGTGCACTCTTCCGGTGCATGTGTGAATCTATTGCACATAAGCTATTTCTGGATTCTCCTGTGCATTTGTGGATCTGTGTGCATCTATGATCATGTTTTCACTCAATGTACAGTATGTCCTCATCAACTGTATCAAAATATCTATTTTGAGTTGATAAAGTTGCATGTATGTACTACTGATAGATAACAGTTACAGTAACGGTTTCTGTTCAGGTTTTTCAAAGTTCGTCTTCATTTTAAATAGTGCCAAAAAAAGAATGCTGGCAGTAAAATATGTAGATTAAAGTCATTGGATGATGCACCTGTCATTGAAAGGTACTCAGGGTCACATGTTTTAGATGGCATTGTAAAAAGTAAAAAAGAAAAAAAAGACTTCTATTCTTGCACTTTAAAATATTTTTCAAATGAATGCGGACAGAAAAATGTATAGATTAAAGTCATTAAGATAAAATATATAAAAAATCTCAAACTTAACAACAATTCTATGCACTCCTATCTTTACAGTAGATAAATAAAATGTGATCTACTTACTGAAAACTGACCAAAGGACCAATAAAAGGACATAAAGCAGGTTCATTCTTGATGCAGTGTGGTCCAGGCAGACGAGCAAATGATGTCAGAGGTCAAATTTAAATAAGGAATATCAAATTTTAAAATATAAAATTACAATGACAAATGAATGAATCAAGTAAATATGAAAACTGAAATAGCAAAAAAAAAAATCTAAGTAATAATATCCAGAGTATTGTATCTAACAGATGCAGTTTGTGAAGATCAGAGTATAGAGAAAGAAGGGCTCAAAAGGATTGAGATATCTGCAGAATGCAAGGAGAGAAAAAGGCACAGTGTCTTCTCAATCTAAACATTTTATATGCTGTGCTTACGTAACAGGAAGGAATTGGGAAATATATTGAAATTCTTTGTGCTGCTCTTGCAACTAGGACTGCACGAGATTGGAAATGACATTGCAATATTTTGTTTTTCTGAAATATATATTGCAATATCAAAAACAACTTCACCAGATGAATTGCTTTATTTGTAAAGAATTGATCGTTGTAGAATGATTGGGGGTATTTTGTAAAGGAGTGAATCTCCGTAGAAAATAATGAACAAATTACAACCATAGATAAATACAATAGAACAAAGATACAAATGAAATAAACATTGCTTTTATGCAAGACTAACAGTATTCAGGTACAAAAATTGAATAATCAAATGTAAAATAACACTGCATTCTTCACTGTATAAATTAAATATAATTAATCTTTGTTAAAGCTACAAAAGGGATTTCCTGTATTTTGTTGTTTGATTAACATTAATGACACAGACAGCACCAAGAATATTAGGCTGCTGTCACTTTAACACTGAATGCACGGGTCCAATATAATGATACGCATTCCGTTTTCTTTCTCAATTTTTTACATTCACGTAAGCCATAAGCGACTGTGTTTACGAGGATACTCACCGAAACTGGCATTTTGACATAATTTTGCATGTATGTGTCCTTTCAAGCACGAATGGACACGGAAGAGAAAGGAATTCGTTGTTCAGGTAGGACAGGTTCATAATTAAGTTCTCTTTCGCATCTTCTTGTGCTAGATTGGTTTAAAATCATTTAAATGTTTAAACTGACAGAACCTAAAGCACATACAAATGATGAACTTTTGCTCTATGATGGTTAAACTTTGCAATCAATCCGAGAATCACATGCGTTTCGAAACGTGGTGCCTGGTCAGTACGGATCAACTGATGATCCCCATAGGCCGTATGTAGCCCCGCCCCTTTTCAGCGCTGCGCTCCTTGTGTTCTGTCTTCCGGTTTGTATTTCCACAGCATGAAGGTAAGATCTTACGGATTTATGAATGAACCGCTCATTTTAAAATCATCCGGTATTGTTATGATATCCGCTTCAAACATTACAATTCTCATGGTAACTTTCGTTAACTCTACAATAAGTAAATCCACTTCACCAGCTAATTACTCTTTGACAGCGATGCCAAATATACAGAGCTACAGCAAAAAACGGAAGTTCAAAGACAAAATTCTAAAGATGTCTGCGAGCTTGTTTCTCTGGCACATAAAGTCTTACTTGACATCGCACATCCTGTGATGTGTCTATCGCGGATGCGCACATTGCGATATCGATGCTAAAACAATATATCGTGCACGTGCAGCCCTACTTGCAAACATTTAAGACCATGTGTAGCCTACCTCAGCAGGTCTTATTAGGTCACCATGTTCCTTGTAAGCAGGGGCGGAGCTAGACTCTCAGAACAGTGGGGGCGGAGCTTCACCATGGGGCCCTCTGCTATAAGTCATTTTAAAATTAAAACCGTAAAAAAACCCCGTAAAATATCTGATGAATGCATATGTAATAATGTAGAGATGGAACTCTGGATTGTTCAGATAGTGCTTGAAGACTGGTGACTCCGGTAAGAGAGTAAGGGCTCGGAGAGTTACATTCAAAACTTTAATCTGCTGGGCACATAAATAACATGGATATATGTGTGTGTGTGTGGTCTGAAACAAAGGATAATAGTACAAATTAGACATAAAATAATATTACAGTCATTGTTAAATTGCTACAGATATTATCATACTGAACATAAGATAAACAGTCAAGTAATTCCACAATTAGAATAGTGTAGCATGTCAGATAACCGTAAATGGCAACAGATTAACATTTAAATGTCAATTTGACAACACATTATAACATTGTCTGACGAACTAGCACGTTAGCTTTCTGACATAGATTATCGAATAACATTATCTGGTGCACATACAAACTCGCAAGATTAATACACCATCATAATAATATCAACAACATTATTATCGTGCACGTTTCTACATGAAATAAGAAATAAACTCACTTTTCTGCACGAACGCACACAGCTTTGAAGTTTACATGATCATCGTGACCCAGCGCGTGTGGTGTATAAAGCGCATGATCTTAAAGGGGACGTTGTATAGTTATCAGTAAAGTGAAAGACATGTGCCCTCTAGTGTTGAAACATGAAAGTGCAGTTAAAGGGATAGACTTTTCTACATTGCCGCCCCAAATTTAGTATCTAAATTTGTAATTAGTTAGGAAAGTCTAAATGTCCGTTACTATTCTCTTCCTCATCTTCCCATGATGGCAGCTTAACTAAACGGGCAACAGGTCGGAGATAAGTTCGCCCTTTCACTTGCACTTCTGCTGTGCGTACACGATTATCCGCTCCTGCATAGGTTCTAGTCACTCTGCCTATAGGCCACAAGGCTCGGGGCAATTGAGGATCGACTATCATGATGATCTGACCTTCACTTAAATTGGCATTGTCCTTCTGCCATTTTTGCCGGGGCTGCAGGCTTGGTAAATAATGCCTAATGAAGTTAACCCAAAAGTGATCAGCTAGAATTTGGCTGTGTCGCCATTGTCGTCTCCCTAACAGATCACTAGAAGAGTAGATTGCTTGTGGGAGTGATGCATCACGACGGCCCATTAGCAATAGATTTGGTGTGACTGGGTCCGGATCGGCAACATCTGATGAGACGTATCCGAGTGGCTTAGAGTTGATAATTCCCTCAACTTCCACTAACACTGTACGCAAGACTGCTTCAGTTACTGTTCGATTGCCCAAGACTACCTGGAGAGCAGTTTTAACTGATCGTATCTCTCGCTCCCAGGTCCCTCCAAAGTGTGGCGCATTCGGAGGGTTAAACTGAAAAGCAATTTCCTGGCGTGCTAGATGTTCTTTAAGTGGAACCTCTAACGAAGCAAAGGCCTTCTGGAGTTCAGTAGCTCCTCCTCGGAAGTTAGTACCTCTATCTGCCAGTATCTCAAATGGCTTACCACGACGTGACACAAATCGTCTTAATGCCATCAGAAAAGCATCCCTGTCCTTGCTCTCTAAGAGATCAAGATGTATGCAACGCGTTGTCATACATTTGAATATAATGCCCCAGCGTTTCTCAGTGCGTCTACCCAGTTTAATTGTGAACGGTCCGAAGCAGTCTACACCAGTGGACCAGAAAGGTGGTTTGTATAGCCGAAGTCGAGATGGGGGCAAGTCTGCCATCTTCGGAATTACAGGACTTGCTCTCCATTTTTGACACTTCTCACAGTTGTACTGGTGCTTCTTGATTGATTCTCTGCCCCGTAGGATCCAGTACTTGCGTCTGATCTCACCCAAGACCCTCTCTGGACCTGGATGCAGAAGCTGGTTGTCATATTCTTTGATTAGGAGCATTGTAATCTGATGTTTAGGGTCTAGTATTTTCGGATGCATAGTGTCTGGATCTAGGCTGTCAGCTCGCCGGAGTTGTCCCCCAACTCGGATTAAACCAAGTGTTTGATCATACTCAGGGGAAAGTGAAGCAAGACGACTCTGGACGGATATGGCTTTACCTTTGATCAGTGCGTCCATTTCTCCTGGGAAGCTGTCACTCTGAGCTTGTCTTAATAGGTGTAGTTCAGCTGATATGGCATCTGCGGCAGTCATAATAGCAGCCGCCCCATGAAGGGACTGGTGAGTTGCTTTCAACAGTTCATTCCAACTCCTACTACAAGAGATGTCAGGTTGAGGCTTGGCAATACATGAATTACCACAGAATGATTGCTTCTTTAGCTCATCACTGTCATCAGGAGCTGTTAATTTAGGCAGAGATGGCCAGGTGCTGGGATGTTTGTGAAGGAACCTTGGTCCTTGACTCCAGCGCTGAGGTTTGCTCAACTCGAGCAAAGTCTTGCCCCTAGTTAGGTCATCCGCTGGGTTATCCGCAGTATTGACATATCTCCAATTTGACATCAAAGTCAGATCCTGAATTTCGGCGATGCGTGTCCCGACAAAAACTTTGTAGCGGCAAGAGTCTGATCTTATCCAATTTAGGACTGTTGTTGAATCGGTCCACAGAATTATATCATCCGAAGGAACCGAAAGCTCTTTACTGAGCAACTTCGCCAGCTGTGCTCCTGAAAGAGCTGCACAAAGCTCTAAGCGGGGAATCGAGGTCTGCTTGCGAGGAGCCACTCTGGACCTTGCCATCACAAAGGCAACATGGGTTCGTTTCTGTTGATCTTGAGTGTTGAGGTAAGCAACCGACCCGTATGCCCGTTCGGAGGCATCACAAAAAATATGGATGGTTCTCTGGGTGTCTTCTGTGTCAGCATATGATGGGATGTACGCTCTGGGTATTTCCACGGTGTGCAAATTGGCCAGTTCAGCCTCCCAGGCTTGCCATTGTACCAACAGGCTTTCAGGGTGGATGATGTCATCCCAACCAATCTTGAGTTTCCAGAGATCTTGAATTATCATTTTCGCTTTAGTGGTGAAGGGTATAAGATATCCAAGTGGGTCGTATTGTGTGGCCAGTACTTTGTAGACGTTTCGTAGTGTGGGTTCGGTGTAGGCCACCTGGCGATGTTTATATCCAAGTTGGTCAGTGAGACAATTCCAGCGCAGACCTAAAGCTGGCTCTTGGGGGTCTGAACTATGCTCAGAAAGCCACAGTTCAGTACTGGCTGCTCTGGCTTCAACTGGGAGGTGTTCTATTACAGCAGGGACATTGCTGGCCCACTGGCGGATTTCAAAGCCACCAGATGACAAAAGACTGCGCATCCTGTCGATGAGGTTACGGGCCTTCTCTGGGGAGTCAAGACTCTGCAAACAGTTATCAACATAGAATGCTTGCTCTATAGACCTTTGAACATCTTCGTAGCCTTCGCGGTTGTCCTTCACATGCCTTTGAAGTGCATATGTGGCACAACAGGGACTGCAGGTGGTCCCAAATGGAAGAACCTGCCATTCAAAGACACTTGGTTCTTCGTCCCTCCTCATGTCTCTCCAGATGAAGCGTAACAATGAGCGGTCTTCTGGCAGAAGTCGGATCTGGTGGAACATTGCTTTAATGTCTCCACTGATAGCCACCGCGTGCTCACGGAACCGAAGGAGGACACCAAGCAAGGACGGACCCAAGATGGGACCCGGAAGAAGGTGATAATTTAGCGCTTGGCCCCTGTATTGATATGAGCAATTGAAAACAAGCCTTGCTTTGTTGTTGTGATGGACTAAGTGATGAGGGAGGTACCATGACTCAGTAGAAGAATCTACAACCTCAGGTGTCAATCTCTTCACATAGCCAGCAATTTCAAGCTTTTGGACCTCTTGACAATAGGTCATGGTTTGATTGATGTCGTTGGCGATCCGTCGTTCTGTACTTCGGAGTAGTGATAGACAAGCAGATTTGGGCGCTTTTAGACACGGACTGTCCTTCCGTCTGAGAAGTGGTGTAGCATATCTCATTATGCCATCTACATTCATCCTTACAGTGCGCTGCTCAAGCATCTCAAGTGCTTGCTGGTCAAGCTTGGATCTCGTGGCTGCTTTCTCACTGATATAGGGCAAAGTATCAATTTGCCACAGTTTCTCCACATGCGTTTGGAGATCAAAGTGGTTTGACATCACTGAAGTAAAGAAGCAGTGCTGCTCTTCAAAAGGAAGATTGACCAAGCTGGCAGGACCTTGAAGTGTCCAACCCAGGGAAGTACATATTGCTACAGGTCCCCCAGAAGGGCCAACTCGAACAGGCTGGGTAGGGATAAGCAAATGTGGAAAGTGGGAACCAATCAGCAGTACAGGCTTCACTTTGTCAATTGCTGGGATTGGCAGCCCCTGTAGGTGCCTGTACTTTTTCATCAGTACTTTAACTGGGTAGCTATGCTCGGAAAGACCCAGTTCATCAGCAGTGAATGCATGATGGATATTGTATCTCTGTCTAGAGTTGTCAGCTGGGGAAATTTCGAAAGAAACGGATGCCCCTTTCAGGTGAACAACCTCATGCTGTACAGTTCTCAGTGAGAGGGTTTCTGGTTCCTTCTGTAGCTTGAGACATAGTGCAGCGGAAGAAATGAGAATAGTCCGCTCAGAACCATCATCCAACAAAGCATATGCCTCTAGGGAGTGTTCAGCATTATGCAGAAGTACTTTGACTACCTTTAACATGACCTGTTGAGGTCGGTTGGGACGGTCAAGATAAATGGTGTCTGGAGGAGTACTAACCATGAGGACCTGGTTGGGCTCCTGTATGGTTACATCATGTAGCACAGTGAGATGTTGCTTTTGACATATTTTACAGGGCTTTTTGAGAGTACAAGCCTCAGGTTTGTGATTGCGTCCGCAGCGCCAACAGCTTTTGTCTTTAAGCCACTCTGCGATTTGGGTAGTTGTTAGTGACTTGAAATTTGAACACAGGCTGAGATAGTGCTCACGTGTGTCACAATATGGGCAATAAGGCTTAGGCTTGTCTTTAGGCTTTAGCGGGAATGTACGGCGTATCTGAGAGGTAAATGGTAATTTATCTGGACTACTACTGGTATTGTAGTACACAGAAGATGATGGCTGACTCTGGCTTCTCATCCCTTTCTTCTGAGGCTTCATCTGCTCTTGAAACATGTCCACAGCTCTGCTGGAGATACGCTTTGCCTGTGATTTTATCTGAAGCCACGCTGATAGGTCCAGCAGTGTGTAAGTTTTGTCTGTCCCTGTGATCAGTATACCACGATTTAAACAATGCTCTACAAACCCATCACGATAGCTGGCAGGCAGTTTGGCTAAAATTCTGTCTACATGTGAGCCACATTTCAGTTTGTAGCCATTCTCACCCTCTAAGGAACGAAGCATGCACACAAGTGAATGCACTGACAGTGCAAAGTTATCAAATGCTTCAGCATCCCCTACTCTCACAGGTGGAGAGTTCAATATGGCACCAAGTTCACTCTGTACAAGTTGGCGGGCTTGCCCATATTTGTCTTGGAGGGCTTGCAACGCAGTCGTGTATGGAGTAGGGTCATGCATGTAAGCTTGTGCTAATTTGTAGGCACTTGGCAGTTTTAATCTGTCTAGAAGCACTTGGTATTTAAATTGCTCTGTGAGATGAGCATGACCACCTAAGAGACTGTCAAGAGCCATTTTGAGTAAGGCAAAGTCAGACTCTTTACCACTATCGAATTTAGGCAGGGCTGGTTTGGGTATACCATATGAGCTGGCAATCAACATGTTCATCATATTGACTGGGGCTTGTGGCTCTACGCACGGAATACTAGGCAGTGAAAATGGCTGTGAGTTAAATTGCAGTTGCCTAACAGGTTGATGTAACTGACCTGTTGGAGGATGAGGTTGAGGCTGGACTGGGCCTGCAAAAGTAACTGGCTGGGCATAGCTGGTCCCTGTGGAATCCTGTGACATATATGGTCTAGGCAGTAAGGTTGGGTTGGCACTTGACTGTCTAAGACTATAGGTTTGTCTATCAAAAGACAAGGAGTGTTGCACTGTTGTAGGAGGATAAACATCTGAAGTAGAGAATTTTACTTGTTGGGGGGGCACCTTTGGTGATGCTACAGCATAGGTAGGAGAAGGGACTACATGTAATTGTTTGGAAATAGAGATAGGTGTAATGTGCTCAGGAACAGAGTGTGAAGTTAAGAACTGAGGGTTAACAGAATTACTCTGATGTATGTAAGGTGTTAAGTGCTGTGGATTATCAGATAACTGATTTGGTGTGTGAGGAGCAACCTCTACCTTCTGTGAACAGAGTATATCAGTCTGTACCTGCCCTGGATCAAGTTCATTTCTGGTTTGTGGAACAGCTGTTGCATTTTCAGTCTCTGATTCTCGAAGAAGTGATGCGATGAGACGTGCTTTCACCAGCTCCATCTCCTTCTGCTTAATGCGGCGCTGTCTTTCCAGCTGCTTGGTAATCAGTTCCTTGGTCTTGTGCGCTGCACGAGCCTCTTCATCCAACTGCCGACTTCTTCTTTGCTGCTCTCTGAGTAAATCTTCTCTCTCATATAGCGCATGCCGTGCTTGTTGATCCAGGAACTCACATTGCTCTTCAGCTTTGCTCTCCTCCACCATCTGTCTCTGCATCTCTGCAAGCTCCATGCTCTTCAATTTCTCCTCTACAATAGCTGTCTGTAGATCAGTCAGTTGTGAAGCTGTTGTTCGGCTGGATCCAGAGCTTCTGCTGGTCTTTGTTCTTGATTGGCTGTGATGTGAACAAGCAGATGAACGTGCTGAAGATGGTCTACTAGACGCAGTCACATGGTCTGACTGTGCAGCTGGAATGGTAGCCACTGGCATTATCCTACTGGCATCCGCACTAGAATCTGTAACTTGGCTTGGTTGATACCCAACATCATAATCATCTAAGTAGGCTGGTGGATGTCTCTCCCGCTGAGTACGAGGACGCACAATCGGTTCTGTGACCTCCTGCTCTGACTGCATGTTGTCTTCAAGGTTGCCGTAAATGGCAACAGATTAACATTTAAATGTCAATTTGACAACACATTATAACATTGTCTGACGAACTAGCACGTTAGCTTTCTGACATAGATTATCGAATAACATTATCTGGTGCACATACAAACTCGCAAGATTAATACACCATCATAATAATATCAACAACATTATTATCGTGCACGTTTCTACATGAAATAAGAAATAAACTCACTTTTCTGCACGAACGCACACAGCTTTGAAGTTTACATGATCATCGTGACCCAGCGCGTGTGGTGTATAAAGCGCATGATCTTAAAGGGGACGTTGTATAGTTATCAGTAAAGTGAAAGACATGTGCCCTCTAGTGTTGAAACATGAAAGTGCAGTTAAAGGGATAGACTTTTCTACATTGCCGCCCCAAATTTAGTATCTAAATTTGTAATTAGTTAGGAAAGTCTAAATGTCCGTTACTATTCTCTTCCTCATCTTCCCATGATGGCAGCTTAACTAAACGGGCAACAGGTCGGAGATAAGTTCGCCCTTTCACTTGCACTTCTGCTGTGCGTACACGATTATCCGCTCCTGCATAGGTTCTAGTCACTCTGCCTATAGGCCACAAGGCTCGGGGCAATTGAGAATCGACTATCATGATGATCTGACCTTCACTTAAATTGGCATTGTCCTTCTGCCATTTTTGCCGGGGCTGCAGGCTTGGTAAATAATGCCTAATGAAGTTAACCCAAAAGTGATCAGCTAGAATTTGGCTGTGTCGCCATTGTCGTCTCCCTAACAGATCACTAGAAGAGTAGATTGCTTGTGGGAGTGATGCATCACGACGGCCCATTAGCAATAGATTTGGTGTGACTGGGTCCGGATCGGCAACATCTGATGAGACGTATCCGAGTGGCTTAGAGTTGATAATTCCCTCAACTTCCACTAACACTGTACGCAAGACTGCTTCAGTTACTGTTCGATTGCCCAAGACTACCTGGAGAGCAGTTTTAACTGATCGTATCTCTCGCTCCCAGGTCCCTCCAAAGTGTGGCGCATTCGGAGTTTATACTTTTCTGCACGAACGCACACAGCTTTGAAGTTTACATGATCATCGTGACCCAGCGCGTGTGGTGTATAAAGCGCATGATCTTAAAGGGGACGTTGTATAGTTATCAGTAAAGTGAAAGACATGTGCCCTCTAGTGTTGAAACATGAAAGTGCAGTTAAAGGGATAGACTTTTCTACAAATAATGTGTCACTTGTTGAGCCAAGTAAGCGTTAAATAAAACACAAAGACTATCTCGTTCTTTCCAAAGAACAGTCTGTTTTCTTTCGTTTTGAATTGTTCTGTAAAAGTACAAATTTCTAGCTTTCTATAGATATATTTCTCAGGTGTGTGAGGCAAGTAGGCCTACCTTATACGCTGTCTCGGTTCATTTATGACTCACAAGACGAGCTCCAGTTCACACGCCGACGCCTCCGTGATTATCTATTGTCTGCTATATTTACTTCTTACTTATTAAATCCAGGCAATTGGTTGATGAAACATTGATTAAAATTAAGATACAATTAATACAAAACGAAATTCGTCTTAATGAAAGGCTTTGTGCTTTATGTTTGATGTCTCTGTGAAGGTTTTAAAGCAGTCTTTCAGTGCCGCTTTCAGAGCGCTCACGTCCGTAACCTGGAACTGTCACGTAACATTGTTTTTCCCTCATAAATGCGTACACGAAAAACAAGACAAAATGAATATTTGATGTTCTGTGGAGAGCCAACCCTTCTTCATCCGGTGGGTAGTATTACTTTTGTACTTTTTTGCCACCTAAATGTTAAAGTTTTTTTGTGACGTCCGTGTACGGATGTGTATTTCCCTCATATTAAATATAAAACGCATGTGTAGACTGATATTTTTCTAATGTCTGGACTCCTTTATTAAGGGAGTATGGATAAACAGACGTTTCAATATTGGTATTAAATGCATTTTCCTAGAATTTACTGTAATGGAAATTTTTATATTCTCATTGATTTTAGCTCCTTATTCCTTTATTTCCTGAGTTACGAGAACAGAGAATCTTGTTTTTCTAGTATCATGTTTACACAGCTGAAAAACCCACGAGAAGAGATCTAATCGGGAGAATACAGGGCGATCCCACACCTTCTGCGACAGGGGAGCAGGAGGTAATTTAGGTTGTAAATGAAGTCCTTTTGACTTTTCAAGAACAAAGGACAATTTGACCTCCTGAGGAAAAGGAGGTGTTTACGGCTTCTCAAGAAAAAGTGTATAAAATGTGCTGTTTGTGGAAATCAAGCAGGTCTTGCCTTTTCAAAAGTGGGTGGCTGCGGTTGTGAAAAGGGTCCTCAGAAGAATAAACCTTTACTCTTTATTACAATTTGCCTCTTGAAAGTTTCTTGACCTTTTGATGCTGTTTTTTTGTTAACCTCTGAAAATTGCTCTTACAAGTGGTGTCAGAAGTGTTGGATCCCGTGCGGAATCTTCTTCTTCTGGTCTTGAACGGATTTGACGGAAAGTGCACAACCCCGGTAGCAACAGGCGGACCGGTCTCATACCTCGACAGTTTGAGATAGAACTCAACAGGTTAAGGGAGACAGAGTCAATACCCGCATTCAGGACCAGAGGAAGAAATCCAACTAGGATCAAAAAGAATCCGTGGCAATTACAGAAAAGAAAAAGCATCTCTGGGTAAGAAACTGCAAATTGTTTTATTGATGTTAAGTGTAAATTGATAATTGTGAGTGAACATGAACCATATTGGCTGAGTTTGTCTCTTTGGTACGAGCAGAGTAAGTTTTGAGGGAGAGATTGATCTGACAGAATCAGACCGGTCTCTACAAAAAACTAAGCTCCTGTTGAACGGAAGTACCATAATTGCTCGTAGGTGTACAGGAAGAGACACCCAGTGTCCGGAAGAGACACGACTGAAGTATTGGTTTACTAAAAAATCTTTGATTGTAACTTAACTAATTCTAGTAAAAGCGCTTGAGTTTAATTCTAGTAAAACAGCGGGCGGAAGAACCGCGCTTGAAATTAATTCTTGTGCACGCTTGATTGATTGGGTGCGCGGAAAGATTGAGTAAACCGTAATTACAGAGCAAATTTGCTACCCTTGTCGGTCCAAGGTGACAGAACCGGGTCTGTTGAAGACGTTTGACAGATTGTTGACGCGCGTTGAAAGAAAAAATCCAAGAGAGGAGATTCAGCCAAAATGGAGTCATCTAACAGTAAGCTAGGTAATTTTTACACAACCGTTTTCCAAAATGAAACCGAGATTGTCTTTGTACTGAGAGCCCTGAAACTGGACCACGATCTCGACTGCTCTCCGATCCGAAGACCAGCACGAAAAGCAGCACGAGACGCACAAGCGCGAGCAGTGGCAGAAGCAGCAAAACAGACCTCAGACCGAAAACAACCCGAAATGGCAGTTGTGCAATGTGAAACAAACAAGCCTAAAACTAAACAAAAGAAGGGAAAGAAATGGCGGTGCTTTGTGTGTGCTACAAACAACCATACAGTCAGAGACTGTACCGTATGCAGATTGTGCAAGAGAGACGGGCATTGGAGCAATGCGTGTCCGAATTTGAAGTCGGATTGAAAAGGGAGGAACGGAGAGCAGGAGAGGGTCTGGTTCGGAACGGAAAGCGAGTGTCCGCAAGACAGGGAAGTGGAATAATTTTTTTACTAACACACACACACACACACTGATTTACTTTCTACTATATGCAAAGAATATGCTTGTAAATCTTTGTGTGTTTTGAGTTATGTTGTGAATGATGAATTTTTTAGCAGTGTTTTCCGATGAATGTTTGAAAAAGTGAAAAGCAGTTATTGTGGTTGTATTCGTAATGCATATAAAGAGTGTGAGTAGACTGTAAGTGAGAGATTTGGTGGAAGAAGGAAGTGAAAAACCAAAGGTTATTGTGTGAGAAATGTGTCTGTGGGGATTGTATGCAAACAATCATGTACTGGTTAGATAATGAAGGAACTGGCATGTAGAGAAAGAAAGTAGAAGAAAAGAAAGAATTAGCATGTAGAAAATTCATGAAACCATTGATGAAGGCCTGTTAAGGATAAGAGTTCTGCAAGTCCTGTTCTCTCTTTTGTAAGTTAAATGAATCAATTGGGCTGATTGAATTATCATCAAGATGTGAATGAGACTGTTATGCTGATGAGATCAGGACTGGGGAGATAGGCTGACTCCGGTACTTCATGCATTTACATGCTGAGGGGGAAGACTAAGGCCCCATCCACACTACTGCGTTTTCGTTTAAAAACGGAGAATTAAAACGAATACGATCTCCGTCCACACCAGCGTTTTATCTGCATATTAGAATTGATCTCCGTCCACATTAAAACGCCTGAAAACGCGGATCACGTGACCATTCACCAACACTGGGCATGCACGTGCCGGTGTAAACGGTGGCTGACGAATCAGGGAAGGACACGTCATGACTGATGACACCCAATCATAGAGCTGAGCGTGAGCCTCTGCATCAGCGTTTCTAAAGTCCTCCGTTTTATCCCGTCTTCACTAAAACGCCCTCCGGAGATTCAAAACGCAAACCGGAGCTGCAGCGTTTCTAAACTTCTCCGTTTTAGGTCTTCGTTTTTCCCGTTTTAGTGTGGACAGGAGGTGCAAACGTAGCAAAAGGTCTCAGTTTTTAAACGAAAACGCAGTAGTGTGGACGGGGCCTAAGTTGAAATGATATGAAAGGTTCTTATCAAGTAGAATGGGAAAAATTCTACACTTTAGTGATACAACAATTTATTGAAATGATAATGGTAATGATGAGGATTGAATATTGTGATTGGATCAGCCACTGGTGGATGGTCAAAGGAAGGCAGAGAACTGCTTATCTATTTACATTCCTGATTAGGACACACTGCTTCGGGAGTGTGCAGTGAGTTGGAGTCGTTTGGAAGCTCAAAGTGACCAAACATTGGGCAGGGTCATTTAACATGTAACTGTGGATGCCTACTGAGAAGGTGTTTTTAAAAATGTGATACAAATTTGAAGAAAATTGTGTGTTAATATGTGTTAGAAAGCAGATCGATGTTAATATGATGAAATTAAAGATTTAATTTAAGAAAGGACAGGAGATACAACATGACATCATGACTTTGCGTAAACATACACGCCACTTTCAATTCAAGTGGCGTGTTATCTATACGCATTTTGAGCTATCCGCGTGTATGTCCACGCCGAAATCTTTTGCGTGTATGTCTACACCATTAAATGTCCGAGTGATTCCGCGTGTATGTGTACGCCGTTAAATGTCCGAGCGAAACGAAGCAAAATCTATATCTACATCTGTGGAGCGATATTTTTTTTCCTAGGATGGTAGGAGAAGACTCATAAATGGAATTAACCCCAGTGACGGGTAGGTTTAGGGACGGGGTTGGGGTAGGTCATATATTTATATATACATAATACATTAATATAACGTTAAGTCAAAGGCGTTGATAAACACGCTGAAAAGCGATTATGCGTGTTGATAGCACGCCAAAAATGGAAATACGAATTGGCGTGTCATACATACGCCATTTCATGAGATCAGTCTGGGAGATAAAACAATGTCATAAGATTGCACACAGGAAGATGGGGGGGGGGGGGGGGTGACTTCACAGGGGTGAGGACAGTAAAACACCCACTTCTGATGCCTCTGCCGCGCACTTCTGAAGCGGCGGCCGCGCAGAAAAGAATAAAATGCCACGCAGAGGACTGACGCGAAATGTGTGGGGAAATCCATTTGATTGTAGTTTAAGTGAGAAATAATTTCAGTGCTCTGGTCAACCGCTATAGAGTGAAAACTGGTGAATGCAGTTTACAGGTTTCATAGAAAGAGAACGATGTGAGCGCATGTGATTGGCAGTGAGTCTTGTGTGCGGACCAAATAGCTCAATAGGCTATATGCACGCATAAGTTCCGCATTTGACGCAAGGCTGCTCTTCAGTTTCCGGTTGGGGAGATTAAAGCGGAGGAAAACCGAGGAAAACGGGATTATGGCAGAGTCTTCAAAATTTACTGTCCTCCCGTCTTTGAAACGAAACTTTAATACGTTTAGATGTAGGCCTAAGTTTATATATAGTTATGTTTATTTAATATAATAAACAAAGAAGCATAATCAAAATGAGGGGTGTCTATTTTGTCTGTTTTTGTGACTAACGTTTCTTTAGTATAACCATAGAGTATAAAAGCCAATATAAATTCTCGGTATAGCATTGGACTCTACGATCGGCGGAAGTAATCCAGCATCCTTAGACCTTCACCGGAAATACCGCCGTGCATAGAGCCCATACGAGAGGCAACGAGAAACCCAAAGACATGTGAAATAAAATAACATCATAATGTTTTAAAGAAGAGTGGTTTGATTAAAGTGGTGGAAATAACGGTTGATGGACATAGAACGGTAACAATAACGGTAACACCCACCCGCGTGCAAACTCAACATACATCATTAGTTTAAATAGATGTTTTTGTGTGTGCGGGAGTTTCAGGGATGGTTAGATTATAAAAGAGTTCACATTCACTTTTCTTGAAAATATTTAGCTATTAGATCTATTTAAATGCTTCAGTTTGTTTTCATATAATATGTAAACAAATTGAAGCATTTAAACTGATATATTAATTAAATCACTTCAAATACTTCAATTGGTTTTTTTTTATATTATATTATATTAGGCCTATATTTTATTATATTATAAGCCTAAATAAAGAATCTCACAAGGGTATTGTTTAGGGCTCCTTGCCATTAAAAAGTTTGAAACCCCCTGCTAAAGAAAATATTTTAAATTCATAAGCAATAAAGAATCATTTAACTTTGATGGTTTAATGCTTCCTGTACACAATGAATTGACTGTACAAAAACACTTTATGGTTTTCCCAAACCATCTCAGTGTAACAGCTTACTTTTCTTTCATACTATATTCTATTATTGTAAAGAATTTAACTGTCCTGCAGAAGATTTTGTAAATTATTTTTCATAGGATTTCTTGGTAAAGACTGTACAGTTAACAGCACTGTAAAAAAATATCAGGTAACCTAAAATGTGCTTCATTCAGTGACTTCTTAATTAACTGCTTGTTTTTCGAAAATATGATTTAATACCAATTAGTTACATCAAGGGTCAAATAAAATAGAAATGGCAAAATCAAGTTAAAAGTTACAACTGAATGTTGAAACCATTGTGTTTATGCTGTACAGGTCAGGTATAAAGAATATTTTTGCTCAGGTGGCGAAAAATGTCCGCCCAATAGCAAAAAGTTTTGCTCAGCAAGAAAAAAAAATTAGAGGGAACATTGTGTAGGTCTACGTATTTTATAATGTTAACTTCAAATAATACTAATAGTAATTTAAAGATGTGGTAGCATTGGATCTGGACGGGAAGGATAACTCTGGGAGTTGGAAGGGGTGTGTCGTGATTCTGCCTTCTCACACACATTTCGGTTTCATATCAGCCATCATTTCTACTAAAGAAAATGACAAAAATAGTAACGCACAGTAACTTGGATAAGTAATTTTAATCTGATTACTGGTTTGGAAATAGTAGAATGCGTTAGATTACTCCTTACTGAAAAAAGTGTTCAGATTAGAGTAACGCGTTACCGGCATCACTGCTGGCGAGGGCCCCGTTCCTGTCCAGTGACGCAAGATCGGCGGCGTTTGAGGGGCCCCTAATTTGGCACGGGGCCCTGGGGTGGCCGCACCCAAGCACCCACGCTATCTCCGCTACTGCTTGTAAGGTACACAGAATATTAAACAAATTATTAAACAATTGTGGTTTTAACCCCTTTAAGAGAATATCACAAATCTTGCATTATCTCATATTGCAGAGATGTCCGCATTCCACAGAGATGCAAACAGACACATTTTGCTACAAGACCATGTAATAAATTCTAAGAAAACATACCCGGTCGATGAAGATCTTACATTTGAAAATAATCAAACATATCAGAGATTTGTCTGATGACTCAAATTGACAGTTGACAGATGTAAACACGATAACTTAAACGTGATAAGAAGGTACACAGCTCTTCATATCAGTTATAAATGTTATAAATATTATTATATGGCGTATATAGCCTAAATGTTGCACACGCAGTAAGGCGAGCCATATGATTTCTCCACGCTTTCTCTCTATAGCCTACTACTATTGCGTGAGTCTGCTAATGAAAGTGAGAAGGCTAATGAAGGTAACTAATCACACAATTACTCTTTACATTGTATTTAAAGTAGCGTATCAGTTTACGCGATTCATTAAAAAATATCGTTTTCTCATGTCACTTGCCATGCTCTTTCATGCCAAGGTTTTTAGACAGTTGTGTAACATAGATGAGCATATCTGTCACAAACTGCTCTGAGATACGAAGGTTGAGGATCCAAATGCAGTTTTTATTTAAAGGGTTATCCACAATCATAATCCAAATCCAGGCAAGGGTCATACACAATCACAAGGCAGGGAACACGGGCAAAAGAGTAATCCACGGAACAGGCAAGGAATCCAAAAACCAAGAGACATGAAACCAGGGAGAATGCTCATAATAACACTAAACAAGACTTTGCAGATAATGAATGCGAAAACGTACTTGGTTACTAACGTAACCTCTGTTCTCTCTAGAGAGGGAACGAGTACTGCGTAATATCTTACGCTATCGGGAAAACCTCTTTTCCTCGAGATATTGAAGCCAAAAATTATCCTTAATTTTTAATCAACGCAAAACGCTTTGCGGCAGCAAGCAGACATAGGCGAGGCGGCTCGCGCTCCTATTGGCTGCTCAGCGGCAAAAGCAGCAGCCTATCGAGAGCGGCTCTGCGTGACGTCTTGACCAATGGGGGCACTTCGCGCCCATTTTGTCACGTCCCGCCAGAAAGGGCGTGGTCTCGCCCTATAAATATAGCTCGATAAGGCTGGTACACTGATTTTCATCGCCGAAGCGAACCAGAGCGTATTGTAAGCACGGCAAGATACGCAGTACTCGTTCCCTCTCTAGAGAGAACAGAGGTTACGTTAGTAACCGAGTACGTTCTCTTACGAGAGTATCTCTCGTACTGCGTAATATCTTACGCTATGGGGAACACAGTGTAACACGCCGTGCATACAGGGATCCAACACCAAAGTCCCAAGGGCAGAGGCCCGGGGCGCATGTAGTGCATAATCACCATAGACTGAAAGAGTGAAGGAACAGGGGCACCATAGACTGAAAGAGTGAAGGAACAGGGGCAAGAAGCGTCATTCCTTATAAAATAGCATCCAGAGGAGCTAATCATATAGATATTATACCACGTAGTCAGGGTGAAAACACTTTCAGCCTAAACTGGGTGGCCATACATGTGTTGACACTCGTGGAGCTGCTGTATCAGTCAGTGAGCGATACGCAGGCCAAACTCAGCATCTGGGCCGACACAGCGGGGCAGATCGCACTGAATTCTAGACCGCCAAAAGCATAGCTTGTAAGGCGGGGACCTCCAGGTTATAGTATTTTATAAATGTAGACAGCGAGGCCCAGCCCGCAGCTGTGCAAATATCTTGCAGGGTAATCCCGCTAGACCATCCCCACGAAGAGGCCACGCCTCTCGTGGAGTGCGCTCTGACACCCAAGGGACACTGCAGGCCCTTAGAGGTGTAAGCCAGCGCTATGGCATCAACTATCCATCTGGATAGGCTCTGTTTTGATGCGGCAAGTCCCTTAGAACGTCCGCCAAACAAAACGAAAAGCTGCTCAGTCTGTCTAAAACCAGGGACACATAAGCTCTTAGTGCCCTGACGGGGCAAAGGAGACTCGCGTCCTTCTCCTCATTGAGAACCAGAAGGGCGGACAGGGAAATCACCTGGGCCCTGAACGGTGTGTTGAGGGATTTCGGCACGTACCCGTGCCTAGGTTTGAGTATGACCTTTGAGTCATTAGGCCCAAACTCCATACATGACGCGCTTACCGAAAGCGCTTGTAAGTCCCCTACGCGCTTCACTGAAGCGAGAGCCAATGGAAACACCGTTTTGAAAGACAGATGTTTCATGTCTGACAAATGGATTGGCTCGAATGGGGCACCTTTCATGGCTTCCAACACCGTGGAAAGGCCCCACATCGGGACTGAAGGGGGCCTGGGAGGGTTCAATCTCCGAGCTCCCCTGACGAAACGCACGACTAAGTCGTTCTTCCCCAGTGGCTGGCCAGTCGCCGGTTTTGCAAACGTTGCTATGGCCGCCACGTATACTTTGAGCGTGGATGGGGTTCTGCCCTTATCCAGCAGCTCTTGAAGGAAGGAAAGCACTTCCGTAACCCCGCAGTCTACGGGTGAAAAGCCCTGAGCTTGACACCAAGCAGAGAACACAGACCATTTCGAGGAATAGAGCCGTCGAGTAGACAGAGCTCTAGCCTGCGTGATCGTGCTTAACACTCCCTCCGGGAGGTTAGCGGGTACCCGTTGATGGCCCATGCGTGCAGGGACCACAGATCCGGGCGAGGATGCCAAATCGAGCCCCCTGCCTGAGAGAGGAGGTCTCTCCTCAGTGGTACAGGCCACGGGGCAGTGCTGGCCAGCTGCATCAGGACTGAGAACCAGGTCTGGTTTGTCCAGAGCGGGGCCACGAGCAGCACTGGGCATCCGTTTTCCCTGATTCGTTCCAACACTTGAGGCAGGAGCGAGACAGGGGGAAAAGCATATAGGGGAACGCGGGGCCAGACATGGGCCAGCGCATCCCTGCTCTGCAAGCAGAAGTTCGGACACTGAGCGTTTTTCGTGGGACGTGAACAGGTCCACCTGCGCTCTGCCAAACGTTTCCCACAGCAGTTGGATCATCTGCGGGTGCAGTGACCATTCCCCTGCTGGGACATTGTTTCTGGACAGTCTGTTTGGTCCAACATTCAGGTGACCAGGCACATGCGCTGCTCTCAGCGAGAGCAGGTTGTGCTGAGCCCAGACCATAAGGCGTTCCGTCAACCTGTAAAGGTTTCGGGACCTGACACCGCCCTGGCGATTTATGTGTGCCACCACTGACATGTTGTCCGACCGGACCAGGACGTGGTGACCTTTTATCTGGGGGCAGAAGCACCGTAGCGCTTTGTCGACTGCTATCATTTCCAAGCAGTTTATGTGAAGGAGCTTTTCCCGTTCTGACCACAGGCCAGCGAACGGTCTGCCCTTGAGCAGCGCTCCCCATCCCGAGGTGGAGGCGTCCGTAGACACCACCTGCACACTCGAGGCGGTCCCCAGACTCACACCTGACTGATACCAGTTGGTTACTTTCCAAGGTTTCAGAGCTGAAACGCACTTTAGATCGACCTTGAGGCGAAACAGACTAGCGGTCCGTGCCCGGGGCGGAACTCGCGCTTTCAGCCACATCTGCAGTGGGCGCATGCGAAGCAGGCCCAGCTGGAGTACAGAGGCTACTGAGGCCATCAGGCCCAGTATTGTCTGAAACCTTTTGAGCGGGACTATAGAGCCGTGGCGGAAGGAGTTCGGAACGCGCTGAATGTCTAGTCTGCGCTCCGGTGACAGGCGTGCTGTCATGGATAGCGAGTCCAGCACTGTTCCCAGAAAATAAATTTTCTGACTGGGAGACAGCGAGCTTTTTGCCCAATTGACTGTGAGGCCCAGATTCTCGAGGTGTTCGAGTAATGTGGCCCTGTGTTCTAAGAGCTCTGAGTGTGATCGAGCTAGAATCAGCCAATCGTCCAAGTAGTTGACAAACTCGCATGCCCCGAAGTCTCAGGGGTGCGAGAGCCGCGTCCATGCACTTTGTGAATGTACGGGGTGCTAGGGACAGGCCGAACGGCAGGACTGTGTATTGATATGCCTGGTCCTCGAAGGCGAATCTCAAGAATCGCCTGTGATGGGACGCTATTTGTATTCGGAAATAGGCGTCTTTCAGATCTATTGACATAAACCAGTCCTCTTGGCGAACTCGCGCAAGGATTTTCCTGGTTGTAAGCATTTTGAACTCGCGCTTCACAAGTGCTCTGTTCAGCTGTCGCAGATCTAAAATGGGTCTGAGATCTCCATCTTTTTTCGGTACCAGAAAATATCTGCTGTATAGGCCCCCTTCGCTCTGAGCCTGAGATAAAGGTTCTATAGCACATTTGCTCAGTAGTTTCGCTATCTCGGCTCGAAGTAGATGTGCTACTTCTGTTTTCACCGTGGATTTGACGCGCGCCGTGTAACGGCGGGGGCGTTCGAGCGAACTGTAGCGAATAGCCTCTTTTTATAGTGTTCAGCACCCATTCTGTTACCCCAGGAAGCTGTGCCCACACTTTCGCGTGAATAGCTAGGGGTAGAATGAGATCTGGGCTCTGGCCGTGACATAGTGACGGCAAGGGAGCTCCGGCGTGCTGTAGCGCAGACACTGTGTTTACAGTGTTCAGCACCCATTCTGATACCCCAGGAAGCTGTGCCCACACTTTCGCGTGAATAGCTAGGGGTAGAATGAGATCTGGGCTCTGGCCGTGACATAGTGATGGCAAGGGAGCTCCGGCGTGCTGTAGCGCAGACACTGTGTTTACAGTTTGTGAGGCGGGGGGCGCGCCGATCGCGGCGGGCAGCCTGGCCGCGCTCAAATCCCTTATAGCAGTTTGCTGAGGGAGAGAGAGCGGGGCGAGCCCCGTGGGGCTCAACATGTCTGTGAGTGAATGTGAGCACCAGAAAATACACTGCTTATGTGATTTATCTGGGTCGCCGTGGAAACAGCATTTGTGTGCAGGCAAGCGGGCCGTGGCACTGGCTTGCTTACTGCAAAATACACTGGAACAGTCGCATTTTCTGGAACTGAACGAGCGAAAAAATTTCGGTGGAAGTCTGGCCGCGGCGAGACTGAAACACCGTCGACTTCCTAGGAGGCTAGGAAGACTTGTGTTGGTTTCGTTTTACAGAAACCGGTAGTGTTTGTGGGCACTAGGTTGTGGGCACATTCACTACATTTAATGCACAATTGACATGCGTCGATTTCATTTGTGCGAGCCCTGTACCGTGGCGGGCTGTGTTTGTGTGTAGAAATGAACCCTGGGCTGTGGGCATTTTATTACACTCATAACACCATCGGCTGTGGCAGGAAAACCAGAAAATATAATGCTTATATGATTTTTCTGGGTCGCCGTGGAAACGGCATTTATGTGCAGGCAAGCGGGCCGTGGAACCGGCTTGTTTACTGCAAAATACACTGGAACAGTCGCATTTTCTGGAACTGAACGAGCGAAAAGTTTCGGTGGAAGTCTGGCCGCGGCGAGACTAAATTTCTATCTGCTGCGAGAGCCGGGATTGAACACGGGTCTCTCGCGCGAAGGCTTCGGGTTCCACCACTGTGCCATAGGGGAGAACTATGTAGAACTTATGAATTTATGAGAGAACTTATGAATTTAAAATATTTTCTTTAGCAGGGGGTTTCAAACTTTTTAATGGCAAGGAGCCCTAAACAATACCCTTGTGAGATTCTTTATTTAGGCTTATAATATAATAAAATATAGGCCTAATATAATATAATATAAAAAAAAACGAATTGAAGTATTTGAAGTGATATAATATATCAGTTTAAATGCTTCAATTTGTTTACATATTATATTATTATTATATGAAAACAAACTGAAGCATTTAAATAGATCTAATAGCTAAATATTTTCAAGAAAAGTGAATGTGAACTCTTTTATAATCTAACCATCCCTGAAACTCCCGCACACACAAAAACATCTATTTAAACTAATGATGTATTTTGAGTTTGCACGCGGGTTGGTGTTACCGTTATTGTTGCCGTTCTATGTCCATCAACCGTTATTTCCACCACTTTAATCAAACCACTCTTCTTTAAAACATTATGATGTTATTTTATTTCACATGTCTTTGGGTTTCTCGTTGCCTCTCGTATGGGCTGTATGCAAGGCGGTATTTCCGGTGAAGGTCTAAGGATGCTGGATTACTTCCGCCGATCATAGAGTCCAATGCTATACCGAGAATTTATATTGGCTTTTATACTCTATGGTTATACTAAAGAAACGTTAGTCACAAAATAGACACCCCTCATTTTGATTATGCTTCTTTGTTTATTATATTAAATAAACATAACTATATATAAAATTACATCGTATTAAAATTTCGTTTCAAAGACGGGAGGACAGTAAATTTTGAAGACTCTGCCATAATCCCGTTTTCCTCGGTTTTCCTCCGCTTTAATCTCCCCAACCGGAAACTGAAGAGCAGCCTTGCCAAATGCGGAACTTATGCGTGCATATAGCCTATTGAGCTATTTGGTCCGCACACAAGACTCACTGCCAATCACACGCGCTCACATCGTTCTCTTTCTATGAAACCTGTAAACTGCATTCACCAGTTTTCACTCTATAGCGGTTGACCAGAGCACTGAAATTATTTCTCACTTAAACTACAATCAAATGGATTTCCCCACACATTTCGCGTCAGTCCTCTGCGTGGCATTTTATTCTTTTCTGCGCGGCCGCCGCTTCAGAAGTGCGCGGCCGCGCACGCGCGCAGCTTAGAGGGAACATTGAGTACGAGAGATACTCTCGTAAGAGAACCAGGCTTATATGGGGTGAGCTAAACAAGATAATGAGACACAGGTGAATGTGATAATGGAGTAAGAGTCCGGGCAGTGAGTGAGTTATGGGAGATGTAGTTTGTGAGGGAATGACAATAGTCTGATGTGGAGTGCCCTCTGGTGGCTCTCAAGGGCACTCCAGCTGGTGACCGTTACAATATCCTGTACTGCTGTTGTCTGATATTCATTTTAATTTATTTTACTTTTTCTATGTGCAGTATTGTTCAGTTGTGCTTGTCATTTATCTGTATTTCATCATATTAAAATATAAAATAAGAGTCTTTAAGAGCCTTTGGGCCAAAGGCTCTTAAAGACTCTTATTTTATATTTTAAGTACTAAGTAGGGTTTATGTTTTTCAGCAATGGTGTGCACCAGGGCCGGAGTAGGGCCCATTTTCAGGCCGGGATTTTAATGCCAAAGACTCAAGAGACACTATATATCCATGACACTGATAGCAGCGGACACGAGCGCTCAGGTTGAGTTCAAAAACCCATTTTAGCGCTCGATCTCTTATTTAAAGGCACACTATGCAAGATTTGTACCTTAATATAACAGCTTCAAAGGGGTATCAGGCCGTGAGTGCAGAGACCAGTCTATGGCAGCCGCTCTGCGTGAGTGGCATTTACGACAGTAACGTTAAATACAGTGGCGTAACTATCGGTAAGCAGGGTACGCGGTTGCTTACGGGCCCGGACCAATCAGGGGCCCGCTTGACTGGAAGATATTGATTGACAGCCGGGGCCCCCTATCGCATATTACTACTTTTAGTTTGATCGCATTTTACTTGCACGATTTTGTTTTAAATAAATAATGACAACAACATATTTTACAGATCATTAAATACATGTGGGCCATTCCACCGAATGGGTGACATTTGCTTGTTGTAACTCTTCAAAATTAAACTTTATTTTTTATCTTTTTCAACATTGAATCTAATACTACACATATTTAACTATTCAAAATGTGTATTGGTCAATCTCAGGCAACTTTATTTATTTTTTACAAGGTTTAAGCAGAAGATGGGCGCATGTTTTCTCAATCCTGTTACCGAAAATCATGTCCCATTTAAAAAGCAAGTTTAAAAGCATGTCAATTAATTCCTTTGTTTTCCCCACAAGAAAGTATTTATTTTAAAGAAATTGTTGGTTATATGTTCAAAAAATTGATATTTGTTACAATAAAATCACTATTAAGGCAAGGTGTATTTTAATAAAAAAACACAAAGCCATTTTTTAATTTTAAATAAGACCGAAGCCTCAAGTTTATATATATATATTTTTTTAATTTATTAAATAATAGTATAAATTATGGGCCAAACAAAACTGATAAAAATAGTGGTTTAATTTTATTTTTTTAGAAAAAGAAAAAAATAGTAACAGGACTGAAAGTAACAGGATTGAGTTTTTAAGCAAAAAGTTATCAAATACATGCATATGGCCACATAGCATAGATGCTAATAACATGAGGACACTGAGCCATTTCTAGTGCCTTACCAAAAGTTAATATTTTTAAAATAAAAAATGTAAATCTAAGAAAAAGTTTAGGTAACAGGACCGTATGTTGAGATTGACCTTCTCAGTCATAGTTACAATTTCATCAAATATACAGAAATTAAAATGAGAGGACTTACTTATGGTCGCCCCATTGCCTTCAGAAGATCCAAATGATGCAACTTACTGTTGAAAATGTGTCTTGTGGAATATTCTACGTTTTTCAGAGGCGGGATGTAATAGGGTAACAGGACTGAGTGTAAACCCGGGGACATGACTAAAATATGTATTTTATCTAAAAAATTTAATTTTAAAATTTAATTCTCTTTAATTTTAAAGCAGATTGGATATAAAGTTACACAACAATGCAAAAGAAATCAGATTTCTGAAGTATTTTAATCATTATATTTCATGGTAAAGTTTAGAGATAGAGAGTGGGGACATGCAGAAAATGCTATTTTTTAGTGTTCTATGCAGTTTTTATTAATTTTTTTAATTATACATTTTAAATTTGTAGTTAGCTTAATATGCATGACATTTTGCTTAATAATAAAATGTATTTTAGAGTTAATTTTCATGCAATTTTATACATATAATGTTCTGGGGACAGAAATGTCACCCTTTCGGTGGAATGGCTCATGTGTGAAACGAACAATCATGGATTTTGGTGTAATTTGTTTTGAGCTGGGACTGGGGAATCCCCGGGTCGGCTGTTTAACGTTACACGCGCGCGCCACTTCATGCGTTTTCTCAGATCGGATAGCTACTGATTTATCAAAACGATTCCATTTACAGCTGGTCACATAAATGTGTTTTTGCAAAACAGATATAAATCCGATCTTCAATTTCCGCGCTATATGCAGATTTAATAGAGTTCACGTCACCGAAAGCAACAGATAAGCTGCATTTTATTGATCATCAGCTAAAATTTCTAAATCGAAGACCGCAATTACAGAGAGCGGCAACAGTACTGGTAAGATCATTTCGTTTCTTTACTTTTAATGAAGATGATTGTGTGTTAAGCGAGCGTCTGCGACTTACTTTCACTTTGATTTGCGATAGTTTGTGCGTTGGCTTGATGAATAGATGCTCATCTGCGGTGATGCGTGTTGTTGCAGAAGCGTCGTCATATCTGACTATGACATAGCCTATAACACGCTCTCACACGTTTATTTTTTTAGGATTTTTAGAGGAGTAAAATTGACATGTGTGGTTTCAACAACCAGATGCATTTACACTTGTCCAGTGTCGTCTGGAATGCGGCCCAGACCACCTCCTGAAGTGGTTTGAGCGACCGGATTCAAATCCGTCTCGAATTCGTTTCGAAGGGAATTTACACCTGGTCTTTTCACGATCGGATAGCTATACGATCACAGAAAAAGCATGAAGTGAAGTGTAAACAAGTTCCTTGCGTATTGCATGCAAAAGCCTACTCGTGGACATTGCGTCATCACGTGTTGTAGTAGGGGGCCCGCCTTGATAATCCTGCATAAGGGCCCGGTGTTGGCTCGTTACGCCACTGGTTAAATACAAGTTCTCCACAGCGATTCTAGGGGTCGCTGTTTGACAAAAACGGAATTCAGGGTGTCTACAGATATAAACAAGTTAAATTTAAGACTTTTTAAGACCTTTTTAATGGCACTTTGAATAAAATTTAAGACCAAACCTGTGATGAAAATACACATTCTATTAAATGCGTATATGTAATATTTAATGTTTAACCTAAGTAATTGAAGTAATTTAATATGAACTGCTTCAATGTATGAATCAATATGAATTAATGTAACATTTGTAATCGTGAGAAGATTCAGCAAAATAGCTCCCGTCATGTTATGTTACTTAACTTTATGATATTTTATAAACAAAAAACTAAACATTTTGAGTTTTGACTGTAGTATGTTTTATCTTCTGTGAGTTTTTTTATGTGTGCTGTTATGCTCATTTGTTTTGATTTCTCACAATAAAATCTCTCACAGAGACAGGCAGCGAGTCTCAACAGCGCTACCAGAAATACATTATCAATCGCTGTTTATCAGGGACGTGCAGAGATCGAGTTCCTCAGGGGCAGGGGCTCAAATGTAAAAAGGGGCATATGTATATATATATATATATATATACACACACAGTATATATATATATATATATATATATATATATATATACACAGTATATATATATATACACAGTACATATATATATGTGTGTATATATATATATAAAATATATGTACCGGCCAAAAGTTTGGACACTAATGTTTTTGAAAGAAGCCTTTTATGCTCATCTAGGCTGCATTTATTTTATCTAAAATACAAAAAAAATGTAATATTGTGAAATATTTCCACAATTTATAATATATAACTACTATTATAATATACTTATAACCTTTGATACTTTTTTCAGGATTCTGAGTTAAAAAAAAGAAAAATTTATTTAAAATAGAAATATTTTGTACCAATATACACGACCGTTCAAAAGTTTGGGGTCAGTAATATTTTTTTTCTTTTAAAAAATTAAAATAAATAATGGCCTATTTTTTGATATGTGCTAAATTGATCAAAAGTGACAGTAAAGACTTTCTATTTTAATTAAATACTGTTCTTTTAAACTTTTTATTCATCAATGAATCCTGAAAAAAGTATCACAGGTTAAAAAAAAAACTGTTTCTGACATTCTGAAAAATCATGTGACACTGAAGACTGGAGTTATGGCTGTTGAAAATCCAGCTTTGTATCACAGAAATAAATGATATTTTAAAAATAGAAAAACATTTTAAATGGTAATAATAATTTTCTGTATTTTTGATCAAATAAATGCAGGCTTGATCACATAAGAGACTACACACAATAGGCCTGTAGGTCGCGCCTGTGTTTCATTTAACCAACTATGATAGTTTGATTAAATGGTAAACGCATCAATATACATAGACTAAATAAAAAGTGACTTTAATACTAGACCTACTTACCAGTAATGTGACTTTTGGTGCTGGTTTTGTGCAGTGCTTTGTAGTCAATTAACATCCATTGTTTAATTCAGATCACTTCATAAATGTTAATTCGTTTGTCCATCTATTTTCAAACGATTTATGAATGCCTGGAAAATTACCGCTCCACTTCACATTGTCTAATGAAATTTTTAACTTCTTGTGCCAGATAACGATTGGTCGGTGTATTATACATTACAAACAGGCTTCAATGAATTCTGTAATATTTTTAACTGAATCGACGCACTACCTTTTATTATTGAAAAAAAAAACGTTTTGTTCATTCCTTCCTGCCGTCGAGCAATATACTCACTGAAATAACTATATTTGGCTCGAGAACATCAGTTCCAGAGCAGACTGTGGAATACCTATGTTTACACTAGTGCATTGTCATTTTAAAACACATAACTTTTGCTACGGTTACGCCTGCCGTCCATACATTAGCCTACTCCAGAGTTTTAGACCCTCGTCCGAAGCAAGACACGCAACTTGACGCAAGTGACGCAACCCATAGCAATGCGTTGCGGCAACGACACCTCAGATTGACAGAAACGTAAAAATAAACGTGAATTTTCCCGCTTCGATGCTTCACTGGTTATTTGACGGACATTGGGTCCGTCACACTGGAGAAATGTTAGCGGTAATGTGACCAGAAATATTTAAGACCCATCGAATCTGAATTTAAGACATTTTAATACTTTTTAAGGCCTTTTATTAGGAAAACTTTATTTAAGACTTTTTAAGGACCCGCGGCCACCCTGGGAATTCCTGCATAGTGTGCCTTTAAGAGTGGTAAACTGTAACAGGATAAAAGGTTTGAGTTTTGGATGTTCTGGGTTCATTCTGATGCCGGTGAACCCAAGGTGCTTCATGTACCTTGCCACTGTTATGCTCTAATAAACTTCATTTTTGAGATCTTCGACGTCCACATCATTTTTTTCTTACAGTGAGCTAATAAAATATTAACTCAAATCAATATTTTGTGTACAATTATTTAATTATGTCATCCGGGTATCAGGGACTTTCATATAAATGCAGCTGCTGCCTTTTTGCAATGAAGTTTTGTATACTGGAATGGATTATAAGATAACAAACCGGTAAGATTTTAAAACAGTTTCATCTCAAATCAATATCTCTTATCCCCATAATTATTTATGTGGTGAAATGCTGTGTAATAAGTGGTATAACTGTGCTGTATCCCTTAAATGTCCATCTAGTTTGAACTTGCTGCTTGAGCTTTGCGTTTCAAGACCTAATAAGATATTTCTACTCAAATCAAATATTTCGTGTCGACTTATGTGGCAAGTGTAATAAGCAGGATAATGTACATCTAGCCGGTTTTTATCCCAGAATAAACCCCTTCAGAGTGATGCAAGGCTCTTTGACTTTGCGTTGGGGTCCTGATCACCCTGTCAGGGTTTATTCTGTGATAACAACTGGCTGAATGTACATTATCCCTTACATAATAATGTACATTCTATTCTATGTAGCCATAATATTCTATTCTTTTAGTTCTACCCGTTACAGAAGCTCTTGCACTTTATCTCGTTCTCCTTTAGACTATTCAAGATGCTCAAGTAATTACAACATTGTATAGCGATCTGTAGGCTAAATCTCCATGATGTACTTGTTGATATTAGAATGTATTTTCTAAAATGTTAAATGTTATGAGATGACAAGCCTGAAACAGATCACAGCAATAGGCCTACATAATATCCGTAATCAGCAACATGGTAAAAATGCGTGCCGGTGTTATGCCGAATTCTGTGACCCTAGTAGGCATTGTATTGCGATAATCCAACCTACTCATAATTCCAATCATCTCCCTACCGTCACTGTAAGCCTTGGCCGCGAGAGCAGCCGAGAACTTACAGGCCTTGGATGGGTGGGGCGGATGACCCTGTCAGGTGGCAGCACTTTGCTGGCATAACTACACAGTAGACTTGTAGTCGAGACCGCCTAAACCGAGACCAAGACACTACCAAGACCAGATGGTATCGAGACCAAGACAAGACCAAGACCAAGACCAAGACAGACCAAGTCGAGACCAAGACCAAGTCGAGACTAAGACCGAGACCAAGTCGAGACCGGAGGGGAAAAAAACATTAGTGTTGAAGCTAAGCAATAACTTGTCAAATGTTGTTTTGCATTGCCTGCCTATCTCTGCTGATTTCGAAGTCTCCAAATGAATCCATTCTGCAACTTTTAAATACATAATTATATTTTTAAAAACGAAATTATAGGCTTAAGTGCAGGATCCGAAAGTTGGTCGTTTTTGTCGCTATGGTTACACACACACACACACACACACACACACACACACACACCGTTGGCGGTGCGCTCAAAGTCATCTGTCAGTTGTGCAGTTACCCAAAATCTCCTGAATGAAGGTAAAACCCATCATGTCACTGATATGTGTTTTACTAAATATTAATATATCAAAACCTGTACATGATATGTGTTTTTTAAATCAAGTGATCAAAGTGCTCGTTGCCGCTGCGATCAGTGGCGCGGATACAGTGTTTTCTCGCGTGGCTCGCGCGCACCGCACTGTCTTCACTCGGACGCGCGCTTCAATACGTTGCGGATATCGTCGTGGATATTGTAGTATTGTATTGCTCAATCCCCTGACCACTATGTCGGTCTGAGACAGCGAGACCTAGACAAGACCGAGAGGTCCGAGACCAAGACGAGACCAAAGACCGTCAAGGCCGTGACAAGACCGAGACCACGTAAAAGTGGTCTCGAGACCGGTCTCGAGACCAAGACCGGTCTCGAGACATACATCACTACTACACAGCAACTGCACGCTCCACCTTTGGGATCTCCACGTACCCCTTTGACCCTTTCACCTTTGAGGGTAGTGAGAGCGGAGGAGGCAGAAGAACGGCTTCAGGCAGGAAAAGGTGCCTTCCACGTCTCTGTTACCTCCTCATGCACTTCCGGGAAGAAGGGGACTGGAGCGGGAAGATGCTGTTCAGCGTCCCCCACCCCGAGATGTGTCATAGAAATGCATGGCATTGCATGTTGCCAATATTTTTGAGAGACCCCCAGGCTAATGCAAATGAATACAATTTGTGTCATGCTGGAAACATATAAACATTTTCTGGTGTTTTTTTATTGTTTTTTTTTTTCCGATTAAAGCCAATGCAGCTTCTTTCTTCTTCCAAATAAGGAAATTAACCCACTTCTTTTTTGATTATGGTGGGGAGGGGAAATTACATCATGCACAATAATTTGCACTAGTTATAATGATGTTTGAGATATCTTTAACTTTCATTCTGCCTAGGCAAAACTGAATTACAGATATCTGCAATTGTCATTTAAGATGTGTGACGAGTTGAATGTCGTTTTCAATGATGTCATTGCAGATATCTGTAATTCAGTTTTGCCTAGTCAAAACTGAATTACAGATATCTCTATCTGTCGTTTCGACTAGTCACAATTACGTTACAGATATCTTGAATGACAATTCCAACTATCCAAAATGTAATTACGACTAGTCAGAAAGAAGTTGTTGATATCTACAATGTTAATTCCGGATAGTCAAACTTAGCTTTTAAATGTTAAAAGGGCTTGCCATACGAATCGCTCTCGCGGTACTTTGATGGCATACGTCACAGTCACGTGGCGTCGGCGCTGTATCAAGTCGGACAAAATTTATAACCGGCATGCACTGCTTCAAGTCTGCCGCCGATCGGTCTGCGCAGAGCTGCATGAAGTCGAACAAGCCTAATGACTGAGTATTTGTCACGGTTTGGGTTTTGTGTCTTGTTCCTTGTTCTTGTATGTCATGTGATTCCCTGTTTGCCATGTGTCTGGTCTATTGTTCCCAGGTGTTTCTCGTTAGCCACGCCCCTTTGTTATCTCGTTTAGCTTGTTTGTCCTTGTATTTAAGCCCTGTGTTTCAGTTCAGTCCTTGTGAGTTCTTATGACGTTGTAATATTTGCCTGTAGCTGTCTCCTTGTTCCTGTTCTGAGTTTCCTGTTCTGAGTTTTCCCTGGATTACCTTTTGTTTAATTAAATGTGTGCTTGCAATTGGATTCACTCTTCGTCTCTGCTTCAACGTGACAGTATTAAGTTATTTCCCCAGCTGATGAACAAATCCTAGTGATGGCGCCGGCGCATCGCGCGCTCACACAAATATTATCAGATCACTTCTGGCATTGCTAACTTGACATCACAGCCTTTTCATTATCAAAATAAAACAGTCAACCAAACATATAAAAAGTTATTCTGCTTAATTTAATTTGTCTGTTGTAGCTACAATATAAAGGCTGTGCCGGTTAGTCAAACTCATTTCCCTTGCTGTGCAGATGCTGATTTAGCCTACGTTAGGACTCGACTGAAGTCAAGTCACATTTATTTATATAGCACTTTTTACAATAGATTGTTTCAAAGCAGCTTCAAATTGTTTCAAATGTTTATGACCATGCTTAAAATTAGTAGATTATTGTTGACGAAAGATTTATGCTTGAGAGAGATTCACACTAATTCACTTTAATGAAGATGCTTACATGCATGCAATTCTTGCCATGGAAGTGCAATAACATTTGATTGATTGAACTTCCTTAGATGAGAAAAAACAGTTCTCAGATTAGTTTTTTTTTCCCACAGTAAAAATCCATGATGAGCTAACAGCATTAAAAAGACGATTAAAAACTCCTTCACCCTCGACATGGTGCTAATTAAAAGTGAACAGTTAACAGGTGCTATGTGATTTGATGATTTGAACAACAACACGCTCTGCTCCCGCCTAAAGTGGGATGCGGCCGAGCCTAATTTGCATACAGATATCTGCAACGTCATTTCGCCTAGTCAAAACTCTAATTACAAAACTGAATTACAGATATCTGCAAGTGTCCGTTTGCAGCTCCCCCCTGCCTGCACGCGGCTACTCTCGCCGATCAGTTAGACTTTCTCTGGTTACATCCAGCAGATTATATGACATCATTCGAAAGAGTAAAATGTACATTTTTATTTGTGTACATTCCAAATGACTACAAATGTCTTTGAAAAATAAAGAAAACAACATGCTTTAGCGCGTCTCGTTCTCCTTGAACATCTTTCTGGCGCACACCAAAAATTAACCAAAATACAGCGAATAGCCTTCTTGGCGCACCTACTTTTTAAAGTCAACATTTAGATTATTTGAACGAAGTTAAATGCATTATATAGGCCGAAGTCACTTTGGAATAAAACACCATGTTTCATGATAAAACACGTGACTAGTTTACAGTCCAGAAAATACGGTAGGTTATAGCTAATTATTTCACGGACCCCCTGGCACTTGAGAACTGCTGGTATACACCAGTCTATGGTCTACACAGAAGAAAGCCCTGTCTAGGCTCTTCCCCGGTATACGGGTCGTGTCAAGCCATAAGTCTGGTTGTTTGATAAGAAAAAGATTAAAGCTGCTGTAGGTAACTTTTGAAAAAATGTATTTGTTAAAACTGTCATTATGTCCTGACAGTAGAACAGGGATGGAAATTAACTTTTTTGTCCACCGGCCACTGTGGCTGGTGGATTTCAAAATCTACCAGCCACTCAATGTTTTTACCAGCCACTTTCTTGTTTTTAACCGACAATGTGTAACTGCATGTGAAAATTAATACTACAAGAATACTTAAGCAGTTCATTTAATCTCAAGTCTCAATGAAATACTGACATTTTCTCTTTCTCTCACCCTCGGCCTCATCCACCTAATCTGTCATTTATTTTTGTTTTGATGATAAATTGAGCCAGCCTCCAAAAGTAATTAACCTGTCCTGTGATTTTTCTCTCTCTCACACAACACTCTCCAGACACGGATTTATGAGCTATAGTATGTTGGTTGCCTTTACATTAGAATAATATTTAATATAATCTAGATATGAAATGGAATAAATAGCATTCAATACAAAATGAATATGTCTCATATATTGAAATCAAGTTTTATGTGATAAAATATTTGCTTTGTTGTGCATTAGAACCACATCAGGCATTTAGTACAAAATAATTTATTGATGCATCCAGATACTTCACCACGTGACAGCAGCTAGGCTCCTGATTGGTTAACGCGGCGCGAATTGACGCTAAAGTTTAGATTTTTCAACTCGGGCGGCAGACGCGAATTCGCGTAAAACGCGTGAATGCACAAAAGCACTCAATAAAATCATGCGCTCGAACTTGCCGCGCGAATGAGGCGCATTCGCATCTACCACGGCGCGCTCTACACCTCATTCGCGGCGCAGGAATTTTTTACGCGCGTAACGCGTCTTTGCATTGACTTAACAATGAAATCACTCGCGCCAGACGCTCTATTCTCGTCTGGTGTGAACGCACCATGATGTTTTCTCTGCAGACCTCTACGCCTGCGATGTAACGCCACATTTTGTTTGAAGGTGTGCCTCCTCTAAAAGTGTCCGCCGTCCAGGTGAAACAGTATGCTATTTTTATTTACCCGCCACGGTGGCCGGTAGGTGAAGCGAGTTTACCCGCCACAACACAAAATCACCCGCATTTGGCTGGTGGCGGGTGCTAATTATCATCCCTGCAGTAGAATATGAGACAGATAATCTGTGTAAAAATCAAGCTCCTCTGGCTCCTCCCAGTGGTCCTATTGCCATTTGCAAGAAATACACGCTCCCGGTCAGAAACAACCAATCAGAGCCAGGAGGAATGTCTTAGCAGTGTCAATCACGCTCGTGTACGCGCTGATCACACCCCTCTCTTGCACAGCGCGAGCCGTCGTTCAAACTCAAGATTGCCGGCGTGCTGCAGCTGTGCTTATGACGGAGAAACAACCTAAACGGCCAATTCTCGAGTGACACCTGCTCATAAAACAAAGAGGTAAAAGGAAAAAGACTGATGACGATAAACAAGCGAAAAAGAAAGAATTACACAGTTGACTCGGTGTCAAAACTCTAGCCGCATAACATGTAGATAAAATGTCACGCACTCTGCTAAGCAACAATTGAAACCTGCTAATTCACTTGCTTGTCATGTTGCTGAAATAATGTACTAGCACACCTTATCTAGCATTATATATCGCTAGAATAATTACTTACATACTGTAACGTTAGTTACCGTTATATTAACGTTATCTTACTAGCTATTTATAACTTATAGAAAGAGTGCAACGTTATAAAGTTACATGTAGGCTATTGGAAAATACATAATGATTTGAGGACCAAGTTTGTAGTCAAAGTATGGGCAGGCCATAGTCAATGTTAAGCATATTATTGACGTTTAGTCCCTATTAGTGAATGTGCCGTATAACTTTTTATCCGCTGTTATCGGTGGCCCTGTTTACTAGCCTGCGCGTTCACGACAGGCTCCGCTGTGGAGGACGAGCTGTGGAGGGAGGGCTGTAGCGCAGCAGAGAGCAAGGGGGTGGGACCTGTAAGTTGTGCTTGTTCAAATTTTCAGGCTAAGTCAACGTTTTCTCAAAACTCCCTACTGCAGCTTTAAATGTAGTAGTTGCAATAAACGCGTTAAGAATCTGTACAACTGCAGCAGCGGAGGACTATCATTCTGCTGAGCAGAACTGAGGAAGAACTGACGATGGAACAGTTTGATCTTTGGCTGACAAATCAGAGGAAAGGGGCGTTTCATTCCCACCTACGTGTAGAAATCGAATATTCAAGATGTTTAAAAATGTTTCTACCTAAAAACGAAAAATCAAGCTGAAAACTTGTTTTTCGCTTTTTTGAAAAAATTAAAAAACAAAAAAAGAACTGTTTACTCGTTTTTTTTTCTACTTTCAATATCAAATCAAAAAACGAATGAACGCAATGTACACGGACCTCTGTGCTGGACTAACTGGGTCACGGCTAACTGTTGGTTTGACTGCTTCTATTGCTCTTCTCATTTGTAAGTCACTTTGTAAAAAAACGTCTTCTTAATGATTAAATGTAAAATGTAAATGTACAGTAGAAGTTTGTTTCTCCTCTTCAGGTCTGTTCTTCTCTCTTCAGATCCGTGTAGTCGTTGTCTGTAACAGTTGTGGGGTTGATGATGGAGTCTGTGTGAACAAACGTGTAGAAAGAGTTCACTGGGTTAGTCTGTGTGTGCTGGAAAACCACTGGAGCTGTAGACTGATCAAATCTACTCCTGAACACAAACTCATCAGAAACACAGTCAGGACACTAAACCTCATCAGATCATCATCACATCAAGGACAAATGTGATCATTATATGTATTTATGCCAGAGTTGTCTTCAAAAGCATTGCATGTCAGAATGCACCTCACATCAACAACTGGTGTGAGATTTTAAGAAACACTTCCAGGAAACTATATTGAGCTCTGACTATAGGCCTGATGTGTGATGCCATTAGTCTTCAGCAATAAGATTGAGGAAGAGAAACTCTGTTCATTGACTTCATCTTTAGCTCAGAAAACTAAAGCCTGTATGTTAGTCTTTGAGCTTCTTAAGAAAATAATGAAATGAAATGCATAAAGAATGCTCTCACATTTTGTAAATATTTTCAGTTTTAGACTTTTATCTGACTGTGGTCATCAGAACTTTCATAATATTCATTGCTCCTATAAATAAGTAAACTGTTACACTGGTAAAACACACACCTTTAGCCTTACTCCTGATGGTGGTCAGGTCACGATCACTGCCACAGTCATGATGAAGAGACCAACAGCAATGGAGGAGGAAAGGCCGATGCAGAATGAAGATACTCCTTCCTCATCATTATCCAAGAATGCATGGAAATGCAATGACAGGCAAAAAGAAGTTTTGGCTTGTATGCATTGAAATATATGGTCTCATACAGACACCTACAAAGATCAGCTCTATTATTATTGTATAATTTTTAAATAGCCAATTATACACCCCAAACATCCCCAGATAAGGAAGAAAGAAAGGTAGAGAGAAGAAGGCTTATAAAAATGTTTCAAAATAGGAAAATGCAAACACATGGCAATATTGTATCATCTAGCAGGGATGTAACATCTAAACATCCTAAAGCAGAGATGCATTTGTTTTACCTGAGCGCTTGTAAGTGTAGGTCTGGGTGCGCATGTTTATGTAATCTCCATTAGAATGAACCTCACGCTCACAGGTGAAGGAAGCAGGTGGACTCACAGTGACCATATACACACATGTTATTCTAGTACCTACAGAAGTGCAATCGACTTTATACTTGGTGTAGGTCAGTTCACTCTCCACAGACAGCTCAAAAGGCTGTATCCACCGAGTGTATTCCCATTCAAACATTCGGTCAAACATGCACACCACTATGACTCTATTTTTCTCTCTGTCTTCCATCTGTTGGTACATTGTGATGTCAAACACTGCCTTATCTGAAACACAACACATCAACATGCTGGTGAAATATGAACATGTTTCAAATTTCTGCAGCTCAAATTGTGCCTTCAATTGTGTGCATCTTCAACTAATGCGCTGGCACTGGATATTTAAATAATAGTTTCACACATTTTGATACATTATTTATGTTCATTTATATCACCAGTCTAGCAAAAAAATAACTTACATAATAATGTACAAAACATACTTTAACAATCAAGTATTGTGTCGTGTGCAAAAATGAAGCCATGATGCAATGTCATTGTTTTGAGGAAAGTAATTACTGTTGTTTTTAAATTACTTCCAGACAAGTGTATAGTTTACTAAAAAAACAGAATCACTTTCACTTAAAACACGGCAGTTGTGAGATTAGGGCTTTTAAAATTGTATTTCAAGGACTTTTAATACAGTTAGAGAATGGAGAAAACTAGAAAATTAGGATAAAATGGAGACATTAGATCATACTAGTATCCACGGAGTAATATTCTGGTTCGTCTGCGTATTCCTGGCATTTCTCTGGATAAAACAAATAGCAATAGTTTATTTTTAATGTATGATTTATTACCTGTACATATTGTGAAGTAAAACGCGGGAGAAAGCAATGTACTTACGTAAAGCGAACATTACAACCAGCAAAAGGGCCTGAAAAAGAAGCTTCATCGTGCCTCAAACTATTGTGCAACACACTACACTGGGTACTTCTCAATTCTTTTATTTGTGCATCCTTCGTTTCCCTTCCTTTCCTCGCGTCTCAGCTCCACCCCCTGTAGGATATGAGGGAAGGACGCAAGGAAAGAAAGGGAGGACGGACGGAGGAATCGAATGAACACTTTTTTATACATTGGAATACTTGATCAAAAGAGCGTCACTTCACAGCGTCATCAGCTTCGCTCAAAGGATCTCCCTTATGTTGTATTAGTTTGGTTATTTAAGAAATGCATAATAAAAATAAGATACCCTGTTGAAATATGTGAGATGTGTGGTTTATATAAACTGCAAAGGTAAAGTATACATTAAAATTATTGTGACCGATGTGAAGGGGGAGGAGACTTTATACGTCACTGATTCTTGAGATAAGGGACAAAACGTCCCATATCAAAATGTTGCAATTTGCCTTAAAAAACAATAAATTATTTAATTTAAAAAGGCTTTAAAAGTTGGATATGAAAGACGTGTGTATGTTTAGACCCATAGTTTATATTATTTCATAGTAATTTTATAAAATACCAGCACTGTACTATGAAAGCCCATGCAAATCAACTCGTCCTCTGTAAAGGTCACAGTATCAAACTGCAAAAAAAAAAAAAAAAGTGTTTTAAAATGCCCATAATGCACAAAATATCACAAAATACTTAAAGTGAACACTGCATTATTTTATACATTAACAACAGCCTTTTAAAATCTGTCATCAATTCATGTCAACTCGGTCAGATATTATTTCAAATTCGAAATAAATCAGGCATATTTTGGTCAGCTTTAACCCTGAGGACCCCCTTTGACTTCTTTCTGTTGATGGATGCTGCAGTTCAACAAATGGTTGTCACGGGATGCACACGAGAGAAGGTAAGATCCAAGAGCAGTTTATTAGGGTAATCCGTATTCGTAATCCAGCCAGGCAAAAGGTCAAAATCCATGAAAAGCAGTCCAAAACAAGAAACAGTACAGAGTGGAACAGGTAGTGCAACAAGACAGTAAAACAAGGAATCCACAATGAACACGGAAACAGACAGGGTATTTATACACACAGAACTAACAGGATGATGGGAAACAGCTGAGTGCAATGAACAGATGATGAGTGCAGACAAAGGATTATGGGAATTGCAGTTCATGATGAGTGGGAGACAATATGGGGAAGAGACCTCTAGTGGACACCCAGGGAAACACACACCAGACACTGTGACATAACCCCCCCTCTACGGAGCGGCTACCAGACGCTCCACGACACCACCTCAAAACAAACAAGAGTCCAGGAGGGAGGTGGAATGGTGGAGGATTAGGGGGAGGGATGGGGGTCCAGGTCCATGGAGGGGAACAAGAACAAGGGATACAGGAAGGACAGACCAGGGTGGGGCAGGGGAAATGGACAGTTCGGGAGGCCAGGGCGGAAATGTCAGTCCGTCTGGCGGCCAGGGCAGAGACTTTCCCTCGGGCGGCCAGGGCGGTGAAGACCCCTCGGGCGGCCAGGGCGGTGAAGACCCCTCGGGCGGCCACGGCGGTGAAGACCCCTCGGGCGGCCACGGCGGTGAAGACCCCTCGGGCGGCCAGGGCGGTGAAGACCAGGGTGAAAACGACCACTCGGGAGGCCATGGCGGTGAAGACCCCTCGGGCGGCCGTGGTGGTGAGAACCCTTCGGGCGGCCATGGTGGACACTCCGGCTCAGGAACAGCGGACACCGGCTCAGGAACAGCGGACACCGGCTCAGGAACAGCGGACACCGGCTCAGGAACAGCGGACACCGGCTCAGGAACAGCGGACACCGGCTCAGGAACAGCGGACACCGGCTCAAACTCGGAAACAGCAGATACCGACATATCCAGGATCCGCGCCAGACGTTCCAAATGGTCCGTTAGTGCCTTGGTGGCCACACAAATGGGCATTTCTGGATCTGTCTCAGACTGGGCAGACTGAGCGTGTACTGTCTCTCGCTGGGCAGACGGGACGTGAACAGTCTCTCGCTGGGCAGACGGGACGTGAACAGTCTCTCGCTGGGCAGACGGGACGTGAACAGTCTCTCGCTGGGCAGACGGGACGTGAACAGTCTCTCGCTGGGCAGACAGAACGTGAACAGTCTCTCGCTGGGCAGACGGGACGTGAACAGTCTCTCGCTGGGCAGACGGGACGTGAACAGTCTCTCGCTGGGCAGACGGGACGTGAACAGTCTCTGACTGGGCAGACGTGACGTGAACAATCTCTGACTGGGCAGACGGAACGTGAACAGTCTCTGGATCGGCAGACGTGATGGGTCGCGGGGGTAGCGCCGGTAGGGCAAGCAGCTTGAGCGGGGCCGGCAGAGCAGGGCGCCTGGGCGGTGCAGGCAGAGCAAGGCGCCAGGGCGGCGCAGGCAGAGCAAGGCGCCTGGGCGGCGCGTCAGGGATGGCAGTCACCTCAGGGATGGTCTCTGGGTTAGGAGCCTTTCTCCTCCTCCTCCGTCTCGGGACCACCGGACTCGGGACCACCGGGACAGGGACCACCGGGACCGGGACCACCGAGCTCAGGACCACCGGAACAGGGACCACCGGAACAGTCACGGAAGAAGTCTTCCTTCTCCTCCGTTTCGGGACCACTGGAACCAGCGGTGAAGGGTGAGGCGGTGGAATAGCGGTTGGAAGCTCCAGTGTGGAAGCCATCTTGTCTGGTGACACCGGCGACGAGTCGGCCACTCCTTCTGGAAATCTAAGCCCAACTGAAATATCCCACCTGCTGCGGGAATGAAGATATCCGACAAAGCCGTCAAAGTCCAATATCTCCAGTCCCCTCATTTCCCAGGCTGGCAAGGGATCATCAAGGCAGCAATTAAAAAGGTCTTTCAAAGCTGCATCATTATATCCCATGCCTCGTGAAAGAGTAAAAAATGTCTGAGCCAAACCACCCACCGTCTGGCCCTGCTGGCGTAGTGTCACCAAATTTTGGACTCGTCCCTTCCTCTCCTTCTCCGTGTTGGGGGAAAGGATACGAAACCCCATAATGCTGGATCTATAAATGGTGGATTCCTTCTGTCACGGGATGCACACGAGAGAAGGTAAGATCCAAGAGCAGTTTATTAGGGTAATCCGTATTCGTAATCCAGCCAGGCAAAAGGTCAAAATCCATGAAAAGCAGTCCAAAACAAGAAACAGTACAGAGTGGAACAGGTAGTGCAACAAGACAGTAAAACAAGGAATCCACAATGAACACGGAAACAGACAGGGTATTTATACACACAGAACTAACAGGATGATGGGAAACAGCTGAGTGCAATGAACAGATGATGAGTGCAGACAAAGGATTATGGGAATTGCAGTTCATGATGAGTGGGAGACAATATGGGGAAGAGACCTCTAGTGGACACCCAGGGAAACACACACCAGACACTGTGACAATGGTGTCGTAAGTTTCACATTTTTTAAAATATTCAACAAACAAATTGAAATCCCTTTGGTCACAGCTTTTATGTCAACACTGTCTTCAAAGTAGGGATGATTTTAATCAAGAATTTTGAAATAAAAGTTGGTATTTTGGTTTAGTTTAGTGGCAGCTGGCAACTGAGGAAAATCAAAATGGCTACCATTTATTAGACATAATAAAGTTGCTTGTTGCCTGTAAACATGTTACATGTTGACATGTAAGCTGACGGAGTGGAAAAGTGCTCCCAAATACTCATTAAGTAAGGTATAACAACTACATAACATGATAATGATCTAAGTATACATGTTGATTGACTTAAAATATCTTACTATACCCAAATGCCAAATAATAACTTTAATAAAAAGTATTGTTTTTATCTGTACTGTAGCCAGACATGGCTAGACAAAAACTGTCAGTTAAGGAGCAAAGAAAAAGAAACAGAGAGTACCAGAGAAAAAGGAGAGAAAGAATTAACAGTCACCCAGAAAGCAGAAGAGACCAGTTAGAAAAGGAGAGACAGAGATGGAAGGACAGGGTCCAAAACAAAAAAGTAAAACAAGTAGGAGGGACTGAGTTCCCTTCACTCTAAAAAATGCTGGGTTGTTTCAACCCAAAGTTGGGTCAAATATGGACAAACCCAAATGTTGGGTTAAAAAATGCAATTTACCCAAATTTGGGTTAAAACAACCCAGCATTGTTTAGAGTGTTAAAAACTGACAGGGACAGCTTGTCCCCTCCAAGCAAGCCGGACCAGGGAGCTCTATGCCATAGCCCCTGAGTTATGGACTTCATAGAGCGTAGGCATGTTCAACACCTCTTGTCCAATGGTGCCCAAGTCCCGCAGGTTAGACAAACTATTATATAAATATCTAATGCTTGGCTCTACACCGAAGGCATGGAATGACAGATAAAACTCTCTCTATTTATTTACTTACTTGTTGAGAGAAATTGAAGCAAATCATAGAACTTACCTGCCTGAGGCCCTGTAGAATAAAAGATGAATTACCTTTCTGAACCCCTGTGTTAAAGTATACCTGGAATTACAACAGACATTTCAACCAATTTAGATTTACAGAAACACTGACATTATGAGTCTGATTGTTCACTTTTCATTTTTTCAGTGAGCCTTTGGAAGGAGTCAGGAAATACATGGAGAATTCTGGATCCTGTTACACTTCAACATTTGTATACACTATTAACACTATTACATAACTTTCTTAGTTAGTTCTCAGCCTATTGTGTCCTCTTGCAAATCAGTTGTTAGATTTACAGTTTAGTTCAAATATAGATATAGACTGATAAATAAACATCAACTCCACTTCATTGATATTAGCTATAGGCTTATGTTGAACTTTATTTTTGTTCAAACAGACTCTGTATGAAGCACTAGCTACATAAAGTATTGAATGAAAATGTCTCTGAAACATCTGTGTATGTGGCAAATATTGCATTTATTTCACTTCAGCTGTGGTAAAGATTGCAAACACAGCACAAGCGTCACTACGGGAACCAGAAAGTGTCCACTTCACGTCTCGGTTTGCAGCTCCTCCCCGCCTGCACGCGGCAACTCTTGCCGATTGGTTACATCCAGCTGCAGTCGATGTCGAACACACCTTATACTATTGGCTTAGGGCAGAAATATGCTAATACGGGACAGTCCGTCAGTGGTCGTGGGCGGAGCATGAGCAATATGACATAATATTGCTCAGAAAACCCAAACGGCTTGATTATTGAGAGTGTCGAGGCTTTTTGAGGATTAAAAAAAAAAGGAGAGAATGGATTTTTTACATTGTATGGTGATTGTGTCCACTCACTTCAAAGACACATTTATATGCAAACACTAGTCTATATAAAAGTGAATTTTGCATCAGATGACCCCTTTAATTTCAAATTCTGTACAGGATAACATAGCCAAAATAACAAATGTGCAAATAGGTATGGACCTAACTGTGTAGGCTACTCTCACTTCTCAATGTGTATTTAATCTGTCCTTCGATGTATTAACCTTACAGTAACACTGTTTCCGCTTTCTTTACCACTCCCAGTTCTCTCCAACAGCAACAGGCTTGACTGACTCAAGACCCGGACCCCTCTGGGGCCTGTGAAACTGCTTCTGGCAGGGGAATGCTCTCACCCAAAAATACAAGAAATCATAGAATTACTTTTAGCGTAGAGTTTGAATGGTTTTGTTATCAATGTATGGATAAGCATTTGACTGATTCTCGATTCACCTCCAGATGATCCTACAGCTTCGGAGGAAGAGTGTAATGGCTATTGTGAACACATGTATTAATTTTCTGGCCTGCTTTCTGCCATCTTTCTCTCCCTGTATACAGTCTAACGAGATTCTTTGAAGACAGAACATTCAAGGTGGGAAAACTTACCTACCCTCTTCCTAGATATAATATAGAATTAATTGTTTTGTTGAATGCAATTGGTTGCCTTGTATATTTTTTACTGTTGACCAAACTTCTTTCTTGACTTAAACTGATGCTTGTATAGCAGTATATATTTACTGTCTTTTGAAATAACTCAACACACAGCCATTATTGTCAAAATACCTGGCAACAAAAGTGAGTACACTAAGAGTATCTTATAGTCTTATCAGACCACAGGACAGTAGTAATTCATGATCTTGGACAGGTATCTTTCAGCAAACTGTTTGCGGGCTTTCTTGTGAGCCAGCTTCAGAAGAGTCTTCCTTCTGGGACGACGGCCATGCAAACCGACCTGTTGCAGAGTGTGGCGTTTGGTCTGAGCACTGACAAGCTGACCTTCCACTTCTGCAACCTCTAAAGCAATGCTGGCACGATCATGCGTCTGTTTTCTGAAGCCAGCTTCTGCACCTGACACTCAGCACGAGGACTCAACTTCTTTTGAGCCAGAGAGTAAGTGAAGTCAGTTGTAACTAATGAGGGAAGCAAACAATTTTTGACCGTGTCAGGATCGTATGTGGACATGCAAACTTGTGGATTATAATGTGTTTTGGCATTGGAACTGTGACAAATAAAGGGATAAATGCAGTACTGGACTGGAAGTGTCTTGTTTGGATCTCACGCGTCAGAAATACTCCCACAACACCTCTAAATTGTAAGTAATTTATGCAAGTAATCGTTATGATCTTCATGTAAAAAACATTTGTGTAATATAACATACAGCTTCTGCCCACTGATGTAGACAGAAATGAAAGCTACAGCAGTAAGTGAAGCATTTATTGTTATATTAATTCATTTAGAAGACATTTTTATCTAAACATACAAATAAGGAATGTTACAGCATAAGCAATTCATCCTAATGTAAAAATAAAAATTGCTGCAATACACAGTTCTAAAATTGCATCACATAAAATATAAAAGAAAAACTCAAAAAAAAAAAAAAAAAGTAATCATGTCATATAATTGGGCTGTCAACATTAAAGGGATAATTCACCCAAAAATGAAAGTTTTGTAATAATTTACCGGATAAAGCAAACCAGTAGGAATGAGTCTATTGAAGCAAAAACATATGGTCCTGTTCTGTTTCACAACTTGACTTGTCTAAAATGTAAATAAGCTCTTTGCTCTTGCACCGCACACATACTATACACTGCACATTCTGAAAAGTTTTTTTCAGAGATGCTCTCAGCACATTGAGTATGCATTTTCACTATTTTCATTTATAGATTTTGATCTGACTGTGAGTAACAGGTAAACACACTCCTTTATTTGCTCCTGATGGTGGTCACGATCACTGCCACAGTCATGATGACGAGACCAATAGCAATGGAGGAGGAAAAGCAGATGTAGAAGAAAGATACTCCTTCCTCATGATGATCTGTGTAAGTCTCACTGCGACGGTTCACCGCAGAATTAATCTCATGCACACAGGTGAAGGAAACAGGTGAACTCACTTTCACATCAAACACACACTCTTCATTTGAATAACACAGTGGGTCCTTCAGTGTGTAGTTGTGTTCACCCTCCACTGACAGCTGGAAAGAGCTCTTAGTGAACCTCCTGCCAAATGAACACATCACTATCACATGCTCACTGTCCTGGATCTGCCCATACACTGTGATGTTGGGCTCTGGGGCATCTGAAATAACATACACCAACATGAGTTAACGTTAAAAACAGCATAAAGACTGTTCATATTAAATATGTGTTTAATGGCATCTTTTTACTAAGTACTATGAATAAAGGCAAGTATCATCACTGCTACTGATGTCTCTAATAAACTGATTTTTTTCTTCCAATTTTAGCCATTCATTTTTAGCCATTAAAAGTTCTGTATTCTCGTAAGCACTCACCAAAACGGCCATTTTGACATAATTTTGTGTGGTTTTGTCCATTCAAGCACGTGTCAGAGTGAGTGTTCACAGAGTGCGAGTACCGAATTGAGTTCTCATTGAATTCAATTCTCATATATATATATATATATATATATATAAAACGGTTCTAAGAAAGCTAATTGTTTTGTACTGTTTTCCAGGTTCTGCATGCATGCATTTGCGCGCCAGTTAATCTCAAATATGGTTTGGTGAAAAAACAACAATGCCTAAAAACAGACAAACTTCGAAAGCATCCGAAATCGCAATTGTGTTTTTTTTATCCAAGTAATTTCCATAGAGAGAAACTTTCTAATGACTTAACTCACACAGGGAGTGTTTGCCATTCCATTGACAGGATCTGATGGGGGGAAATAACACTAATGGAAACAATAGGTGCTTCACACCTTCAGTGCTTTGCCCTTAAAGGAACACTCCGACTTTTTGAAACTTTAGCCTATTCACCTTATCCCCCAGAGTTAGATAAGTCCATACATACCTTTTTCATCTCCGTGCGTGCTGTAACTCTATCTGACGCACCCACCGCTAGCCTAGCTTAGCACAAAGACTGGATGTAAATGGTTGCAGCTAGCATACTAATCCAAATAAGTGACAAAATACCGCAAACATTTTCCTATTTACATGTTGTGATTTGTATAGTCACAGAGTGTACAAAAAACGAAGTCACATGAGACACAGACATATTTTAACCGTATAAATACTGGGAACTATATTCTCTGAAGGCGAAGCACTGCTACTTGGGCGGAGTGATAACCGCAGCACCTGAGACACGCTCTCTGCTCCTCACCACCGCGCGTCTCAGGTGCTGCGGTTATCACTCCGCCCAAGTAGCAGTGCTTCGCCTTCAGAGAATATAGTCGCCTTCAGAGAATATAGTTCCCAGTATTTATACGGTTAAAATATGTCTGTGTCTCATGTGACTTTGTTTTTTGTACACTCTGTGACTATACAAATCACAACATGTAAATAGAAACATGTTTGCGTTATTTTGTCACTTATTTGGATTAGTATGCTAGCTGCAACCATTTACATCCAGTCTTTGTGCTAAGCTAGGCTAGCGGTGGGTGCGTCAAACAGACTTATAGCACGCACGGAGATGAAAAAGGTATGTATGGACTTTTCTAACTCTGGGGGATAAAGTGAATAGGCTAAAGTCCCAAAAAGTCGGAGTGTTCCTTTAATATGTCACAAGTCATTATGCCCAAATGCAACACATTTCTCTAAACTAAATTCAATACTGTCAAAACAATGAAGGCATTATTCAAAACAGGCTTACATCACCACAAATTATCCACCACTTTGATTCAGTTAACTTTATTAAAATAAATATTATGAATGCTTGTTTTATCTTATTTGAAATCATTGTATGTCATCTTGAGGTTGAGTTTGGTTTAGAACCACTGCTATAGAAAGTGTCTATGGTGCTCATTAAGTAATAAATAGCGATGTTTCTGTAGTGAATAGTTGTGTTGTCTTACTTATTGGGTTGCAGAAGACCCCCGTTCCGTGTTTGAACTGATTTTCTGTGGAACACCACAGCAGACCATCACTCCTGCCATCCACAGTGCACTCAGCATACACATCTCCATGAAACTTAAAAGGGAAATAGCATGGTTTCCCATATGATTCTCTAGCAATCTCTGCAGAACATAAAGATATGACATAGGGGTTTAAGTTTAAAGGGTTAGTTCACCCAAAAATGAAAATGATGTCATTAATGACTCACCCTCATGTCGTTCCAAGCCCGTAAGACCACCGTTCATCTTCGGAACACAGTTTAAGATATTTTCGATTTAGTCCGAGAGCTTTCTGTCCCTCCATTGAAAATGTATGTACATGTAACAGAGTTCGAATTGTATTTAGTTTTATTGTGAATCCTCCTGAATTCAACAGCAGTTATTCATTTCATGTTAAAGTAGTGCCCTCATGTGGTTTGTTTGGGAGCTGCAGACAAAAATGCGTGGTTTGACGGTATAGCGTTAACAGTAACACAGCAGTTGCTACGGGGAACGCGTGCTGTTGGTGCGTATGGTCATGCTCTGTGTCATTTTGGCAATATTTGTGTGATTATAACGCAAAATGACTAGCGATTTCAAGTATTTTGTGTTTGTGATTTGGTTTAGCCAATGTTTAAACCATTTAATTCGAGTAGTAACATATATTTGATTAGTTATGGCCTTTTGTAAACTTCCGTCTGATAGTGCTCTCGTTAGCAAGGCCACGAGGTTGCTAATTTTATCTTATATTTTATTTAGATATGTAATGTCTGCAGCAAAACACCACTGAGAGGATGTTTTATTTCACTTTTCAGGTATGTTTTTATGTATATTTTTGTGTTTATTATTGATATAGCTGATATAGCGTAACACAGCAGTTGCTACGGGGAACGCGTGCTGTTGATATGTAATGTCTGCAGCAAAACACCACTGAGAGGATGTTTTATTTCACTTTTCAGTAAATACAAATCAACAAAAATGATGTGTCCTTGCATTTATTGAGGAATTGAGCCCACTGACTCCTGTTCACCTGAGTGCACGAAGAACGTGTGACGAGCATTGTTTTGTCTTCCGGTTCTGTTGTGGATCAGCGTTCAGTGCCGCTGCTGACGTAAGACGCTGCTGACGTGTTATCTGGTGCACCCGAGCTTCGTTTACTTCGTGTTGAAATCCTTAGACATGTTTGCGAAGATTGTTTGTTTCCAGCGTGCGTCTCCCTCAGACTGTAAACGAAGCTCGGACGCACCAGAGACACGTCAGCGGCGGCACTGAACGCGGATCCACAACAGAACCGGAAGACAACACAATGCTGAATAAAGTCGTAGTTTTTGTTATTTTTGGACCAAAATGTATTTTCGATGCTTCAAAACACTCTAACTAACCCACTGATGTCACATGGACTACTTTGATGATGTCTTTATTTCCTTTCTGGACAAGGACAGTATACCGTATACATTTTCAATGGAGGGACAGAAAGCTCTCGGACTAAATCTAAAATATCTTAAACTGTGTTCCGAAGATGAACGGTGGTCTTACGGGATTGGAACGACAAGAGGGTGAGTCATTAAATTACATAATTTTCATTTTTGTGTGAACTAACCCTCTAATTTAGAATAGATTAAGAAGTTGATGATCTGAAAAATGTACATGATTAAGGAAACAGAAGTAATTCACCAAGTTAAACAAATGCTAACATCATACAGGGAAATTCATAATAGGCATATTGGATATAAATGTAACATTTTGCAGCCATCATTATAAAGGTTTTATGACTGTTAGGTGAATGTTTGGTGGTCATACCTTGATATCCACGAGAACACAAATTTTCGTTGGTCCCATAAATCAACCAGCGACTCCAAACACCGTTTCCATTAAACAACATCACATTTGGCTCAACATAATCTCCATAGTTCAAGTGCAGTGGATGTCCCTTCAATCCAAGCAAGGTCTCATCTTTACACTCCCAGGTTTGTCCGGGGTTAGATTCATTGCAGGGCAGAAGGATAACTTTGAACCTGTCTTCGATCTTCTCTGCCCCCAAACAGAGACTAAAAGCGAGGCTGATGATTCGTGAAGAGGAAATCCATTGGAAACGCTGAGCTGTGAAAGATGCGTCGCACGGCGCAGTCAGCACTACAGTAGCACTCGCGGCATACACACATTTGTTGTGGTCCTTGTTGTAGATAAGGAAGGAGCTGGTACTGTCTGAATATATGAAACATTATATCAGACACTGTAATAGGCAGCACATACCATTATGAGTTCAAGTTGAGAAAAATGTCTAGGCACTAATTAAATGTAACACGGGTGGCTTCCGGAGTAGACGCTGCTTCATAATGGAAAGAATTGGATCATGTCTTTCATGCAAAAGACTTTCTTAAAGCTCTTGCGATTTAAGGCTGATGTCTCAATACAAATGTTTTAGCATTTATTTGTTCATTAAATTACACATAATACACAAATACAGAAAGTCATGATGTATAAGCATAAGAAGTGTGTGCATTCTTCCGGTGCATGTGTGAATCTATTGCACATAAGCTATTTCTGGATTCTCCTGTGCATTTGTGGATCTGTGTGCATCTATGAGAGGCATGATCATATTTTCACTCAATGTACAGTAGCCTATGTCCTCATCAACTGTAGCTAAATATCTCTGGATAGACGTTATTAGACAGTGTTTACATTAACTGATATTTTGAGTTGATAAAGTTGCATGTATGTACTGATATATAACAGTTACAGTAACGGTTTCTGTTCAGATTGTCTGTAAATGAATGTACAGTTTGAATCGGAATGCCATCATCACTCCTTCAAATTCACTCTCCGTCTCCGGACTCTCTAAATGTGCTCAATTACATGTGGTTCTGTACCAGTAGGGAATTAGAGCTGTCCCTGAGTATACAAAGAGACACAAAATAGCTCAGATAGTTTTAAGATGATAAAATAAGGTGCTTCATCATCAGCATTAGTTCAGCTTATATCACTGACAGTCCAAGTTTAATCAAATTTTACCTTAAAAATTACTGATATTGCTGTATTATAGAGCGTTGTTATGCTATTAATATTTTGAAGTGCTTTGTGTTCATTTTAATCGTAGTATAACTTTTTAGAAATTGCATGTTTTTAAAATTTTGTTTTTATTCATTATTCGTTTTTCCCTGTTAGTAATTTTTATACTCACATAAATATATTTCAGTTAATTGCGAAGACAACATTTCTAATTCTCCTTTACAATTTTTCATTTAATATTTATATTTTATTTTGTTTCAGCTTTAATTTAATTAACAGTCTTTTTATTATATAAAAAAAAGTTTCAACACTGTTTTAGAGCAACTGATATTTCAAGGTTCGTCCCCATTTTAAATAGCTCTAAAAAAAGAACAATGGCAGTAAAATATGTAGATTAAAGTCATTAGATGATGCACCTGTCATTGAAAGGTACTCAGGGTCACATGTATTAGATGGCATTATAAAAAAAATAAATGAAAAAATTAAATTGACTTAAAATGTATAGATTAAAGTCATTAGAGGATGCATCTGCCATTGTATAGTAATTTATACCATAAATCAGATGAATCTCAAACACAGCAACACTTCTATGGACTATATCCTTACAGTAGATAGATAAAATCTGAGGCAAAGAAATGTGATCTACTTACTGAAAACTGACCAAAGGACCAATAAAAGGATATAAAGCAGGTTCATTCTTGATGTGGTCCAGGCAGACGAGCAAATGATGTCAGAGATCCAATTTAAATAAGGAATAACAAATTTTAAATTGTAAAATTATAATGACAATTGAATTAATCAAGTAAATATGAAAAAAAAATCTAAGTAATAATATCCAGAGTATTGTATCTAACAGATGAAGTTTGTGAAGATCAGAGTATAGAGAAAGAAGGGCTCAAAAGGATTGAGATATCTGCAGAATGCAAGGAGAGAAAAAGGCACAGTGTCTTCTGAATCTAAACATTTTATATGCTGTGCTTACGTAACAGGAAGGAATTGGGAAATATATTGAAATTTTTTGTGCTGCTGTTGTAACTAGGACTGCACGATATTGGAAATGACATTGCGATATATATTGCAAAATAAAAAACAACTTCACCAGATGAATTGCTCTATTTGTAAAGAATTAATCATTGTAGAATGATTGGGGTGATTTTGTAAGGGAGTGAATCTGCGTAGAAAATAATAAACAAATTACAAGCACAGCTAAACATGTCACAGGTCGGGGGGGGGGGGGGGGGGGGACTCGGATGACCAGCCACTCCTAACTTATGCCGAGTTCAGACTGCACGATTTTAGCCCCGATTTTGGCTCGCCGACAGGTTTTGAGAAATCGCCGACAAATGCCCGAAATCACAGGCAAATCGGTGCTCGTTCACGCGAGTGACAATCACGCAGTGTGAATGAGCAAAGACGCGATCTGAGAGAATCGCCGATGCACGTGAGATATTTGACATGCTAAATATCTGGACCTGTCGGCGATTCACAATCCTGCTGTGTGAATGTGTTCTGACTGAAAACTACATCGGCGATGACCGACAGCCAATGAGAGAGCAAGATACAGGGAGGAGGAGGAGGAGGAGTTATAGACCAGAATGTCAGTATTTTAATAGATAGGCCTATATTTACAATTATATCAAACAGAAACAAAAGCACAAACATTTGCATGACCAGCAGCAACAGCAGGACATTTGCAAAATTATTTATTTACCCCCAAATCTCTTTGCAAAACACAGTCCTTGCTCCCCTCATCTTCCCAACCATTTCCTGCATAAACTTTTTTTTTTTTTTTGCTACAAATCAGTGCACAGACAATTTGTAGGCTATCATTTTTAATAACAAATTCAGTGTCGCGCGAGAACTCCGGTCTCACGCACGCGTGATCTTCCGTTATTTCCTATCACTTCTCGCGTTTGTTTGGTTGTGAAACGTAGTTTGCGGACCAGGCAGAAGTTGTCGGCGATTCTTTCTTTTGTAAAGTCATGCAGTGTGAAACCTCCTGTCGCCGATCCATCGTGCAGTGTGAACACAGCAGCAACTGAATGTTACCCCAGATAGTCATGCAGTGTGAAAACAACAGTGACCCGATTATTTTGAAAATCGTGCAGTCTGAACTCGGCATTAGTCACTACCGTGAGGAGCCGACACCACGGGTACGCAACAGAGGGACACAGAAACAGAGGTAGTTTCAAAGGGTTAACAATCTTTACTGAGCAATATAGCAATGAGCGCCAATTGAATAGACGTAAATGTCCTCTAGATATCCTTCAGCTACGGACAGACGTGGATCGAGCGTCACAGTGCCTCTCGGACGGCAATTTCGGGACTCTGTTCACCAGCGATGCTGCATACTTCTAGGCTCAGACAGCAAGTAAGGAGGTAAGAATTCTTCTCAGTATAGAGTACGTTCGGCAGTGCACAATAATGAATCAGTGGTTTATCAGCTTACTCCATCAGGGATGCGGCACACTTCCAGACCCAGACGGTAAGCAGGGAGGGCAGGATTCTTCTCTGTATAAGATACTTATCGTCGGTGCACGGTAATGAGACGATGGCTTAAGAGCCCACTTCACCAACGATGCTGCATGCTTCCAGACTCAGACAGTAAGTAGAACAGGTAAGGATCTTCACAGTACAAAGTACTTTCTTCGGTTCACAATAGTGAGACAGTGGTTTAAAAGCTTACTTTACCAGCAATGCTGCATGTTTCCAGACTCAGACAGTAAGGAGAACAGGTAAGGATTCTTCACAATACAAAGTATTTTCGTCGGTGCACAGTAATGCGACAGTGGTTTAAAAGCTTACTTCACCGGTGATGCTGCATACTTCCAGACTCGGACAGTAAGTAGAACAGGTAAGGATCTTTTCAGCTCAGCTGTAGCACTCTAGGCTTCTGATGGAGAGCAGATATAGTAACAACTTTCCACAAACGTGTAAGCATGGGTTGGGGCCACTTCTCAGCAAAAGCACACCACACTCGTGTTCACTTCAATTCCACAGCCATGAATCAATGTGTATCAATAAGGCAAAAGCACTGCAATTCACTCACACGATAAGGCTGTTCAGAGGCCTCAATCCGTTTGTTACACTCACGTGGGGGATATTAAATCTTCAGTTCCTGCTCAACACACTCTGAAACACATAGCTTCTCCAACAGTCAGATCCACACTCACTGCATCCTCTTCAAGCTGTTTGAATGTTTGTAGGATGGAATCAATTCACCTATCTTTCTCTCTCTCTTCACAGTGCAGGTTCGATCGATAACTCGGTCCAGTAGATTTCCCACAGACGATCACTCTGATTCAGCAAACTTCAATGGGCGGCTTCCACACCCAGATAATTTTCCCGAGGAAGCTTGTGTCCAACACTGCTCTGAGACCACCAGCTTCAACCTAGTCTCGCGTAGCCAGACCTTCAGACTGACGGCTGAAGGTCTGGAATTCATAGCAGCTTTCTTTGGCCAAGGCCCGCCCATAAGGCCGTTTGACCGACATGTAAAACAACCAATTACAGATCGTTTCGTTCAGCGTCACGTTTCGGGGCTTGGAAATGTCCCCACAACAACAGACCTGCGTGCAACAAGTCAGTCAGCATAGAAAATCAAAGAAGGAGAAGAAAACTTCAAGAGTCTATGCCGTGAACCTCACATACTTTTGAGAATCCTACGTTTAGTTGATCTTGATAAATGCTCATTGTCACTCATGTAAACACAACAGTTTTTCTTCCGCAATCACACGTCTGCGCTTTGTTTCCCGGCGGACCGAAAATAAACAAGACACTCGCGCCCCCCGGAAATCCGATAAAATTCAACCAATCAGATGATGACTTCGACATTCCTGAAGTGTTTCCAGTTAAGTGTACCATATGCATCAGACGTTTAGCCAACGTTCCGTGGGCGTGACGTCTGAGGCTGAGACTAGCTTCAACCCACTTCGACAACACAGAGACAACCCACTTCAACGACCCTCTTTGAACGCCCTCAAAACTCTCTGAATGGCCCTTTTATGTTTGGCTTGTGAAGCAGGAAGCCTGTGTGAGCGCCGCTCCTCTCTCTCTCGCACCTGCAGTGTATTAGCGCTAATCAGTTCGGACCATGTTTCTGTCACACCCGGAACCGGAGTGAGATGTGTCGCACCCAAATCGTTCCCACAGGAAACTCCGTTCATCAAGAGGGTTCCGCTCACCAAGCGATTTTGTCACCCGTGACAAACAGAACAACGATAAATTAAATAAACATTGCTTTATGTTTTTCAGGTAAGTTTCAGCAGTATTCAGGTACAGAAATGGAATAATCAAATTTAGATGAACACTTCTTCACTGTATAATAATAATCTTTGTTAAAGCTGCAAAAGGAATTTCCTGTATTTTGTTGTTTGATTAACATGAATAAAACGGACATTATGGAATGCACGGATCCAATAAAATGATATGCATCCGTTTTCTTTCTCAATTTTTTTACTTTCACTTAAGCCATAAGCGACTTGTTGTGTGTTATTGCACTAGAGGACACTAGTGAGTTCAAATGGGGGTAGAAGAAAAAGAGAGAAGGAGAATGGAAAATAGTCATGGTTGATATGAGTTTGTGAAATAGTGTAAAATATTCATGTTTATTCATGTCAATATTCTACTTAAAGTTAAATGCTTGCATATTACTATCAAAATAAAACAAATGGCAACGATGGCGAGTCTTCCCACACCTGCTCCGTTCCTGCCATGTGCTTCTGATTCACCGGTACCCTTCATCACATGGAAAAGAATCTGCGAGAACTACATGATGGCTATTAACTAGAGGTGGGCATAGATTAATTTTTTTAATCTAGATTAAAATGACTCATTTGAATTCTCCCGAAGGCATTCAGAATATGTGTGCTACCCAAATAGTGACTAAAAGTAAGTCTTTGAGAATAGTTTGCCTCGCGTAGGGATGTGCATTTCTGCCAAAAATGCCATTCGACAATCGAGGAGCAAAAGTCAAATATCGTAAAAAAAAAAAAAAAAAATGACAGAAAGGGAGGCCAATTTCATCTGTAGCGATTTGTCATCAAACAAACTGTTTATTAATTGAACAAGTAACATGTTTTCGTCCTTTTTTTTAACATAGTAGGCTAATTGGAAGAAGAAAAAAACTACGCACGACAGTCCGTTTTTGCATCGCCAATGCTCGTTAGATCAAAAAATAATGTCATCATATGTCATAAGAATTTTATGTGAACCTGCCTTGTTAAGTGCAATAGCCTCATTTTTAAACAAATTAGTTTCAATCAATGTAAACTATCCGTGTGATTATGCCACTGCGCAATACACGCGCAATACACACACAATGTATTACCTGAATGAAATGAAATCGAATGTATCGTCCTGTGGAATCATTCATTCACAGACAGCTTACGAAGATGTTCAACTAATAAAGATCTTCATCGCTGGCAAAAATATGATGCATTTGCAGATTTGCATTCACTAGACTAGACTGTAGATCGGCCACTTCATCCAACGCTCTTGATGCTCTTAAATCTTCCTGTTTCGACTCCTAGTGTGAATTGAAAGCGCTTCAGACGATTCAGTGCGCGAGGAACTGAACAGATCAACTGATTCGCGAACCGATTTAGACAGATCATCTGACAACTTGTTTGATGAAGTCTTTGAACAGAATCGACTCAAAAGAGTGATTAATTTGTAAATGAGCATCGCTCATGCCCATACAAAGGACACAGCGCGCTTGGAATAAACTCATTTAACAACGTATTGCATTAAAATAAAGTAACGAGAGGAACGTCTCCCAACGTAACAAAGTAAAAGTACACCTTGTGTCCCTGACAGGAAAATACCCTACTGCGCGATCTGTGACAGTAGGCGCGGCGTCATACTACACATTAGAATTGCGCGAAAATATAACAATATTCGAAAAAGCTATTTATGATCCCAACCCAACTTTGATTAACGGCGATATTTTTTTTATCGCCCGATAAGAGTCTCACGTTAACGCAGCACGTTAACGCCGATAACGGCCCAGCACTACTATTAACACGTCAGGAGATTCCTGGACGGCTGCTCAAAGACGCACAGTTCTTTTACATTGCTTTGGGACAGAAGGACAACGTATTTTCTACACTTTGCAGAATACGGGTACAACTTATGACGATGCAATGTCCGCTTTAGAAGTGCATTTCATTCCGAAAGTCAACGTGGTTGTTGCACATCACCAGTTCAGACAGAGAGCTCAACAAGCGGATGAAACGATTGCGCAATACACTTCAGCGTTACGAAAATTGGCAGTCGAATGTGTTTGTGGTACAGTAGAGGATGAAATGATCCGGGATCAGCTCATCGAGAAAGTGTACACTACAACAGTGCGCGTGAAACTTCTACTGGATCAGCCTGCTACGTTTGGGGGCTGCTGTAACTGTTGCATGCCAGATTGAGCAAGCGTTGCACAACATGAATTTACTTCGAGATACTGCTCCAGTACAGGCGGTGAGTTTAAAGACTTCTCATTACCAATCGACTACACAAGACAGACTTAAAACTAAACCGAGTAATCCTACTGCGTCACAGCGTGCTTGCTACAGATGTGGCTCTAATAAGCACTTGGCAAACGCATCTAAAGCTAAATGCAATTCATGTGGCAAAACAGGACGTTTTGCGAAAGTATGCAGTTCGACAACATCCTTTCGTGCAGTTCTGCCCGAAGTACAAATATGCAATATGAACTGTGAAAATTCTGATGACTGATTAAGTGTTGTGTGCACATTTCTACTGACACAGGCCAGTCTATGGAGACCGAGTTTGTCATGGATACAGGCTCTGTAGTTTCGATTTTGCAAGAGATTTCAGTACATCTTCACTGTCTGCGCAGTGTCCAATTGGTTAAGTACATGAGAGGACACATTCCAGGTCTAGGATGTCTCACAGCTAATGTGTGTGTCTGCTACCGTTCCACTCTACGTTGTAAAAAACGGATCTGCCTTATTAAGCACTGAAATGTACAATTAACCATGACTGTACTGTTACTGATTCTACTACCTCTGCTTCAGTTCACAGTGTTGCAAATGCTGAGCCCTTGGGGTGTGTGAAAGGCCAAATGTCTAAGCTCGTGATGATGCAGTGCCAGTCAAGAATACCCTTACTAGTGACGACTGAGCACATTGGGGAACCAGAAATGGTTGCCCCAGTCCTTGCAGGGTTACATTCAGTATCCATGGAGGATTTCACAAAAGCTTCCAAATCTTCTTCTGAGCTGAGTTTACTTAGAACGCAAATACTGAATGGCTGGCCACACAACGATAAGGATGCAGATCCAGCTCTATCATCATTCTTTTTCATTCGTGATGAATTGTCAATATACAACGGATTGATCATACGAGGTGAACATCGTGTCGTTGTTCCTGTTTCTCTTCGTTCAAACCTGGTGAAGCTGGCTCACGAAACACACCCAGGTTAGGTCAGAACTAAACAAAGGCTACGTGAACTGTACTGGTGGCCGAAAGTGGAATCGTTAGTTCACTCAGTGATTTCGACCAGTCTTACTTGTCAACTCAATGATAAATCTGCAAACACAGCTACTCCATTACAGCCTGTAGATTTGCCGGATGGACCTTGCCAAAAACTGGGTCCTGATATCGTCGGACACTTTCGATGCTGCATCAGGTTGTCGTTTCGCAATTTCATCGGTGGACTATTACAGCAAGTGGCCAGAATTAGTTTTTTCTTCACGTCACTACTGAGGTTGTTACTTCTTTCTTATATTCTGTGTTTGCACGAGAAGGAAACCCTTTGTTTGTTGTTACGGACAATGGACCTCAGTTTCAATCTTCAGCTTTTTTCGCATTTCCTTTCTGAACGTGATATCAAACATCTGTGTACAAGTGTGTATCACCCACAAGGAAATGGTGCAGTTGAACGCTAGAACAGAGTACAGAAAGAGTGTATCTTATCTGCGGAACAAATGAGAAAAGCTTGGAGACAGTCAGTAGTTTAGTTTCTTCAGAGTTACCGTGCTACTCCTCATGCTACTACCGGTGTATCCCCATCTGGACTTTTGCATAGCCGAATTTTTTTTTCCTGTGAGGGGGAAAAGTGACAAATGTGCTGGTGTACGAGATGCTGTCAAGGAAAGACAGGAGAAAAGTAAGAAATACACAGACAGTAAGAGGAAAGCCAAACCCGTTTCTTTCAAGGTCGGGGAACAAGTAAGAATCAGAAAGCCAGATCATGTTCCTAAAGGAAGCCCTAAGTATACCTTACCTTTGTCATTTCGTAAAAAGAATTGGACCAAGTTCATTCTTGCTTAGCGATGGAAAGAAGTTGAATGGACTAAGACTAAGGCTGTTTATACGGAAACAATCTGAAGAGAAAACGCAAAAGTGGCGTTGCGCTATCACTTTTAATTTTGCGTTTAGACGAGCGTTATGGGTGGGAAATCTGCATGCATATGGTGACGCAAAAGTGTGTGAAATTCGATGTAATATGCACTCCAGGCGGCTATAGGTGGCAATGTGAAGCACTGCCACACAACAACACCAAGTCTGCGCGCCTGCGTAAAACCTTCACTGTCTAGCAGACTTTGCGTTTTTACCGTTTACACAGGAACACGACGGTGGAGCGTTTTAAAGATTTCCACTCTGGAGCGTGGTTTCACTTTTTTGCGTTTTTAAGCCCCAAAAACGCCGTCGCCGTGTAAACGAAAGGCACATCCGATAAAATATTCTTACATTTTCACCCGCGAGCATTCGTGTTAACAGGGCCTTAATTCCCACATCAAACTGAAAAAACTGTTCAGGGATCAAATCTGCCTGCTCAAAACCGCCCAATTACTATAAGGAGGAGTGAAAGAGTTGTTAAACCACCAGTGTAGATGAAAGACTTCATAAAGTAGAAGTCAAAAGACAACATGATTGTGGGAAAAAAGGGTGAAAACCACATGTACTTGTTCTATTGTGTTAAGGCTACTTAAGGTACCTATCTGAGGGTTGTCCCCCCTGAAATATCATTAAATTATATGAGTTGTAAATTATATAATGATATATTCTTAAAATAATTGTTTAAGAAATAAAATAATACAAATGCAAACGGGGCAACAAAAAAAAAAACGTTTTCTCACAGTGCTTTGGTCCACTGCCTCCGCCCCTTTTACCTCAGCACCGAGCACCGACACACACACATTCCGGTGGCGGGAGAGATAAACTATGTTTTTGAGTAGTTGTGGAACTCCAGTAAGTCAATATTATTTTATTCACTTTAAACATCGGATGAAGTGATTATTTTCTCTTTAATATAGATGATGCTGAGTCATTAATAAATCATGTAAAAAAACAAATATATGGTTGTGTACTAATGTACTTTTGTCACTGATGTAGTCTGTGTTAGCGATTATAACGTTTACCTAGCTTGTTTAATACAGTATATCCCCCCACACACACACCCACACCCATAGAGTGTACGCATATACGTGATGTAACGTTAGTCTTGTAGATTAGACTATAGTCCGGGTGCGCATTTAGATTTTAATGCTTTCACTGTGATTTAGTCGGTTTATATAATTTAATTAGTGTTGTGCCTGAACGCGTTCATTGCACGATAGTTCATGAACTCGTTCATATTTTGGGCGAACGTGAACTGAACATGCTGTATTACTGCCTGATGAACGTTACTGTGAACGCGTTCATTCTGGTGTCTGTGAACGCACGCTCTCTCAGTTTAACTTCTAGGGTGCCAGATTTCTATAGAGCCTTCCAGGCGAAAACCCGGCTAAAAATTCTTCAAAACCATACATTTTTTTGTAAATAAGTTGTTTACACAAAAAAAACTTATTTACAAAAGAAATGATGGTTTTGAAGAATTTTTTTGGTCAATTTAGTCAGCTTTTTCATTAAACCAGAAAGAAACTTTGAGAAGAAGGATAATAGAACGGTCTCCATGCTACACTAATAATAGTAGTAAGGCTTTCCTCGGTGTACACATATCCTTGCAAGTACAATTTTGCCTGTATTATTGGTGTCCCCTTCAAAAATTGCTCTTGAGAATTGTTATGTTTATTGTCCCCCCCAACATTTTGATGAAATTTTCGCCCCTGGATACACATTGAAACTATGGTCTCTAAGACTAGAACATACTGAATACTAAGGTACATATAAACAGAGCATACAGCACCCAACTCATTCCACTACAAAGAGCCAGTCATCACTATCTGAATCTCAAGTTACATTCTTAGTAACCTCAAAACGCTACACAAGCTCATGGACGCTTCCGAGAGAGAGAGAGATCGAATGAATGAAAACGCCATCCTTTTGAACCCAGCTGGACAACTCTGATTGGCTCCCGGGCGTCGCCCCAACGATGAGTGACGTCCCGCTAGGCCAATCACAACAGCCTGCCAGCCAAGAGTGAGCTAGAAACAGAAAAAGATAATGAGCATATACTATCAACACGTGTGAAGTATACCAGCGTGCACAGACTAGTGAAAACAAAACAAACCCCACGTGGAACGTAACACGGCCTTACGGGTTAAATACTGAATAAGTCATCTACTGACTTTATGTAAGGGGGGAATGTTGTGTTCTGTGTAATTGCCCTAGAGGGCACTAGTGAGTTCAAGTGGGGCCAGAAGAAAAAGAGAGAAAAAGGAGGGGGTGCTTCTCATTTCTTATTTGTGCATCCCAAGGGGGTAATCCATCGACCGGAAGTTGAAGCCGGCCGGGTCGCGCCATCTTGTAGCAGAACTTCACTTGCGTTAGCATTTCCATTGACTCCCATTCATTTTGGCGTCACTTTGACAGCGAATAACTTTACATCTGAGGCGTTTAAAGACTCCATTTGTCCATTATTTATTTCTAAAGAAACACGACAATGTATAAAGGGCTCCATTACCTTCTATGTTACATTATGGCCCCGTAGAAACAGTTTTTGTAAAAATAGGCTAACGATTGCGTCATAATTCAATTCAATTCAAATTTATTTGTATAGCGCTTTTCACAATACATATTGTTTCAAAGCAGCTTTACAGAAAGTGCATTTCAGAAATGTACATAGAAGAATATAGTTAGTTAATCATCATGTATTAATTTAGGGCATAACATATCGCCGGCGTTGAGTCGTCTCTTCACAGGCATATAGTCGTCTCCTCGCCGGCGTTGAGTCGTCTCTTCACAGGCGTCGAGTCGTCTCTTCGCAGGCGTTGAGTCGTCTCTTCGCAGGCGTTGAGTCGTCTCTTCGCAGGCGTCGAGTCGTCTCTTATTACTATTCAAGATGGCTGCCGAGTGAATGGCAATGAGAGACTGCAACTGAATCCGTCAAAAATCATGAAAATGACTTGACATCCAAGTAGATAAGTGAAGTCTATGGCTTTATATGGATATTGGGATCTAACTTTTATGAGTATTTCCCACTATTTTGATGTTTTGGGGCACTTCTGACAATACTTGTCAAGACTGTGAAAACCAGTCAAATTCAAAATGGAGGATGTCAAGAAAGCTCTGAGAGAACTGGCAAAGAAAATTGATGGAATGGCTGAAAATGTGGGCAAGATAAGCGGATTGGTAGAGGATGTGAAGAAACTAAACAACCTACTTGCACAGAAGGATGAGAAAATTGCAGAGTTGGAGAAAAGAGTTGATGACTTGGAGCAATATACAAGAAAAGAAGATGTGGTCATTAGTGGCCTAAAAACAACACACCGCACTTACTCCAATGTCACCCGAGGGGAGAGCAGCGAAGTTGACATAACAGAGAAAGAAAAACAGACGCTGGAGGAGCAGGTGATCAAGTTCTTCAATAGAAGGGATATCTCTATTCACAAGGAGAGTATCGCTGCTTGCTACACCCTCCCCAAAAGGAACGGACAAATGGAAAGAACCATCATTTTGAGATTTGTAAATAGAAAACAGAAAATAGAACTCTTGAAACAAGGAAAAAAGTTGAAGGACACGCACGTGTATGTAAATGAACATCTCACGAAAAGGAATGCTGAAATAGCTAAACATGCAAGGGCACTGAAGAAACAAAGGAAAATTCATTCAACTTGGACAAGGGACTGTAAAATTTGGATACGTACAAATGCTCTATCTGGTGAGGAGATGAAGGTCCTGTTAATCCGGGACCTCAAAGACCTGGAGAAATATGGCATTGTCTAGCCAACAAGAACTATTTCTTGATGCCCAGATCTATCTGAAAGAGGTTTATTTCAGACATAAAGAGTCCAACTTGGTGGTGGTGAGCAGATTTATATTTATTTGGAACAACCCTGCCACAAACTATGAAGGTATTTTTTCCCCTTTTTGGTTGAGACTGATGGTTGACTTACTGTTTTTCCAAGTGCCTTTCTTCGTGCTCCAGAGACTCATATTGAACTCACTTTCCTATTACAATATGCCTACCTGTTAACGAAAGGTCGATTACACGTCTCTTGTGTAATCTTATGAATCTAATATCATATCTTCTAAAAATTTTATTTTTATTTTTTGTTGTTGTTAGATTTTTCTTGGACAAATTGCTCTATTATCACTTTCACTGTGTGTATGTGCATTGATCAGGATGTGTGAGATTGGGAAGAAAGTTTGCGATCATATTGAACAATTATTATGCAGGAACAAGATATAGACCCGGAAAGCAATTTTTTTGACCAAGTTACTAGAAATTGTTTTTATTATACTGAACACCAATTTAAGGAAAAATTTAACTTGGATAATGGTATTTCAATTGTACATTTTAATAGCAGGAGTCTATATGCAAACTTTGATAAGATCAGAGACTACTTGCATCATAATACCATGCAATTTAATATAGTTGCTATTTCTGAGAGTTGGCTTAGTCATGATAAAGGAATTCAACTTGAACTAGAAGGTTATCAATTACATTATGTGAATAGAGTAAACAAAAGAGGTGGGGGAGTTGCAATGTTTGTGGATAATAGGTTAAAGCATATGATTGTTGAAAGTATGACGACTGTTATTGATGGTATTTGTGAGTATTTAACGGTGGAAATCGATATGGGTAAAATGAAGAATGTTGTCGTTAGTTGTGTTTATAGAGCACCCAACTCTGGTATTGAAAGCTTTAAAGAAGTGTTTGAGGCCTTGGTTTTGAATGCCAAGCAGAAGGTTGCTTATTTCTGTGGGGATTATAATATAGATTTTTTAAATCCGAGTAAATCACCTGCAATAGAAGAGTTTATTGATGTAATGTACAGTACAGGCCTATATCCATGTATAAACAAACCGAGCAGAATTACCACCCACTCAGCAACAATAATAGATAATATTCTTACAAATAATATGAGTAGTAATTTAGAAAGTGGATTGTTAATAAATGATATCACTGACCATCTGCCAATATTTGTACTCCATGAATGTAAACACTATAATTTGGATACCAGCAAAATAAATATACAGAGGAGATTAAGAACAGATCACACCATGAATAAATTAAAAAATGACTTGTTAGTTCAAGATTGGAAGAGTGTGTATGAAGAAGGGGATGTTGACTTAGCCTACAACTCATTTCTAAATACCTTTTTGACTCTGTATTATAAAAATTGTCCAATCCAGCAATCAGAGATAACATCTAAACGTCCATATAAACCCTGGGTTACAAGGGGTCTGATGAACGCTTGCAAAAAAAAGAATACTCTATATAAAGACTTTGTTAAGTGTAGAACTGAAGAGAAAGAATTTAAATATAAGACATATAAAAATAAATTAACAGCTATCTTAAGAAAATGTAAAAAAGACTATTATAGTAGATTGCTGGAAACTAATAAAAACAATATAAAGGGTACGTGGAACATTTTAAATTCAATTATTAGAAGGAAAAAAAACAAGTACTGGTTTTCCAAACGAATTTATTGATAATGGTAAAATAATTAAAAACATGGATGAAGTCGTGGCTGGCTTCAATGGATTCTTTGTGAACGTAGGCCCCAATCTGGCCGATGAGATAATACCTCCACAAGAGGACGATGTCCCACAATATTTAAAAGAAAGAAATCCAGCAACTATTTTTTTGAGAGATACTGATAAAACCGAAGTACTTGATATTGTTAATAACTTTAAGAATAAAACATCAAGAGACTGTAATGATATTGATATGCTTTTAATTAAACAACTAATTGCAGTAATAGTAGATCCCATAGTATATATTTCCAATCTCTCTCTGAAATTGGGTTCTTTTCCCACAAATATGAAAATAGCTAAAGTGGTCCCTATCTTTAAAGCTGGTGAACAGAATCTTTATACTAACTATAGGCCAATCTCACTGCTTCCCCAATTCTCTAAAATTCTGGAGAAGATATTCTCCATCAGATTGGATAGTTTTATTGATAAATATGGGATCTCAACTGATAGTCAATATGGTTTTAGAACAAACCGTTCTACGTCTCTGGCTCTAATAGACCTGGTGGAAGAATTAACAACCAGTATTGATGATAAGAAGTTTGCTATAGGTGTATTTATAGACCTTAAAAAGGCCTTTGATACAATAGATCATCATATTTTGCTTCAAAAATTGGAAATTTATGGAATTAGGGGAATAGGGCTAAACTGGATAAAAAGCTATTTAGAACATAGACAACAATATGTGCAGATGGGGGAGGAAAGGTCGAAGCTCCAAAATACAATATATGGTGTACCACAAGGTTCAATTCTAGCACCAAAATTATTTATATTATACATAAATGATATTGTTAAAACTTCTGATTTGTTGAAATTTGTAATTTTTGCAGATGATACAAATATATTTTGTGAAGGAGAGAATCTCCAAAATTTGTTGAAGACTGTCTCTAATGAGTTGGCTAAGCTTAAATTGTGGTTTGACTTAAACAAATTATCTCTCAATATAAAGAAAACTAAATTCATGATCTTTGGGAAACGTAGAATTCCCGAAGATTTAACTATTGAAGTACTGTGTGATAATTCCAGATTAGAAAGAGTCTATGAAAACTCCTTTTTAGGAGTAATAATTGATCATAAACTAAGCTGGAAACCTCAAGTCAACTATATTAGTTCTAAATTGGCAAAGATTAATGGTATATTTTGTAAAGTGAGACACATATTGAACCGAGATACAATGTATATCTTATACTGTGCACTTTTTCTTCCTTATTTGCACTACTGTACAGAAGTGTGGGGCAATACCTATAAAACCACCCTTAAGACGATATGCACAATGCAGAAAAAGGCAATAAGAATAGTCTGCAATGTTGGTTATTATGTACATACAAATGAACTATTTTTAACATTGCAAACATTAAAATTTAAAGACATAGTGGATCTTAAGACTACACAAATCATGTACAAAGCTAAAAACAAAGTACTTCCTAGTAATATTCAAAAATGGTTTAAGGAAAGAGATAGTAGATACAATTTAAGAAGGAGAGGAAATCTCTCTCAATCAATGGCACGCACCACACTCAAAAGCATGTGCATATCTGTCAATGGGGTGAGGTTGTGGAATAATTTACCTGTAATAATTAAGGAAAGCAATCATATTGTGCAATTTAAAAGAAGGTTTAAAATGTCTATATTAGAAAAGTATATGAATTAAGGTGGACTTGGGATGTCTCATTTCCTCTTCAAGAGGTTGATTTGAATAACCATACAGTCTGTTTCTTGCCATTTCATTAATATTTATATTATTGTTAGTATTACATTTTGTGTTTTTTTTATTATTTGTGTCTTTCTTTCTTATTTTATAATTGTATTGTGTGATTTATTCTTAGATAAATGTACTGCAAATGATTAAGTTTTTTTTTTCTCTCAAAAAGGATAAATTATGATACTTTGTAAAGAGAAAACAGTAGCCGTTTCAAAGCTAGATGTGTAAAAGGGGAAGGCAAATATAAGTTAGCTTCTTCCTTCTCCTTTTTTTTTCTATATTTTTTCTTTTCTTTTGAACATGCTGAGATTTTGTTCTTATTATTTTTTGTTAAAATATGTTCTGTTTCTAATGATCATGTTCTGAAGAGGAAAAAGAAAAGAAAAGAAATAAATTATTCATTCATTCATTCATTCATTCTTCGCAGGCGTCGAGTCGTCTCTTCGCAGGCGTCGAGTCGTCTCTTCTCAGGCGTCGAGTCGTCTCTTCTCAGGCGTCGAGTCGTCTCTTCTCAGGCGTCGAGTCGTCTCTTCGCAGGCGTTGAGTCGTCTCTTCGCAGGCGTTGAGTCGTCTCTTCGCAGGCGTTGAGTCGTCTCTTCGCAGGCGTCGAGTCGTCTCTTCTCAGGCGTCGAGTCGTCTCTTCTCAGGCGTCGAGTCGTCTCTTCGCAGGCGTTGAGTCGTCTCTTCTCAGGCGTTGAGTCGTCTCTTCGCAGGCGTTGAGTCGTCTCTTCGCAGGCGTTGAGTCGTCTCTTCGCAGGCGTTGAGTCGTCTCTTCGCAGGCGTTGAGTCGTCTCTTCGCAGGCGTTGAGTCGTCTCTTCGCAGGCGTTGAGTCGTCTCTTCGCAGGCGTCGAGTCGCCTCTTCGCAGGCGTCGAGTCGTCTCTTCACAGGCGTCGAGTTGTCTCTTCTCAGGCGTCGAGTCGTCTCTTCGCAGGCGTTGAGTCGTCTCTTCGCAGGCGTTGAGTCGTCTCTTCGCAGGTGTTGAGTCGTCTCTTCGCAGGCGTTGAGTCGTCTCTTCGCAGGCGTCGAGTTGTCTCTTCGCAGGCGTCGAGTCGTCTCTTCGCAGGCGTCGAGTCGTCTCTTCGCAGGCGTCGAGTCGTCTCTTCACAGGCGTCGAGTTGTCTCTTCGCAGGCGTTGAGTCGTCATAACCACTCGACTCTCTGTCGCGCTGTACAGAAATGACCGTACGTGGGGTCGGGGGGACGTCCCGTCAAGGGAGAAGCCCATAGATAATGAGTCCATAAAAGCAACGGAATACTTACTCCTGCTCACTCACGCCAAAGAACTCTTTACTCAAGTTCCCCGTCTCTGCAAGATTAACGTTGGCAATTTTCACGCACAACTACTAGAAGATTTACGTCTGTCAGACAGGTTGCTCACGTCATCAAGCTTAGTTTGAGTCGGTTTGAGTCTGCGCGTCAGGAACGGCAGTGCTCAAAAATCGCTAAAAATGGGCTTCAACTGTCTCAACTGAGTTCCAATGAGATGGCTCTGTCCACTTCTTATACTGTCTATGGTGCATCCTTGCTTCCTTTCCTTGCGTCTCAGCTCCACCCCCTGTAGGATAGGAGGGAACACTGCAAGGAAAGAAAAGGTGGACGGACGGAGGGAGGAATCGAATGAAAGCTTTTTTATACATTGGAATACTTGATCACTCGAGCGTCACTTCATAGCGTCATCAGCTTCGCTCAAAGGATCTGCCCTTATGTTGTTGAAGTTAGTTTATTTAAGAAATTCATCATAAATAATAATAAAGCAAGATACCCTGTTGAAACTTGAGATGTGTGGTTTATATTAACTGCAAAGGTAGAATATAAAATAAAATGATTGTGACCGATGTGAAGGGGGAGAAGAATTTATACGTGCGTCACGTTTAGTAGATAAAACACTTCTGCATAGGAAACACCCGTGTATCCTCGCTCATAACTCCTCTGGAAGCCTCCTCACTCCTCGCGGTGCAATTAGAGAATTGAGATGTCCTTCAAGATGGCTGAGCTCGATCGGTTTCCGGGTCATAGGATGGAGGACGGAGGAACGAGGAGACGAGGAGGGATACTGAGAAGCACCCATGGTTGATATGAGTTTGTGAAATAGTGTAAAATAAAGAAGTTAATTAATTCTACCTTGTCTATATGTTGATGTCCTAGAGTTAACTGCTTACTTGCATATTACTATCAAAATACAACACGACTGTGTTTACGAGGATACTCACAGAAACGGCATTTTGACAATTTTGCATGTACTGTAGATGTGGCAATGTGAGACTAGAATTTAAATTAATCCCTTTTCTTTGCACGACACATTGACATTACAGTGCAGAATAGCTCTTTCTGCATTATCCTGAACACTGTATAAGCATTAATTTCATGTGTCATTGAACAGAAGAGAGGCTCTCCGGAGAATGCATTAACGTCATATCTATTTGATTTTCCCAGTAAAAACGTTTTATAGTAAAAAAGTCCATAAAAAACAGTATACAGGCTTTCATAGACAGCCTAGGAAGCGAAGGTCTTTTTTTAAGTTTCGTTACAAGCTGTACACACATTGGCAATAAAAAAAAGCAATTAAAATATATAGATTAAAGATTAAAGTCATTAGATTACATTATGTAGATCCACTTACTGAAAGCTGACCAAAGGACCAATAAAAGGATATAAAACAGGTTCATCATTCTGTCATAGATTAGAGAGCTACAGCTTTCTGAGACACACACGTGCCAGTGAATGAGTCTTAACACTTAACAGGTTTCCTCTGTGAAAAAAAGAAGAAGTAAAATGCGATAGATCTGAAAAGCAGAAGTGGCTCTTTTATGACAAGCATTATAACATTAACATTTCTGTTGTATTTGCAAATTGATAATCAGCTTTGTATCACCTTTTTCAGACGGAATGGGGCTTCCTCAGATAAAATAACCAGTCTTCTGCAGAATTTTAGTCAGCGCTTGATGTTTTTCTTGGAGAGAAGTGGCTTCTTTGCTTCCCCTCTTGACACCCGGGCTGCATTTACCAAAAGCATTGTAGCCTAAGTTGATCGACCGAGGGCCGTGAGAGAACAGCGCGAGGCCGGTGGCGTGTTTGATAATGATAATGAGCGCTGTCCTTTGGTCAGCTGTGAGACGCACCGGTCTCGTATCTCTCACGGAGAAGCGGAAGGCGGAGTGGAGCGGCCAGGCTTGGATTTATGTTGTGTTTTGTTATATGACAGCAGTCGTCCGTGAGGGGCTGCTGTCTTTACTTTCATTTTGTATTTGTTTATATTATGTTTATTAAAGTTTTTGAATGTTCGCTGGTTCCCACCTCTCCTTCCCACAACATATAACCGTGGTACACAGTTAGGCCTACTTTAAATGCATCTGATCACTCTACTCAAGAATCTAGAAATGTAAATCGACACCACAAACTGAAGCAGGAAACTTTGCGAAACACAATTTATGTCTCTGCCAAAACATTTTGCAACAGCTGTAGCATACAGGAGAATCTGTACAAAAACACAGCAAAATTATATTGACTGCTATCTGTCACGTATGGAGGGATTATTGGGTCAGATTGAAAACTAAAAGTCTAAAACTAAAAGTCTTAAATGAAAACCAAAAGTCTAAGTTTGAAACTAAAAGTCTAAGTCGAAAACTAAAAGTCTAAGTCGAAAATGAATTTGGTATTTAGGATTGGGCATTTGGTATTTAGTGTAGTGATAATCAGATAGGTAATCGAGCCAGCTCTGGTATGTGGAGTAAATTAACTAGATTCTAATTTACTAAAGTCTCTTCCATTCGTGAGTAAACAAAGGGGCATTCTGTATACGACCCCCTTCGGGCATGTTGACCAGATTGGTGCCACTATGGCTAGCACATGACACATTTGGAACAAGCCAGTGTTGTCTTCAACAAATAGTCAACCATTCAAACCTCGCCGTCTCACGGGACACGCATCCCCCCCACAGAAAGAGTCCACAAAGCTGCCTGAACGCTGAAGGACAATCACACATTGATTGCACACACACACACACAAATGTCCTATAATGTGTATATAAATGTATACTGTATAACACAGAAATTGTATCCAACCTTCCTGTATGCATGCATATCTAATTAGTCTTGTCTTATTCTATAGATGTAATTTTAACTGTTCTGTAACTTCGAACCTTAAAGTTTATTTCTAAAGAAAGATTCTATAACTCTCCCTCTTGCTAGGTCATAAAACTTTATGACTCCCAAAAGGAATTCCAAGGGAAATCACAGCTCCCACTTGAATTCTGATGAAGAAAGGGGAATAGCCTCTGCAATCTTATATTGTCTATAAGTATAACCACTTAAGAAATGCATAAACATGAGTTTGATAAGGTCACGGTAGCCGGTATTATGGCTTTATAATCGTCTGAAGGAACATTAAATGCTTATAAAATGCATATCTTATGTAACTCTGTATTCCGATAATCTTCATGTGACGTGTCTGATATGTCTGTAATTCGCTCAATCTAACGGAGCCGAATTCCGATAGCATGATGAAGTAAGGTGCATTATTTTACACATTTCATATTTCAGGAGCCAAACGGCTCAAATGCAATCTCCTCATGAAGTGGGCATCCCCCACAGGACAAAGAGAACTGTGTCCGCTTCAGATCCGCGGACGGTCATGTGTGATTCGCGCAAACAGAGGCGTGAACCTAAGTGTCCTTAAAGAGACGCGCCGAGCTTCCCTTTTTCTTCTAAAAACGCTTCTGAAAGCTTCCTGAAAACTCTCTGCCTAAACTCCCTGGCTCTTCCTGCTCTTCGGGGCTTCATCATGTGACTCCTCGTGCATCTGGACCTCGCCTTAGTGTGATGATCCATCGTTTCTCTTTTTGTTTTCTTCAAGTTTATTTTATCTTTTTCGAAGTCTCCTCTGTTCATGTCTTCTCGCGAAGAAAATGAACACAGCCAGACTGGCAAGCTACACCTACAAGGACATTCAAACACGCCGCGCTCGCTGGACGAACCCGAACGCTCGGCATCCACCTGACAGAGATACACGCACACGCCGTTTTCAGATCGGTCACACCCAAGAGCTGTACCTGTGCAAGTATCCGTTTTACTATGCTTATTTGAGATCTGTTGATCCTTGGTGTCTAAAAAGGTTCTGTCTGTGATGAATTTTGCCAAACTAGAAGATCTCTCATCTTCTTACTCTCTCTCTCTCTCTCTCTCTCTCTCTCACTCCTGTTTGTTATGCGTCTGTCTCGTTAGTTTTACTGTTTACTGTACATACATGTATCCCGTGTTTAAATGTAGAATTCTGTATCCGTAGTTTCATTTTATTAAAACCATTATATTCTTGATTGTTTTGAATGCTCATATTTTACAAGTCAATGAAATGCGATCCTATAGCTACAAAGCTTTACAAGTTGTTACTATATCAGTAACGTAAATTTTATAAACACGAGAAAATTAATGTTCACGGCCGGAACATTGAGATTTCTTGGAGTTTATAAAAAGGGATAACGTTGTTGAATTAATTGATGGGTTAATCTTACAGCCGTTTGCTGGACAAACCGATTGTTTGATAGCCAATTGATTCCCTTAAAGTTATCTCATATAATCGATCTGTAATGAGACCATTGATATATGAATGAGGAATTATAATTAGTTATGATTGATCATTCATATATACAATCGATCTATTTTCAATTTCGATAATTTAACTGTAATATGCAATATATTAATCATATTCATGATTAATTATTAAAATTCCCTAAGCATAATTTGAGCTAATTAAGGCACATCTCAATGTGGCTACATTAGGATTGGGCATTTGGTCATTTAGCCATTTAGGATTTAGGATTGGGCATTTAGGGATTTAGGATTGGGCATTTAATCATTTAGCCATTTAGGATTGGGCATTTGAGGATTGAGGATTGAGGAGTGTATGCAAATAAGGAGGCATGGCCCAAATACTGGAGGCTGGGTTTGAAATGGCTGGTGCAGATGCACCTTATGGACAGCAGAGGGAGCTCCAGTGCTAAGCAGCACACTGTAATGAAACCGAACAGAGCGAGTGAGCAGGTCTGGAGCGAGGACCTAAAATTGGCCAAAAATTCAATCAAAGGATGCTATTGGACTTAGAGAATTTTCGGATTTTCTTAATGCCTGTCAAGATGCCATACCTCATGTTGCAAGTCTACAAATCTTAAATGACTGTGACGAAAACCAAAAGTTAGTTCAAAAACTACCTGAATCCAGTCACGTCATCTTATGCTCTCAGTTTAACATCTGTTAACAAACAAAATCTCAGAGAGTCTAAAGGAAATAAGGCTAATGTCCTTAATACTCAGACTGATTTGGGTTTTAATAGACCAAAGATCATCAAGGAAACTGTCAAACCTTCCTGTGTATTTTGTCAAGATCCTAAACATCAGCTCTATGATTGTTCCAAACTGATGACCAAGACACTAGCAGAACGACGGGCATACATAAAGGAAAATAATATTTGTTATGGATGTTTGAAAACTGGCCATAGAGCAAGAGACTGTCGTCATCGTCATTCTTGTAACTCATGTAAAAGGAAACATCCTACTTGCCTTCATGATGATAACTTCACCAAAAGAGAAAGGCTAGTCCCATTAACGGCATCTGCTCCAACGTCAGAAGATGAGTCAACAGCTGTTCTGTCTCTGAGTGTGGCCGGAAAGGGATCATCTTATACATCGATGGTTGTGCCAGTATGGTTATCATCAAGCAACAATGCAAGTATGGAAAAACGAGTCTATGCCTTGCTCGATTCACAGAGTGATACAACCTTTATCGACCAAGAAGTTAGCAATGTCTTGCAAGTTGATAAACTTCCTGTCAAGTTAAAACTGACCACCATGACTGGAAAGGATATCATAGTGAAGAGTGAAAGGATTTCAGGACTTCGTGTAAGGGGTTATAGTTCTGCCACTTATATTGAACTCCCCCTGTCTATACTAAAGACTGTATTCCTGTCAACCATGCACATATACCTACGTGTGAAACCGCTAAACTTTGGAATCATCTTTCTGCAATTGTTGAAGAGATACCCTCTTTGAAGGACTGTGAAGCTGGTCTTTTGATTGGCTATAATTGTGCTAGAGCACTGGCACCAAGACAAGTGATTTTAGAAGAGAACGATGAACCTTATGCTGTCAAGACTGATTTGGGTTGGAGCATTGTTGGACCTTCATTACCCAGGCTTGACTCTTCAGGTATCACTAGTCTCTGTCATAGACTTTCTGTTAAAGAAATTCCTCCGTTGACTCCAGAAGATGCCATACGCATTTTAGAATCTGATTTTAAGGATGCTAATGATGATGACAAAACTCTTTCCCAAGATGACATCACCTTTTTGAACAAGTTAAGTGATGGTATAAGGAGAAATAGTTCTGGACACTATGAAATACCTATACCTTTTAAAGAGAGACCTAATTTGGCAGACAACAGACAACTTGCTCTTGTGAGACTTAACCATCTAAAGAGAAAATTGTTAAAGGACCAAAGGTACAAAGAGCATTATGTAAAATTTATGGAGGAGGTCATTGACAGAGGAGAGGCAGAGGAAGTTAAGGATGGAGGGAGTGAAGGTGGAAAATGGTATGTTCCTCATCACGGTGTTTATCACCCGAAAAAACCAGACAAGCTGAGAGTTGTTTTCGATTGTTCTGCGAGGTATGACGGAATGAGTTTAAATGATCATCTCCTTCAAGGACCCGATTTGATGAATAATTTGATCGGGGTTCTTAGATTTCGCCAGCACCCTGTTGCCTTAATATGTGATATTGAGAAAATGTTTCATCAGTTCCACGTGCCCGAAGCAGACAGAGACTTTCTGCGTTTCTTGTGGTGGAAAAATGGAGACTTGAAAGAACAACCTCGAGAGTACAGAATGACCGTTCATCTCTTTGGAGCGTCTTCATCTCCAGGATGTGTGAACTACGGATTGAAGCATTTGGCTGAAGGTAACAAGGATCAGTACCCTTTGGGATTTCAGTTTGTAATGAATGATTTCTATGTGGATGATGGTGTTACAAGTGTACAAACAACAGAGGATGCAATTCAACTTGCTCAAGAAGCACGGGACCTTTGTGCCATTGGTGGCCTTAGACTTCACAAATTTGTGTCCAATTATAATGCTGTGCTGGAAAGTATTCCTCCCTCAGAACGAGCAATAAATGTAAAAGAACCTGATCTCTCATTTGATTCCTTGACAGAGCGAACATTGGGGATTCAGTGGAACATGGAACTTGATTGTTTTAAGTTTGATATTTCTCTCAAGGAACAGCCAGCAACTCGACGTGGAATCTTATCTACGATTGCATCATTGTATGACCCATTAGGTTTCTTAGCTCCATTCATTCTTCATGGAAAGAAAATACTTCAGGAAGTATGCAGACATGGTATAGGTTGGGATGAGACACTGAGAAATGAGTTGCAGCCAAGTTGGGAGTGCTGGAGAAGAGATTTGGTGAACTTGAAGAAAGTGAATATTCCCCGCACATATGCTCCTCCTCGGTTTGGAAAGGTAAAGGAAGTAGAGCTGCATCCTTTTTCAGATGCTAGTACTAGTGGCTATGAACAGTGCTCATATCTGAGATTGAAAAATGAAAGGGAAGATGTCCATGTTGCTCTTGTCATGGGGAAGTCTCGTGTATCTCCTTTAAAGATTACAACTATTCCAAGGTTGGAGTTGACGGCTGCAGTATGTTTCAGTGAATGTCAGTAAAATCCTTAAGCAAGAACTTCGGTATACTGACATCACAGAGTTTTTCTGGACTGACTCCAAGGTTGTTCTAGGATACATTAATAATGAGGCCAGACGATTTCATACGTTTGTTGCTAACAGAGTTCAAAGGATTCATTTGAGTACAGTTCCGCAGCAATGGCGGTTTGTTCCAACAATGGAGAATCCTGCGGATCATGTCTCAAGAGGTCTTACCGTTGATGAAACGATTTCATCTGACTGGTTCACAGGGCCAAGGTTCCTATGGAATAAGGAAATGGTTATTCCTGCCAATGAGATTCCAGAATTACAACCAAGTGACTCAGAAGTCAGATGTTTTCAAACACTTAACACAAAGGTAGCAGAACAGGAAATTATTGTAAATCGCCTGTCGAAGTTCTCATCTTGGTCTCGGGTAATAGGAGCAATAGGCTTTATGCCCAGCTGCACTACTTTCTGAACTTCAGCCAGCTCCTTGTTTCCTGTCTGACATTGTTGGACAAACTGATTAACCCAGGTGTGTCTGGTATTTGTTACTGGTCAGGCACACCTGGATTAATCAGTTTGTCCAATAATGTCAGACAGGAAACAAGGAGCTGGCTGAAGTTCAGGAAGTAGTGCAGCTGTGCATAAAGCCTATTGCACGCATTCAACGATGGATTCGTAAGGATAAGTCAAACAGACTTTCTACGGTTGAAAAAAGAGAAAAGGCAGAGTGCCTCATAATCAAACTTCTGCAAAGACATGTGTTTGAAATTGAATTGAAGGCATTAGGTAAAGGTATCCAATTGTCATCACAGAATTGTACAACCTTGATCCATTTCTTGATGGTGATGGTGTGCTTAAGGTGGGAGGAAGACTTCGCAATTCTTCTCTTTGTAGTCGACTCAAACATCCTACAATTATCCCTAAAGACCATCACGTTACTAAGATGATCATTGCTGACTGCCATGAAAGAGTTAAACATCAAGGCAAAGGATTTACCATCAATAAAATTCGTTCAAAGGGGTTTTGGATCCCAGGCATCAATCGTGTTGTAGCATCTCATGTGCGTAATTGTGTTACCTGTAGAAAACACAGGCGTCCACTAGAAGAGCAAAAGATGGCTGACTTGCCTTCAGAGAGAGTGAATCCCTCTCCACCATTCACTTACTGTGGTATGGATTGTTTTGGCCCATTTTCTGTGAAACAAGGACGAAAGGTGCAGAAAAGATATGGATTGATCCTTACCTGTCTGTCTTCCCGTGCCATTCACATTGAGATGCTTGATTCAATGTCAACAGATTCCTTCATTAACAGCTTGCGCTGTTTTATTGCCATACGTGGGGCTGTGCGGCAGATTAGATCTGATCAGGGGAGTAACTTTGTGGGGGCTAAGAATGAGTTGGCTGAAGCACTCAAAGAACTTGACATGGAGAAGTTGAATAACTTCTTGGCTTCAAATCAGTGCGACTTTGTTATGAATGCACCAGGCGCAAGTCATGCAGGAGGTGTATGGGAGCTACAGATCAGGACTGTCAGAAGTGTCCTCCAGTTTACACTTTTAATTGCCTCTGAAAGGATTGACGATTCATCTTTAAGAGCGTTCCTTTACGAAGCCATGTCAATTGTAAACAGTCGTCCACTTACTGTCAATAATTTAAGCGACCCAAATAGCCTTGAACCCATAACGCCGAATCACTTTCTTACCATGAAATCCACCATTGCCTTACCTCCGCCAGGCAAGTTCACTAGAGAAGATCTTTATGCCAGAAAAAGGTGGCGCCATGTCCAATATCTTGCTGAAAAATTCTGGAGTCGCTGGCGCAAAGAATATCTCTCAAATATTGCAGTTAGACAGTGTTGGCACACCCCTAGGAGAAATCTGTTAATAGGGGACGTGGTGATCGTCAAGGACAATGATCTACCTAGACATAAATGGTCATTAGGTAGGATTGCAGAAACTACAATAGACTCGGATGGACTTGTGCAGAGAGTTAGGGTTTATCTTGGGGATACAAATCTGGGAAAGAAAGGAGAACGTCTAGGGAAGCCTTCTGTTATTGAATGTCCTGTTCAGAAGTTGGTTTTACTGTTGGAGACTTGTTAAAGTTTTTTTTTGATGTTTGTTTGTTTCTTTATTTTTATTTTATTTTTGGGTTGTATTGTTTGAAGTGTCATTGTAATTTTGAAATCATTCGTTTATTATAACTCATGATTCGGTGGGAGTGTAAGTGATGGCCAAATTGTCTGAATTTACAAGGTCATTATCAATTTATTGGTATAGCTATTTTGAAGGACTTTTAGAACATTTTTAGAGCTTACAGGACTAGATCACAGGATCTAGAGCTGAGGAGGAAGAGCAAGCTCAGATCATCCTGGAGGTTGAGGAGCTCATGTGGAAGCTGGAGGAGCTGAACACGCAGCGTCAGCTGAAGCTCGGGCTCTGATACGCTGGAATGGTAAAGTTTTTTTTTCTTTTTCTTTTTCTTCTTTTTTTTTTTCTTTTTTCTAATCAGATCCATTACTCAAGTGCGCAAGGTAAACAGTAGGTGGCGGTAATACTCCAAAGGAGTGAACGGCCATAAAACGAAAAGAAGAAGGACTTTTATTTTGATACGGCCTTAATGTGTGCCATCATGGGTGTTTAAAGCGCGCTCTGTTTCCGCTATGTGTATGTGCGCACACTTCTGTGAAGGACGCAGCTTGTACACACGACGGTTTTCTCTCCCCATGAAGTTTTTGTGCATCCCACTTGAGGGTTATAAGGTAACTAAGTTTAATGTTTATCATTTTTGTAATTGTATCATTTTATTGTGATGTTGGTTAACGGGTTTGAGTGATACAGTGTTTGTTTGTATTGTTTGTTTTGTTGTAGCTCTTACGGTGTCTTCGTGAGTGTCACGAATAAAACGCTAATGGAAACATCAGTTTAAGGAGTACTTGATCATCATTTCAAGTGGGGTAGCTACACTTATCGCTGTCATCTCCCCATTTTGGGTAAAAATAAAATAATAATTCTAAAGTACTTTGTAACGTAGTTACTTGAGTAGTTTTTAAGCAAACTACGTATTTACTCTTACTTGAGTCATATTATTTTTCAGTACTTCTGTCTTGTACTTAAGTAAATTATAACTTAAGTAGCAATAGTACTCTTTCCGCCACTGTAAAATAGTCAGAGATTAGTTTCCAGTGGCACAGCATTGATTAACTTTACAACCACATTTTTTCCTTATTTACTATTTATGTACATGTGCAGAACAGGTTTGGGCTTGTTGTAACTGAATGATGTGGACACTAATATTACTCTGATATAATATTCTGATATAATCTAAAAATATATTTACACACACACACACACATCTTTGTAATTAACATATTCTCTAGTAATTCATGCAAGTAATCCGTACAATCGTAATATAAGAAATATTTGTGTAATATAACAAAGCTACTGCCCTCTGATGTAGAAAGAAATGAAAGCTATCTGTAAGTGAAGCATTTATTGTTATATTAATTCATTTAGCAAGCATTTTTATTTAAACATACAAATAAGAATGTTACAACATTCACATTTTATCCTAATGAGAAAATACAATTGTATCATCACAAAAACATTTTTACAAAAAAGGCACTTACATTTGTTTTTGCCATAGGCTACTGTCAGTTTGACTGCTTCTATTGCTCTTCTCATTTGTAAGTCACTTTGTAAAAAACATCGGTAACACTTTACAATACGGGTGCACTAATATGCATTAATTCATGTTTAACTAATGCATAGATAATCATGAGTTAATGTATGATTCATGAATAACTAAACCATTAATTAATGATTACTGCATCAGCAACTAATAAAGAGTCTATATGATTAATAGATTAAGTAATACATGAATTGCTATTAATTCAATGTGTCATTGTGTATTAATTCCTTAATAACATATTTTATTAACTAATAGTGTAAATTAATGTGTTAATTACCACAATTAGTCAAAGCTATGCACTTCAACTTCCAGTTGTCTGCTTTAATTAATCATTAGCTAATGATTTGCAAAGGTATCATTATGTTATGACTTTACTTGTTGAGGCACATCGTTATTAACTAGTCATTTAGTAATTGTATTAATTTACACATGAATTTGCACTAACAATGAAGTAATTAATCATGTATTAATGCATATTAGTGTACCTGTATTATCTGGAAGTTGAAATACAAGGCTTTGGCTCATTCTGGCAATTAACATATTAATTAACATTTTTAGTTAAAAAAATTAGTTATTAGGGAATTAATTCACAATTACATATTTAATTAATAACAATTCATGTATGAACTAATACATTAACCATACAGACTCTTAATTAGTTCCTAATGTGGTAATCATTAATGAATAGCTTAGATAATCATTAGTTACACATTAATTCAGTATTATCTGTGCATTAGTTAAGCATGAATTAATGCTTATTAGTGCACCCGTATTGTAAAGTGTTACCAAAACGTCTGCTAAATGATTAAATTTAAAATGTAAATGTACAGTAGAAGTTTGTTTCTCCACTTCAGGTCTGTTCTTCTCTCTTCAGAAAGTCTTCTGATTATTTATGCATCCATGTAGTCGTTGTCTGTAACAGTTGTGGGGTTGATGATGGAGTCTGTGTTAACAAACGTGTAGAAAGAGTTCACTGGGTTAGTCTGTGTGTGCTGGAAAACCACTGGAGCTGAAGACTGATCAAATCTACTCCTGAACACAAACTCATCAGAAACACAGTCAGGACACTAAACCTCATCAGATCATCATCACATCAAGGACAAATGTGATCATTATATGTATTTATGCCAGAGCTGTCTTCAAAAGCATTGCATGTCAGAATGCACCTCACATCAACAACTGGTGTGAGATTTTAAGAAACACTTCCAGGAAACTAGATTGAGCTCTGACTATAGGCCTGATGTGTGATGCCATTAGTCTTCAGCAATAAGATTGAGGAAGAGAAACTCTGTTCATTGACTTCTTCTTTAGCTCAGAAAACTAAAGCCTGCATGTTAGTCTTTATGCATTTCCTTTCATTATTTTCTTAAGAAGCTCAAAGCATGCTCTCAGCACATTGTGTACATATTTTCAGAACGTACATGATATTCATTGCTGCTATAAATAAGTAAACTGTTGGTAAACACACACCTTTAGCTTTGCTTCGGATGGTGGTCACGGTCACTGCCACAGTCATGATGAAGAGACCAACAGCAATGAAGGAGGAAAAGCAGATGTAGAATAAAGATACTCCTTCCTCATGATGATCCAAGACTGCATGGAAATGCAATGACAGGCAAAAAGAGGTTTTGGCTTGAATGCATTGAAATATATGGTCTCATACAGACGCATACAAAGATCAGCTCTATTATCATTGTACATTTTAAAATACCTAATTATTCACCCCAAACATCACCAGATAAGGAAGAAAGAAAGGTAGAGAGAAGGCGGCAAATAAAAATGTTTCAAATTAGGAAAATGCAAACACATGTCAATATTGTATCATCTAGCAGGGATGTAACATCTAAACATCCTAAAGCAGAGATGCATTTGTTTTACCTGAGCGCTTGTAAGTGTAGGTCTGGCTGCGCAGGTTCTTGACGTCATTAGAATGAAGCTCGTGTTCACAGGTGAAGGAAGCAGGTGGACTCACAGTGACCATATACACACATGTTCGTCTAGTATCTTGAGAAGTGCAATCGCCTGTTTCTATGGTGTAGGTCAGTTCACTCTCCACAGACAGCTCAAAAGACTGCATCAGCCAACTGTATCTCCATCCAAACATCTGGTCAAACATGCACACCACTATGACTCTATCATGCTCTCTGTCTTCCATCTGTCGGTACACTGTGATGTTCGGCACTGTAACATCTGAAACAACACAACAATTGTGCCAACAATTGTGTGCATCTTCAACTTCTAATGCGCTGGCACTGTAAAATTTTGCCAACAATATTGTGGATCTTTAACAACTTTTAATGCGCTGGCACTAGATATTTAAATAATAGCTGGACACATCTTCAAACATGTATGTTAATTTAAACACCAGTCTAGCAAAAATAACTGAACTAATAATGTACAAAAATGACTTTAATAGTTAAGTAGTGTGTCAAAAGGAAGCCAGATGATGTAATGTCATTGTTTTGAGGAAAGTAATAATGTTGCTTTTAAATTAGTTTATTAAAAGACATAACCGATGAAAAAACACATTTACTTTAACTTAAAACATGTCAGTTGTAAGATTAGAGCTTTTTTTTATTGTATTACAAGGACCTTTAATACAGTTAGAGAATAGAGAAAAAAAATTAGATCATACTTTCCACAGATTCATCATCATCTGGCTCGAACATATCTCCGGAAAAGTAATCCTGTACAACAAAGCCACATAAACACCTCATGAATAAAATTTAAAATGATTTTCTATATTCTACATTAAGGCCAGGGCTAAGAGAAGTTTATATCTAAGTGTGTATGTTTATATAGACTGCATACAGAATAAACATCCAAACAAATTTCTGATCTGAATGAAAACCTCTGAAGTTGCATCAGTCAAATCAAACTCTGCTTCCTGGCTTTTCTCTGGATAAAAGAAATAACAATAGTTTATTTTTAATGTATGATTTATTACCTGTACACATTGTGAAGTAAAACGCGGGAGAAAGCAATGTACTTACGAAAAGCGAACATTACAACCAGCAAAAGGACCCGAAAAAGAAGCTTCATCGTGTCTCAAACTATTGTGCTTTCTAACACACTGTGAGCTCAGTTTCACACTTCACATTTCCTGTTTTAAAGAAGTGTAGTTCTTGTCAATTGCACAATTAGGGCACATGTTATATTCATTTACTTTACATTCAAATAAGGTCTCCTCCTTGATTCAAACTCACATCAATAAATTATCTTTCATTAAAATTTGGTTGCCAATGAACACTTTCCCGATCATTCCACTGGGAGAGTACAACTCTTTTGATAGTCAAATCTTCAACGTGTGTTTCCTTCTCAAAACACACATTATTATGACTTTACATTTATTCATTACATAAAATTAGCTGCAGGCCATATTACAGACCTGTTCCTCACAAATCTATAGTAAACTAGCATTAACATTTCTTATGAATAGTGAGATGACATTTTAAAGTGTTACAATATCTGCACAACAACCAAACGGTTTTAAACTTTCACGGTTTCACAGACAAGGCTTAGGTGTAGTCCTAGACTAAAATGCATATTTGAGCTGTTTCAACTGTAAGCAACTTGCACTAACATCTTAAAATATATCTGTGCCATCGTTTTGTCTCAAGATGCACATCAGTAATGTTTTTTCTAAGGCAGGATAATAAAATCTGCTTAATGTCCTAATAAGGCCTAATCCTGGCTTAATCTAAACCCTGTCTGTGAAACCAGTGTTCTCAGAAGAGTCAAGGGACATTAAAACGTTTAATGTGTTTATTGCAGTCCTGAGAGGACTACAGACACTCGGTTTTTGTCATTTCTTTTCCAGATTACTTGCATTTTAATTATGCATTGATATATAAAGACAGTTTAAACAAATTTGGAAAAAAAGTATTTTTGGGATTTTTTACCTACCCTGCCTTTAATGTCAAAAGAAAACTAACTTCATTGGAAAGTTTGTTAGTACACCGGAGTTTATTTAAATAACACTTGCCTGATGGCTTATGCTACCGCTAACCCGGACGTCGAGGTCAACTCCTGTGATTTGGCAGAAAGTGATGCATAAGGACGAGTTTGATGATTATTTTCTTAATTTGTGCTCCGAAGATGAACAGAAGTCTTACGGGGTTGGAACAACATGAGGGTGAGTAATTACTGACAGAATTTTCATTTTTGGGTGAACTAACCCTTTAAGCCTCTGTTTCGCTGAGTCTTCCTCCACAAAGTACGCTGGGGCACCTTAACAGGCACCTCCAAACCAAGCTCACCTAGTCTGGTTGTGACCTGACAGAACAAAAGTCAAGTTTGGTTGCCCCTTTTTTTTGGTAATCTGTGGCTTGGACCCTGGTGTGCACCAGTTAGCTCCCCAGCCAGAGACACCACATCCAGTCCAGATATTTATCTTCCAGATATCCAACACCTTCACACATACATTCACACGTACATTCACACATACACACACACACATACATTCACACACGCACACACACACAGACACACACACACTACATATATAAAATACCTCAATCCACAAATAATTGTACAATGATGTATTCAATAATACTCAGAACTTATTTATTATAGAAATAGTTTGTATTTATGCATATTGAACTTTCTTATTATTAATCCATTTAATCAATTCCACAGTCAGTGGTTATGATGTTTGGATGTACAGGTCTGAAATGAACATTACATCACAATCAATGACCCATTGTTTTGTGTCAGTCAAGTATTGATGTATATTTTGCCTATACGTCCCAGAATCATTACATTTGTTCATCTTAATGGATATACAGTATTTATACTGCACTTCTACTGTATGTCAGGTCAGGTGTATTTGATGTTACATCACAGAACAGCAGCAGCAGGTGGCGGGATAGTCCTCAGCGTTCACTTTCAACTCATTTCCATACACATAGTAAACATAGGGCTTCTCTTTCCAAGTGTAGTTCACCCTTGTTATGGTAATGAGCTCGATTGTCTGCCTCTGGAACAAGGAAATATTGAATTACAGAACCAGATTCAGGTTTCATTGTGGAATCATGTTGACATGCACATCAGTCTACATGACCATATAATTTTTTATATATATATAATAATTTTATTCAAATCTAAATATTATAGTGCAAGTAAACATGACCAAGTCATAGACAGACTGATAATAACATAGCAAAACTTTAGCATTATTATTATTATGAAAAAAAGAGAAAATTTGAGAATAAAACACAACAGGTACCTGCTGTAATATGCGTGAGTTCTTGGTATATTTCACCTGATGGTTCCTTATTAAACGCTCAGACACTTGTGCAACAGAAACATCAGGGAAACCCAGCACTGGATAGACCTACAGTATACATTCAACCACATTTATCATATTCTGCCTCTTTTAATTCTCTCTTTTATCTTTAACTGTCTGCAAATCTGTTCCTACCATATACTGGGCGTCTCTGAAGAGCTCCTTCCCTGAAACCTTCCCCAGCTTTTCCAGTTTTAGACCGCTCGAATCTTGCGCTACGTAATCATCCTTCTCAGTGCTCCTGAAATGATACAAAAGTATAGCTTTCAGAATGAGACAGTTCACTTTGAGTGTATAGGGTTAGTATACAGTGAATATATAATACCATTCGACTATGAGATTGATGAAGACGAGTAGCTGTCCGTTTCCATCACAGGTGTTACACATGTGGAAGCCGATGCCGCTACATGAACTACATCTGGAAGTTGCCAAACAAACACTCAGATAAAAGTAGTAAAACATGTTCAGGACATGAAGGGCTCGAATCAAATATGATGAGAGTAAAAGACTGGATGGTTGATGCAAAATAATACACAAACATTTTTTTCTTTTTTTTTTCTAACAGCAGCCATTCTGAGATGTGAACAAATGTCTCAGTTCTTTTGATTCTTATGAATTGGTCAAAAAGACCAAATTAAGGCAAAGGCTGAAGAGTGAAAAAAGTAAGTCTTATGTTTAATTTCATATTTTCATAAAGACCAATTGATGTGTTCCTTTCTTAAAAGCTAGAATAGTACAAACAGTTACTACAGTACATGGAGAATGGCAGACTTACTTTTCACGTCCACTACTGCCACATGCATTGCAGGACCCGTTATCAGGACATTGGCCAGAACCGTTACACCAAGAGCACACTTTCTGCATAGAGACACAAATAAAAGTGTCTCTAGATTTATGTCCCATTATATGACCTCCTATAATAACCATGTATACCAAAAACAACTCAGTGAATAATAAAAAGCCTGGTGAAACTGGCCTGGTGTTTGCCAGTCAATCGTCACTTACGCTTCCAGTTCCAATGCAAAAAACACAGGGGTTTTTTCCCATTCCACTGCATGGGTCACATTTCTAGGGTAAACAAAAAAACTATTGTTTACTTTCCAGTAACTGGACAATGTAAATTAGATCTTAATGTTCCCCTATTATGCTTTTTTCGGACATGACCTTTCATGTAATGTGTAATGTAGCTTTTTGTGAATGTAAAAGGTCCGCAAAGTTTCAACGGTTAAATTAAGTTATTATCTCTCAAACGAAAGAACCGATTCTGAACTGACTGAAACAACGAACCTATATAGGTTTGTAACAAATTTGCATAATGCCAGTCTATGGTCTTCACTGGCTGTTGGAGAACAACGCCTACTTTGATCCTCAAACACTGTAGTTGTCGCTGAGACTGGAAGAGTTTGGTTCGAGATGTCGACATGTCGAGAAGGCACAGTCCTTGATCAAAACCGAATCCTTGATCGAGCCCGAATCCTTGATCGAGACCGAATCCTTGATCGAACCGTTTCAGACAACAAAGGAGGTGACGTTGCAATGTATATTATGCAAAAATGAATGTGTTTTTTGACCTTGGATGCATTTAAATCTTTTGTAGGAGACCTCCAAAACAAAATGAGGAACCCTTAAACTAGCATAATAGGGGCACTTTAAAATGAAGTGCTAACAAAGCTCCATAGATTGTGGTTCATATACAAATTTGTTCTGATATAGTTGCTGCACATTCTGTTGTTTGAACTCTTCTTGTGGATCAAACCTTGACTGAGGACGTGTAGGGCACTCTAATGGTCTCCTTGTGCTCAGTAAAGTAGGACGGAGGTTGAGCTGCAATCTCCCACGGTTCAGGAGCATGCTGAATCCCAGCATCGACACGCTGCCCTGCAAAAGAGTTTAGCCAGGGAACAAGGTTTAGATTTCATTTAAAAAATAAAAAATAACTGCACAAAACCTGTTGCTATAGTGTTTTTAGCTCATTACTAGGGTGTTATGGGTGGTTGCTTACTGGCGCAAGTCAAAAATGTCCATCCCCGAGTCTTTATAGTCTCCTTGAAAATTGGTGCAAAACGTCTGTAATAAAAATGACTGACAGACGCAACGCAATAAACGCTGTCTTGCATTCGGAGGCCGATGCCTGGTGTTTGGGAATACAATCGTGGCACGTCCAGATTTTGCCGAGTTAAACGCGTTCCAGTGTTAACATATTTTGTTCTGGAAGGTAATTATACCAAATCATCTTGATGACAGACTTTGTTTCAGGCATTTCAGAATGATCAAACCAACATTTGAGATGCTGTGCGATGAGATTGGTCTGCTGGCTAGTCCAGTGATCCAATCATATCCTCTGTTGAGGCAAAGTCACATGAGTTTTTGTTGAGCATCAAGGGGTTTATTCAGTAAATGTGGTTTCATCTTAGTTTATGTGCATGTCTCCCCATGTAAGGTTTTTTGCACATTTTTAGAATTTATGCACATCTTGGTGTTACCATCCAGTATTTTTTTTAATGTGATAATCCAAATTTCGCATAAAAATAGGTTAATGGAAACATAGCTTATGATATTCTGTCCCTATATAGTCCCTCCTGTAAATTCAAATAATGTTTCTTCCAGAGATTTCTTTTCCATTTTCTAATAGCAAACATTTACTCAATAACCTGCACAATTTGAGATATCATTCATATCTGTATATCACAAGAGGTATATAGAGGTCTGTTTAAATCTCTAATTCCAAGTAATAGTGATGGTGATGCTTGCACCACTAATGATAGACTGGATTGACTTTTGGTACCTTTGTAAGGCTCCTGACTCAATTTAGTAGATCTGGACTCTGTGAACGTCTCCAAACGATACTGAGAACAGAAGCAGAGCAAAAAGACAGACCTCAGATTGATATTGCTAACCACATTCGGTTCTATAAAGCCAAAACAACAACAGATTTATGTATGTCTACTAATAATACACAGAATGATGGTAATCACTTAGCTCAAAATGGAAATTATTCACGTCTCACCCTGTAGGTGGTAAAGGACTCCATGTTGGTAATAACTCCATCTCTGACGGGGCCAGAACTATAGCAGCACTTGCTGGAGACGTAATCTTCAAAAGCTTCACGTGCTCTCTCCTCTGAGATGGAAGGAATGTTGTCGCTAACAAGAAAATATTAATAGACATGAATGTTGAATTACATGCATTATGAACATGCAACAGGAGTCAGTTTAAGAAATGAAGACATCAGAAAGAAACACAGAGAACTCTGGTTATGATTAGTTTCTTTGCATGGAGTAGCCTACTTTTGAATCCATAAAAAGTACTTTAAAGGGATAGTTCACCCCAAAATGAAAATTCTGTCAGTAATGACTCACCCTCATGTTGTTCCAACCCCGTAAGACTTTCGTTCATCTTCGGAACACAAATTAAGATATTTTTTATTAAATCTGAGAGCTGGATCACTCCTCCATAGGCTTCTTAAGGGATCGAAACTGGCCGGCCCAAAAGTTATTAAAGACATCGTTAAAATAGTCCGAGTGACTACAGTGGCTCAACCTTAAGTTTATCAAGCGACGAGAATACTTTTTGTGCGCAAAAAACAAACAAAAATAACGACTTTATTCAACTATTCATTTCCTTCTCTGTGGGCCTCGAGATAGTTCACGTAGTGTAACAGCGCAACACTTCTAGGTTGCACATCACACGTAGGCTCACTATTGGCCAACGCAGGTCATGTGTGTGATGCGTGTGATGTACAACCTAGAAGTTTTGCGCAGTTACACTACATGAACTCACTCGAGGCCCACAGAGAAGGAAATGAATAGTTGAATAAAGGCGTTATTTTTGTTTGTTTTTTGCGCACAAAAAGTATTCTCGTCGCTTGATAAACTTAAGGTTGAGCCACTGTAGTCACTCGGACTATTTTAACGATGTCTTTAATAACTTTTGGGCCGGCCAGTTTCGATCCCTTAAGAAGCCTATGGAGGAGTGATCCAGCTCTCAGATTTAATAAAAAATATCTTAATTTGTTAATATTTTAACACTGTTGTCGTCTGTAGAGCTACTTATAGCTGAAATTAATTTCCCCCATAATTGATTATTTGCAGCATTAGGGCTGGTTTACAAGAAACACGTTTTTGATGTAAAAAAAGAGAAAAAACCTAGAAGCAGGTCAGTGGAAAGAAAAAAGCGAAGGTCTAGTCTAGAGACACATTGACCTACTTTTAACTTAAGCGCCCCTTTTGTAGAATGCCACATCATGCACTAGACACGAGCGCAACGGTTGCATTATATGGTCCCTGCGCGTTTACATGAAAAAACTACGGAAAAGTAGCGCAGTGTAATGTAAAAACCTAAAACACGTTCTGTGTGAACAGCCCCAATGTTATTTTTCTGTTTATTAATGTGAAGCTGCATTGAAAGCAATATATTTATGAATGTGACTTCACTTAAGCTACAGAGAAAAAAAACGTACTGCCATTCTGGATGGCTGGAGACTTCAGGCACAGGCATCGGCACAGAGGGCATTGGAGGAGGAAGATACACACCTGTGACAAGAGGAACACATCAGAGACATTCATAAGAGACCAGTGGTTATAATTTAGCAACACATTCAACATCCACGTTCTGTTACTTAATGCAGAAATCTAAAAGCTATACAAATGCAACCATGAAAGTCAGCACATCATCCGCTTATAAATGCTTTTCTTCCATTTCCGATTGTTTCACCCATAAAAGCATGATTAGATGAAAAACAAAGTTTGCATCTAATTGGATCCATAGGTAATGACCTAATAATTAATAATTTATTCAAATAGCATATAGGCCTAGACTACCTTTCAAACATTTGGGTCATTATAATTAAAATAATAATAATAATACATTTATTCAGCAAAAATGTATGAAATGGATCAAGAGTAAGAGTTTTACATTGTTACAAAATATTTCAATCTCAAATAAATGCTGTTCTTCTGTTCACCAAAGAATATGATAACAAAAATATGAAGCGGCACAACTGTTTTTAACATTGATAATAATAAGAAATGTTTCTTGAGCAGCAAATCAGCATATTAGAATGATTTCTGAAGGATCATGTGACACATGCTGAAAATTCAGCTTTGCATCACAGGAATAAATTACAGTTGTTTGGAATTGTAATAATTTCACAATTTTTGATCAAATAAATGCAGTCTTGATGAGCGGAAAAGACTAATTTCAAAAACATAAATCTTATCAAGCCCCAATTTCTGAATGTTATGCCACTTCTATGTCCTGTATCTTAAAAAATATGATATATGATAGGAGCTCTTTTAATTATTGCAATAATAATGATATATGATATAATAATTACCTACAAATTGAATAATATATAGTAAAAAATGAAAGCAATTAATATTTTTTTTGTGCTTCTTACCACCTTCGCCGCCCGAAGTTCCTTCATATCCCGGGATGCTGTCAAACATGCTTGCAACAAATAAATTACAACAAATTAAGGCAACTTGCTTAACATCATGAATTATATTGCAACTTGATTTCAGATAATCAATAGCAAACATTAAGTTTAATTTGAATGATTTATTGAAGTTCCCTCATTAGATATGCAACAGCTGAACATAAGCACATTCAGAAATAGGAACCTTTTTGCATATGCTAAATATAATTATTTATATAGCAATTAATTAACACATCATTCATTACATACTATAATTTATTTATATATTATAAGCCAAATAAGCTTTTTTTTCAAAACATAGAAATAATCAAAGACTTACCTTTTTTATTTGTCAGAGCTGCAGCACAAATCAGACTAGAGGGATACAGATTATATAGCTTTACAGAAGCATAATCTGACGCTTATGAGTTATGATTGGAGGAGAAAGATGCTTCTGAGTGGTGTAGTCTAATGGTTAAAAAATTGAGTTGGTGGTTTAAAGCCCACCTCCATGACCACTGTTCCCTTCAGCAACATTAACAAACTGGTTCAGAAGAACTTAGTTTTATTTTAATATGAAAAAAAAAAAAAATACAACCAAATGGAAAAACTGATCACGATGGTAATTTCAAATAAAACAACCATTTACAGTTAATACACCACAACTTTATGAAATTAAGGTCTGTGAGTGCAATGTAGATTTTTAATTTAATCTGATTTACATTAAACAAATTTGCTGATCTATGCAAATAATGCAAGCTGTCATAAAAGAAGTGAAACTAAATAATTCTGAATAAATGGTGCATGAAAGTTGAAAGGAAAGGAAATTGCAAAAAATCATATTAATTAAATGCCTGTTAGCTTTGTTTTGTTCCTGGTCATTTTGAGACCACAACCGCAGCTTTCTCTCTGACACATTTGTAGAGACAATGGATGAGCACAGAAGTCGCATATAGCACAAAATATATGATGGCAGTGAAATGGATGGTGATGGATGTATTGGTAGTTAATAAAACAGGGAAAAAAAAAAGAAAAAAAAAGAAATGTACGATAATAAGTGTTAAGTCAGTGTAATATTTATATAATAGAAAAGCTATAGCTGTCATTTTTTTGTTGCTCTTTAGTTTCTAAAAAAAAAAAGGTTTTCAGTACATCCGTCAGCTTTGGTTTGTGGTCATTTTATATAGAAATTTGGTACAAGATCACCAATGAGGAAGTCTTTATGACCACATAACCACAGGCTTTCCACTGTGTATGCAGATAAAAATGGCTCATTCTAAGGTAAAGAAACACAACGGTTCAGAACTTTATACACCACTGAAAATATAGTATATAATATAATACTACGGTAGTTATGTATACGATATTGCATTTCTGGCAACAGATCCTCCTAAATATTACACACTGCACCTTTAAAAACCTTTTCCATTAAACAGTATGGCCAACATACCACATGCAAACTGCAAAAAGGTTTCTGAAACCATAGTAAATGTCTGCAAAACAATTTAAATCATCCACATTATTAGTTCTCGAGTTTGATTTTAATATATTTGGAACCATTAAGAAAATAACAGATCAATCATAGTGTAACATCTATCACTTAACTGTCACTTCTTAGCTTACACACAGTAAGTGTGAGTGCATGTCTACTACAACAGAGAATAAGATGAAAATGTGTGATTATGAATTTCATAGAGTCACATTTTATATTTTTTTAGGCGAACCAAAAATGTATTAACAAAATTTCATTAAAAACAATTATTTAATCATCAATGTCCAGTAATACGAATCAATTATGACACAGTAAAAAAAAAATCTCACAGTTTATTATATTGTTATTATTTATAATGATATAAAAAGTGTATTAATCTAAGAGAGGTTTAGTAATTGACATTTGGTCATATTGAATCACATGATGATTACTTCTGTCTGTCAAGTATTGATGTATATTTTGCCTATACGTCAGAACCATTACATTTGTTCATCTTAATGGATATACAGTATTTATACTGCACTTCTACTGTATGTCAGGTCAGGTGTATTTGATGTTACATCACAGAACAGCAGCAGGTGGCGGGATAGTCCTCAGCGTTCACTTTCAACTCATTTCCATACACATAGTAAACATGGGATTTTCCTTTCCACATGTAGCTCACTTTGGTTATGGGAATGAGCTCGATGGTCTGCCTCTGGAACAGGACAGATGAAATTACAGAATGACAGATTCAAGATTAAGCATGTCTCTATTTACAAACAAATGTAATTATACAGTAAAGTTTGTGCATTACATTTTTAGTACTAAAACATAGAATTTATGAATAAAAAATCTAATTATAAAAAAGTACAGCTGTACCTGTTGTGATATGCGGGAGGTTTGGGCGTATTTCACCTGATGGTCTCTTACTAAGCGCTCAGAAGCTTGTGCAACAGAAAAGTCTGGGAAGCCCATCACAGGATAGACCTACAGTAAACGTATACATCTGATTAACTTTTTTTTGTGCTCTTTTTTTTTTACTGCTCATTATATGTACAGTCTGTGCTTACCATATACTGGGCGTCTTTGAAGAGCTCCTTCCCTGAAACCTTCTCCAGATTTTCCATTCGTAGACCACTCACATCTTGTGCTAAGAAATCATCCTTCTCAGTGCTCCTGAAATGATCCAAAAAATAGATTTCAGAATGAGACAGTTCAGTTTGAAAGACTTCTGAATATCATTAATATTCATTCCAAAGAAAGGACTTGAATGTAAATCTTTGGGGTTTTTTTATGCCCATTTTAATGTTCACCAGGAAAAAATCATCAGCATGATCGATTAGAAAAAAAACAGCACAGCTCTGCATGATTTCTCTGCATGATTTATGTCAGTAGCAAACAATGAGGGAGTAAACCCAAAGACTATAGATATAGAATAACGGTTTACTCCCATTACTTTTGAATGAGGGAAACTACAACGTTCAATATGGTGGAACACACCCAGTCTTCTAAGTAAAAGGGTTTTGAAAATCTAGTCGCCAAGTGAATAGACTTTCCTTGAAAGGGACTTTGGTTAACCTTAAGTCTGAATATAGTATGTAGTAATAGCCATGCTTGTGTCATGGTGCGTTCACACCGGACGCGAATAGCGCGTCAGGCGCGAGTGATTTCAATGTTAAGTCAATGCAAAGACGCGTTACGCGCGTAAAAAATTCCTGCGGCGCGAATGAGGCGTAGAGCGCGGCGCGGTAGACGCGAATACGCCTCATTCGCGCGTCAAGTTCGCGCGAATGGCGCGAATTGAGCGTCTGGCGCGTTAAAGGAGAACTCCGGCGCAAAATGAACCTTTGGTCTAATTACACATTGTTACCTAGTCAACCGTTATCTGAGATTTGTTTTCATGATTATCGAATGTAAATAGTTTTATCTCTAAAAACAGTTTAGCCTATAAAGCTAGTATAACAGTAGTATATTGGGCATAGATCAATGACAAATAAAAATCGCTTGTTAATACCACTAACAAGGCTCAAAATAGCCCCACACTACCACGGTAGCATAATGAGGGTCCCTACCTTCAAACCGAAGCATTGAGAACTTTGTCAGTGTCCAGACAGTTTAATAAGAAGATATTTTAAACATACAGTCAACTTCGCGTATACAGGCAGAATCCATCTTTGAAATACAGCCTTTACCAGTCGATCTACGAACGCCGATCCAAGCCTGCTGTTCGCGCTCACCTTATCACAACTTATAGCTCGTTCACATTCTCACCAGCGCACTTGGATCGGCGTTCGTAGATCGACTGGTAAAGGCTGTATTTCAAAGATGGATTCTGCCTGTATACGCGAAGTTGACTGTATGTTTAAAATATCTTCTTATTAAACTGTCTGGACACTGACAAAGTTCTCAATGCTTCGGTTTGAAGGTAGGGACCCTTATTATGCTACCGTGTTAGTGTGGGTCTATTTTGAGCCTTGTTAGTGGTATTAACAAGCGATTTTTATTTGTCATTACACTATGCCCAATATACTAGCATTATACTAGCTTTATAGGCTAAACTGTTTTTAGAGATAAAACTATTTACATTCGATAATCATGAAAACAAATCTCAGATAACGGTTGACTAGGTAACAATGTGTAATTAGACCAAAGGTTCATTTTGCGCCGGAGTTCTCCTTTAAGCGCGTTACGCGCGAATGATTTAGTTAGTGCTATTTGTGCATTCACGCGTTTGACGCGAATTCGCGTCTGCCGCCCGAGTTGAAAAATCTGAACTTCTGCGTCAATTCGGACAGATTAATCACTTTTGGAGGCTGGCTTCATTTATTATCAAAACAAAAATAAATGACAGATTAGGTGTGTGCCGGCGATGGTGAACCTCGCGCCGGGCTGTAGAGCGCGGGCTCGACAGGCATAGACCACTCGAGGCCGAGGCCTTATACGGCCTACGCTGTCCTCGTCGGCGTCCTCACCGTTAGGTCCACCAAACCTAGCTCCTGGAGCAAATTGTGAAACTCCTGAAACCCTCCGGAGGTTCTGGTGGACCCGAGTACAGCGACGATGTCCCCTACGGAGCTGTTTCTGCTCTCCAGAGCATATACGAGCGGTGACTCTATCGAATAATGCTAATGCTAATGCTCGATAAACATCTAAAAAGATGGCCGCCAACGGGTTTCGAAACTTTCGCCTCCGGATTTCGCCTCTGACGCGCGTAAATTTCGCTTCAAACTTTTGTTTTTACGCGCGTCAATTTCGCCATTGACACGCGAATTAACACAAAGTGCTCAAGCGTCAAACTAGACGCGGTAGACGCGAATTTGACGCGCTATTCGCGTCCGGTGTGAACGCACAGTAACACTAATGTTAAAGGGCACCTATTATGCCCCTTTTCACAAGATGTAAAATAAGTCTTTGATGTCCCCAGAGTGTGTATGTAAAGTTTTAGCTCAAAATACCCAACATATAATTTTTTACAGCATGTTTAAATTGTCACTTTTTGAGGCTGAGAAAAACACGCCGTTTTAGGCCCTGTCCACACGGACACGGGTATTTTTATAACCGTGACTTTTTTTACGCAGTTCGGCCGTTCGTCCACACGAAAACGCACTGAAACCGAACATTTTTGAAAACCCCTGCCAGGGTGAGGATTTTCAGAGACGCCGGTTACAGTGTTGTCGTGTAGACAGTGAAACCGGGGTTTTTGCCTTGCGACGTCAGAGTGTGCGCCGTTATCAGCTGTGTTTGACATCAGATTTGCGCTTCTGATTGGCCAACGTGGCTTTAGGGTTAAGGTTTATATCGCCGCCTGCTGGCGTGGCATGCTCTTGACCGCGCTTGATTGCGTGTTTTTACGTTTTCATGTAGACGGAGACCGAGCATGTGTGGACGGGATTTTTTTTTAAAACGCTGTAGGAAAAACTCCGGTTATAAAAATACCCGTGTCCGTGTGGACATGGCCTTAGTGTGCATCTCTTTAAACGCCAATGAGCTTCTGCTGCCGGCCTGGCACAGAGGGCGGAGCCTCACGAGTTCGCGCTCAGTGGCAGGACAATCTCATCTCACGGGATGATAATTAGTAATGGGAAGTTCAGATCATTTAACTGACTCGGATCTTTGAATTTCGTTCGTCAAAATGACCGAATGGATGTTCTGAGACGGTGCTTATGATTTATGGGGATTAAAAAAAAAAAAAAAAACTGGGTGGATTTTTATCGTTATAGGGTGGTTGTGTATGTGTACACACACTGCCAACGCACATTTATTTTCAAACACCATGTAAAAGTGAATTTTGCATAATAGGTGCCCTTTAAATCATACCATTTAACATTGAGGTTGATGAAGACGATCAGTTGTCTCTTCCCATTGCAGGTGTCACACTGACAAGAGCCGTTGCCGCTACATGGACTACAGCTGAAAGACACCAGACAACATGTAACCACTCAAAAAACACCAAACCACTCACTGAAGCCCCCAGAAGGATTTCATGAGAATTCAAACCATAGTAGCTAGAATAACATAATATATATATATATATATATATAAATAAAAATAAATAAATAAATTAAGACTTACTTTTCACGTCCACGGCCATTGCAGTGATTGCAGCGGTCATTAGTTTGGCGGAAACCAGAACCATTACACACCCAACAGGCTTTCTGCACATGGACAACAATAGAGGACAAACAGTTCATGTTAGACTGCTATTTTATGTCATATAAGCTGAATGAAAACCATTCTGTGGACTGTGTGCACATTTTCAATAACATTCAACATCTCCAGGCACCACACAAAAGGAGACTTTTATGCATCTAGCTTATTTTCTTCTGTGAAAATACCTTTGAGAACAATGAAATTCATTGTTCAAATGGCAAGCAGCTGGTTCGGTCTGTGCTAGTTAAAATTGACTTACGCTTCCAGCTCCCGCACAGGTGTTACAGGGGTTTCTTCCCATTCCAAGACACTGGTGACAGTTCTAGGGTACAAACAGAATTTAATGCTGTAAAATATGATCTGACTGGTTGAATATAAGCATTACTGTGATGTTTACCAAAAAGCACTTGTGCTTATTATTATTCATCCCATTATTTTTTTCCATAGGGATTTTAAAAAAAGCACAAGAATGTGAACTTAACGGCTTTAATGAGGTTAAGAACTACAATCCCATAAAGCTTTATGAACAGCCTAATCAAATTAAAAATGATGGATAAATATAAAAACATTGATTTGAATATGTTGATTTTATATATAGAAACAATATATTCTATGTTTATTGTACAATATTGCAAAGAACTTAATTACAAAGATTTAAGAAGTTTGACTGAAGAACTACTAATGTAGTTCTTCACAAGGGATTGTGCTGTTAATCGTGATTATTTAAACAAAAAGAGTTAAGATTATGCAGGTTGACGGCTTCAACAAATGCATATATCATTGATTAACAACCTTGTAGCTCATTTAGGTCTGTCTTTAAAGGTTTATAAAATTTAAAATGTATTTCCTTATGAAGGAAGGTTCTGTACAAACAGAACAATTGAAATGAAAGATCCTTGTGATCTTCTGGAAGATTAAATAAAATGCTTCCAAAACCTTTAGAATTTGTTGATGTTTCATGCAGAAATGCTCTGATACAGTGTGTGTTGAATGAGACCTGCTCTCTAAGTTTGATGGATCTTGTGGTTAAAGTGTCATGAATTGTCGGTCTACATTAGTGTCTTCTATGTATCAGAATAATTCATCATGTCATTGCGTTCATTATCAGTACAGTTGTATCATTGTCCATATTTGCACATTTCATTTGAATAAGACCTGACTAAATATGTGTGTATACGCGGTGTTGGTTCATGTTTAGAGCTCTAGAGTATTTGAAATTTGTCCATAGAAATGTGCTTGCTCCGGTCCGTGTATGATCTATATGATCCTCGTTGCGAGCATTGTTAAAAGAGTTAATTCTCATGAATAAATTCAGCTCACGCTCAGGACTGGCTGACGTAAAATCGTGCCGGCAGCCAGTCACACACTCCCAAATTTCCACTTGTTGGTAAAATTTATGAGCGCTTTTAGGCTGCATTTACACTGCAGGTCTTGATGCCCAAATCCGATTTTCTGACTATATCCGTTTTTTTGACGACCCGCTTACATCATCTTTTAAAAGTGACCCGTATCCGATTTTTGCATTTACACTACACTGCTGAAACTACCAAATGTAGACGTTCTGACCCGGAAAAGGAAGTAAAACAGCACGAAATACAATGGATGCAGATGCGAATAAAATTATCCAGTGTTTTGCTTTCCACAATATTTTTAAAAGTCATTAAGCTTTTTATCTTAAGGTGGCACTGCCACGAGCGCTTAAAACCGTGCCTCCCCATATCTCGTGAAATGTCTTCACACACGGATTTATTTCTGTAACAACCCTGCATTTTTGCCTGCACTGTCTCTTCACCCCAAACACTCAAAAGACATGAAACCTCCGCATTGCTCCACTGTGTGTATCCTTCATCCTCCATCGCGCCTATAATAAGTCATGTGATCTCAGTTGGTGGTGTCCACCTGAGTTGACGTCACTTTTTTTAGTGATGTACGACTCGCATTTACTGGGGAATATCCGATTTGTCTGCTTACATGGCACACGCAAATGCACGTATCCGATTCATATCCGATTTATTACCACATATGAGTGAGGCCTGAATCCGATCTGAGAAAATCGGAATCCATGCGTTTTTTTCCTGCTTGCACGTTCATGGGTCATATACGATCTGTGCCACATGAGAGGAAAAAATGGGATTTGGGTCACTTGAACCATGCAGTGAGTAAATGGGGCCTTAGTGTTTTCAGTGATGTGCAGCCTGTGCATTACTGTTCACATCTCAAAAATATGTTTTGGGGATTCATGGGCCTTTAAAGGACAAACCTTGACTGAGGAAGTGAAGGGCACTCTAATGGTCTGCTTGTGCTCTTGAAAGAAGGCCGGGGGTTGAGCTGCAATCTGCCACGGTCCTGGAGCAGGTTGAACACCAGCATCCACAGGCTGCCCTGGGAGAGAAGAACACAGTGAGAAACAGTTTGGTAAATTCCCAAGAGCCATGTCTGATGAGGCATTACATCATAGAGGCATGTGAGCTTTAAAAAAAAGGGCAGTTGAAATTTTTATAACGTGACCCAATGAATCTTCTTGACAGAGAAATTGAGCTTTTGTTGTTAATTGGCCACATCAAATGCAGAAAAATGTAATTGCCCAGCATTTGCATCAACATGGAGATGAACTAGATTTACATATGCGAGATCGGATTTACATCGTACATCTCTTTTTGTGGAGACAAATGTATGTGACCAAGTGTTAATGGAGCCAAAAGACGCATGAAGTGCAAACAGGCCCAGTATGACTTCTGGGTACCTGCAAACGGCTCCTGACTCCATTCAGTAGATCTGGACTCATTGAAGGTCTCCAAACGATACTGAGAACAGAATAAGCAGACACATCTGAATAAACCATCCAGAGCAGCATTTTGTTCTATCAACCACAAATCACATTAACATTATGCATGTCAAAATAACTCTAATAGTCGATACTTTTTTACGGAGCACCTAAAGGGACATGTTCTTTGTGAGCGAACACAAAGTTTCTTGGGGGAACGCAAATTTTTTGGAATCTATTTTTTCCTCCCATCTTATATTTATTCCATCACCATGTCCTTTTAGAGGCTCCGTACTTTTCTACTCCTCATACTAAGAAAAATATGCTCATAATGACGATGATTTATTGTAGGTCTCACCCTGTAGGTGTTAAAGGACTCCATGTTGGTAATAACTCCATCTTTGACGGGGTCAGAACTATAGCAGCACTTACTGGAGACGTACGTTGCAAAAGCTTCGCGTGCTCTCTCCTCTGAGATGGAAGGTATACTGATATCAATGAGAAAAGATCAATATGTGGGTGACCTTTGCACATGTTCAACAGGGTGTGTGTTGTACAATATTTGTCAAACTTGGTCCTGGAAGACCCCACCATGACACTTTTTTGTTGTTTTTCAAAGCAGACACACCCACTTCAGGTCAAAGTGCACACTGATGAGCTAACAAGGCGAATCAGCAAATGTGCTAGATAAAGCTTTCAAACTTTTTGATGCCAAGAACCAAAAATGATTATCTCCTTGAGAATGGAGTATACAAGCATATATATATATTCATGTACAATTACCTATTTATATTGTCTGACAGGAAAAGTGTGATGGTCTAAAAACGTGCTGTTTGCTCCAAAAAATATTTTTTATTTATTGTTACTGTACTGTCAAAAGTCAACTATTAAAAAACATGATTACTTAAATAATTTTGAATGCATTATTATTCAAAAGTTCATCTATATATAGGTCTATCTACAGTAAATAAATAATCTTGAGAGACATTTTTCAGTTTGACAGAGCTGCACAATTTGGAAAACATTTTAGATTTTTCTGATAAAAATTGCAATATAAATGTAAAATGTAACATTTTGTTTAGTTTAAAAAAGTTAGCTGTGCTTGTTTGTAGGCCTACACAATTTGGCCTTATAGATTTGATTAATTATATATTATAAAATAATATTAATATATATTAAAATATTAATTATAAATGATGTTTTATATAAATATAAAATAATAATAATCCTTATTTTTTAAAATTATGACTTTTTATTATTACTATATGAAAATATAAAACTATACAATTAAATTAAACAGTACAATTGTAATACATCACTGTAAAAAAACAACAAAAAACATTACAAGTATGGTAAGGTACAGAGTGCAAATGAACACAGCGAGTGCCGTGCTTCACTCTGAAACACATAGCACAAATATTTGTTTAAATAAATCACAGCCTTTGCATTTTGGTTATATTTCAAATTTTCAATTAATCATGCAGACCTAGTTTGAGAACCCCAAAGATAAGGGACACCCAAACGGTGAGAAATTAAGAATTCCCATCTTTGTACGATGATTGCATATCGTAGGTGGGTGCCTGTACAGTGTTAAAGATTCACTGAGTGCATTGTGTGTTTTCTGTGTAAAGAAAAAGCTCTTACTGCCAGTCTGGTGGGCTGGGGGCTTGTTCAGGCACAGGCATCGGTACAGTTGGCATTGGAGGAGGGAGATACCCACCTGTGAAAAGAGAGACACATCAGTAACAAAACTAGGGGCTTATTCATGTGTTTTGGTGCTCTGAAAACTACAAAGTCTATTGGTGCATTTAAGTCCTACTGGGAAGTTTGCATTTTCGAGTTGAAAACGCTCTAGTTTGGTCAGAGCAAGAGAGCGATGTACCTTTTCTTTTCTACAAAATGATGAATTAAAGAATGCACACTGGGTTTGTTTTTGCTTTTATATGTTTTTCAGTTTATGAAGGTGCTGTAAATTAAACCGTTATATATTCTATTGTACTGTAATTGTACAATACTATGGTATTTTGTATATGCAACTTCTAAATGAAAAAAAAGAAGATTTAATTCATTATAACAAATTTAACACTCCATACATTGAATCTCACTCACATGCCTCCAATTCAGAAAGAGTTTTCTACTCTTAATTAAGACTTTTGACTTTCATGTGTGTTAAACTCTTACATACGATATTTCCGGCATGACTAAAACGCACATTTATTGCTCATGCTGAACAGGCTTGTGCACAATTCAGAATTGAATTGAGAATGACTCCTGAATTCCAATTCAATTCTTGAATTTGAATTGAATTTGAATCGATGTCATAAACAGGATCTAGAATTACAATTCGAATTTGAATTAAAGGAAGCAGAATTGCAATTCAATACAAATTCAAACAAACAAATTCATATACATATTTTAATTGAAGTGTTTAACAATGAATCTTTACAGTATATGTCAGATATGATTGCATAACATATTCTATAAATTATATTAGTTTGAACTACTTGTACAGATTACATTAACAGGAAATGTTTTCCCCCAGTAATGAATGTTAAAAGCTCTAGTCACAGAACAAATAATTAAGTTTGATTTATTGTAATTGTAATTTTGTGGAACATGATGGAACATGACTACATTTCACAGAATTACTGGGAAATGTATTCAATTTTTTGCATGCCTCTTACCTCCTCCGCCAGCCACTGTTCCTTCATATCCCGGGACCGAATCGAACATGTTTGCCGGGGGAGCGGAAGGTTGATGGACGCTTGCCGCGGGTGGGGCTGCCATGGCTGAGTGACATTCAAACAAACCAGTTAGGGAAGTTGCCAACAACAAAGGCATTTATTAACCATTGATAAAATTCTGTTACAAATGTCACTACATATTTAAACTTTTTTTTTTTTCTATGCTTTTTTCTATTGCACAGCTTTCTGAAATATTTTATTCTGATTGGTCAATCGCAGTGGCCTGTGCTGAAATATCTTTGTAAAAAGCCTATAAATAGCCAGTTATTAATAGTTTTCAGTTGCTTAGCCAAATAAGCTATTGGACATGTTATAGAAGTCTGCACCAAATAGTAAGGGACTTACTTTTTAGATCTTGAAAGATTCCTGAAGGCAGTGTTTTTCTCGAGGTGAGCAGAGTGAGAACTAATGCCTCTGGGGGCAGGTCTTATGTAGGCTGCATAATGTGCATATGGTACAGGAATGTATGGTTTACGTCTGAGAGTGGCTGCTATTGGATGGTGTTGAATGGAGGAGTGGGTGTATAATTGGATTGTAAACTGAGTAGGCTAGAAGGCTAGTTGTGACAAGCTTTAGGAACTGTACCATAGTGATGAGATAGTAAAACCCTGGGATTTTGGCAGTTGTACTGAAATTGATATTCCACAGAATTTATATTACAAAGCAGTTCTATGGAATATCCTAATACTACCATAGAACCATGTCTAAAAACCATAGTAGTAAACTTTTTTTTTTTTGTAAGTGCTATAATCACAATAAAAGGGTATGTCAAAGAATACCATACTTTTTGTAATACTACACAGTATACACTTGTTTAACAATGTTTTCACACTTTTAATTAGCTGTTTCTACAATAAAACTGGTAATGTGGGATTACAAATTTAAGAACCTGTTTAAGATCCGCTGATCCTTACATAACATCACATGAAAAACTAAGGGAAAGTATATTGTATTTAGCATTTAAGGTAAAGATGATGAAATCTGATGAATGATTCTGTTAAGCAAAGATTGAAGCAAGAGGTTCCTGCCAGTCGTTTTCTTTATTGTAAGTCAAGTGAGTCAGAATGCAGAGACTATCCCCCCTCTGCTCTGTCCCATTCTTTGAATTTATGTTGATTGGATTAGGTAACATAGAGTCTGGGGCGGTTTATACTTGGATAATTCATTTGCAAGCTTTGTTTAAGGTCGTATTCCAGATGCTTTGTCTCCATTTCTAAGCACTGCCTCCTAAAATCTAGTATAATAAACTACAATGAATCATTTCCTTAAGGCTGTAATACACTACACAACTTTTAAAATCTGAACAAAAGTCTTGAAGTGTATTCAGCCTTTAGTTCGACTGGATGACGCAGCTAACAGATCGTTCACAATAAAGATTCCTCCTGCTGAAGATACAACCATGTCTCCTGGTCTTCACTTCTGAGTTTCCTACAGTAACTTCAAAAAGTTACACTGTTTTGAATATTTATTTTATGAATTATGATTTTACAGTCTCAATAAAGATACTGTGGTGGTAGTAGTAGTGGTAATGGTATGACGAGTGTTTTATATACTAACAGAAAGTGCCATAAAACTAACTTTTTTTTGTTTGTTTGTTTGTTTTTTACATTTACCATAGTTTTAAGTAGCTACATTGTTGGTATTTTTCGGAGTACCATATTAAAGTCCCCGTGAACCGGAAGTTGCAAACGACTTTTCTCCAGTGTTTTGACGTATTTCCGAGAGAAACGGAATACTAAATGAGGCAAAATGGTGGGCGTGGCTTTTTCCCCAACTAGCACCTGATTGGATCTAGAAAAGTAGGTGTTTTCATTCAGCCTGTCTACTGTCAGTTGGAGGGGCGTGGTTACGGATGTTAAGAAGACGCCCAAACCGTGAAACCTACGTCATCAGGCAAGGTCCTCCAACGCAGAGGGGAGGGGAAATTTCAGATTTTGATTAAAGCTCCAGTCGGCAATTCTGGCAGATTATATCTTGCAGGGAAACCCCGCTTGACCATGCCCACGAAGAGGCCACGCCTCTCGTGGAGTGCGCCCTGACACCCAAGGGGCACTGTAGGCCCTTCGCAGAGTAAGCGAGCGCAATGGCATCCACTATCCATCTGGATAGGCTCTGTTTTGAGGCGGCGAGTCCCTTGGAACGCCCGCCAAACAAAACAAAAAGCTGCTCCGTCTGTCTGAAAACAGACGAGCGTGACACGTAAGCTCTCAATGCCCTGACGGGGCAAAGGAGACTCGCATCCTCCTCCTCACTGAGAACCGGAAGGGCGCACAGGGAAATTACCTGGGCCCTGAACGGTGTATTGAGGGATTTCGGGACATACCCGTGCTTCGGTTTGAGAATGACCTTCGAGTCATTAGGCCCAAACTCCATACACGACGAGCTTACTGAAAGCGCCTGTAAGTCCCCTATGCGCTTCACTGAAGCGAGAGCCATGAGAAACACTGTTTTGAACGACAGGTGTTTCATGTCCACCAGCTGGATTGGCTCGAACGGGGCGCCTTTCATGGCCTCCAGGACCGTGGAAAGGTCCCACGTCGGGACTGAAGGGGGCCTGGGAGGGTTCAGCCTCCGAGCTCCCCTAAGGAAACGCACGACTAAGTCGTTTTTCCCCAGCGACTGGCCAGACACCGGTTTTGCAAACGTTGCTATGGCCGCCACATATACTTTGAGCGTGGATGGGGTCCTGCCCTTATCCAGTAGCTCTTGAAGGAAGGAAAGCACTTCCGAAACCCCGCATTCCACAGGTGAAAAGCTCTGGGCTTGACACCATGCAGAGAAAACAGACCATTTCGAGGAGTAGAGCCGCCTGGTAGACGGAGCTCTAGCCTGCGCGATCGTGTTTAACACTCCTTCTGGGAGGCTAGCGGGTACCCGTTGATGGCCCATGAGTGCAGGGACCACAACTCCGGGCGAGGGTGCCAAATCGAGCCCTCCGCCTGAGAGAGGAGGTCTCTCCTCAATGGTACAGGCCATGGGGCAGTGCTGGTCAGCTGCATCAGGGCAGGGAACCACGTCTGGTTTGACCAGAGCGGAGCTACGAGCAGCACTGGGCATCCGTTCTCCCTGATTCGTTCCAACACCTGAGGCAGGAGCGAGACGGGAGGAAAAGCATATAGGGGGCAGCGGGGCCAAACATGAGCCAGCGCGTCCTTGCTTTTCGAGAAAAACTCCGGGCAATGAGCGTTTTCGTGGGACGCGAACAGGTCCACTTGTGCTCTGCCGAACGTTTTCCACAGCAGCTGGACCGTCTGCGGGTGCAGCGACCATTCCCCTGCCGGGACCTTGTTCCTGGACAGTCTGTCTGGTCCCACATTCAGGTGACCAGGCACGTGCGCCGCTCTCAGTGAGAGCAGGCTGTGCTGAGCCCAGACCAGAAGGCGTTCCGTCAGCCTGAGAAGGCTTCGTGACCTGACGCCGCCCTGGCGATTTATGTATGCCACCACTGACATGTTGTCCGACCGGACTAAGACGTGGTGGCCTGTTATCTGGGGACAAAAAAGCCGTAGCGCTTTGTCGACTGCTATCATCTCCAAGCAGTTTATGTGAAGGAGCTTTTCCCGTTCTGACCACAGGCCAGCTAGCGGTCTGCCCTCGAGCAGCGCTCCCCACCCCGAGGTGGAGGCGTCCGTAGACACCACCTTCACACTCGAAGCGGTCCCCAGACTCACACCTGACTGATACCAGTCGGTCACTTTCCAAGGTTCCAGAGCTGAAACGCACTGAAGGTCGACCCTGAGGCGAAACAGACCCGCTGTCCATGCCCTGGGTGGAACCCGCGCTTTCAGCCACATCTGCAGTGGGCGCATGCGGAGCAAGCCCAACTGGAGTACAGAGGCTGCTGAGGCCATCAGCCCCAGCACTTTCTGAAACCTTTTGAGCGGAACTATCGCGCCGTGGCGGAAGGATTTCACGCCGCGCTGAATACTCAGTACGCGCTCTGGTGACAGGCGTGCTGTCATGGACAGCGAGTCCAACACGGTTCCCAGAAAGGAAATTTTCCGACTGGGAGACAGTGAGCTCTTCGCCCAATTGACTGTGAGGCCCAGCTTCTCGAGGTGCTCGAGTAATGCGGCCCTGTGTTCTATGAGCTCCGATCGTGATCGAGCTAGAATCAGCCAATCGTCCAAGTAGTTCAGGACTCGCATGCCCTGAAGTCTCAGGGGTGCGAGCGCCGCGTCCATGCACTTCGTAAATGTACGAGGTGCTAGGGACAGGCCGAACGGCAGGACTGTGTATTGATATGCCTGGCCCTCGAAGGCGAATCTCAAAAATCGCCTGTGATGGGACGCTATTTGTATCTGGAAATAGGCGTCTTTCAGATCTATTGACATAAACCAGTCCCCGTGGCGCACTTGCGCGAGGATTTTCCTGGTCGTAAGCATTCTGAACTGGCGTATGACAAGCGCTCTGTTCAGCTGTCGCAGATCTAAAATGGGTCTGAGACCCCCATCCTTTTTCGGTACCAGAAAATATCTGCTGTATAGGCCCCCTTCGCTCTGAGCCTGAGATAAAGGTTCTATAGCCCCTTTGCTCAGTAGTTTCGCTATCTCGGCACGAAGTAGATGAGACACTTCGTTTTTCACCGTAGTTTCGACGCGCGCCGTATAGCGGCGTGGGCGTCGAGCGAATTGTAGCGAATAGCCTCTCTTTATAGTGTTCAGCACCCATTCTGATACCCCGGGAAGCTTTGACCACGCATCTGCATGAATAGCTAGGGGCAGAATGAAATCCGGGCTCTGGTCGCGGCAAAACGGCAACTCGAGAGCCCGGGCATACTGGGAACACAACACCGTGTTTACAGCGTTCGAGGCGGGGGGCGCGCTGATCACAGCGGGCGGCCTGACCGCGCTCAGCTTTTTTATGGCAGATAGTGCAGAAAAAGCGAGCGGGGGAGATCCCGTAGGAATCGGCGTGTCTGTGACAAAATGTGGGCGCGGGGCTGCGGGCAAATTTATTACACTGAAAACACCGTCGTTCATGGCCGACTGAATGTGTGTTGGTTTCGTTTTTACAGAAACCAAGGGACACGCAGCATGTAGTGTGAGCGGGCATGGTGACATGGGCGCGTTTACTACATTGTTTGCACAATCGACCTGAGTCGAGTTTATTTGTGCTAGCCCTGCACCGTGGCAGGCTGTGTCTGGGTGTGGGAATGGGCACTGGGTGGGCATTCTTACAACACTCATAACACCATCGGCCGTGGCCGGATTGTTTGTGCGAGCCCTGCATTTCTGCGGGCTGTGTTTGTGTGTAGAAATGAGCCCTGGGTTGTAGGCATTTTCAATACACTCATAACACCATCGGCTGTGGCCGGAATATCAGAAAATACACCATTTATGTGATTTATCTGGGTCGCCGTGGGAACAGCATTAGTGTGCAGGCAAGCGGGCATGGTACTGGCTTGCTTACTGCAAAATACACTGGAACAGTCACATTTTCTGGAACTGAACGAGCGAAAATTTCAGTGGAAGTCTGGCCACGGCGAGACTGAAACACCGTCAATTTCCTAGGAGGCTAGGAAGACTTGTGTTGGTTTCGTTTTACAGAAACCGTGGTAGTGTATGTGGGCACTGGGTTGTGGGCACATTCACTACATTTAATGCACAATTGTGCGAGCCCTGTACCGTGGCGGGCTGTGTTTGTGTGTAGAAATGAACACTGGGCTGTGAGCATTTTATTACACTTATAACACCATCGGCTGTGGCCGGAAAACCAGAAATACAATGATTTTTCTGGGTCGCCATGGAAACGGCCTTTATGTGCAGGCAAGCGGGCCGTGGTACCAGCTTGTTTACTGCAAAATACACTGGAACAGTCGCATTATCTGGAACTGAACGAGCGAAAAGTTTCGGTGGAAGTCTGGCCGCGGCGAGACTAAATTTTTATCTGCTGCAAAGCCGGGATCGAACACGGGTCTCCCGCGTGAAAGCTTCAGGTTCCGCCACTGGGCCACAGGGAGAACTACACTAGCGCAAGCAGATAAGAGAGCGTCATCACAGTTTTGTGTGTGTCGGCGTTTGTATGCAGGTGTGCGTGTTATACAACAGGCTCATTGCTGCAATAATGACATTTTCAGCCGCTCAAACTAGGAGCTGAGAAATGTTTGAGAAATGGAGATTAATCCGGCCTCGGCGGGGACTAAAACACACTCTTTTCTCATCTGCCGGTGACGCACGCCCATGGGGGGCGGGGTAGAATGCTGGCCCGTTTCCTTGACGACTCGCGGACAGAAGGCGGAGGTCCACAGAGCTCGCCTGTTGCGCGGCGGTTGCGCGGGCGCTTCCCAATCGAGGCCGATGCTATCCACGGCCTGAGAGAGCAGACGCATCAGCTCAGTCTCAATGCCGGCTCTCTTACCAGTGGTCTGGCGGGAAAAGCTAGCGGAGGGGAGGTCCACGGAGCTCGCCCAATCCTCGCTATCGGATGCCAGAAGAGAACACGCCTCGGTGGGTTCGTCAAACTCGTGGATGGACGCGGCGGCAGGCGGCGGCCGTTGTCCGTCAGTGAGCGACTCGAGCGAAACCGGCGAAGCTGGCGGGCGAACCGGCGAGCTTTGGCGGGCTGGAGAAAGCTCGGGAGCGCGCTGGGCGCGGCGCTTCTTGCGGCGCGGCACCACGGCGGGCTGCGGTGAAGGCTCGGAGAATGATGCCAGGCGAGTCCTCAGAGTCACCATGGGCAACAGCTCGCAATGAGGGCATCCGCCGTCAGCGAGCGCGAGAGCCGCGTGATCCTCACCCAAGCAGGAAACACAGATGACGTGCCGGTCTCCATCGCTGAGCGGGGCGCGGCACGAGCCACAGGAAGGCATCTTTAAAAAGACGCAGCTCTTTTGTGAGAGAAGTGTGAGTCGCGAAGTAAGCTGACAAACACTCTCAACAGAGTAAATACACACAGAGTATGAAAAGGATATATAACGCCGGAAAGCGCAGCAGGTACGGCAGTTGAAGGCGGCGAGGCCAGCGACTCCAGAGCTCGTCCCGCTGAAAGGCTTGCTTCGACGGCGCGGCTTCTCACTCCGGATCCAGCGATGCGTGTGCTTCGCTGAAGAGGTAAAAATCAGCTTGTATCAGCCTAACGAGCATATTTATAGGGTGAGACCACGCCCCTTCTGGCGGGACGTGACGATATGGGCGCGAATTGCCCCCATTGGTCATTGCGTCACGCAGAGTCTCTCTCGATAGGCTGCTGCATTTGCTGCAGAGCAACCAATAGGCGCGCAAGCTGTTTCGCCTAGGTCTGCTTGCTGCTGCAAAGCGTTTTACATTAATAAAAAATTAAGGATAATTTTTGGCTTCAATATCTCGCGGAAAAGAGTTTTTCCCCTAGCGTAAGCTATTACGCAGTACGAGAGATACTCTCGTAAGAGAACTCTGGCCGCGCCGCTCTCACTGTGGAACCGGCATGAATCAAGCGCGTTTCCTCTGGTGTTGTTCGTCGAGCTACACAATAGCCAATCAGAAAATAGCACTATTGTATCTGGGTAAGATTTAACGCAACAACCAATGACAAAAATGTATCCAACCCCCCGTCGGCTGGGTGTCACTCTTACCTGTCTTCAAAACTTGAGAGCCCTGGAACGCGCCCGTCTCATCAGCATCCATCAACACCATGGAGTATTTGGAGGTATGCTGTCCTGACCTGGCTAATGTACCGATAGATTGCAATTGCTAACGTCATTTATACTCTAAATGAGCTTACTTGATTTTCCGCCATCACTCTTCGTTACTGCGCGAATTTCCGCGAACTTCAGGCGTGTGCATGTGATTGTAACGTGCGCGAGGGGTGGCGTGTGCCCGATCTGTGATTGACAGTCAGATCTCACACCCCCCTGCGCTGATTGGACATGATGAACCGGGAGCTGTGGATTTTTGCAAAACAAATAACAACCTCCAGGTGGAGTTAGAAGCTCGGGTTTTTTTCTAAAACCACTTTATTTATGTTGTTCTGTCAGATTATAGTGTCGATTTCACTGAATATGTTCAAAAAAATGTTGCCGACGGCAGCTTTAAAGATTACGAAGCCCAAAATTTTTTTTGTGTGGATTGACTTGCATGGATGAATTGTTCACCACAAAACGATCAATTTAGGCAAACAAAGTAAGTATGGTCAATATTGAATTCATGGGGACTTTAACATGGGACTTTACCATGGTAAAAAATGTTAGTTTTGTAAAGTTTTGCATTAGATGTACCTAGGTATTTTCGCGGATGCGTTCATTAACATAGTGCATTTTTGTAAGGAATACCGCTATAAGTTGAATACTATAAGTTGAAATGTTGAAATGTTTTTTTTATGAAACACTATGCACGAAGCGACACATTTACGTAAACATTTAGCGTTGTTTTGAAAACCAAAGTGGCTTTAAGCGGAAACTCTGGTTACCATGGTAATATCGTAGCCTTTGTTTAAAATGTAGTCAGATGAAGAACGTCATCATGACAGGTATGAATGAAAGCGAAACGTGAGGGATAGATCATAGACGTAACTTTACGTACCGTGTTTTCAATGGTGTCCGCTGTAAAAAGCTCCTAGATCACTTATAATTTTCCACAGCTTATATCGTCTGCTGAGTTTTTTGTCTGCTGAAATTGCTTGGAAAGATTTTTTTCAGTTTTTCGTCAGCAGAACAGTTCAAATAAGAGTACAATCCACTGAGATGACGTATGTTTATCCCTCACATCCTCGCTTTCCTTAGCGTTAAAGATGGCGCTGCATGTAAATAAGGTAACCTATATGCTGTGAATAAGGGGTGTCGTCGTGTGGAAATCTGAGAATGCGTGAAATCAAAACAAAAGCTTACCTGCTACTGCTGGTGATCCATAAACCGGGTTAACTGTGCCGTAATTTGCTCCATAGTCACTTCGGAGTAAGTTAAGTTGAATTAAGTCAGTTTGTGTACTTTTTGAAACCGAAACAATGTTGATTAAGAAGACTTTTTAAATCTTACCTCACCATCGGTCTCTCCATTTTGGAAACGCAGTTAGAAATAGCTAGAGTTCCTGAATTGTTTTAACAGTTTCCTTTTGCTTTACACATCATGTGATCGTGTTATTTCCTTAACGATTCCCTCATAAAGTGTACCGAGTCAACAATAGGCCATTGCTCAGTCTACACAGTCGTTCATTGTATATAAAAAGTAACGTTAGTAAATCTCCTTGTTATATTGGAGTCGTAGCGCATGTCACAAAAGCAAAGGGGTTTCGATTTAGTTGAGCTGTGTGAAACTTTGACTCAACTTCGCAAAACAAGCATAAGTTTTGAGAGCGAATGCAAGTTGCCCTGGGGAACACAAAATCATTGAGATCCAATTTTTCCTCCCATCTGATATTATTTTTCCCATCACAATGTCCCCTTAACCCCTTCAGACCTGAATTCTGTTTCAAGTTTCTGAAAAATATAAAAGTACATTTTCCCAGCTCACGAGGCTTCCCATAGTATAAATGAGATCAGATTAAAAAAAATTCTTGGCTTTAATTGTAATTTTTTGTCTATTTCAATGGACGTCAGGTCAAAACAGGTGTAGCCTACTTCCCAATAATGTACCAACATAAAATAAATTAATAAACATAAACATTTTTGGTCTATACTTTAAGCTTTTTCTCAAGGTCAAAACATTTTCAGCAGTATACCATTTCAACTTTAATTTTGAGGTTTTTGTTTTACAGATTGTGCATTGTTTGTAACAAACTACAAATCAATCAATATGGTCATATTAGAGTCATTTTCTGTGTGCATCTTTCTTTTTTAGATCAACAACTTGAACATTATAACATTTCAACTTTAATTGTAAGGTTTTTGCTTCATAGATCGCACATTTGTTTATTCATAACAAAATAAACCTATCAATCAATGCATTCACGTTAGAGTCATTTCCTGTTTGCATCTTTGAAACAATTTCTCGGTTTTCTTGTATTTTTACAGTACATTACTGGCAGCACGGTTGCCAGCAAGTGTATTTCGATTTCCAGTAAGTAACTGTAGTGTAATTCACTTTACAGTGCACAAGATCAGTACTTTAAACTACAAAATAGTACTTTACTATATTTTTACTGTATTTCGTAATTTGGTCTGGTTCTGCTGTAATTAATTATACGGTATTGTGCTGTAATATCTATATTGATACATTACGGCTAAATATTATTGTAATTTTCATAATAATATTAATAATAATGATAATATTATATTATAATAATATATTATGTAGTTATTAGGAAAATATATAGTAGGAAAGAAATACTATGGAAGTCAATGGCTACTGTCAACTGTCTTACCGACATTCTTTAAAATATCTTATTTTGTGTTCAGCAGAATAAAGAAACTCTCATACAGGTTTGGAACAACATAAGTAAGTGATGACAAATATAATGTTTGGGTGAACTATACTTTTAAAGGGATAGTTCACCCAAAAATTTTAATTAGCCCATGATTTACAAGCCATCCTAGGTGTATATAACATTCTTCTTTCGAATACAATCAGAGTTTTTTAAAAAAAAAAGTCCTGGCTCTTCCAAGCTTTATAATGGCTGTGAATGGTTGTTTCTGTTTTGAAAGTTCATAAAAGTGCATCTATCCATCATTAAAGTGCATCTATCCATCATAAAAGTGCATCTATCCATCATAAAAGTGCATCTATCCATCATAAAAGTGCATCTATCCATCATAAAAGTGCTCCACACTACTCTGGGGGGTTAATAAAGGCCTCCTGAAGCGAAGCGATGCGTTTGTGTAAATTTTTTTATAATATTCAAGTTGTGCTTTAGATTTAAGTCAAATCCGTGTGTTCGTTTGGCCGGAAGCTAGTTATTGTACTTTATAAAGTTTTAAATATAGATATTTTTCTTACATCTCCATCTTTCTCATCACTCCACATAAAGTCAACATCTGAGATATTTCCATCAGCTATATGTTGAAGCACTTCAAGAACTGTATATTCTGCATATGTATCGGTACTGTGATATCGATTTTTTTTTATATATAAGAAATTTCAATCAGCATTACTGAAAATGTGATTTCAGTAACAGGCTTTCGAACCCACTGTCCATTCTAATGGACAGACACATTTGAAAAAATCCTGATTTAAAATTTGCAATTCTACAATCGATTTTTAACTTTAATTAATAAGTTCAATCTTTCTATTTTACATAGAAACTATGAAATACTGGCAAAAATATATATATTTTTAAATAAAACCATAGAAAATGTTGCTTGCTTCTATGTTTAGAGTGAAGTGCTGCCATGCTTCTCTTCAATGCAGTGTTTTTAAAAAAAAAATAATAATTACTACATGCAGAGCTTTACTGCCATTTGATTGGATGACAAACGTCCCATCTCATGGACTGCAGGCTTGAACTAGGTGAAATGCTCCAGAAAAAAAAGGGCTGACATGTGATGTCCATTGTAATGGACGCAGGGTCTCAATGGGTTAAAGGCTCCGTAGTTCATACTGACGTTCTGGATGAACTATAGCACCTGCTGTTGAATATGAAGATACTGAGGAGTCGGAAAGAAAATCCTACTGAAAATCCTACAGAAAAACTGTACAGTCGCTGCATTTAGAAACATGAATGCCCGTGGACCCTTTGATACAGTAAGGAATCAGAGATGGTTATCCATGGTAGTCTTGATACTGTCCGGGGCTAGTTGTCACACTTTTCACACTTGAATATTTCTCGGTGGGATTATTTTTTGAAGCTGAATTTCTTTATTCAGGGGTTAATGTGTTTAAATAATCCTTGAATTGCAAGGAAAGGTAAAACAGAAAGATGTGTTTGGATTTCTTTGGATTATTCCACACTATATGGCGTAAATTGTCACAATTTAACCTGGCATTAAATTATGTATTAGGTATTTAAAAAGCAAGACAATTATGAAGCACATAATGATTAATGAAATAGCAAAAATGGGTAAGATAAAAAAGAAAAATGTATTTATCAAACCATTGTTTTGGCTAACATATTTTATTAAATATGTATATATAGTTACACCATATGCCAACCTGGCCTGACTTATTAAAATACTCGTCTCACCTTTTTGGTTAAAATCTACCATACATTTTTGTACATTTGCTAATGTGGATTTATTTGCCCATTGGGTCGTAATAAATAATGTGATGATATTGGAAATTTTGTTTGTAGAATATAACAAAAAGGTTAATTAATTGAACATTTGACTGAGATATAGAACTTTTTTTCATGTGACAGCTTGCCCCAGTCTCCCCACCATTATATTGTATGGTTACCGTACAAATACCATGGTATTTAAACATTTAAAACATAGTGCTATTACCATAGTAGTTTTTGGTAGTGTAGTGTGGTGTCTCTCCTGTGGTTCAGGCAGCCTGTGTCTCTGTAGCAGGCCGCTTCAGTCCATCTGTCTCATCTCTGAGCAGCCAACAAACACACTCGCACCCCAACGGTGTTACTAGCCCTACCCACTATTTAACTAGATTTGTTATTAAGTCATACCCAGATTTTCATGACATGACTTTGAAGAGGTTGAAATGAGATCAGCCGTGTTTCTCTGAAACCCTCAAATCTGAGTAAGCCACAGGATTTCCCACAGAGAATGAATGAAGAGCTCTTTCAGGATGAGAGAGGGTAGAGGAGGAAGATAAGAGAGGAAGAGACCCAAAGCAAAGACTAGATTAAAGATCTGTGTGGTACGGGCAAGAGGAGAAGGAAAGAGGAGCCATGTGGCATGTTAGTTGTTCGGTAAATCCTAAACTGCTCCCGACCGGGGTCCTGACACTGGGGACTGTGAAGAAAGGACTGGCTGGAGGAGTCAAAGGGAAAAGGAAGATGTTCTCGTTTTCTTTGCGATGTCGGATTGGAGTTATCAGAGGAAGGGTTAAAGGTAAGACATAATGTGCATAAAGTGTGGGACCTTTACATTTGAGTGGGTGTGTGGTGATGTTTGTACAGGTAAAGGGTGAATTGTATGTGTAGGTTGGTGCTGTATTGAGCAATCATGCTGAAGTCATTGTGTCTGTTTATGTTTATGTGTGTGTGTGTGTGTGTTGGTCTGAGAAATGAATGCAAGATCTGTTGTCCTATATCAGCTGAAGTGACCTGCAAAACAACGTCCGGCCACATGGGGGCTGTAGAGTGTAAAATGACTATCTGTTTAACTTTATGCAAATGAAGAGCGACTTTCGGGAGCGACAACCAATAGGAGTGAAGTCAGTGGAGCGCGTCACTCTTTAGTGCTGAGTCTGACTGACCGAGGCAAGTTGAACGAGAAGCTCATTTTAGCAGTCAGAAACGGTCCTATAATTTATGATATATCTCCGTGTACATACAGTGGTATTCACCGTACTGACTCCGTGCCTGAATGGTTTCGGGAACCCAGATAGACCAAGGTATTTGCCCGTTTGCTGCAGTTAAATAGCCGCGATGGCAAAGAGCACTCACTGTTTCTCGTTCATTTTTAATATTATGCATTTTATGTACTGATTCCATTTATATTTAGACTTTTCCTTCCAAAATATTTGTTTGTAGCGGCAAGAAAACGTATTTGTTGTCTACAACATAGAGTAACATCCGTGAATGTCACTCACAAACATTACTAGGCAACCAGTAGTGGGAACGCCCTCCAGAACACAGCTTTACAGTAACCCCAAAAATATTTGGACACTTTTACCCCATTCTTGACACCACATTAGATAACAAAGTGTAAATTATTTGGAAAATAAATAAATACATAGGGTATTTATATTATGCTGGTTAATAGTTTTCTATTTTAATGTACTTTAAAATATAATTTATTCCTGTGATGGCAAAGCTGAAATTTCAGCATCAATCCTCTAGTCTTCAGTGTCACATGATCCCTCAGAAATCATTATAATATGCTGATTTGATACTCAGTTGGTACAACAGTTGTACTGCTTAAAAATGTTTTTGAACATGTGATACTTTTTTCAGGATTCACTGATGAATAAAAAGTAAAAAAAAAGAACAACATTTATTAAAAATAGAAACCTTTTCTAACAATATAACAAAAAGTCTTTATTATCACTTTGTATCAATTTAAAGTCCCTTCCCGTTAGATTAGATTGTCAGTGTGACTTGTTGAATGTTTTGTATGTGTTATAGATGTGTCATCTGTTGTTGGGGAAGAAACTTATTTCGGTGTTATAAAGAGAAGAATGTGTGGAATGTGTTGATGGGTGAAACAGGTGTTCGTCTTCTCTCACAGACACATGCGGCTGTCAAGACAAAATACACAGACCAACCCCAAAAAATGAAATTTGAGACAGATTTCACATAGACTTGCTTTTGGTTTGTCACTTCATGGCGTGTTTTCTTTCTTTGAATAATATAATAAAAGCCAGTTTTTAACAAAATAACAACATGAGGGAATATGATGTGTAAGGAAAAAACTGATCATGTTTCATTATTGCTAAATCAACCCTGACAGGGTGATCAGGATCTTTTATCCTTTATTTTGTGGCAGCAATGTTGAAAATGTCATGAAATATTGATTTGTCTTGAAATATATATATATATATTTTTTGTATGTGAGAAGAAAGAGAGCACAGCTATGGCAATTATATGCTGCATGTCAGTTAAATATGACAACAGTTACAAATTAACAGTCAATATTATCAAATTTCACGTCAGAATGCCACCATGGACCAATCAGAATTGAGTATTCCAGAGAGCCGCATAATAAGCCATATTATTCACATAGGCTATTAAGTGTGTAAAACATGGTTCTAGAATTTTTTCATAGAAATATATTTTTTTTAAGTACAATAGATTAAAAAGCACTGTAAACAGGCAGATATAGGGACGGTATCAGATGGTGCTTTGATGTATATATCAAAGTGTCATATACCAATTATTAGAAGAAAGTACTAGTGGTACCATGGTATAGTGATAATTCAGATGTTAAAATATGGTACTTTGAAATATTTAATTGAATTGTGTGATAGCAATACCAAATAGATTTTTGATATGCATCATGGTGTTAAATTAATTGAATCAGTACTAAATAAATACTATGTTGTAGCCTACATGAATATATCATATACATTATCAAATATTCTATGCATATCTGATATCTGTATATCATATTTTATATATCAAAGTACCATATATCCATTACATAATTTTTTTTATTATGGTGATTTGACCACAGTTACAATTAAACATAGTAAAATGTTTCACACTATATGAGCTCTTAAATGCCTCTTCTGCTCACATTGGCTGAATTTACTTGATCAAAAAATAAATATTGTAAAAATACAGTAAAAACATTAATATTGTGAAATATTATTGTAATTTCAAATAACTGTTTTCTGTTTGAATATATTTTAAAATGTAATTTATACCTGTGATGCAAAGCTGAATTTTCAGCATCGTTACTCCAGTCTTCAGTGTCACATGATCCTTCAGAAATCATTATATGCTGATTTGCTGCTAAAGAAACATTTCTGATTATTAGCAATATTGTAAACATTTGTGCTGCTCAGTGTTTTTTGGAAACCGTGATACATCTTTGTCAGGATTCTTAACCCCACATTTACCATGGTAAAATGTTGCAAGGGCTGTTTAACACTTGATGCTCAGCTGCTAAATGAAGGGAAAGGGCACGTGAGAGAGAGACAGACAGACAGGGAGGAGGAAGTGTTTGTGCGTGAGGCACGTGGGGGCTGAGAGAGTTACTCTAGTGACGGGGTTTGGCTGTGCTTTTAATATTTGTGTAGCTTGCTGGTAGGAAGATACTCTCGGGCAAGACTGTGTTTGTGTGTGAACGGAGATGATTAATAGGTCAGTGCAGGATGGAAGAGCACGTGTGAACAGTAAGAAGCTCAAGAAGTGAGGGAGGAGTGGCAGAAAGGAGAGAAGGAGTGTGTTCGTTCTGTCCGGGGATGATCTGTGTGAAGCACTGGAGCGTTCGGATACGTTCCCACACTGCAGCGCTGTCATCTCTGGGTGAACTACCATCTGCTTCAGAAACCCAGGACTGAATCTGTGCGAGCGAGTGGATCACATGTGTTTTATGGATGACTGACTGGAGACTGGTTGCATGTGCGGATTGGCAAGCGTTATAACCACGTTATGCTGTCTGGAAAGAGCAAATTGGAGTGACACTGGAATGTCTCAGCCAGGAATAATCCAGTTCCCAACACACTTTTTCAGTCAGTCATTCATGCATTACACTCTTGCAGTCGCTTGCGTTTACCTTGCTGAGATTCAGATGATCTGCACATTTTCATGGAAAAATTGTGGAATTGTATGATTTGTAACAGGATCTGTGCAACAGGATCAGCTATAGATAAAACCATCTGAGATCTTAATCTTCTACGCTGAATGGATTCATGCTTGTCTTCCTCCGGACCACTGTTTCATTGCTTTTCAAAGAAGATTCTATCTAAAGTCACACATGTAATGTGGCCTAACTATATGTTAATTTCCATGTGTCTGCTTTAACAAACGGTCAGTTTGGTCAATTTAGTTAGTTTCTAAACTGTTGTTGGCAGAATGGAATCGTGATATTCCCATGATGCTGTGTGGCTTTAGGAGAGAGGGTCGCAACAATAGTGGTGAGTCATGTTGATCATTTTTACAAATCCTTTCTTTTTCATTTAATTTGTCGTATATATTAAATAAATTGTTTAATGTTTTTGAAGGAAGTCTCTTATGCTTACCAAGGCTGCATTTATTTGATCAAACATATAATAAAAACAGTAGTATTATGAAATATTATTACAATATAAAATGTTTACAATATTAGAAATCTATTTGAATGTTTTAAGAATGTAATTTAGTCTTGTGATTCTTCAGCATCATTACTCCAGTCTTCAGTGTCACATCCTTCTGAAATCATTCTAATAGCTGTGCTAATTATTCGTATTAATTTCACTGTTTCAATATGTTTAATATGTTAATGGAAACCATGATACATTTTTTTCAGCATTTTTCTGACGAATAGAAAGTTCAAAAGAACAGCATTTGTTTGAAATAGAAGTGTTTTGTAACATTATGAATGTCTTTACTGCAACCTTTGATCAATTTAATGCACCCTTGCGAAATAAAAGTATTAATTTATTTTAAATTCTAAAATTACATCATACTGACCCCAAACTTTTACAAAATAAAAATTTATTTATTTAGTTAGTGAATTATTTTTTACACCCAGCTTCTTACGGTATCTAGATTACCCTTTCAAAAATGTACATGGTATCAATTGGTATTTTATGGTACCATGGACCTGAATGATTACCACATTCATATACAATGGTATTTACATTATGCTCCAAGTTTCTTCAAAGAGTAGCATGGTACTAGTACATGTCCAAAACAACAGTATCCTTGGTACTTTTATGTTTGTGTAAGCTTCTTTTTGAAATGATTTCATCTTGTACAGTTTATGAAATGTTTATGGTTCTTCACATACAGCAAAAAACAAATTCTATTCATCATTCACTTTACTTTAAATCAAACCATTTAGATTGTAATTTTTGCCAGAGGATCTGTTGTTCTGCAGGTTGTCGACCCGGGCCCTATAGGGTCCATTATGGTCCTCTATACGGTTCTTTTTGTATTGGGCCAGGGTAGAGGAGGCCCACACATTTATTAGTTTTATCCTGGGCCGTGTGGTTTTCAGCTTCAGCCCTGCTGCTGGAAAAGCCTGTTCAGAGCTGAGCGAGGGGTGACAACTGGGGCCGCTGTGGCCTCTATAAATAAAAGCCCAACTCTGAAAATAAGCCCTGAGCTTCCATTTGCATTGTTAGAACATCATCCGTTTAACCTACATCAGGATTGGTGTCAACACAACCAGGGCCGTCGGAGTGGCTTGCTCCAAATTAGTTTCAGAGTTTTAATAGACTTGGAAAATTGAGTTATCCTGACCCATAATGACAGTTTTACTCTGCTGTGACTTTCAGAGCTGATGCTGTGTGTCTCAGTTATATAACATTTGCTGATTTTGAATACTCATAGATGTGCGATTGACTGTTAAAGCAGTGGTGTGATGTTTTGAGCCTATGACCTCTTAAACAAACAGTCTGTGTGATGTTGGTTTCTTTAGCCTTTTGGCCTAAAGGGCAGCTTTACTGACCAAATGGAGATTTATGGGTTGTTAACGCTCAGGTTGGACTAGCATGTAGGGATTGACAGACCTTTATTTATTGAGTAGCACACAAATTGTCTGAAATAGTACTTCGACCAGTCACCTAACGTTTGATGGATTGGGAAGCTTCATGGTTTAAAAACAAATGTAAATGAATCCCTGCTATTACATTACATTCAAAATTTTTGGGTCAGTATATATTTTTTTAAAGAAAGTAATACTTCTTCAACAAGGACGCATAAAATTGATCAAAAGTGACAGTAAAGGCATTTATAATGTTACAAAAAAAATATTTCAAATAAATGTTTTTCTTTTAACTTTCTATTCATCAAAAAAGTCTGAAAAAAATGTATCGCGGTTTCTACACAAATATGAAGCAGCACAACTGTACATTGATAATATTCAGAAATGTTTCATGAGCAGCAAATCAGCATACTAATGCCGAGTTCAGACTGCACGATTTTAGCCCCGATTTTGGCTCGCCGACAGGTTTTGAGAAATCGCCGACAAATGCCCGAAATCACAGGCAAATCGGTGCTCGTTCACGCGAGTGACAATCACGCAGTGTGAATGAGCAAAGACGCGATCTGAGAGAATCGCCGACGCACGTGAGATATTTGGCATGCTAAATATCTGGACCTGTCGGCGATTCACAATCCTGCTGTGTGAATGTGTTCTGACTGAAAACTACATCGGCGATGACCGACAGCCAATGAGAGAGCAAGATACAGGGAGGAGGAGGAGGAGGAGTTATAGACCAGAATATCAGTATTTTAATAGATAGGCCTATATTTACAATTATATCAAACAGAAACAAAGCACAAACATTTGCATGACCAGCAGCAACAGCAGGACATTTGCAAAATTATTTATTTACCCCCAACTCTCTTTGCAAAAAACATTCCTTGCTCCCCTCATCTTCCCAACCATTTCCTGCATAAACTGTTTATTATTATTTTTTAATTTTCGCCACAAATCAGTGCACAGACAATTTGTAGGCTATCATTTTTAATAACAAATTCAGTGTCGCGCGAGAACTCCGGTCTCACGCACGCGTGATCTTCCGTTATTTTCCTATCACTTTTCGCGTTTGTTTGGTTGTGAAACGTAGTTTGCGGACCAGGCAGAAGTTGTCGGCGATTCTTTCTTTTGTAAAGTCATGCAGTGTGAAACCTCCTGTCGCCGATCCATCGTGCAGTGTGAACACAGCAGCAACTGAATGTTACCCCAGATAGTCATGCAGTGTGAAAACAACAGTGACCCGATTATTTTGAAAATCGCGCAGTCTGAACTCGGCATAAAGCTGCAGTCCGTAGCTTTTTTGGGGGGTTAAAAATGATCCAAAATACATATTTGAGAAAATACATAACCAGCCAGTGTTCAACGCTATCTGCTTGCCTTAGCTCGATTCAAAGCGGTAAGCTTGTAATAATGTTTTTAATTCCAGTGGTACTGGTGGATTACATCTGTACACATAAAGAAGAGTCTCGGCTAGTAGGCTATATTGAGTCATTACGTCACATCTGTACACATAAAGAAGAGTCTCGGCTAGTAGGCTATATTGAGTCATTACGTCACATCTGTACACATAAAGAAGAGTCTCGGCTAGTAGACTATATTGAGTCATTACGTCACATATGTACACATAAAGAAGAGTCTCGGCTAGTAGACTATATTGAGTCATTACGTCACGTCTGTCCACATAAAGAAGAGTCTCGGCTAGTGGGCTATATTGAGTCATTACGTCACATCTGTCCACATAAAGAAGAGTCTCGGCTAGTAGGCTATATTGAGTCATTACGTCACATCTGTACACATAAAGAAGAGTCTCGGCTAGTAGGCTATATTGAGTCATTACGTCACATCTGTACACATAAAGAAGAGTCTCGGCTAGTAGACTATATTGAGTCATTACGTCACATCTGTACACATAAAGAAGAGTCTCGGCTAGTGGGCTATATTGAGTCATTACGTCACATCTGTCCACATAAAGAAGAGTCTCGGCTAGTAGGCTATATTGAGTCATTACGTCACATCTGTCCACATAAAGAAGAGTCTCGGCTAGTAGGCTATATTGAGTCATTACGTCACATCTGTACACATAAAGAAGAGTCTCGGCTAGTAGGCTATATTGAGTCATTACGTCACATCTGTACACATAAAGAAGAGTCTCGGCTAGTAGACTATATTGAGTCATTACGTCACATCTGTACACATAAAGAAGAGTCTCGGCTAGTAGACTATATTGAGTCATTACGTCACATCTGTACACATAAAGAAGAGTCTCGGCTAGTAGGCTATATTGAGTCATTACGTCACATCTGTACACATAAAGAAGAGTCTCGGCTAGTAGACTATATTGAGTCATTACGTCACATCTGTACACATAAAGAAGAGTCTCGGCTAGTAGACTATATTGAGTCATTACGTCACATCTGTACACATAAAGAAGAGTCTCGGCTAGTAGACTATATTGAGTCATTACGTCACATCTGTACACATAAAGAAGAGTCTCGGCTAGTAGACTATATTGAGTCATTACGTCACATATGTACACATAAAGAAGAGTCTCGGCTAGTAGACTATATTGAGTCATTACGTCACATATGTACACATAAAGAAGAGTCTCGGCTAGTAGACTATATTGAGTCATTACGTCACATATGTACACATAAAGAAGAGTCTCGGCTAGTAGACTATATTGAGTCATTACGTCACATCTGTACACATAAAGAAGAGTCTCGGCTAGTAGACTATATTGAGTCATTACGTCACATCTGTACACATAAAGAAGAGTCTCGGCTAGTGGGCTATATTGAGTCATTACGTCACATCTGTACACACAAAGAAGAGTCTCGGCTAGTGGGCTATATTGAGTCATTACGTCACATCTGTACACATAAAGAAGAGTCTCGGCTAGTGGGCTATATTGCGTGTGAGGATGTTGGAGGTGGAGATTTATAGCCTTTTCTCACAGCACTTGATATAATTAAACTTATCAATTTGGTGGCGGATCCAGAAAGGTTCAAACTACAATCACCAGTGACAACAGATTCACCCGTTGTAAAATGCAAAAGACTTCGTTCGGACTTCGGAGTGGCTACAGAAAAAAAGAGACTGCAACTGGGCATCAAAAACAAGGATACATATCGGAAGGACATTACATGTAGTCACGCAATGCTGACGTTGTTAACATTAACAATTTGAGAACAAAGTTTGCACGGTTTTGCGTGATATGATAAGCGATTTTTTTATTTAATCAGCGTGATTTACTGCAATCTCAGAACCAGAACAAAAGTGGATGTTTCTTACTAGTTCAGATTACATTTTCCGGTGACAATTCTTATGTTGGTCATACTTCCAAAAAAAAAAATCTGTGATTCTTAAAGACAGTATCACCGGCGCGGTGACTGACAGCCTCACACTCTCCTCAAACATTGTGTTCATCCGTGCTGTGCCGTGCCGAGGCACAACTCACGTAAAGTTGATAATTCTGCGAATAACTGCAATTGCAGATTTCGAACAGAGATGGCGACAAAGAGGAAAAACTGCGGACTGCAGCTTTAAGATGGATCGTGTGACACTGAAGACTGGAGTAATGATGCTGAAAATTCAGCTTTGCATAACATGAATTCTACTAACCCCAAACTTTTGAACAGTTGTGTATAGACCAACAGTTTCAACTTTCCAGGGTTAGCAAACAATGAACAGAACAATTCTGACGTATATTGTCAGACATGCGAGTCACTTAAAGTGAATCCGTTTTCACAACCCATGCTTCCATAATGGATCTTTCCAAGTGAAACAGGATATTCATTAACAAAAACACAGGATAGGACTTACCAGAAGAACACGTTTACATACGATTTTCGTGTTGTATATCCTGCTTCACTAAAATAATAAGTAAAATGGTTTGCAAATGCTGTTTCATGTTGTTCCATTCTAAATGTTTAAAAAAAACGGTCAGTCCATGTCTGATAATTGAGTAAAATGCATTTGTAATTTTTTTATCATATTTTGTGTTTCAGATGATGTCCCATACACAAAGGGAAGTAAAGATGCTGCGAGTGACAGCAGCGGCCTCACCAAGAGGTGCAGTCTCGCTGGTAAGTTGGCATGTGACCCGGCAGAACTAAAACCTGCAGATAACTGCTGTTAATGCTCCTCATGAAACCCCTGCACTGTATCAGACGTGTGTTCGGCTCTAGATTGAGACTCTTTAGGAAGGAGTTCTGCGAGCCTCAGCACACACACAGTGTCTCGTACCTTGAGGTGAAGAGACTGTTCGTCTGTGATAATGCTGATATTTTGAGTCTTCGGACCGCTTCTAAACCCCCCCAGTCGCTCTCTCTGTTCTTTTCTCTTTATCCCTTGGGCTTGTGAGGAATTAGTGTCAGTTATTTTGTCTTTACTGATTTACGACACTGACACTCACTGTCTGAGAGTCACTATAGAGATTTAACAGCAGTAATGAATTATCTAATAAATAGCATTATAGAAAATCTTTCCTCATTTTGTCATGCGGAGTAAAATAATCTCTTTTCCTTATTGGTGCCCTCATTACTGTTATGAGTGGAATTTATTCTATTTTCTTTATCTAAATATTTGTGGTATTTTACGAAAATGTGTAATATATTGTTTGTTAGTGACAAAAAACACAAAATAACTACATTCAACTGAAATTAATACATATGAATCAAAGAGATTCCGTTTTTATGTTATTAAAGTAAATATTGTTAAACCAATGCACAAAGCATAACTGTTTATAAAAGCTATCAAACAATTTGTCTTTATTCTGTCATAATTATTTGAGTAATTATAGATTCTTCATCCAAAATATCTTCCCCTTAATGGGGGTCCTCATAACTGTCGTTTATATTGTTCTTAAATCATATATAATATTTGTGTTAATTAAAGAAAGTATGTACTGTTGTGATAAATAGTGTTGTTTGTGACAAAGAAATACCAATACACTATTTTTTTTCCTCATTAAAAACATATACACTCATGTTCAAAAGTTTAGCCTCAGTAAGAAATTTAAAAAAGTAATAATTTTATTTTATTCAGCAAGGATGTTAAATTGATCAAAAGTGACAGTAAAAACAAAATTTCACAAAAGTATTAAGCAGCACAACTGTTTTCAACATTGATAATGATCAGAAATGTGTCTTGAGCAGCAAATCATCATATTAGAATGATTTCTGAAGGATTATGTGACACTAAAGAGTAAAGACTGGAGTAATGATGCTGAAAATTCAGCTTTAAATCACAGGAAAAAATTGGACATTACAATTTATTCAAATAGAAAACAGTGATTTTAAATTGCAGTAATATTCCACAATATTACTGTACACACACACACACACTTTTGGCTGATTCCAAGTGTCCAATGTGAAAATTGTCCTAATGTTTTTCCTCATAAAAAGTTAGTTTTTACACTGCTTGGACATGGTTTGAGAAAATCACCCTTGTTTTTTCGCATAATGTATACATGTATTGCACACAGCCTGCTACACACACTGCATTACTACCATCTGTCCTTCATGAAATGGTTAAATGAATCTGAGTTCCATGTCACAATGCATGGCTACACAAGCTCCCCGGGGGTTACTTACCTGCTGCGAATGTCCATGTGCTGGTGCATGTGTGTTTTACTGTGTGTGTTTGTGTACGCACAGATGAGCAGAGAGGTGTGACGACGGTGGAACTGATTAAAAAAGAGGGCAGCAGTCTCGGCCTCACGATCTCCGGAGGTTGTGACAAGGACGGCAAGCCAAGAGTGTCAAACCTGAGACCAGGAGGTCTCGCGGCCCGGTGAGAAACACATCAGTGACTCAACTGCCAGTAGAAAAAGCTAATTTCTTGAAGGTTGCCTTTTTACAGCTCTTTCACAGCTTTCAGTTGTGTGTTCAGTATGTGTGTTTTTCAGGGCCGTAGCCACCATAGGCATTGAGGGGAGAAATAATTGGAAATTTTGATATTGTAAATGCTGCTCTCCATTACACACATCTCTGTTTGTTGTTAGGATGACAAACAGTTTAAAAAGTTACATTTTTAGGTTGAATGCCTCAGCGGTCTAACAGCGCTTGTCAAGGTCAAAATAATGGCCAATCAGATCAAAGAAGGCGGGGCTTACTGTTCACTGAAGACGAGTGTGAATTCCAACGCTACGCTTTTAGTTTTTACAGTGAAAGAGTGTGTGGTAAGATTCAAGCAGCTAAACATTTAATATTTGACAACGATGGATATGGTCAACAACCCACAGTAATATAGTGAGGCAAACTACTCAACTTTTTGGGGGAATTTTGATATTTTGAATTGAAAAGATGCTATCATTTAATTAAATGATCCATGTCATTCATAACTGAATGTGATGAAACGAGAAACATTTTGTGTTTTTTACATATAAGACATACAAACAAGAGTGAATGTGTGCATATTTTTAAAGCCCCTTTCACACAGAGCGTTGATCCCAGAAAATTCCCATAATTGCTAAAGTGCCTTCTGTGTGAACGCAAACACGTCCCGGGATGGGGACCAAGTAACATTGTGCCCTGTGTGAAGAAAAGGCAGGACCAATGTCGTAAGGGGTGTGTCGTAGTGATGACGCATGTGTCACTGCAATGACGTAGTTATGGTGCGACTCTTTGACCGGGGGTTTTAAATGCAGATCAACGTTCATGTTGCACATTAACAAAGAAGGAAGTTTGTGTTCATCAAGGAACAAAGGAAGGACGAAAAAATGTCGTTAAACACGTAACATCCTGATGTCACGGTGTGTGAACGCACGCACAGATTCCAGAAAATCCCTGGCAGTGTGAATGAACCAAAATCAAGCGATCCTGAGTCAAATCCCGGGACAGATTATCTGTGTGTGAAAGGGAAACAATTATTTGCGAAGAGTTTAAATTGCTTACTTCACTATAGGCTACTATTACACCTAGAACTTCTTTTACCATTCTGATTTCTGATTTATTCCCTTAAATCCCTTTGAATCCTTTCTGTAATTTCTTTAAATAAAAAGACCACCCCCTCCCCCCTAAAAAACTGTGAAATAAAAATGTGAATAACAACTAATAGTATCTCAATGATGTGTAGTGTGTGCAATGCACCATGTTTACTCACACAGCTCTTTAACCTCAGGATCTGAGCTGCTGTGTGTGTGTGTGTGTGTGTGTGTGTGTGTGTCCGTCCTCAGGATGTGGGCTGCTCATTCACATCAGCCTCTAGTGTGACAGGCTGACGCAGTCCTAACGTGACCGCTCCCCCACCACACACACACACACACACACACACACACACACACACACACACACACACACACACACACACACAGGATTGATGTGCATATTCGTGTTGCAGACAGGTGATATAAACCCTGTGACTGTGTTTGAGTTTACAGCTAATGCTTTTATATGATCAGTTTATCAAGGTCTAGTGCAGATGTGCAAGCTTGTAATTAGTACAGTATGTGTGTTAATGCTGTTTAACTCCAGTGCATAATTATGCAGAATCACAAAATGACGTGTTTGGTTTTGCCTTTGGTTGTGTGCTCACGTGTAAATTAAGTAGTGTGTCGTCATTGTGTCGGTGCCGAGCGTGTGTCGTTGTCTCAGTTAATGCGATGCTTACAGGCAAAATCCCAGTGCTGGGTGACAGCGGCGGCTTAAATTAGCTTCTACAACAGTACATGAGAAGTCAGCTTTACTAACATCACACATATATACACTCACACAACACAGGTACCTGCTAAACAACGCAAACACACACCTTTCTGCAGCAGAAGCAGTATAGTGATGATTTACCATGCTGTGTAGTCAGTCCAGCCGTATTATATGGATTTAGATCTGTGAATGAGAGTTAAAGGTGATAAAGTGAATGTCATTGCCAATAGATTTTTATACACTATCGTTCAGTTTGGGTTTTTTGAAGAAGTCTCTTATGCTCATCTGCATTTATTTGATCAAAATACAGTAAAACATTAATATTGTGAAATAATATTACAATTTAGTTTTCTATTTGAATATATTTAAAAAATATATTTATTCCTGTGATACAAAGCTGAATTTTCTACATCATAATATTGCTAAATATTATTACAATTTTAAATGTTTTTATTTGAATATATTTTACAATGCAATTTATTCCTGTGATCAAAGCTGAATTGTTAGCATTATTACCTTCAGAAATCAACATGCGTTCTTCTTGCTGACTAAAAGTATTAATTTCTTTTTTTTTTATCACCCTAACCCCAAATTTTTTAACTGTAGTGCATGTTCTGCTTGCATGTTTCTGTATATGTCTTTAATATGGGAAACAGTATAAGGGGGAAATTGTGATGCCTAATATGACGGCTCAATATATAATGCTTAATATAACGGCTTTGGGAAAGCCTTTTAAAAGACCCACTTGTTTTTGAGGTTTTGTGTAGTTTTTTTTTTACTGTACTTTGAAATGAAGAGGCCTACTATTGTTGTCAGATCTTGTAGGCGATTTGAAATACTGTATATTTTTTAAACATAATCTTCACAAAAAACGGTCCTGTTGGGAGCTGTACTTGGATTTAAATAGCATTTTCCAAGATGGCCAATGAATTAAGGCAAATAAGTTAATTCATTGGCCATCTTGGAAAATGCTATTTAAATCCAAGGACTTACTAAATGTAGGTTTAATATTATAAAAGTGGCACGTATCATTGCATGAAACTTGGACCTGTCCAAAACACATAATTTACATTTATGCATCAGATGCTTTTATCTGAAGCGACGTAAGGTATATTGTATCCAGGTGACTCTTTTTTTTTTTTTAACCCATGATCTTGGCATTGCTAGTGACATGCTCTACTGTTTGAGCTATTATAAAAGAATCATGTAATATAAAGGAAATAATGCTTTAAAAAACTTACATTCATTAAATACTTTAAAAAAAAAAAAGACTAATAAGTTTACTCTGTAAATTTCTTGCTTAGACAGATAAATCAGAAACTTAAGAATCTACTATGCATGTTACCATAATTTATCACTGCATACTGTAGATACATTTTTTATTTTGTTCAATCTTCCATATGTGTTTGTGTGGCAGGAGTGACCAGCTCAATGTCGGCGACTACATAAAGTCAGTGAACGGGATAAACCTGTCCAAGCTCAGACATGATGAGATCATCAGCATGCTGAAGAACATTGGAGAGCGTGTGGTGCTGGAGGTGGAGTACGAGCTTCCTCCATTCGGTACGGACACACGCATCTCCAATATTCACATTTATTTGATCAACAATGCAGTAAAAAAAAAAAGAAAGAAATATGTTATATTGTGTAATATTATTGACATTTAAAATGTGCTATTTTCATATTTTAAAATAATTTATTCCTGTGAATTTTCAGCATCATTACTCCAGTCTTCAGTGTCACATGATCCTTCAGAAATCATTCTAATATGCTGATTTGCTGCTCAAAAAAACATTTCTGATTATTATCAATGCTGAAAGCAGTTGTGCTGCGTATATTTTTTGTCTTTACTGTCATTTATTATCAATTTAATGCATCCTTTCTGATTAAAAGTATTAATTTCTTTAAAAAAAAAAAATCTTACTGACCCCAAACTATTGCTAGTGTACCTTAAGTACTGATTGGTATAGTATTCTTTGAAGCAAACACCACAGAACATAAATATGTGAGTAGTACAGTATAAATATCAAAGTACCTGATACTGCTGTGCTGATCGCTAGTACCGCAACAGTACTTGATATGTAAATGGGCTTTTCAGCAGAGTCCTCAAGTTATATGTGATAATTGTCTTGTGGCATTAGTGTATATGGTCCTGTGAAAGTAAACATACGTACATTTCAGTGTGTAGAGCTGTATCTCATGCTCCTGTGACAGTAACTCAAGCTGTTCTCTGTGTGTTTAGCTCCCAGCAATCTCTGCGGCGTCATCTCTAAAACTATCGAAGTGTGCTTGGAAAAAGAAGGCAACAGCTTTGGCTTCGTTCTGAGAGGTACTGAATCCCCATCAGACAGCTTGAAGTGTCTTTACCCTAACATCTCATGTGTTTTTAATTTTAAAACTGATGTTTTGACCCTTAAATTGAGGAAAAATACATAAATGATGGCTTGAAATAATCCAGGTTCAATACAACAACAGCTTTCCCAAACTGGGGGTTCGTGAGGGAACTGCAGGGGGTTTGTGCTAATAATCCATGAAAACATAAAAAATCAATAAGGCTGTATTTATTTGATTACAATCAAAGTAAAAACAGTAATATTGTGTGTAACTTAAAACACCTGTTTTCTAATTTAATATGTTTTAAAATGTAATTTATTCCTGTGATCAAAGCTGAATTTTCAGCATCATTACTCCAGTCTTCAGTGTCACACGATCCTTCAGAAATCATTCTAATATGATGATTCGCTGCTCAAGAAACATTTCTGATTATCAATGTTGAAAACAGTTGCTTAATATTTTGTGGAAACTGTGATACATTATTTTCAAGGTTCTTTGATAAATAGAAAGATCAAAAGAACTGAATTTATTTGAAATTTAGAAATGTCTGAAATGTCTTTGCATAAATATTTCATGTGTTTTTAAATGTTATGACCCTTAAACTGAGGAAAAATACACCAATGAGGATTTAATACAACAGGACTGCAGTAAAAATCAAAATAAAACACTTACTAAAAAAATTTAATGGATAATGAACCCTTTTCACAGACTATGACGATGCATTTCCACAGTTATCAACATCGCAAATCTAGTAAAGTTTTTAATATTTTTATTGAATTTAAAAAAAAAAAACATTTATAACACTATACTTTGTGTTATATTACCTTGCCAGTAAATTACAAAACAACGTATTATCACTGCTATGAGGGGGTTTCTAACACGGGAGTGATGGCAAATTTGACATCTTTCTCTCTTCGGACTGCTGTAATCAATCTCTGTATTTTTCATTCTTTTGGTATTTCTATGGTAATCTACAGCATGGAACAGATCTCCAAAAAAGTTTGTTGGAAAGAAAAAGTTATTTAAAAGCATTTGTGTTACTCTCAAGGGCAGCAAGTGGTGTGTGTGTGTGCGTATGTGTTGAGCTGCATTTTATTACTATTACTAAAGGCAATATTCAGTTGTGCGTTTCACATGCTTTCAGGGGGCTTTCACGAGGACTGGCATAAGGCTCGACCTCTAGCGGTGACCTACGTCAGGCCCGGCGGACCCGCAGACAGGTGAGACCACGATGACTACAATCTCTGTGTGTGTGAGACACGTTTATACCACAAAGACAAGGCCCAACAGAACATCTCTGCTTATTAATTAGCACAATGTCTGAATCATCGTGAAGCTCTTTGCGTCTTTGTGTGTGTCACATCAGTGCCGTCTCCATGCATCCGTCTAGGTTATTTGTCTGTATATTTCCATAAAGAGTTTTTATTTTGTCTGAGATATAATGTATTTGGTGTACATTCATTAGAGCATTCTATATGTTGTGTGTGTGTGTGTGTGTGTGTGTGTGTGTGTGTGTGTGTGTGTGTGTGTGTGTGTGTGTGTGTGTGTGTGTGTGTGTGTGTGTGTGTGTGTGTGTGTGTGTGATCGTTGAACCCTGTAAGCTGGTTCTGGAGGCACACATGTTAACTGAAGCATAGGCTGATGACATTAGAATGAGTGAGAAGGGTAGAACACAGCCCGAAGCGCGCACACACACACACACACACACACACACACACACACACACACACACACACACACACACACAGATAAAACACACATGTATATGAAAGCACACTCTGTTTCAACATAATGCTTTGAAGTGAATTAGATTTGCTTGATATTGCACTTCCACAATGCTTATTGTTCATGCAAAAGGATGCTTTTATTTTCTAGTTGACGTCTGCATTCACGTCTCATCCCTACTGCTGTCTTTTTGTGTTTCCGTACGTCTCTCCACGTTTCTCCGTCTGTCAGAGAGGGAACCTTGCGAGCGGGCGACCGTGTGTTGAGTGTGAACGGTGTTGCTGTGAATAGACAGAAACATGCTGACGCTCTGACCCTGATCATGCAGAGCAGCCAGGAGGCTTTCTTCCTCATCGAGTACGACATCATGGTCATGGGTGAGCAGACACACAGATGCACGCAGACACACACACACACACACTTGAGTATGCTTGTGTGCACAGATACTCTCATGTGGCCTTAATTAGAGTAGAAACATATTCCACTTCTCCTCCACATTCCCATAGGAAAGAAAAAACACCTCTTTCGCTTCTCCTGGACGGCAATGAGATAAAAGCCTTCTGCTTCTCAAAAAAAGAAGCATCTGATCGGAGCTGCTGTGCATATTACATTTAAAGCTCTTTACTGCTGATAGGAAAGATTTTATGGTATATAATTGGCCGTTCATATACGACAGCAGTGACGTCATGTGCATGCGTATTACTTGTGTTTCTTTACAAAGTGACATCGCCAACTACTGGCCTGGCATGAATAATACAGCGTTTTTAGTCGTTTTCGCGGATCCGTGTGAACGGGAATAGTTTTGACAACCTTGTCTGTACGCGAAAAACGCAAAGGAAAATTTTTTCCGCTTTTAGTACATCGTTGTCGGGTAAACGTACCCTTAAATTCAACCGAGATAATATAACCCATCAAATGGTTTAAAGGGGGTTTCTTTCCTATACTACTGTTCAGAGGTTGTTGTTTTTTTGGGGTGTTTGAATGAAAGAAGAAATTAATACTTTTATTCAGCAAGGATGCATTAAATTGATTAAAAGTGACAGCAAAGACATTTATAATGTTACAAAGATTTCTATTTAAAATAACTGCGGTTCATTTCAACTTTCTATTCGGTAAAGAATCCTGAATCTTTTTTTATAATAACTGAAATAATGATAAATGTATATTGAGCAGCAAATCAGCATATTAAAATGATTTCTAAAGGATCATGTGAAGGGATAAATTACATTTAAAAAAATATATTAAAATAGAAAACAGCTCTAAAAATGTTTAACAATATTAGCGTTGTATCATATTTTAACATTTTTTTTAAATGAAATAAATAAAAAACAATAAAAATATTACTGAGTTCACACTATCAAATGATAGTGTGTGCTATTGAAACAGAAAGGTTTGTTTTGTTACCGTTTTGAAAAAAGAATGAACATACCTTGATGGTTTCCTGAATTAGCACTGAAATACCTCATCTTTCTGCTTCTCTCTGGTTCTGGTTTGGCCTCGCATCAGACTCAGTCCAGAAGTCCTCCGGGCCACTGCAGGTGGACATCGCGCGCTCCGCCGGATCAGTACTGGGACTCAGTCTCACCACCTCCCTCTACATGAACAAACAGGTCATTACAATCCAGAAAATCAAGCCGGCTAGTGTTGCAGACAGGTGAGCACACAAATGCAAACACACACGTGTTTACCAAGCAGATTATTCTGTCACTATTTAGACATTTGGTTGATATTTGACCGATTATCAGCAGCTTTTTGGCTCCAAAACATACTGATTGCCTCATAAATGGATAAGGCAGATCAACTTATAGTCAAATATTTTTTTGAGAATTTGTATAGTTTTAAATAAATATTGTCTAAAAAAATTTGTGTACATATAATTGCCTTACATTAAATCAGATTTAGATTACTAATCATTATATTTGCATTATATCTATTCTTCATATATCTATAATAAACATTTAGCAATCCTCTTCTTTTTCACCTCACACCTTCTCGCCTGTTGTCATTTTCACTCTCGCTGGTTCTTGCTTTTCTCAACATAAATGACGTTCTCTCCTTGTTACCACCACTATCTGTCTCTCTCTTGCTGTCTTTCCCTCTTTTTCTCAGATGTGGTGCTTTGCATGTAGGAGATATTCTCCTGGCTATAGATGGCATGAGCACAGAGCACTGCTCTCTGATGGAGGCTCAACAGCTCCTGTCCAGCTCCTCAGAGCTCACCAAACTAGAGATCCTGCCGTCTCAGCACAGCACACATGACGCAGGTCTGCAGGCACACGGGCATTTACAAAACACATCGCTATAAACACATACTCAAAGCTCATAGCGACTGATATTCACATGCTCAGATAATCTGAATTTATACACAAGCAACTTTACTTTGGCTCTGTTTGCAAGAGCATACTACTCTAATACTAATTCTGTGCAGACTATACATACTATGCTATGGAAGCTTGTTTCCGCCACTGAATAAAAAAAAAAAAAAAAATAATTGTGACTTTTTATCTCACAGCGAGATAGAGAGTCGCAATTCTGAGAAATAAAGTCGCAATTGCAAGATATAAAGTCGCAATTCTGCGTGTATAAGTTATTATTGTTGTGTATCTTTTCTGTTGTCACACTATTTTTGCTTGAAATAAATAAATAAATAATAAATAAAAATAAATAATAATTCTGAGAAATAAGTCGCAATTGCGAGATATAAAGTCGCAATTATGAGAGATAAAGTCGCAATTGCAAGACATAAAGTCGCAATTCTGAGAAATAAAGTCGCAATTGCGAGATATAAAGTCGCAATTGTGGAAAAAAAAGACAGAATTGAGACTTTTTATCTCACAATTCGGACTTTTTCGAAGTTTACATCTCGCAATTCGGACTTTATAACACACAATTGCGAGTTTATATCTTGAAATTCTGACATCTTTTCTCAGAATTGTGAGACAATTGTGAGTTATCAGGCCAATTCTAAGGAAAAAATTCTTTTTTCCCCTCAGAATAGAGTTTATATCTCACAATTCTGACTTTACAACACGCAATTTCGACTTTATATCATGCATTTTTTACTTTATAACACGCAATTGCGACTTTATATCACGCAATTCTGACTTTATATCTCGCAATTGTGAGAAATAAAGTCAGAATTGCGAGATGTAACTCGCAATTACCTTTTTTATTTTTCATTCTGTGGCGGAAACAAGCTTCCATACTATGCAGAAACATAGTGTGCAAATTTTCTGTTTACATGGAATATCCAGATGACCTACTAAGAGAGCTTACTACACAGATTACTGCACTTGAGGTGACTCACCATTTCCAGTGTGAAGATTAATTTAAAATATATTAAATAATTATATAACCCACTGAATTTTTTAAACATTTATTTTATGACTCATCAGACTTCCAAGAGTTTAGATGTTTTATACATAAAGGCAAAATTATTTGTTTGTTTATTTATTTTATCTTGACACCACGTGCTGAATTAAAAACTCAACATAGTGAGATCATGTGACCACTTTTGTACATACTACTGTTTGAAATATTTATTTTTGCAATACATTTCACTTATTTATTTATTTTATTTTATTTATTTATTTTTATTATTATATTTGGACACCACTTGCTAAAATAAATACTGACAAAAAAAATTAGCATACAGTTTGGAATGTTTTTTTTTTTTGCCAGACGTTTTACATACCGGTACTATTTATTTATATCATTTTTTTTATATATATATATATATATATATATATATATATTTGGACACCACTGAATTAAAATCATAGCATAGTACAGTTTGAAATGTTTATTTTTGCAGTAGCATTTTACATAATTGTTTTTTTTTTTTTTTGGACACCATTTACTAAATTAAAAACTGTGACCAAAAACATGGCAGACTTACGGAAGAGGATTAGGGCCAAGCAAGCAATAATAAAAAAATAAAACCATCTCGAGATTAAAGTCATTATAATGCTAAATTAAACTTTAACGAGTTTTTTTCTCAAAACACAATGACTTAATTCTCGAAATTTAATGAGTTTATTCTCAAGATTGTATTTCGACTCTTTTCTCGAAATTTAACGAGTTTTTTCTCGAAACACAACGACTTTATTCTCAATATTTAATGAGTTTATTCTCAAGATTGTATTTCGACTCTTTTCTCGAAATTTAAAAATTTTTCTCGAAATACAACGACTTTATTCTCGATAATTAATGAGTTTATTCTCAAGATTGTATTTCTACTCTTTTCTCGAAATTTAACGAGTTTTTTTCTCAAAACACAATGACTTTATTCTCGAAATTTAATGAGTTTATTCTCAAGATTGTATTTCGACTTTTTTCTCGAAATTTAACGAGTTTTTTCTCGAAACACAACGACTTTATTCTCGACATTTAATGAGTTTATTCTCAAGATTGTATTTCGACTTTTTTCTCGAAATTTAACGAGTTTAATTTCCCATTATAATGACTTTAATCTCGAGATGGTTTTATTTTTTTATTATTGCTTGGCCCTAATCCTCTTCCGTACATACTGCAGTTTGAAATGTTTATTTTTTTGCCAGACCGTTTCACATAATATTTATTTATTTTATCTGGACACCACTTGCTGAAATAAAAAACTCAATATAGTGAGATCACGTGGCAAAAAATGTAGCATACAGTTTGAAATTTATCTTTTTACCCAGACTGTTTCACATACTATTTTTATATTGTAAAAAAATAAAATCATTGTGTACATCATTGTGTAAATCTAGTGCATCTGTTAGCACTATGCAAATGCATTTGTTTTTAACAAGATGGACGTCCAGACTGATTGCCAGCATTAGCACAATAAGAGCATTATCTATAGGTCCTATTTTTAATTCAGATCCTGGTTGTGTTTGTTCTCCATATTTACAGAAGGAATTCAGTTCACATCTGCTTCTTTATGCTTTCGGTCTTACTGGATTCTATCCTTGTCTCATCTTCCTTTCTCCTTCTCTCTTTCTGTCTTTCTTTGACCTTTATGTGTGCCAGTGTTGGTTTGTAGTGGTTGTTGGCATCCAGCTTTGGGCCACTTTCTTACAAGTATCATGAGTCACTCTTAATATGCAGAGCACCGCAGGCAAGACTTCCCCTACCCTACAGACATGAGTATACACACACACACACACACAATGAGCTCAGAGCCTTCACTCTGGCTTTACCGTGTTACTAGAAAACCGCATTCTGACTGTATCATTGGATTTTCTAGAAATGCGATATGAAGAGGCGCACAGCAGTTATAAAGTGATTTGTACACCTGCATCCTCTTTTTCTGAAGCTTGAGCTCACTGGGCAGCTCATCTGTCAGAATAATCTCATACGTGGAGTCATTTTCCACACTGCAGAATTGAAAACTGAGGAATGTACCGAATGGAATACTTGCTTATATAGTGTATAGTACAGTGAGTATATACTGAATACTGCCAACTAGTATGTTATAAAATACATTACAGTTCAAAAGCTCTTGTTTTTGAAAGAAGTCTCATATGCTCACCAAGGCTGCATTTATTTGATAAAAATACAGTAAAAACAGTAATATTGTGAAATATGATTGCAATTTAAAATAAATAATAGTTTTCTATTTGAATATATTGTAAAATGTAATTTATTCCAGTGATGTAAAGCTGAATTTTCAGCATCATTACTCCAGGCTTCAGTGTCACATGATCCTTCAGAAATCATTCTAATATTCTGATTTTCTGCTCAAGAAACATTTCTTACTATTATCAACGTTAAAAACAGTTGTGCTGCTTAATATTTTTTAGAGAATTTTTTTAAGGATACTTTACTTTGATTAATGGAATCATTAAAAGTAAAGAGCAGTGTTTATATGAAATAGAAAATCCTTTGTAACATTATAAATGTGCCCTTGCTGAATGAAAGTATTAATTTTTTTTTTTAAATCCTACTGATACACATTTTTCAGTGGTAGTGTGTATGTGACATAGAACACAATATACAAAAGTTAAACCATTCAAACTGTAGTCTGCTATATTTTTTATTGTAATGTCACATGACCTTCCTCATTTGCATTTTTAATTATCCAGGTGGTGCTCAGTTATCATATAAGGAACAAACATATCTTTAAATAATTTCTGGTCTCTTGGAAGTCAACCGATTTTATTCTGGTTCATTCACGCGTGGCCTGTTTGATTGACAAACGGTGTTATTTTAGCATTAATTATATACTATTATAGTATTAATAGTATTTTAATTAGTTTTAAATGGTAATGGTAATGATGAGTCATAAAATAAATGTTTAATAGTTTTACTTCATAGTTTTACTTTTATATGTTTAGTTTTCATTTTAATGTTATTTAAGTATTTGTGATTTCATGTGCTTTTGTCTTTTTTTGTCATTGTTAGTTGTCAAGTTTAAGTTCTTCGATATATTTGTTACTTCTATTTCAATTTATAAAAAAATATTTTTAATACTTTGTTAACAATAACAACACTGTTGACAAGTATATCAGTGGAAACACTCATTCCATGAAATTTTGGGTATGTTTTTAATGACAGTTTTATTTTTCAGTATATATACTATGTGTACTGTGCGTATGATGCTAATTTTCTGTATCTAAAGAGATTCTGTTGAGTTGGCTGTTAGACCAACTACTATATTTGCAAAAATGTGCAATATTCAACCAAGGTTTGGCTGGCTAGCATAGTCCAGTTAGTCTCTGCTGGTAGATATCATAATAACTACACCATCTAGCTGTAAATAGCATCTTAATGGCCTTTCAAAAGTAGCCATGCACTCTGACAATATACTATTTTTTGCAAGTATGTCACAAATATTTCATTGTCAATGTTTGACCAGGGCCTAATTTTGTCTTAAAAGCACGACTATTCCTTTCTATGGTCTAAAAGCTCAGTATCAGGAATAGAGGGGGGGGAAAAAAGGAAATAACTGCATAGTTGTATAAAAAGAGAGTAGCCTAAAACAAAGAAAAGAAAGGCACAGGACCTCTTTGATGTGCAGATTTCTCTCTGTCTGATGGGCGGGGCTCTTCCTAACGAGTGTGACACGCTGCATGTCTAATTAAGCATCGTTAGTGACACAGCTGTATAGTGTCAGAAGGATCTGTTTCTGTCAGAATCCAAAACAATGTCCTCTATCTGTCTTGCAGAGCATTTGTTTCCAAACGTGAGCTAAGAGAGAGTTTTAAGATGGTTCCTCCACTGCTGTCAGCCTTACTAGAGCTGGCCCGAAAATGTAAGAGAAAGAAAAAGAAATGGGGGGAATAAATGTGTAAAGGAGCGAACCAAGCGCATGCCTATGAGCAGCGTCTCGGATCCAGCCCTCTGATCCGCACTGCTTCACTGATCATTGACATTCAGTCTACATCAGATCTGTCTACAGGCGTATATCAGCCTGAGTGCTGTAACATTAAGAATGTTTTCAGCAGAAATAACCAATTTACCGGCCATTTTGTGTCTGTCTATGTTTTCCCTGCAGTACGTGTCCAGAGGAGTAGTCAGCGCCAGTGGGACTGTAGTGAGAACTACACCAGCGCTCCTCCACCTTTGCAAAAAACACCCTCAGCCTGGAGTCACACCACCCCTACACCCTCACACCGATGTGAGTGTCCCCTATGTGCACGTCTTCATAATGTCCTGTCACGTTAAGACCTGGTTTCACAGACAGGGCTTAGATTAAGCCAGGATTAGGTATAGTTCAAGTAGCTTTTATCAACATGCCCTAGAAAAAAAAACATTACTGGTGTGCATCTTGAGACAAAACAATGGCACTGATATTTTATAAGTTGCTTTCTGCTCAAACATGCATTTTAGTCCTGTCTGTGAAACTGGGGTAAATGTATAAACCAGATGCAATGATGCATTTTAATCATTTTTAAATCTAATGAATTGCCTGAGGTGCAGGCTTAACTGGTTCAGGATGACATGTAGGGTACGGTCAGAATGGCTTACTTATATACAACTTATAATTATTTGCAGTATGTACACCTGGAAGACCTTCTGTACTACATTGATTTGCCAAAATGTTTAATATAGAAAGCAGTGAGCACAGAGTACTATGTGAAATACTGTATTCCACAACTTCCTGTTTTTGCCGATGTACTTGAAGTAGTAGCATGAATAGTCATGAATATTTATTAATTTGCACATTGGTTTATTTATTAGTTTTGATTTATTTATTTGAATTAAATTATTTATTTTATTTGTTTTTTAAAATATTTTTTATTTGCATGATTGTTTATTATTTAATTTTTATTTAATCGCTAAACTATAAACTATTATTTATTTATTTATTATTTTTATTTATTAGTTTGTTATATATATATAAATTTTTTATTTATTTTATTAAAATACATAATGCTAATTATTTACAATTTGGCTGTCACTCACACTGTATACTATAGCAGTATGCTAGTATTCCATTCCACATACAACCATACACCGATTAGACGATTCCAGCATTGTCGATCTCAAATGTTCTCTGTCCTCCAGCTGTGACATCTGGCATCTCTGCAAACACCTCAGGCTTTCACAGCTACAACTGTGGCACCCAGTCAACGTATCCCAACACCTACCCCAGTAACACACTGCCATCCAGCCCTCGCTGCACTGTCAGCAAGAGGAGACACCGGAGAAAAGACCACAAGAGCTCCTGTGAGTGAACTTTATCCATCCATCCATCCATCCATCCATCCATCCATCCTTCCTGAGATGTTGATTTCCTTCCTTACTTCCAGAGATGTTGATTTCCTTCCTTACTCCCTGAGATGTTGATTTCCTTCCTTCCTTCCTTCCTTCCTTCCTTCCTTCCTTCCTTCCTTCCTTCCTTCCTTCCTTCCTTCCTGAGATGTTGATTTCCTTCCTTCCTTCCTTCCTTCCTGAGATGTTGATTTCCTTCCTTCCTTCCTTCCTTCCTGAGATGTTGATTTCCTTCCTTCCTTCCTTCCTTCCTTCCTTCCTTCCTTCCTGAGATGTTGATTTCCTTCCTTCCTTCCTTCCTGAGATGTTGATTTCCTTCCTTCCTTCCTTCCTTCCTTCCTTCCTTCCTGACTTCCTGACTGAGATGTTGATTTCCTTCCTTCCTTCCTTTCCTTCCTTGGCAAATAATTCTTGTATTAAAAATAAATAAATTTGCTCTCTCTCTTGTCTCTCAGTGTCTCTGGCATCGAGTACAGTGGGCGCCGGTGGTCAGGTGGTGCATCTAGAAACCAGTGAGGTGTTTCTGAGAGGAGATCCTCTTACTGGATTCGGGCTGCAGTTACAGGGGGGAGTGTTTGCTACAGAACCCCTGTCAGCGCCTGCCTGTCTCCGCTTTATCGAGCCTGACACACCTGCTGAAAGGTGAGAGGACGCTGCTGTCCAACTGTAGATGCGATGCATGCTGACGCCATTGTCTTGTACACTCAGAGCCTGTGGATAGATGTATGTACATTTACGTGCACACACACGAACAAAAGCCTTACAGAATCTGAGATGTTGATTTGGCACAGTACCAAGATGTCACAGCTCAGTTCAGGGTTGAAGATGTTACTGCACAGTTGCTATCATTCTATTGACGTCCCAAGTCCAATATATCAAAACAAACAATCAAGCAGGTTTAAACTACATATAAATGTTGAGTCTGTTTAAGTAATGTCGATCAATGGATGATGGCAACGTGTTTACAAGCTATACTGCCATTCAAATGTTTTGGGTCAGTAAGATTTTTTTCAAAAACATAAATAATCTTACAGACCCCAAATTTTTGAATGGTATTGTAAATGTAGCATCTTCATTTATAATCATTGATAATATATTCTTTGTCTTCTCTTTTCTTGTATTGTTGTGCATGTGTCTTCTTTGAATGCATGTTGTATTTATTTTTGCATTCAAGGTGTGGGGTGTTACAAGTCGGAGACAGACTTCTTTCTGTTAATGGAATTCCCACTGAGGACGGAACTCTGGAAGAAGCCAATCAGCTGCTCCGAGATGCAGCTCTGGCCAATAAGGTCACACTGGAGGTGGAGTTTGATGTCGCAGGTACAAAATGTCATTTCAATCAAAAATCAGCAATTCAAGTTGTTTTTAAATGTGATGTGGACACACAGATTTTTTGATGTATAATTATGTGTGATCTTGTGTATCTCTCTCAGAATCAGTCATTCCCAGCAGTGGCACATTTCAGGTGAAGTTGCCCAAGAGACGTGGAGTGGAGCTTGGCATTACGATCAGTGGTGAGTGATGACCAACAGGGGGCGCTGTTGATCCATAGTATTTTACAGTCCAAATGCATAAATAAGATATAAATATTTATATGAATATTAAATGCAACTTTTGTCTGTAATAGTAATTTCGGCGCCTAGCATTCAATGCTGTCTATATACTATTATATATAATAGGTGGTAATTGCATAATTCTTTTTGCAATAATGCAAGATTTCTAACTCCCATGAATTCTGATTTATAGCAAGCAAGAAGCCAGGAAAACCTCTTATCATTTCAGAGATACAGAGAGGCAGTATTGCACATAGGTAAACCTGCAGTACAACACATTAAACCAATTCATTTGCTTTTAAAGAGGCAAACTGATAGATGTGAAATGGCCTTTTATAATAGAATAGGAACCCTGGAGCCAGGTGATCGTCTGCTGGCTGTTGATAATGTTCGGCTGGATAACTGTGGGATGGAAGAGGCCATGATGGTTCTCCAGCAGGCCGAGGGGATGGTCAAACTGCGAATTCAGAAAGATGAAGACAACCTGGGTGAGTTTGTTTGTGTGTGTATTCTTTAAGAAATGCTAATGTGCAAGAAATGCACATTAATGGGCACAGACCTTAAATGTATTGAAAGTGCTAGACTCTTGCACTGTCAATTCAAGATCTTGATGTGTGATGTTATTTCCATTAAAAGGTGCATCAATTTTTGGTTCTAATTAAAAATATTAATAAATAATATAACATTACATAAGTAACACTGTAATTAAATCTTAAAGGGATAGTTCACTTTGAAATTAATTTTTGGTATGTTTTAGCTTACCTCAAGGGCATCCAAGATGTAGGTGTCTTTGTTTCCGCAGTAGTTTTAATTTTGATATTTTTAGGTCAAACCGTTCTTGTCTGTCAGTCATATAATGCAGATCTATGGTCACCACCTCAAAGAGCATGCACAGAGAAGTCCAAATTAAACATGATTTAATGACTCGTAAATGTTAGTACACATTGATGGCCTAAGACACGAAACGAGCAGTTTGTGTGAGAAAATGAACAGTACAATTTTAATTAGCCGTCTTACCTACAATCTCTGTTCTGTGTAAACAATGAGTGACGTACACGCGCGAGAGATCACTTCCGGCGCTTGCCGGAAAAGACCGAAGCGCCCGCGCCATCAGATCACTTGGACGTGGCTGTGTTTACAAGACTTCTCTGTGCATGCTCTTTGAGGTGGTGACCATAGATCTGCATTATATGACTGACAGACAAGAACGGTTTGACCTAAAAATATCAAAATTAAAACTACTGCGGAAACAAAGACACCTACATCTTGGATGCCCTTGAGGTAAGCTAAAACATACCAAAAATTAATTCCAAAGTGAACTATCCCTTTAAAAATTACACTGTTTCTGAACCTATTAATTTATGCCCTTTTAACTTCTGTATGTCTCTGTATATTGTAGATGAATTAGAGTCCTCAGGTTCGGTCATATTCACAGTAGAGCTCAAGAGACACGGAGGTCCTCTTGGAATCACCATTTCAGGCACTGAAGAGCCCTTCAATCCCATCCTGATCTCCAGCCTGACCCGCAACGGCCTTGCGCACAGGTGCACACAAACACTCACAACCTCATCTAGTGCTTCATGCAGCAGTACATGAATAATACACACGCTCAAATGTGCATGTTTCATAACACACATCATCTGACATCGTGAACAGCAAGCTCACATCTGACATCTAGTGGGTAGTGTGGGAACTGCAGTGTGGTGAGTGTTATCTGACTAATACATGAGAGTGTGTGTGTGTGTGTGTGTAGGACTGGCGCTCTTCATATCGGTGACCGTGTCTTGGCCATTAATAACATGAGTCTAAAGGGGAAACCTCTGAGCGAGGCCATCCACCTGTTGCAGACCGCCGGAGACACGGTTACGCTCAAGATCAAGAAACGATCTGATCGTAAGTGTCAGAATTAAGATGTATGTATGCATGTAAACATTTCCGACATATAATCCACTGGGAAGAGCATCTCTATGAATAATGCATCAATGCTTGTCCTCATGACCCACATCTGCCTTTTCCAGCACTTTATGGGTCGGACAGGGGCAGCCCGTCCAGGACGGCTTCATGCGTGAGCGACATGGAAGACGATCGCTCAGATTCTCTCAGGCGGGGTAAATACTCTGAACTTCAGCGTCTGACCACACCGCCCAGTCTAGATTCAGCCATGGACTCATGGGATAGCTCGGCCCTGGACGCCGGCTATGGAAGTCAAGGTACAGAAGTCCCTGGGATTAGATGAAGAATAACGTAATTGAATGTTACCAAGGGCTGGCTAAAGTGAAATGTGGAATATGTCCTGAGAGTTTTCTGTTATTGAGGTCATTGAAGGATCCTTGGAAATTTAAAGAGAAAATTCAAGTAATTTATTTGTATTACACTTTTTTACAGTACACATTGTTTCAAAGCAGCTTTACAGAAAATCATGATGTTAATGTTTATAATATCTTAATATCTTCTTCATGCCTTTACAACTGCATACCCTTTATAGTTTGCGACAATAAATCAGGCAGTTGAGATTTAATATATGGTATATATTGCTTTACGTGAGTATTGATGTATATGCATTTATATAGAAATAATGAATATCCAACTTTATATAAAGAGCTGGGCAATAATATAGTAACATTTTGCAATAATATAAACGATCAGTCAATTTACATGAGTATACTGTATGTACGCAGGTGAAGCAAAACTACTATATCTCCTATATATCCAACTCGTATCACTGGACGATAATATAGTTTACAATTTACATTATTTGATAATATAACAATCAAGCAGTTGACATTTGCTACGTAGTACTGTACGTACTGTATGTAAGGTTCGATATACTTGTAGTAGTTGTATAATTTATTCATTTAATTTGAGTTAATTAATTATGTGGTGATATTGAGGATTATGAAATCTTATAACAATTTGGTGTAATGACAAGCCAAATTACTAAAGTTCACCCAAAAATGAAATGTGTCCCTCAAAATGTCCATATCTGTATGACTTTCTTCGTGGAGCACAAAAGAAGAAGTTTAGCAGAATTCCCAAGCTACTGTTTCGTACAATGGGTCTCATTCATGAAACATTCGTAAATATACGAGTAAATATGCGAGTGATTTGCGCGTAAAGAGACCTTCCCGAAAACTCTCCTCCTGATTCACAAATACTTCGTAAACGTCAGATGTGATAGTGAAATGTGTGTGTGTGTTAATGAATTCCAATCAGTCGTACATGGGATGCGCTTGCACTTTCATTCTCAATTACCATAAATCCCGCCCATTAAATCCGACTGACAACTATATATGGGCATCATATTATGACAGGAATGCGAATGAAAAAAAAAATTCTCAGATGCAGAAATTGAAGTTTTATTATCAGAAGTTCATTCAAAACGCCACATTTTATTTTCAAGCGTACATAGTGGCGTATCGGGTCCTAAAAAAAAGGAAGCTTGGCAGCATATTACAGATGCAGTTAATGGAGTTTCATCTGTTAATCGAAAATTCCCAGAAGTGAGAAGGAAATGGTTCGACATTAAGCTTGAGAGCAACAAACGAATAAGTTCACTTCGGAAAAATAGTATTCAAACTGGAGAAGGACCACCATCGCAGATGCTATTACTGGCTCTCATAATAAGAAAAACCGTATGTAATTACTATATATAATATTTTTTCAAAATGCTGTGCAAATATGTACCCGATTAAGGTGAATTAAAATGCAGCCTTATTAATGAGCAAAACGTTCGGGTGTTAAGCGCACCATTTACGAGTGGCTGGGAGCAGGTGTAGATTTCTTGTGTACCAACTAACATTTGGAAAATACGAACATTTTAATGAATCCGAAAATTTACGCCAGAACCACTTTACACACGATTTACACAAAAATTCGTTCTGCTCGTGTTTCATGAATGAGACCCAATGAAAGCATACAGTGCTTTTAAGCTCCAAAAGGACAAAAACGCACTATAAATATTGTGCAAAATCTTCCCCGTTACCGTAGCTCTCAAATCTTATTCATGTTTGTTCATAAGCAAACCTAAACCTTTATTTTCAGGTGTCTATATTCATAGAGCATCTGATTTCACTCTTCACCCCAATGACTGGAGACAGACCAATCACAGGAGCCCGCTGGTCTCCAGAAGACACGCCCACCGCACTGCAATGTATGATGGGAGTCTGGGCGAAGAGGACTGGACGTACTCTGGGTGAGTTTGTTTAGGGACACAGCTTGTTGATTCTTCTGTTACAATACTTAGTCTGTATTTTCCTAGAGATACTAGTCAGGAATTAGAAGATTAAAAGAAGCATAACAACAGCTGACTTTTTATTTTATTTTATTTTTTATGAAGAACATTTCAGCTTGTTTTATAGCTTTTGTTACTAACACAATCATGTGGCTGTTATTCTTTCTCTTGGTCTATCAATTATTATTTCCCATGTAAATGTATGCGCTTAAAAAAATGAAACAAGTGAACCTCGAGGAAATCTGTCAAGAACATGTCCAGGTCATATTTCAAAGATATATTGTTTGAATTGTAACACATTCGTACGACATTGGGCTATGCTGATTTAAATAAAAATCATTTGCATTATTTATAGTATTTTTATATGACATTATTGAGAATCTAAATAGAATAATTACTATATTGGTTAATGTTTTCATATTTTAATTCCTGTGATGCAAAGCTGAATTTTCAGCATCATTACTCCAGTCTTGAAATCGAAATCTTTTGTTACAATATAAATGTCTTTACTGTCACTTTTGATCAATTTAATGCATCCTTATTGAATAAAGCTATTCATAAAAAAATAAAAATCTGCCCCTAAACTTTTGAGTGGTAGTGTATATTCATATGTATATGCACATATTTAGATAAACTAGATAAACATTACAAAACTTAACTAAAAGTGACAAACAGCAGCAAGTAGTAAAAATTAATCCGAACATAAACAAGCGATTAATGTACTGTAATACAGACCCAAATATTTTATTATATTTTTGAGCACTAAGCTGCTTAAATGACAGTGCCATTTAATTGTAATAAATGATACATACAATACCGTAAAAAAAAGGAATATACTGTGAATTCACTAACATTTGAACTGAATGAGATTCACCTGTACAAGTTATCATTTTGTCTGTGATTTTATAAGTAACTTTGTGGAAAGTGAAATGCCTTTCTTATGCCTAGATAGAACAATACAAGGTTTTTGAATCTAATGTTTCTGTTTCTGTGGCTAAACGCTTATTAAACATGCACACTGTCTAGCACAGAAACCACTAGCCTGTTTGCTTCCACAGTCTCTGTATGGTCCTACTTTTCTCTTTTCTATTTTTTCTCAGGTTTTCTGTCTCTCGTCTGCCTTACTAATCATCCGTCGGCCACATGCTGTCATCTGCCCTTGTGTGCTTCTTTTTTGCTCATTTTCATAATTGTATTCTTTTATCGCTGGAACTAGTTCACGGTTCTTCAGACACATCTGTGTGTTTCTCTTTCTCTAACCGCCATGTTCTTGTAGTTGAGAAGGATCTTTTACAGTGACTTTCAGTTATGCCATACAGTACAGTTATATATATATATATATATATAGAGAGAGAGAGAGAGAGAGAGAGCGCTCCGCTTCCAATAGTACACCTGGCCTTACATTACCCAGGTTGCTTTGCATTGACACAGATCTGTCAGTCCAGCATGCGGTCACAACCACAACAATACAGACGCTCAGGAGAACTATTGGTCACAAGCTCTTCAGGATCTGGAGACCTGCGGCCAATCGGAAATCCTGCGGGAACTTGAGGTAAATGCAATTGGGACTCAACTCAAACGATTTGTGTTCCTTGTTTGTGTTTTCTGTGTTAATTGTCCAGGATTTAATCATTATGTCTCCCTGTTTAAATTACTTGGCCATTTGACCAGCATCTATACAATATAATTAATTTAACCAAAATATTAACCCAATGTAAGTCATTGTCAGCCAACTTTTTGACTTGAGACCATTGGATCGTATCTTCATTGATGCTTTCTGAGAATTGTTTACTCCTGTTTACAACTAAACCGGCCTTTATCTAAGGGTGTGTGATTACACTTGTAGTCCGGTTCGCTTAGTTCGTTTGGTCTGGACCAGACCAAACCAAACCAAAAAAAAACATTTAGTTCTGGTCTGCTTAGCGTTCACATTGGCACTTTAACACCAAACCTAAAGATACTGAACCTAAAGGCATAGGGATATGTTCACAACCTGATTGGTCGGCTTTTATTATGTATATTTCATCTTCCCGAACATCCAAAACAATGCTGTGTTTTGGGCTTAATGCGCTCATTGTATGTGCATAGTCTACATACACTCACCGGCCACTTTATTAGGTACACCTGTCCAACTGCTCGTTAACACTTAATTTCTAAGCAGCCAATCACATGGCGGCAACTCAGTGCATTTAGGCATGTAGACATGGTCAAGACAATCTCCTGCAGTTCAAACCGAGCATCAGTATGGGGAAGAAAGTTGATTTGAGTGACTTTGAACGTGGCATGATTGTTGGTGCCAGAAGGGCTGGTCTGAGTATTTCAGAAACTGCTAATCTACTGGGATTTTCACGCACAACCATCTCTAGGGTTTACAGAGAATGGTCCGAAAAAGAAAAAACATCCAGTGAGCGGCAGTTCTGTGGGCGGAAATGCCTTGTTGATGCCAGAGGTCAGAGGAGAATGGCCAGACTGGTTCGAGCTGATAGAAGGGCAACAGTGACTGAAATAACCACTCGTGACAACCGAGGTATGCAGCAAAGCATTTGTGAAGCCACAACACGCACAACCTTGAGGCGGATGGGCTACAACAGCAGAAGACTCCACCGGGTACCACTCATCTCCACTACAAATAGGAAAAAGAGGCTACAATTTGCAAGAGCTCACCAAAATTGAACAGTTGAAGACTGGAAAAATGTTGCCTGGTCTGATGAGTCTCGATTTCTGTTGAGACATTCAGATGTTAGAGTCAGAATTTGGCGTAAACAGAATGAGAACATGGAACCATCATGCCTTGTTACCACTGTGCAGGCTGGTGGTGGTGTAATCGTGTGGGGGATGTTTTCCTGGCACACTTTAGGCCCCTTAGTGCCAATTGGGCATCGTTTAAATGCCACGGCCTACCTGAGCATTGTTTCTGACCATGTCCATCCCTTTATGGCCACCATGTACCCATCCTCTGATGGCTACTTCCACCATGTCACAAAGCTCTAATCATTTCAAATTGGTTTCTTGTACATGACAATGAGTTCACTGTACTAAAATGGCCTCCACAGTCACCAGATCTCAACCCAATAGAGCATCTTTGGGATGTGGTGGAACGGGAGATTCGCATCATGGATGTGCAGCCGACAAATCTGCGGCAACTGTGTGATGCCATCATGTCAATATGGACCAAACTCCCTGAAGAATGCTTCCAGCACCTTGTTGAATCTATGCCACGAAGAATTGAGGCAGTTCTGAAGGCAAAAGGGGGTCCAACCCGTTACTAGCATGGGGTACCTAATAAAGTGGCCGGTGAGTGTATGATGGTATTTTGACCAGCTGAGAACTCATGAAGAGCTTATAAAATGTGTAAAGGAGTCAAAACAGCGTCAGGAATCCCTCCGTCACACACACAAACACAGATTTGCTGTGAGGAGACGCCGTTCTGATGCCAAACTGTGATGGGCAACATCATGACTATGATGAGAAAAAACTGGTATGCTTGAGCATTCTGTCCTTTTAGAGTCACATCTTGTGACATCATGTCCTGTTTTTGGTTCGTTTACATGTCTTTGGTCCGTCTTGCGTTCATATTTCATTCAAACTGCACCAGAGTACGCTTGGAAGCGGACCGAGACCTATCTTTTCAGCGTCCTACGTCCGCTTGTTTGGGTTCAGATGGCAGCGTTCACACTTATTCAAATGAACCGCAATAACAGAGCAATCGCACCAGGGTTCGTTTTAATCTAACCAAACCTGTTCTGTATGTTGTTCCAAATCAAAGGTAGTGCAGTTTGTATACGTGTGTTTTATTTCCTCTGTAGGCTACTATAATGTCAGGCAGCACACTGAGTTTGAGCGAAGACAGCGAGAAGCAGAATGAAAGCAGGACCAAAGCTCTAGCACTGAGCCCGGAGAGGACCTCAGGGAACACAGCTGTACCAGAGGACATGAAGGACACCAGCCCGTCCATGCCATTAGAGCTTCATAAGGTAATGTTGACTTTCCCAGCAGCTCCAGGGTCTGAATTATGTCTTATTTTCTACCAGACAGATCTTTATTCTCTCCCTCTCTTTCAGATCTGTTTACGCAAGGATGTTGACAGCAGGGATTTTGGGTTCAGCGTGTCCGATGGTCTGCTGGAAAAGGGTGTTTATGTGAACATGATCCGTCCTGATGGGCCTGCGGACCAAGCTGGGTTACGGCCTTATGATCGTGTTCTACAGGTGATTTATTCAACCAACTGACCTTTTCTTAAAGGGATAGTTCACCCAAAAACGAAAAATCTCACTGTTTACTCACCCACATGTCACCCATATTTTGGAAGTTTGAACTATTCCTTCCTAACCTTGACAGTTTCCCTAGTCATTTTTTTAATGACTTTTATTCAGCAAGGATTTATTAAATTGTTCAAAGGTGACAGTAAAGGCATTCATAATGTTACAAAAAATGCCTTTGCACTTTCTATACATCAGAATCATGGTTTCCACAAAATATATAAAAAATATTAAGCAGCAAAACTGTTTTCAACATTGATAATAATAAGAAATGTTTGAAAATTCAGATTTGCCATCACAGGAAAAAAATAACATTTTAAAATATATTAGAACAGTCATTTTATATTGTATTCATATTTCACAGTATTACTGTTTTTACTATATTTATGATCAAATAAAAGCAGCTTTGGTGAGCAGAAGAGACTTGTTTCAAAAACATTAAATAAATTCACCAACCCCAAACGTTTGAATGTTAGTGGACAATAATTGAACGCCAAAGAAACAGTTCAAACCTTCTGATTTCATTTGCTTATTTATCAACAGGTCAATCACGCACGGACTCGTGACTTTGACTGTTGTCTAGCTGTGCCGTTGATCACAGAAGCCGGAGAGCATCTGCAGCTGGTTATTAGCAGAAGCCCTCTCGCTCAGGCACACATTTGGCCACCTAAAGACTGTCAGGACCCTTCTGAACCATCTGTGGTTTCTGCAAAAAATCCAAGAAGAGTTGACCTCTGATTCCCAAAAATGAGCAACACAAACACAGAGCACAACTTTCTTTCAATTTTTTCCACACAAAAGGTTCTGTCTCTCACCTTCACAGGGGACACATTAGCACTATTATTTTAATATTTATTTATTTATTTTATCATTTTCAAGCTAAGTTCAATGCTTTTGTCACAAGTTAGGATCCACTGCTGCTTTTTATGTTCCACCAAATAAGTTTATTTGAACGCTCACAGAGGCACGAGAGTTTTATGTTCACTTTTAGTTACACGAAACATGTCAAGTTCATCTTCATACACGCCACTTTTGTTTCTATTATAAATTAATGACACACTCGTTTGGTTTCTCCCGTCCACGAGAACTCTTTGATGATTCAGATCTGCAGGTTTTTACAAAAACACAAAGAGACACTTCAAGCCATGTCGTCAGTTTAGACGGATAAAAATCTTTCTGTGAGATCAAAACCATGACAGTCTGACAATCGATTTTTTTTAACACTGATGTTCTCTGATGAAAAGCTCAGTTTGTCTTGACGTGTATGTTTCAGGTGCATGTGATGTCTTTTGTGTACCGTGAGGCGTTTTACGAGGATTTTATGGCTTTACGTCCTGATACAATCCAGGAATAAATTCTCATTTGAAGTGTTCTAAAGTCCTTCATAGGAACTTATTTTAAGTGTAACTTTTAAAAGGAGATCCTTGTCTGTATATTGTTTACCTTCAATCCTTGATTTCCTGGATGTTAATTATGTAGAATGCCATGAATAAGATGTACATTTGAATATTCTTGGGTTTGAAGTGATCTTTTCCTTTTTTAAAGAAAATAAAGGATAAAAACCAAAGTGTATGTAGCTCTGTCTCTCTGGGAAGAATATAAGCCGAAGCATCTCTCTCTTCCTGTGGTTCCACCGCGTGTGCCTGTCAGGATGGCGTTCAGAGGTTTTGATGGTGTCGACAGTGTTGTCACGAGCTGTCCCACACCTCACCGCGCTGTCAGATTCTGGAAGCCCAAGCCGCTTGACACGACTCCTAATTTAGGCCAAGAGTGGATTCTGATTTGAGGAAATGTTAGGCCTAACGCAGGGCTTTTCAATTTTTTAGATGCCATGCATCCTTGTGTGAGTTCCCTATCCTAAAATTTAACAGCTATATTCATGTATAAAGACCCAATTTATACTTTGAATAATCAATATTATAAATGTGTAAAATATTTACTTTCTATTACATCATTGGGTTTTCTACTCACTCACAGTTGTACTGGACTGTTAGATGTATTTTATTCATTCATTTAATTAATTTAATCAAATTTATTTAAATACAATTTTATTTTAATTTTTTTATGCTTTTACACTGCTTTCCTTATTTTTATTTTCAAATCTAGTTTGTTTCATCAAATGCATGTATTCACTTAGAACTAATTTTATTAATTTTAATCAAACGTTATTTATTTAAATAAATGGGTTTTTTTTTTTTAATTAATTTTTTGTATATTTTTGCCCCACTCCCTGGGACAGCGACATTAATTTTGTTACTGTATTTCAGTACATACTAATTTTGTACATATCAGAGTATTTTAATTTCAATTCAAATATATTTTTATGCTTTTTATATTTTAATATTATATAATTTATAATCATATAATATATTATTTATATTTTACAAATATATTAGGCTACTTTTTACTCAACTACATTTCAGAAAAACACACATTCCTCTCCGATAGTAGGTGAGTGTTGATGTTCGAATCGTGATGAATCATTTGTTTGAGTCAATTCATTTTAATGAACCTGTTGAACTCATTGGGTTTTTCAAGCTAGGACTCGGTGATCCAGTGGGAAAGAGTCTTGAATCAAATCTCAGAATTGGTCAGGTCATTTCTCACTCAGAAAAATCCCTCTTTTACTGTCTGAGAATGATCCTCGGTTCGGACCGGTTCGGACTCAAGAGCTCGAGCGTGCGGAGCATTTGACATCTGATTCTTTTCAATGAACCTGTACCTGTTGAATTGCACTGAATGGTTTATTCATGAACTGGGCTAATCCGATTGGCTCATTAATCAAGCTAAAACTCGATGATTCAATGGTCCGGTCGGAATGAGTCTCTGTTCAAATAACCTGACTAAATGACGATCCCGAGAGCTCGAGTGTGTGGAGGATTTGACTTCCAAAATGACGAATTGTTATATTGTTTATTGTAACCAAGTCATATTTAGGTTATAAATGACTCTTGTTTATGTGTTAAATCAGCTGTGAAAGAGTGAGTCGCTTAAGCTCATTGTGTTCAAAGTCATAATCACACAATTGATTTATCAGCCACTTTAATATTGCAAGTTTAATCTTTGATAGATATGAAAAAATAATAATTCCATTGGGGTTCACTGTGATGAGAGCTTGTCCTGGCCCAGATCATTAACAAAGCAGGTAAACACATATCTGAACAGACTTTACACAACACATACCAAGATTGGACATTTTTATTTTGTCTGAAAGATGCAATGTGCATCTAGAATGGTCCGTCACAAAACTACTTTGGTTTAACAAGATTTTTTCGTTTGTTTTTGTTTAATCAAGTTACCTTATAGTACAGCAAAATGTGAATGAAAATTTTCATCTTAAACTTCTTGTTTTCATCATATTACAGTATTTTCCAGCTGAAATTATAATAAAAATGGACAAAGCCCGTTGTTTACAAATATTGCACACTGCTAGTTGCTTTTAGGCTGACAACTAATCAACGTTTAAATATAAATTTCTGAATACATTCAGAAAAAATATAGGCAAATGACCAATCACATCAGGTACAGTATAAAATGGTTAAATACAAAAAGGCAAATTTCAGATAAATGAAAATACTACAAATGAGCAAACACTTGCTTAGTTAACGGATAGCTCATGATCGGTGAAGGTTCAGGGGTCATAGGTCAGGTTGGATGATCTGGGCTGCGTCCGAAATCACTTATTTTGAATGAATACTAACTTTGTGAGCACTAAAAGTACGTTCCATAAAGTATGAATGAAATCCGGATGTACTAAATTCGCCCTGTTGTCATTATCAGTTACGTCGCTTCACCTCCATTCACAAATCCTCTCCCGTGGCCTCATGGGATAGTAAAGTGTCCATTGTATGCACACTTCAGGATCTCACCGGAACTAGTAGGTCATCTGGGTACTTTTTACCTACTCTTTTATGAGTGCTGTAAATTCGGACATACTTCATATGTCACATGCTGTTTTTTTGCCTTCTATCTAGTAGGGAAGTATGTGATTTCAAACGCAGCCCAGAGACATTGGGGTTAGAGAGGGTCGACCTTGAGGATGGTGTTTTTGGAGGGCTGCATGGTCAAAGGTAAAGGACACAGAGGCATTATCAGGGGCAGTTCTTTGCTGTTGGTGATTAGCTTGAATATTTATTTAGACGTTTTAAGGCTAAAGAAACAATCTCATTTTTAGTCCAGAGAGGGAAATGGCAGTGTCTCTGTGCAAGGACATAAAGCCCAGATTTCCTGCGCTCATTCTGAAAGCTGATGGCTTTATGATGACGAGCGGTTTGGCTGTGCTGAATCATGTGATATACAGCGGCCTCCAAAAGTCTGAAACGTGTGGCAGTCAAAATCTAACTTAGCAAGTTCATTAGTAGTGACATTGATCATGTGACTCTTTGTACATTGTAGCACAAGGTGCTTTAGCTCATCAGGTTTTGTTCATGTCAGCTTTTTTACCTCAAATTCTTATACTGATCAGGGGCAGTGATTTGGGGGCCCTAATCAATTCCTGGAATGGGGCCCCAACACGCCAAACTATGCACCATTTGTTCTTCATTTCTAAATAAAATGTCAAATATTCATTGTCAAATTGGTTTACAAGGGCCTCTGGGTATTTTGTTGGGGCCCAAATACCCAATACCAGCTTATCTTGTTTATTGGTTAAGTCCGCCCCTGATTCTGATAGTACAATTCACAATGAAAACAATCTGATAAATAAATATACACACATTGCATCAGCATTCACATTAAATAAAAAAAAATCAAAAAATCATTTTTTTATGAATTGATATTCTCAAACATTTTTTGGGAAAACCAGTATCTATGTATACAATACCAAATGATTAAAATAAGATTGATCAAATTCTTTTCTTGAAAAAAGTAGAAATTCCCTGAAGTTAACATTTTTTTATTATAGAGGGGGAAGTAGAAAAGTTTTAAGATTTAAGAAAATGTTAAATAAAATGAAAAAAAAAAAAAAATCTATAGAAGAATTTTGACTTGTATAGGCTGTCCGAAATCACCCCCTAAACCCTTAAAAACTAAGTGCACTATTTGAGACAGCCATTTGTAGCGGTGTCCGAAAACCATAGTGGACGTAATCGAGTGCACTAATCCAATCCCACAATGCACCACAATAACGAGTGTACAACTGATGTACACTCAGCGGTTCGAGAATACCCATAATGCACTGTTAGAGTCAAGCGCTGAATGGATTCCCGTGTCTGACCAGAAGATGGCGCCGCAGCTGAATCATCCATCCATCCATTTTCTAAACCGCTGGACCAATGTGGCTAGTGGCTACAGCATAATATCATACAGGTATCAGTTCCGATTTAAATTATTATTAAATTGTTTAGTTAAGGTTATAGTTTCCATGACAGAGTTCAAGATAAGTATTTTCATCTTACTACTGGAGCTGCTAGTTTTGTTCATTAAACAGCAAGCACAAACTATGCAAAAGCGGCATCCCTTCCCTCGCACTCAGCGTCGTCCTCGTTTTCATTCACTCCTTCAAGTGGACTAAATTAATGGATAGTGAATGAGTGTATAGGGGGCGATTTCGAACACAGCCATAGTCTCAGACTTTCGGATTTTGCTGTACATGAAGAGCTAGTAAAGTGCTGCCAAACGGCTGTTGATAATCATCAGCTCTCGGATCAGCTTACAGTGAATGACGCTCATAACAGTGCATCAAATGATACTTATATTAGTGAACAGAGCTGCCTACAGTGTTAAAGGAACTCGATGTGCGCGATGGCAGTGATCACTATAGTTCAAGGAGAGACTGAAAGGACAGAGCGTTAAGGTTTGCTTATGTCTTACATGTGAGTGTGTGCATGACTGTGCACAGCGTCCGCCCAAAGCGGAGGTACATTCATTTTTCTTCAAGAACATTTAAGAACCTCATCGTACAAGAGTTACAGCCACAACCACTGACGGACGGAGCTAAATGTCACATTTAGTTCGCTGCTGTTTTAAATTTTTTTCTTCCTAAAAACGAAGCTAAAACTCGCTCTCTCTGCTGATGAATTGTGTCCTAACCAGGTGCAACACGATTTCCACAATAAAACTCCTTATAGAAAGTGAAATGCAATAAGAATATAAAAAACCTATGTTTTATGTAAATCTATGCGGAACAAGATTTTGGACCAATGGGATTTCGCTGTTGGCGGGGCTACCCAGAGTGACAGGACCGAAATCGAAAGCAAATTCTCTCATCGTGGCTGTTTAGGACCAAAACTTTGATTGATATGATAGAGATAGTAAAGCGATGCGCTGTAAATCCTGTGTCGCTCCTGATTAGGACACGGTTTAATGTGAAACTGCACTACAGATTAAACAAACCGCCCCAGACAGCTAAAGCTCACATCAGGTTATTACAATATCAGCATTAATGCTAATACCAGTGATTACAATCAGAATACAAATCCTACATGGCAAAAAAAGAGATATGAATATAAGATCATTTCGTAAAAACGCACTAGTGCAGAGCGAGAGAGAGAGGAACAGAGGGGGAGGGAGAGGGACAACACAGGAAAACGGGATCTCCCATAGGAGAGGACAGGAGCAGGAGAATATGGGAATCTCTCTTAGAGAGTCTCACATAGTAGTTTCTACGATGGTGTGGGTGTGTTTGGTGAAGACGTGGATGCCGTTGGGGTCCAGAGGGTGAAGCAGCTCGCTGTTCTTCAGCCCGTACTCCTTCGGACGAGAGCTCGCGCCTCCTTTAACGGGCGCCGCCACCGCTTTGATCCGCTAAACACGGATAGTTTGTTGATTTGAGTGCATTTTCAAGATTATTATCAAAACGATAGATGCAGTGATAAAGATTTTAACATGATAGCTGCTAATTATTTTTATGGCCTAGAATTTGAACGATGGATGATATTATAAATCTATTTTAAAAATAAAAGGCATTTTTTAAATATTTCGGATATAGTGTAAACAGCAGTCACATTAAATCTAAAACAAAAAAAAGAAGAAATACATGTTATGAATTCAAATTATAGAGGGAAGTAGAAAAGTCTGAATTAACTTTTTTCTTAAAAATGAAGAGAATAATTAAAAAAAATAAAATTAAATTAAATTACAATAAAAATTAAATAAGAAGAAAAAGCCATATGTTATTATAATATATCTTTAAAACTAGAATGACTAAATTATCTATGGATACAATACGAAAATGAATTAAAATTTGATTGATACATTTCTGTTCTTGAAAAAATTTAAAATTGCCAAATTTATTATACATGTATTGTATTTTATACAAATTTATTATACATGTATTAATCTGAGTTAACTTTTTCCTAAAAAGTAAATAAAAATGTAAATAAAATTAAAATTAAAAAAATAAATAAGTTATAATATTTCATAAATACTTTATATATATATATATATATATATATATATATATATATATATATATATATAAATTACTTTTTATATATTTTATAAATAATTTTTCCAAAAATTACTTGTGCGATTAATTCGTTATTTTTTTAAATCACACTACTTTATATACAGTATATATATATATATATATATATATATATATATATATATATATATATATATATATATATATATATCATTTCTACAAATATTTTTCTATAAAAGTATTAATTTCTTTCAAATCATTGTATGGGACACAAATGTTTCCCTAACTTCCCTAATCATCACAGATATATTCTACTTTCCTAATATAATAGAATGATCAATAATGCCACTAGATGTGTATGTTATGTTGCTTTGCATAACAGTAAATCAGCCTGACGTGTTTTATATTAAGTAAATGACCTACTCACCTCTATCAGGGAGCCGTCTGATTGGATGATTTTGATGACGACCATCATCGGGATGCAAATCATAGAAGTGAGAGCAAGAACCCAACCCAATCCAACAGACCAATCAGGATACTTGTAAAGCTTGTTATAGGTGAGGGGCCTGTACTTCACCAGTGAAAAGATAAAACAACCCTGAAATAGAAAGATGGGATTAGTCACAACCTTTTGCTGCTGGCCATATTTCTCAAGCATAAACTGCGTTCACACACTTACCACACACAGGACGGGTGTGATCAGCATCCAGCTCCATTTCATCCAGCTGTTGGGTCTGTAGCCAATCATGTCCTCTATAGCATCGTAGAAATTATCAGCCCCTACAAATGAACACATGCAGTCAGAATGGATTCAGGAATTGTGTATTGATCATTAGTAACTGTACATCTCAACTCATAGAGCCCTATTTTAAGGATCTAAGCGCATGTTCTTAAGCACACGGCACAAGCGCACTTAGGGCGAGTCCGAATCCACTTTTGCTAGTTAAACGACGGGAAAAATGGTCAGCGCCCGGCGCATGGTCTGAAAGGGTTAATCTCTATTCTCTTAATGCGTAATGGGTGTGTTTTGGGCTTTACGTGCAATAAACCAGTCAGAGTTTCATCTCCCATTCCCTTTAAAAGCCAGTTGCACTCGCGCCATGGCGGATTCGCTTTTTATTTACATGACGGAATTTGCAAGTGGAAAGACTGAACGCTTCTCCAGAGAAAACACGGATCTGCTCATGCGCGAGGTTAAAGTGCACAAGCAGACCATCGACGGGACAAGCCGGATTCCACCATATCTTTATGTACACAATAGTAATCTTTTATATTGTAAACCTTTTATTTTTAATATTTGGCATGTATAAGCAGAGTGTACGCACGTTGTGGACCCACCTATAGGCGCACATTTTAAATAATAAAAAACTTTTTTTTGTTGTTGCGTCATTGACTTCAGACCAGGTTTCAGTTGGTCAATGGCGCAGTCTATTTTAGTTGCCTCAAATGCATTTGCTATTTAAACAACGTGGCGCAGGACGTGAAAATGATAACTGCGTCGGGCTGAAACTAGGAAAAAACACTTGCGTCGCGGGTGTATGATAGGGCCCATAGAGCTTAAAGGTGCAGTATGTAATATTGACAGCTAGTGGTTGAAATGGGTACTGCAGTACAAATTCAAACTATCGGAGATCGTTGTGTCTCCCGCCCCCTCCTGCTCAGACTCGATGCTCACGCGGGTTGCCAGATTGAGGACATGCAACAGGAGTGAGCGCAATTGACCGTTCGCAAAGACCCGCCCCCCCTTAGTTACTGTCGCTATGTCCGACAAGCTACGCTGCTCTCACACACATACACCACAGTGAAAAATACATTGCTTTCAAATTTGGTCATTGTTTTAAAGAAATTTAAACAATAAATACCATTTTGTGGCTCTTTAACGTGTGGTGACAGATCGCTGTAGAGCATCAGTTAAAGCTGCTCGTGATCCGATCATCTCTTTCTTCTAGTTCATTTATAGCATCAAATAAACATGAATGAACATAAGAAGGAATGTTGTTTTACCCGCAGAAAGGCATCAGTACATTCCGTTTTTCAAGTTCAAATCCTCCCATGTTAATCTACTAACTCTCCTGACTGCTTTGTCGGACAAAATGGCGGATGGCGAAGTATGATTGGTCAGATCACCTGTCAATCAAGCTCCCTGCGAAGGGTCAATTGACAATGGAAGAGACTTACTTAAGATACTACGTAAGCTGATGAGTTGATTCATGATTCATCCGCATTTTAATATGCTTCCGTTCATAGAGATTTTTAGATGGATGCCGAGGCTTTTTAGGTCAGGTAAGCCAGTTCGTTTGCTGGCTTCCATGGCTGCAATGCATTGTGTTTTCTGCCAACTGGTAACCCTGGGTGTTGAAATACTATTGGGTGAATTGGCAGTGGGCGGATTCACACGGATCAAAACAAAAACAGACTTTCCAACACGGAATGCACATTTAAAATAAAGTAAAATAAATGGCTGTAGCATTGGTTTTCAGAGAAACAAGTACGTTAACTTAGCATGTTTCCAAAATATCTGCAAACTTTACGGTATTTTAATGCTTTGGTACAGTCAAAAATTACATACACCAAGTTTAAATTAAATGATATTGAGCTGGCCAAAAGGTTTTTCCCAATAATCAGCAGTGAAAAACATGCTGATTTCATGTGGGGCCAGTCATGACTAAAAAGAGAGATCTGATATAAGCCCAGAGGACTGATGTGATTATATAAGACTAAATAAGATTATATAAATTAATCTCAGCAAACACTGTTAGACTGTTGATTGAGTAACCTCAATGAGCTTAATGCACAGATCATAAGACGCATGAGCTCAGTATTTATGCTGTAAACACAAGTGACAGCAGCATGTTTTTAAAGAGACAGACACCCATATAATAAGTAGAGCATATAGTGTGTGTGTGTGTGTGTGTGTGTGTGTCAGTAAGCTTTTTGATGTTTTTGTAAGAAGATACTCATGTTCACTTATGTTCACACATTTATTTGATCAAAAATATAGTCAAAAACGATAATATAATAACAATTTAAAATAACCGTTTTCTATTTTAATATATTTTAAAATTAAGAATTCATTCTGTCACCAAAAACACCATAGCAATAAGTTTTTTTTTAAATCCTGTAACTGGTCACCACTTCATTTTTTTGCCCACATTATTTAAAAATATTTTGCCATTATTTCTTTCTAGAGGCCAGCATTGATTACTGAAACCTTATGTAATGTGTATTTACCGTAAACCCAGGCTACTGCAACACATTCAAAGAATGCAACCCAGAGAAGGCACACACCGCTGGCGGCGTAGTAGTCAAACAGCTGGAAGACGTACATGCCACCCTGAGAGAGAGAAAGATTGAGAGAGAGACATATGGGCATTCAGCGGTCAGACACTGCAGGAGGGCTGAAATCCATATCGTTGACACTTACTTTAGTGACCATGGTGAGTCCCAGCAGGTAACTGATGACGCAGATAACAGCGATGAAGATTTCTCTCCGGTATCCCTTCCTTAGGAGGGATGGGTACAGGTCCACCAGCGAGGTGATCTGACCCTCCACTTCTACAAACTGTGGGGAGAAAACCCACACACACATGTTGGAATTGGAATTAGTAAGTAACAGTGTTATTTTAGTATTACTTATCTATTATAGTATTTATTAATATTTCCTGTTATTTTGATATTTTCAGTTTTTTATAATTATAAGTCATTTTGGCATTGTATATATATATATATATATTTCTATATAATTTATTTGTTTTCATTTTGGCCATTTTGTTATGGGCTTTTGCCATTTTATTACTTTGTTTAGAAAAAAACTTATTTGTTTGCTTAATTCTATTTAAATTTCATTTATTTCTATTTCACTTTTAGTAGTCTTATTTAAAAAAAAAATTCATTTAAGTTTAAGTTTTTCATCTAATATTTATATTTTATGTAAGTTCATTTCAGCTTAATTTCAATTTATTTATTTAATATATACTATATATTCATGTAAAGCAGGTGAAATAACCGTTTGGTTACAACAAAACTAATTTAAAACTCTATTCTATCTGACTATTCCATAAAAAACATGGAATAGATAGCTTATGTCACTTGTTGCGATATCATGTGTCTAATTAAGGCCTGGAATGACAATACATTTATAAAGATGTGTTCATACTGACATACTAAGTGATTTACAGAACAAAGCGACCATTTAACCTTATGCAAATGAGAAGTGATGTTATTTGGACAATACCAATGTTTGTGAAGCATAGGTCATGTGACACATTGGATACTGCAGTCCAGTACAGACGTCCTACTAGTGACCAACAGTACAGCATTGTTAGTGTTTACACAGTTTTTGTTTTAATCATAGTTGTTCTATTTTGACTGTAGGAAAGCCAAAAATGCATAATAACATTTTTTTTTCTCAAATGGTTTTAGTTTAGTCTTGAGAAATGTTGTTTTAATTAACTGTTTTGTTGTTGAATCTTTTTTGTATAATTACATTTTGTAGTGGAAGTGACACTTATTACTGTATGAAAAAAACAGTAGGTAGGTAAAATAGGACTCGGAGTATGCAAAAAGTTCCCGGATCTACTTCCAGTGAGATTCTGAAGTGTGCATACGATGGACACTTTACTATCCCATGAGGCCAGAGGAGAGGATTTGTGAATGACAGTGAAGCGACGTAACTAATAATGACAACAGGGCGAAATGTAGTACGTAAGGATTACATTCGTACTACACACATTCATACTATATAGAACATACTTTTTTAGCGGTTGTGAAGTAATTACTTGAAAATTACTTGTTCAAAATAAGTGCCTAATCAAAAGAGTATCCAATTTGGGAAGCAGCCTTGATTTTTTTTTTTTTTGGATCTACTAAAATAGGTTTTCATGCTTGAATGTTTAAAAACATTTTCACATATTTGAAATTGTTGCAGCTCCTCTCTTCCCAGTCTGTCAGTAACGCTCTGTTTAGTTCGTCTCTATGAAACCCCTCCTTCCGAAAAGCTCTCGGCTGGACCAGTGTGTTGTGATTGGTCAACCGTTTCTAGCATGTTTGGGAAATGTCCCGCCACTTACATAATAGCGAGTTTCAACAGACACAACCGATTCAACACAACCAGGCCCCGCCTCTTTATTTTGTGTATGCCTATGGCGGGAATTATTTAAATGCGGAATATTGTGACGTGTTTGTTTCTGGAAGAAAACTCGAGACTACAATGGAGGCGTTTCAGGGATTAACTCCCTTTAGAGTGACTTTGTGCTATGTAACTTTGCAGACCTTTTTCATGCTCAAACAGGAACATTACACACTAAAGAAAGTTGAAAATGTAAAAAAAAACCATAAAGGTCCTCTTTAAACCAAAAAACCTTTTGCAACTGCACATTTTGACAGATAAACACTGCTTTACAGGGACAAGCCTCTTGGAGTCATCTGAGGTTGTGTTTTAATGAATGAACAATGGTGACAGCTTATGCATCTGGTCATCACCTTATTTGACCCTGAACTGTGGAAAATCTGAGGGTTTATAATTATTTTTATTGCCCACTGGAGAGTGAATGACATTCATAACAATGGCAAACTTATTTATGTCCTGTTGTTGCTCTTAGTGTGTTTGCACACTAGTGTGTGTGTGTGTGTAATTTCACACACACATATCCAAAAGGAAATGTGATCCATCACACGTTGGCTTTTCAGCAAGTCATATGAGACTGGAATAACTTCACTGTCTCGTGATATGTGACTTTGAGGGTGTGTTTGTGGGAGGCAGCCCGAAATATAGCAGAGTAATTCCTCAACGCTGGCTCACAGCCGCAGAAAGATGATGTTTCACATTAGGACTGAACACTATGCTGTATAGTTATGATCTCCTGGCTTAACCATCTCAATGTTTGCGGTCTTTCATTCCAACACCAGGACACTCATATGTCAAACCACGCAGAGGACATTTTTATTGCTCTTTTATAGCTCTGGAGACTTAATGGAGTTCTCAATTATGTTTTGGTGTTAACTTTGTCTTAGATGTTTTTCTTAAAGAAATAGAAAAGAAAAATATATTTTATATTATGCAGAAGAAAGAAAGTCATTCAGTCATTAGTGGGATTAAATTAGTATTTTTGGGTGAACTATCCCTTTAATTTAAGAGCAATGGGAAGTGTAGGTGTGGGTTTGTGTTGATCTAACCTGACTGTCTAGGCCCAGCAGCAGAAGCATTATGAAGAAAAGTATCGCCCAGACCGTCGGCAGTGGCATCATTGTAACGGCCTTTGGATACGCGATGAAGGCCAGACCAGGACCTGAGAGACACAGAAGTAATTCATATATTATTAAAAGAGTGTGCGAGTGTATATATATATATATGTATATATATATGTAGGGCTTGTCATTAACTTTTTTGCTCACCAGCCACTGTGACTAGTGGTTTTCCAAACTTACTAGCCACTCAACATTTTCACAGACCACAATTTTGACATCGATTCCATGGGAAAGCCATATAGATATTTTTAATATCTCATAATTTGGCAGCAGGTATATTAGTCTGCTGTCACTTTAAGACCTGACACACGGATCCATTATACTGTTACACATGTGTTTTCTTTCTCAACTGTTTACTTTCACCTAAAACATAACTGACTGTGTTTACGTGAATACTCGTATTGTGTGTATTTGACTGTTTAAGCCCAATAAGCAGTGAAAAAAAACTCAATTTAGTACTGAGAGGCGGCTTTATGTGCATACACTTTAGGTGTGAGCATAAAATCTGCGGAAATGGGTAAAATTATACGCAATCCGCGCAATCCGTCGCCGAAAAATTCAAGCCCTGTAACACCAACAATATTCATCCGGAGGAAATAAAATGAGTGGGTATGGGGAAGTTTGAGTATCGGAGAGATGAGAGACCGAGAAAGCGCAGTTGGTATTGTGTATATATATAGATATATTAGGGCTGTCAGTTAACCGCGTTATTAACGGCGTTAACGCAAACCCATTTTAACGGCGTTAATTTTTTTATCGCGCGATTAACGGTCTTTTTGGCCTAGCAAACTTTGTAGTTTTTTTTCATATGCCTTTGCAACAGGACGCGGCATGCCCGGCGCTGCGCTATGAAACCCATTCATTTCAATGGCTTGCGCCGCGCAAGGACGTTTTGTTGCTTCGTCGACCAAAGCGCAAGCGGATCTAGCTAGACCGGAAACAAAACAACAGGCACGCGGCACACACTCGTTTGGGTCTGCGAGCCGGCCAAATAGTAGGTTAACGTTACGTTTTGAGTGGATGATGAGCGCCAGACGCCGAAATGGATGCCAATAAGATTCTGAATGGAAAGTTTACTTTTAAAAAGGTGCCGAATGGTTCCATTGACAAGAGCAAAGTGATCTGTGTGTTATATCGTTGTGAACTGAGCTATCATCATCGCAGCACGTCCAGTCTGAAACACCACTTGATGATGGCCAAGCATACACACACACACACACACACACAGCTGATGCGAATTCTCCGCCCCCTCGTCAATATCAGGACCTCGTCAGTATTTCTTTCACCCTTTTATTGATGGACAGTGTTACATTGTGTGAGAGATTATTTGGTCCAAGTGAGAACGTTTTATTGTGAAATTGAACACGGTATTTTCAATGTTGTTTTCAATAAAAAACATTTGCACAAAGCAAGCCGATCCACTTTTCCGTGTTGATTAAAATGAGAAAAAAAGAATGGGACAAAAAGAAATCAAGAGACATTTAGAATAGATAAAAATGTGCGATTAATCGCGAGTTACCTATGACATTAATGCGATTAATCGCGATTAAATATTTTAATCGTTTGACAGCACTAATATATATATATATATATATATAATTGACACTTCGCCACAAATGCTGCTAAAAGGGCTTCAAATAAAATATAATACATTAGATTTATCACAATCTTAAATTATTATTCACTTCTTCCTCTCATTGAAAGCATTCCTTGTGAGCAGATTTGGTGACCTTTGACCCTGAGGATTACCTGACTCGGCCACGTCTGCGATGGCCACGCCCTGCTCCTGTGCCATGAACCCCAGGACAGAGAAAATGGCAAAGCCTGACACGAAACTGGTACCGCTGTTCAGGCACCCGAGCAGCATGCAGTCCCTAAACACACACACACACACACGATGTTTGAACAATAAATAGACACAGCATATAGATATAAACATATAAAACATGCATTTACAATTGGTAACGCACAACAACAGGCCCTCACCTGTAACAGTTATACTTGTACTTGTTGTAGCTTCCCAGTGATGTCATTGCACCGAGACAAATAGCATATGAGAAAAAGATCTGCGTGCCTGCATCAATCCACACCTAAATCAGTCAACAGAGAGAGAGAGAGAGATTGCAGCTTGCTTCAAATGAAAAATAACAATATACCGAGATTTTTTTCTCTCTGTCTCTCTACCTCAGGGTCCTTTAGACGGGTCAGATCAGGGTAAAGGTAGAACTTGATGCCCTCGGCGGCACCAGGCAGAGTCACACCACGAACCAGCAGCACAATCAGCATGAGGAAGGGAAACGTCGCTGTGAAATAAACCACCTACAGACAGAGAGAGAAAAGGGCAGAGCGTTCATGGATTTCCATTATGAAAATAAAATAATTATACACCTACGGAAAGCAATCCATATTCACAAATGAAACCCACATAGCTACAAATTCTGGAATGAAGGCTTGTTAAAGTGCACATTGGACCCTTTTCCACGAAACACGAGTAGATTTCTGTGTAATTCGTTTGCCACAAAATCATTCTTTCATTAGTCATTCTTTGATTTACACAGAAATCAGTTCTGCTCGTGTTTAATGAATGAGGCTCAGTGTGTGTCCATGATTAGATCCTAGACAGTTACTAGATCATGTGCACCACTAAAATGTATTTCAATTAGAAAACCTTGAATCTTTTAAAGACCCTTTTAAAATCAAACATTTGTTTGTGGTTTTTAGTTCATGTCCATTAGCTTTGAATTCATCTATACACTATCATACAAAATCTGGGGTCTGGGATTTTATAAAAGAAATGAATAGTTTTTTTCAGCAGGGATGCATTACATTTTTTAAACATTAAAGACATTATAATGTTGCACAATATTTCTGTTTCTAATAAATTCTGTTCTTTTCAACTCTCTACTCATCAAAGAATCTTCGAAAAAGTCACTGTTTCCACAAAAATATTAAGTTTTTAATATTGATAAATAATAATAAATGTTTCTTGAGCAGTTGAAGGATCATAAGTACCGTAAGTATGATGCTGGATAAGGCACTCCTACATAAGGAGGAATGATGCTGAAAATTCAGCTTTGCATCACAGGAATAGCTTAGAAAATAGTTATTTTAAATGGTAATAATATTTTACAATATTTTGGTTTTTACTGTATTTTTCATCAAATAAATGCAGCCTTTGGGTGAGCATAAGAGACTTCTTTCAAAATTAAAAAAATCTTACTGACCACAAACTTTTGAATGGTGGTGTATGAATGGTAGTGTGTTCCAAAAAGACAAAATTAACTTAGCAAAGCAGATGCATTTAAAATATACAGGCTTTCTCTTCCAGGAAAATGGACCAACATTTATTTTTATTTATTGTACATTCGCTCTTCAATATATCCTGTTCCTACTTTCTGTTACAATAGGAAAAAGACAGATAGCAAAAGAAAACTGTGCCTGTGCAAGTATCTATTGAGTTGTGTGTCATATTTTTGCTTGCTTACTGTAAATATGCATGTTGCATTGTGTATGTTAGCATGTTACATTTGGAGTATTCCAAGTAAACAGGAATCCAATAATCTCGTATAAATTAGGGCTGCACAATATTGAGGAAAAAACCCGACATTGCAATATTTTGTTTTTCTGCTATATATATTGAGATATGAAAATTTTACCAGATGACTTGAATAGCTCTATTTGGAAAGAATGAATCATTCTAGAATGATTGAGGTGATTTTGTAGCGGAGTGCATCTGCATAGAAAATAAACAAATTACAAGCATAGATACATACAACAAAACAAAACAAAGATACAAATGAAATAAACTTACTTTATGTTTTTCAGGCAAGTCTAACAGTATTTAGGTACAGAACTTCAATAATTAAATGTAAAATAACACTGCATAGTCTTCCCTGTATAAATGAAATGTAATATTCTTTGTTAAAGCGAATGATTTTCTTTTTGTCTTTTGTTGTGTGATTAACATTAATGACAGATGGCAACAGATATATTAGGCTAATGTTACTTTTAGAGCTAATGCACTGATCCAATATAATGAGACACATGAGACACAAGTGACTGTTTACGAGGATACTCGCTGAGACAGACATTTTGAGACAATTTTGCATCAAAAAGAAGATAATAGGAACTGAATTTGCTGTTCCAAATTGAGTTTGCGTTCACGTCTTCTTGCGCTAGGATGCTTTCAAGTCACTTTATAGGATAAACTTGCAATTAATCCGTGAATCACATGCATTCTGAACCATATAGCCTGGTCCATACGGATCACGGATCAACTACGACTCCTACTATCGCAATGCTGATGCTGAAATTATATCATGCAGCTCTAATATAAATCATACAGTACTATATCTGACCATATTATTGTTCTTAGCTACTTCTGTAATCAGATATATGGTATCATCCAAAGGAACCAAGGCTTTACAGCAAAGTTATAGGAACTACTGTACCTGATAATTTGGGTAATATTATAAATAAATATAATATGCGTGCTGCTGAATATTATAAAACCTATCAGCTTGACTCATAAATATGAATAATGCAAAGTCTGATTTATTGAAAGGATAAGGTTTATGCCTGCAAGCTTCTACTTGGTAATTTTATGTGTGCAATACAATTTGCGCTCTTAAAATATAATGATCACTTTGCAAAATGTGGGGGTACGAACTTCGACATTTCTGAAAGTGTAATGCTTGCTTTTTAAAAATGAGTCACTTTTCTCGTCCTCTCCCTCACCTTGCCGGTGGATTTGACTCCTTTCCAGATGCAGAAGAAGCAGACGATCCAGACGGCCAGCAGACACAGCGCCAGCTCCCACTTCAGACCGCCGACCTCGTCGATCCCTGAGGAGATGCTGAGGACGTTCCGCCTACAGACGATATCAGAGTGATGAGAACGGGCGTAGAGCGTCCGTCCCGGACACACACCCGCGCACGATACTCACTCCCAGAATTCGGTGACCGGCGAGGTGAAGTTGACAGTGTTGGTGGAGAGCCAGAGGGTTTTGTTCTTGCGGACGGTGTCCTCCACACAGTTCTCCGTGTTCCAGCTGTGCTTGCAGCGGGCCCAGGGCAGCTCGTGCTGGAAACACTGCAGAAGGTAGTACAGACCCCACGCCAGGATCACGATGTAGTAGATGTTCAGCAGGGACACGATCACCACTGAGGCGTAGCCGATTCCTGGCAACGTGAAAGCAACATTTACTTTCTTAATACACATTCATGGTCTTACTGTTCACGGTTCTTCAGTGATCATTCAAAATTATACAAACAAAAAGAAATTGTTAAATGATAGGGTTGCACCACCTATTTACACTAGCTTTTCAAAAGTTTGGAGTTGGTAAAAAAAAAAAAATTTGACTTTTAAATTAATGATCACAGAGGCTGCATTTATTTGATCAAAAATACAGTAATAACTAATATTATGAAATATTATTACAATTTAAAATAACTGTTTTTCTTTTTTAATATATTTTAATGATCAAAGCTGAATTTTCAGCATCATTACTCCAGTCTTCAGTGTCACATGATCCTTCAGAAATCATTCTAATATGCTGATTTGCTGCTCAAGAAACATTTCTGAGTATTATCAATGTTGAAAACAGTTGTGCTGCTTCATTTTTTGTGGAAACTGTTATACTTTTTTTCCAGGAATGAATAGAAAGTTAAAAAGAACAGCATTTATTTAAAACAGAAATATTGTGTAACATAAACGTCTTTACTGTCACTTTTGTTCAATTTAACGCATCCTTGATAAATAAAAGTATAAATTTCTTTCAAATAAATAACAAAACGGGAAAAAAAACTTGGTAGTTTATATAAACTATATGTACTACTACTATAATACTAATACCCTGAACTCTGAAAATTTGCTATTAATTTGTTTTGATTTATTTTTATTTTGTTTTGATTTAAGTGTTTAGTTTCATGCTTGAGAGCCACTAAGTCATAATTTATAATATAATATTCTCTCTTATAAAATGTACTGTAAATGATGTTAAATGTCAACATCATCATATAATTATGTCATAAGAACTGAAGTCTGTTGGGTAAAACATGAGCTCACTGATCTAATTTAAGAGATCTGCTATTTTACTCCTACTTCTTTAAATATTTAGTTTATACGTAGCCGTCAATGCTCAAATATTTAGTAGCACAACAGCTAACTTACGCACAGCTGGTGCAACCATACCCCAATGGATAAAAACAAGTATCGCTATATTTTCTCTTAATTAATCATTTATTTCATCAAGAAATGTCACATTATGAAAGTAAAATGAGTATGACTTCATGTTTATAAAGAAAGAGTAGAAACCGTAGAAAGGTGACATTTTTTAAATCAGTGCTACCTGACAAGAGAAAAAAGAGAAAAAACTATGTAGGAAAACTTTGACACCCATAATGCACTGGGCATGTTGCCATCCAAGGCCACTCCCACCTCCTTGCTTTAGTAGGAAATAATTCTTAGCAAACTTTTAGTCATAATGGAGACTGTATTGTTCCCGGGTGCAAGAATTCAAAGAGTGAACGTTTAGCGGGAGTGAGTTATTTTCGGTTTCCAGTGAAGGATCCAGCACGTTGTAGCCAGTGACTAAAGGTTGCAAACAATCATAAATATGGAGAGAACACTGCGACCGAAAATCTGAAAACCCCCTGTGTCAACATTTTCAAACTGGATGACCTTAAACACAGTGTTTGGACTACCAGCTAACTAACTTATTCTCTTAGCAATCTGTAGTGCTGTACTGGAACTAACAGTATATTAACAACACAGATTAACATTAAAACATTAATCTGCCAGGATTAGAGCTGGTCATAAATGATAAGACAAGCATCTACTTGCACAGCATGTAACTTGCCACTGTTACAGACATGAGTGATATCTCAAATCATGCGGCTTGTTAAAGGAGAGCTGCCACATCTAAGCAGACCGGAGCACAGTGTGAGACTTTATGAGAAAGACTTTATGTTCTCATTCTTATAATGAGTCACACACAGCTGAAACGACTCTATTCTCAGAGCAATGAAGCTTCACCTGTTGGCTCTGACACATCTGCGTCTGAAATTGTATTTTTCTAGGGTTGAGCGCAGTCAAAGGGCTGAATGCTGGTTTTATGCTAAAATTAATACAAAGAGCCACAAGCTCGCTCTGCGCTGCCAGGAGCTCACTGTGACAGCTGACAACAGAATGCCAAACGTGCGTTTGAGTATATGCAAGAGCAGGACATCATTTGTAGATGTGTGTGTGTGTGCTCAAGAGAGATCGCTCAGCTGCCGCTGATGCTAAGAACATAATCATTGGGTGAAAGGGGACAATGGGCTCACGGTGTAAGAAATATCACTGGTATGTGCTAAATAAAACCCATCCACGTGAGCGATGTGCCCCTGCATGTGTGCATATAGAGGTCAGAGGCCAAAATAATACAAATATCCTCTCAGACAGGGGTTATAATAGGTGGTCTGTGGAAAAGTTGTCAAAATAAATAAATAAAAATCGGATTAATCTAACTAAATAAATACATTTGAATAAAATAAAAAGTTAATTTAAATAAACAAATAAAATAGTATTTAAATAACTGGACAATAAATTAATACATTACATTAAAAAAAATGGATTGAAATAAATAAATATAATGTTATTTAAATCAAAATAAATAAATAAATTGATTTGAAATTTTTATTTTACTTATTTTTATTTATTTATTTTAATCAAATGTTTTTATATAACTACATAAATAAAAACATTTGATTTAAATAAACTGATTAAAATTGACTAAAAAAAATATATATTCAAAATGAATTTGATTTAAATAAATAATAAACTAATGCATTACACAGTACAGTACTAGAGTAAGTAGAAAAAATTGCAATAATGTAATTTAATAGAAAGTAAATATTTGACAAATTTATAATATTATTTTTCACATTATTAATTAGGTCTTAATACATGAAAATTGAAAAGCCCTCCTCTAAGAAACTCCCCCCTGCCCTGTTCTTTCTCATCCTAACACAACCACTCCATTTTGGCTCCTGGGCAGAATATCTCTGAGCGGACAGAAGAAGGACATCCCATCGAAAGCATCTCAGTCACCTCTCACGGCTGTTGCCATGGAGATCAGAATACATGCCCAAATGCGGAGCGGGGTGTTAGTCAAAGCACTCTGAAGCAGAGAGCGGCGGAAAGCAAACAAATGATGGGGAATTAAACACACATGTAGTGTGTGTGTATGAGTGACCCGCATCCTGCTGACACACATGCAGAATCGGAACACGACGACGCATCTGAAAAGAACACAGCGTCTTCCAGTGTTGCTTAGAAACCACAGCAGACGCTGAAAACAGGTCAGAGTGAAGATCAGTTTAACAAGCCACCTCAGCAGCCAATCAGACTCGAAGCGCATCACAGTAACGGCCATGTTGATTGGCCGAAGCTGCCGTGAGGGACCACGGGTAACCTGTAGAGGTCATGAAATATGACTTATGCTGATTAAAATGTGCTTGAGCCCGATGAGTCATCAAAGTCAGACCTGTCTCGTCCTCCCCCTCACTCTCTCCATCTCTCTCTTGATCCATCTATTTGTCTCACCAGTGAAAATGGGGCAGAGTTTCCCCCAGCAGGTGATTCCTCCCTCAGAGGTGAACTGGCCGAGCGCCACCTCCAGAAAGAAGACAGGTAACCCTCCGCCAAACAGAAATATGAAGTAGGGGATGAGAAATGCACCTGGAAAAAACAACAACAGGTAAGACCAGGTAGAGACCAGTTTAAATTACTATTATAGTAATCAACAGTGTCACAGATGTTATTGGTAGTTTAACTTGTATAGAACCTAAAACCAGTGTTGTTATTGTTAACTAAAACTATAAAAAAAAAAATTTATTAATTGCAATAAAGCTGAAATAACAGAGAAGATCGCACTGCGCACACAGAAACATTCAGGAGCTCTATATGTGTGTGCGCAGTGAGATCTTCACTGTCTGTGTGCGAGTGACAGTAACGTATGCGTGTGTGCGCTTCAATGAAACAGCGCATTAATATAGAATGGGGATTAAACTGACTGGAACTACCTGTGCATTAAAGGGGTAGTTCACACAAAAATGAAAATTATGTCAGTAATTACTCGCCCTCATGTTGTTCCAACCCCGTAAGACTTTCGTTCATCTTCGGAACACAAATTAAGATATTTTTGATGAAATCTGAGAGCTGGATCACTCCTCCATAGGCTTCTAAGGGAAACTTGCCGGCCCAGAAAAGTTATTAAAGACATCGTTAAAATAGTCCGAGTGACTACAGTGGCTCAACCTTAAGTTTATCAAGCGACTTTATTCAACTATTCATTTCCTTCTCTGTTGGCCTCGAGATAGTTCATGTAGTGTAACAGCGCAGCGCTTCTGTGTTGTATGTCACACGCATCACACACATGACCAGCGTCGGCCAATAGTGAGCCTGCGTGTGACGTACAACACAGAAGCGCTGCGCAATATCACTACGTGAAATCTCGAGGCCCACAGAGAAGGAAATGAATAGCTGAATAAAGTCGTTATTTTTTTTTTTAAAAATTGCGCACAAAAAGTATTCTCGTCGCTTGATAAACTTAAGATTGAGCCACTGTAGTCACTCGGACTATTTTAACGATGTCTTTCATAACTTTTCTGGGCCGGCAAGTTTCGATCCCTTAGAACCCTATGGAGGAGTGATCCAGCTCTCAGATTTCATCAAAAATTAATTAGTGTTCCGAAGATGAACGAACGTCTTACGGGGTTGGAACAACATGAGGGCGAGTAATTACTGACATAATTTTCATTTTTAGGTGAACTATCCCTTTAAACGGCTTTATTGCACACCTTCCAGCCAATCAGAATCGAGTATTCAGACAGACCATGGTATAATCTTAAATATGAACTTATTAAGATTAGAAATGTTGCCTTAGCAACTAACTAAAACAGAAAAATGTAAGAACTCAAATTACTACAACTAACACTGAAATAAAAATTAAAGCTAGATAGAAATATAAAAAATAATACGATGACAAAAGCACATAAAATTACTAAAAACTGAAAATAAAAGCTAATTCAAATTAATAAATATAATAATAAATACTATAAATAGTATATAAATGATACTATATAGTTTTAATACATATATTCATTAGCACAGCACAGAATATAATACATTAATATGTGAAATACTTAGAAAAAAATATTCTGCAATGAGCTCAAAGGTATTAATATCACAAGCTCTTATTTGCATGTGACATACAGTTCACAAAGACTGAAAAGTGTTATCTTTGTTGTCATATTACACATGGAAACACTCACCTCCGCCATTCTTGTAGCAGAGGTACGGGAAACGCCAAACGTTGCCTAAACCAACAAAACCTCCGGCCACAGAGAGCACGAAATCCAGCTTGCTGGCCCATTTCTCCCGCTGTGGTGCTCTGCCCTCCGCCTCGTCTTCCGGACGCGTGCCGGGACTCTTGCCAGGAGACGGCTTCAATGTGTCCTTGTGGAAGTCTTTGAGACACTGCAACTTCTCCTTCTGTGCCATACTGAGTACAAGAAAGAGAGAGCGGAAGGGGTTGAGAATGATATACACTACAAAAATGTGATAGAGACGTTTGAAGAAATTAATACTGAGCAAGGATGCATTAAATTGATCAAAAGTCACAGTAAAGAAAGACATTTATAATTTTACAAAATAAATTTCTGTTCTTTTAAACCGTCTATTCATCAAAGAAAAGAAAATCACGGTTTCGACAAAAATATCATGTAGCACAACTGTTTTCAACATTGATAATAATCAGAAATGTTTCTTGAGCAGCAAATCAGAATATTATAAGGATTTCTGAAGGATCATGTGACACTGAAGACTGGAGTAATTTGAGTAACTGGAGCTTTGATCACAGGAATAAATTACATTTGAACATATATTCAAATAGAAAACAGTTATTTTGAATTGTACTAATATTTCACAATATTACGGTGTTTTTGATCAAAGAAATGCAGCCTTGGGGAACAGAAGAGACTTCAAATCAATTAAAAAACTTAATGGACCACACACTTTTGGCAGTAGTGTATCATAAATGTCTGTTTATATGTGTGTGATTCATCTGGATTCGGCTTTATGAAGACCCACAAAGAAAAGACTAAGTAAATAAGCAGAAAGTTTGAGCTATAAAAAATGACATCCTCTGAGACTGTGCAAAACATGCACTGTTATATAAGACAGATCTAGAAGCCAGAGCTCAAAAAAATCTGCAAATCTCAATGCTGATTGCTCAAAGCTTATGCAAAAACTTCCGGAGGAATTATTTAAAAAACACAGTAGCCTCAAAACCGAACATGTATACAACTTAGATTACATTTCACGTGAAGTGAACGATGCAGCTACATACAGAAAACGCTATGTAGGGCTGAGCAAATATGGGCAGAACTCTTAACTGCCCTAGTACTTCAAAAAGCCTTTTAAAGGTATACATATGAATTAAACGTGGCACAATGGCCTTCATCATCACAGTGTGCTAATGCATATCTAGTGCAAGGGATTTCATCAATGTGCTGATTGAGGACTGTTGGGACACTCCAGGCACGGGATGCTTCTGTCATTTGCACCTCAATGACACGTCTGTACCATTTGCTTCACAGGACATATGCTTTCAACTACATACTGTTTATTTACTAGTGTGTTCTAATATGTAATGCCATGTTTGGTCTCATCTGACAGCTTATAAACTGAAATGAACGGTGGTATACCGATACCGAGATATTAAAGATATTAAAGGGGTCATATAATGCCATTTTTGTACAAGCTAGTATGATTCTTTAGGGTCTAAATTAAACGTTTGTAATATACTTTAATTAAAAATTCTCATTAGTATTGTAAGAAAACACTTATTTTACTTGATCAAAAACAGCTCTGTTTTCAGCACGCCGTTTCAGTGCATATGACTTTAAATGATAATGAGCTTTGCTCACTCCGCCTCTCTGTTCTGTGCGTACACCGTTTGTAACACAATAACACAATAACCATAACACGTTGCTCAGTATAAACATGGGATTATGAATTATATTGAGAACACCATACATTAAAAACATGCCGTAATGCACCCTGAGTGTAAACCTTAGACGCATTCATTGTGAAGCGTGCAGCTAGCGATTTGCAAAGATTAATATAAATATTAATATAAAGTTTAATAAAACGTTACACTCACTTCAGTTGTTCTACAGTAGCGTTTCTCAACGGGGGCGGTACCGCCCCCTTGGGGGCGTTTGGACAGTGTCGGGGGGCGTTGGGAACGAGGCAGCTGAGAGGGGGGCGCTCAGGCACAAATGGGGGGCGTTATGTCTGACTGTGGCACTATATACTCACTGTTATTATCACAACTTTTTTAAGCCTCTGACAACACATACAATGTTAATTTGAATGCATGGGCGTTTTAGGTACAGCATTGATTTCCACGCTGCTGCTCAAATCCATTCCACCTTCATTCGGAGTCCCACCAGGCCAGACGATCCAATACGCACGTGCAGTCCCAAGCGCGAGTCCTCAGGCGCACTCCGGCTCAAGCTGACATCCTTGTGTCCTGATGTGAAAAAGTTGGCTGCCAGTCACCAAGCTCAGGGCTCACACTAATGACCGTAATTAATGTTGACTGTTTTGGATGCCTTTGTCTTTTTTCTTTGGTTCAGTTCTGGTGTCTTCTTTGTTCGTCATTTGAAATCAACTGGCTGTTTGGCTATTCAAATTTGAAGCCTATATATTGCCTAATTAAGTGCGCGAACGACGCTGCCTTTTCATTGGCCATTTAGGTTATTGTTCATGTGATTGGTTAATTAAAAAAAAAAAATTAAATCACTTTTAAACGAACAAATTCAAATCGAAAGCTAATACAGTCTGATGTAATCCGTATGAAAGGTGCATTTCTCTCTAAAGGCGCATCCGCTTTACAGCAGAGATGGAGATTTGCTTGCAGCCAACACTAATTTATAAAACACTAGTTTACTAATAAACTATACATTTAAAATTACAAACTCGTTATTTTTTCAGACACATTTATTATCATTAGCCAGTAAATAAATCAGATCTCTGTATGGTTCCAGAGACATGGCTCTTCTCATTCAGCACTGCGGGGAAAATATAATTTCCAGGTTCTAATTTGGCCTTAGAAAAACAGTAAAATCTAAATTTAGTATTTTAAATGTTTAATAAAGGGGCACAATGTCAAACAAAAATATGTAAATATGTCAATTGCATTTTATACAACAACCAAAAAACCAACAAAAGCAAAATACAACAACCGTTAATTTTTCGTGTTTCAATTACGGGTTAAAAAGGAAAAACGAATGGATAGTAAAAGTAAAAGGACCTTATATTATTAAAACATTTCAAATAATGCATTTGTAGAAAAAGTTTGATAGAATTGGGTCCGTGTACTTTTGTGTCCATTCCTTTTTCCTTTTTAACCTGTAATTGAAAAATGAAAAATTAAAGGTTGTTTTATTTTTTTAAATGCAAATTTGCATACCAAAATTTGAATTTGAAATGTAGGCTACACAATGCTACGCAAATATATACATATATATATATATATATATATATATATATATATATAATGTATTTTCATATTTTTGTTTATGACTTTTTGCCCCTTTATTAAACATTTAAAATATTCACAAATTAATATGGAAACAATTTCTAAGGCCAAATTAGAACCTGGAAATTATATTTTTCCCGCAGTGCTGAATGAGAAGAGCCTCTAACCATAACTGATTTATAGATGTTTTATAAGTTAATATGATAATAAATGTGTCTTCACATTGACCCATTTTAATTGTTTATTAATAAACTAGTGTTTTATAAATCAGTGTCGCTGTCGGCTGAAAACCTCTCCATCTCCGCTGTAAAGCGGATGCGCCTTTAGAGAGAAATGCACCTTTCATACGGGTATTTGCTTTCGATCAGATTTTTTTCGTTTAAAAGTGGACATTTCAATATAGGTAGGCTATATTTTGTTTGTTCATATTTGAGACGCGCTCCAGTTCATCAAAGTGCGCCTGATAGTTTGATTTTATTTACAAAAGCACATTTTCTTGTTATTGTGAGTTTAAATAAAAGTTGCAAATTATGTTTTTTTTTTTTTTTTTTTATGACCAGAAATTATATAGCTAGTATTTTCAGTTGTTTCCACTGTTGATAGGAAAATGCACGTGATCGTGCCTGCATGCAGCAAGCGCCACACTCCGCACACACACTTGGATATGCGTAAACATCTTGTGTTTATTTGTGATAATCTTACTACTAACTACTAACTGTTACAGCAGGAACACACCCACTGTGCGCCCTCCAACTGCTGCAGATTCACCTGAACAAGCAACTCAAACCGTCTGGATAACAACCACACCCAAACAATAACAGCAGGTTCATCTTTCCCATCCATCTGTTTTTAACATCATCTACATCATGATTGCTCATAATACAGCAACTTAAACTTTCTGTAATGATGAGGTCATGAACACTTAAGTAAAACTTTTACATACCAATTATTTTAAGAGAACCATTTCAAAAAACAGCTTATTTAAAATAAAATAAAAATTATATACTGTAGTCCATACTGATTGAGAATCGAGATTGACTACCACTACCATATAAATAACTTCATATGCAACATTTCAAAAGTTTGGGCTCAGTGTGAATTTTTTTTTAAAGAAATTAGTACTTTTATTCAACAAGGACACATTAAATTGATCAAAAATGACAGTAAAGACAATTACAATGTTACAAAATATTCCTGTTTTAAATAAACACTTTCAAAGTTCTTTTGAACTTTCTATTCATCAAAAAATCCTGGGAAAAAATGCATCACTGTTTTGACAAAAATATTAAGAAAGCAGCACAACTGTTTTCAGCATGGATAAAAATAAGAAATGTTTCTTGAGCAACAAATCAGCATAGAATAATTTCTGAAGGATCATGTGATATGGAAAGGGAAAAACATATAAGGAGATTAAAACAAAAACACTGGATGGATTTTTATCATTTTATGATGGCTGTGTACAGACACTGCCAACACACATTTCAGTACAATCAACTTGTAAAAGTGCATGTACCATTATATGACCCCTTTAAAGTATCATAATCTAGGTATTATTGGTTAAACATGCATTGAGGAGAATATGTTAATGTTCTCCTCCCCCTCTTGATCACTACCCATTTGCCTCATCTTTTGGTTTCCTGTCGGTCGGTTTCGGTGTTGGTATTCCACTCATGTTTAACAATAAGAAGGAAAGGTAACTGTTGTTTTCACACAAACACCAGTATAGTGTTTCATGGCCTGCCTTTAATCAGAGTAAGACTTGAGCTCTGAAATGCGAGTCAGGAAGCTGATGGAGTCTGATATCCTGTTTGAAACTCACACTAACAAGTCAAACACAGATGCTGATAAACTAACTCACTCCATTACACGTGTCCGGGTTAGCCAGTGCCCTTTTCTCTGTATGTTTGGAGGTTTCATACCATTTGCATATATATTCTTATTAGTAGGAGGTCAGCACATGACTTACTAGCATCCTGCTTTTTCTTCCTTCACTCTTAAAATATAAAGGTTCTTTATAGCATTGCTGGTTCCATTAAGAACCTTTAACATCCATAGAACCTTTCCATTGCACAAAAGGTTCTTTATAGTAGAGAAAGTTCTTTGGATTTTTTTTATGTTCTTTATACTAAGGGGAAAAATGGTTCTTTTAAGAATTGATCACTGAAAGGTTCTTTAGGAATGAAACTAAAAATGGTTCTTCTGTTGCATTGCCAAAGAAGAACACCTTTCTCCTTTGGGAACCTTTGTTTTTAAGAGTGTATCAGGAGTTATCTAAACGCACTGACTCCGAATTATGGAACAACCTTCTGATGAAGGCTAGACAGATAAGACAGGTAAATACAACTATTTTTTTTTTTTACAAATGATATGATCAGCATAATGCAAAGTTGAGTTGAAAAATGCATAGGCCTATGAATTTGAAAATGTCTTAGTAATTTCTTGGTCTCTCTTTTGCTTTACTGGGATCCACACATGCCAGATGTGGGCCGGATCTGGGCCGACACTATGTTGCTGTTTGGGACATGAACAAAACCTGATGATCGGGTTCTCCATGCAGCATAATTTAAGAGGATCCAAAGAGCATCTTGATCTGAAATTTACTTAGATTTAATTAGTGATCTAGAAAAAGTGCAGAATATTAAATATTTCTAATTCATTCTATGTTTCTTGGTTTAACAGTTTTCAAAATTGCTAAAACTTGTTTTGATTGTAAATTCGATTTTGAATCCCAATGTAGACTAATCTTGTGTTATTTTTTAAATAATTAGATTACGACAAACCATTAAATCCCAAAAATTCTGTTATTTCATCTGAACAACAAGCAGTGTGTCATTATTTATTGTAAGCAATGTCAACGACCGAGCCAAACACTGAGACGTGCGCCCTCACATTCCTCTGGTGTGTTAGATCAGTAAAACACCATAATAATCAACTTAAACTGAACTGAGCTGAATAATGACACTACTGTCTTCTGCTTTATAGCTGAACGTTTTTCAAAACTGATGAAGTTTGCAACATCGACATTGTTATTGAACTGAATTGAAGCGACGAGCTGAATAAAGACATTACTGTCTTCAGTAGAGCCGCTTATAGCTGAATTGAACTTGTTTCATAGTGAATGAACATAGGGTGTGTTCACACTTAGCAGGTTTAGTTGGATTAAAACGAACCCTGGTGCGATTGCTCTGTTAGTGCGGTTCATTTGAATAAGTGTGAACGCTGCCATCTGAACCCTGGTGCGCACCAAACAAGTGGACTATGACGCTGAAAAGATGGGTCTCGATCCGCTTCCAAATGAACTCTGCTGCAGTTCGAATGTAATATGAACTCAACATGGACCAAAGACCAGTTTTTACTCGTCATAGTCATGATGTTGCCCATCACAGTTCGGCATCAGAACCGCGTCTCCTCACAGCAAATCTGCGTTTGTGTGTGTGACGGAGGGATTTCTGCTACTGTTTTGACTCCTTTACACATTTTATAAGCTCTTCACGAGTTCTCAGCTGGTCAAAATACCATCATATGTAGGCTACGCACATACAGCGAGCGCATTAAGCCCAAAACACAGCATTGTTTTGGAAGTTCGACAAGTCCCGTCGCAAAAGCCATCTTTTTTGTTTTGTATCTTCAGGTTCGGTGTCAAAAATGTCAGTGTGAACGCAACCAGGACTAAATGTATCATTTTCTTTTTTGGTCCGGACCAAGAGGACCAAGGGAACCGAACTACAATTGTGAACACACCCTCACACTGAACTGACTTGACTTGAGTCTAAATACAGCAGCATCATTCATTTCCAGTTAATGTTGTGAAGCTGCTTTGAAACTGTTTCTGTTGTATAAAGCACTTTAAAAATAAAGGTGACTTGACAGATTTGTCAGATCCTCAACAGTGCACTGGGAAAACTGACTCAGAATGCTAGATTACTAGTTAAATGCCCTTTGTTGTCCCAGTGTAGACTTGGCCATGAGCAAAGAAATATGGCAGGTTCACAGCTCAGCTATCTCAGCCACCATCAGCTTTCAATCTTGACCCCAATAATGACCTTCTAAACATGCCCAGACCTCTCATTAGCCTTGATATAGATAAACAATGATATCTCACTATCAAAACAAGCTATGCAAATGCATGTTTAATCAACCAGTGCCAAGAGCAGAGAAGAATGAGACAACGTATCAGAAGGCCACAAGCTGAGACATAACGTTGTCTGGATATTCTGCTGTTTTAAACCCCTGAAGGTTATAAATTACTCTCTTTATACTAACTATCAAATATGAAACACGATATTGGATGGATTAAAATACACAAAGGAATGGGGATAAAAGCTTTAATGCTCTAATGTCCATTTATATTTGAACGGCAAATCTCATAAAGCAAATGGGATGTTATAAACAGAAACGACAACACTTACTCTAACGCCATCATTAATTATGGAAGGTCAGACACTATGAAGTTCATTGTTGTCTAGTCATTCCAACAGTGATTTACCCTTTTAAGTATGAGCAGAAAACTTTGCCAACTTTGTACAATATCAGTAAAGGTTAGGGATTAAAAAAAGAACCAGTTGTAAAACATGGTCCAATTATATTACCTTGTTTTTTTTGCACTTCTATAGCATATTGGTAACACTTTATCTTACAGTGTCCTTGTTACATATGTTACATACTTACCATAATAACAGTAAATTATGCAAAATTACATGAAACTAACCGTCAACCAAACACTACCCTAACCCTATAGTAAGTACATGTTGTTCATTTATAATACTCAGTACTTAAAATATATAATTACACTGTAACAGTGACACCTTTAAATAAAGTGTAACCACATAATACCTTGGTATGCTACTCTTTGAAGTACATGAATATGACAATCATAATCAAGTGCATGGCACTGCCACAGTAGGTATGGATGGTGGCACAAATATATCAAGTAGTGAAGACAAGCACTGCATGCTTAAATCTAAACCTGTCTGGTCTCAAAATGAAACCTGAATAATATCGCGCACGTGCCCTAATTTTCCGGCGCGCGCTCCTAATGAAATTACATTTTTGTGAGTGTTTAGTTTGGAAACCCGAGCTACGGATTCGGAATAAATTATAATTCCCAAACAAATTTTTATTCCAAGTTTGCATGATACAAAGACATTGCACGAGCCAGAGCAAAAGATGAACATGCATTTGTGAACCAATTATGTCTCTAATGCATCAATCAGGGTTTTTGCATTTACCACACCACCAGGCCAATGGACATGATAAGAAGTTAAAATCGTGACTATGTCCCAATAACCTACATTGTGTCTGGCGAACCCACATGACAGGTTTGAGAGCGATCCATCTCCAGCGGTGTCAGTGTTTACATGCACGAACAGTGCCGAATAAATTCACATTAACCTAGATTTTATTGACCGGTTAAAGCACGCGCTATGAGGATGATGCTCTGTGATGGTCCTGAGGGTGCCGTCAGTCACCTGAGGTGTATTAGACTGGTACACTGTTAACCAGTACTTAAAATGTAATACTTTAATTACGGTGCATCTAAAATAAATTGATAAATTGATATGCATTTAATATTTAATGACACTGATCTTGCAAAGCCTATGATCGAGAGCACTTAGGCAGAAAGAACATTTGTGCGCAACAACTAAGACACAAAGCTTCAATACAATGCCAGAAACCTGAAATATAGGGATAATGTAGGCTATTTGTAAATAAATAAATAAATAAAAATAATTATTCTCTATTTAGAACAGTTGAATGGGAAAATATTTAAAGTCTTTTTTAAATTTAAAGCAGAGACCAGGTGTCGTTATTGTACCAAAAAAATGAGTTAGTTTAAAAATTAAATGAAATCTACGCATAAAAATATGCTTCTCAAAGATGCAAATCAAACTGATTTTTTAAACATATATCTTAATAAGAAAAAGACTATGTATCTGCCTTAGACAAAAAATAAACGAGTTCTTGAAACATAAATCAGATGTACACATAAAGATGCGCTTAATCAGCCTCCACTGTCATGATGGCTGCAAGGTGTCACTCACCTGACAATGCAATGTATTGCTCAAGTCTGTCCGAGTCTCTTGTTCTTTTGTCTTCTTTCTTGTGGTGAGGCTACAAAGCAAGGGAAATAATCTTTACGCCCTCTCCCCCCGACTTCTGTCTTATATGGGAGCGCATGTAATAACGGAGAGAGTGGAAAAACACCAGGCTCTCGTGCAACAGGAGTGTTTCTTAAAGAGACAAGCACACGCTCGCTTCACATCGCTCGGCGTCGCGAGCGTCGCGCCATTGGGCGGCAATTATGTTGCTTGGTAATAAGAGTTTACCAGACACCACCAGGGGGCACAGAAAGCTGTAACCTACATCGAGTCTCATTAAAACATCATGTTGTTTTTTTTGTGTCTCAATTTAAACATGCTTAAATCAATTAGCTTGGTTTGGTACCTGACATAATAATGTAAATTATTTCAAGCAATTTCTATAAAATGATTCGCGAAAATCCTCATCCATTTAATCACAAACGACTGTGATTAGTCCATGGTTACCAGCGAAGGAAACTGTAACAGGTATCACGTGACTGCTTAAAGGCTGGTTCAGCAGTGGTGTGTACTACAATTTAATTTACTCCTGAATAATGGTGCTGAAAAACATTACACAATTCACAAAAATATACCCAGTTAAGTCTTAAAAAATAAGATTTAATATTTAGACCTATCCAAACACCAATGCAATGCAAGCTTTTTGACATTAACCCCCGCCCATTTAAGGACTCTTCAAATTGATTGCCTTTCTACGCTCTTATTCATTTCTACATCTCATCGCGAATTTGATCTTGCGCATGCGCATTGTGAATCAGGACGGAGACTGCTGCTTGCGTCACTATACTGGAAAGCAAACAGTCGTGCATGCCGTTCCATCAGATACCTCGATGACTGACACAAACAATAAATCATTTCCCAGGTGTTTTTTTAAAGTTTCAGTCCCATGGTTGTCATGCTAAAGCAAAATCTCCAGATATAGGTATAGGTAGTGCTAAAGTGAGGTCACATAGGGGTCAGTGGCCTTGTGAGGGGATAATCTTTCTAGACTCAAAACTTTGGGATCAACTTAAGAAGAAGAAAAAGAAAGAGGGGGTAGGTGTCCAAACTCTGATATGGCAACAATGCTGAGCTAAACGTGTCTGCCAATCACAGCAAAGCCAAAGGATTGTGATCCATGGTGGTGTTTTTCCATAACGCCAGTGTGCAATGATGCCTTCACATGTCCTCATCTCTCCTTTTATTATATGCTTTAATAAAATCTTACGACAGCATGATCACAATTAAAGGTCACACATTGTCACGGATATCAAGGTCTAGTTTCTGGCATTTGAAAACTGAAGTTGAAGCTACATCACTGCCCTTGCTATAATATAATAAAGAGTTTGCTCATCCAAATTCATGCTTTGACACGTGTGTGAGATTGTCTGCAGACAGATGGTCTGTCCAGGATGTTAGTCAAAGGGTGTGAGCTGCGGGCTGCCGACTCTCGCTGCTTTTATTATTTTTCCCACATACATGCACATTGGTGCTGTACATGCCTTGCATGGTTAAATGTCACTGCACAAATGTAAGCTACATGCTTTTGAAACAATATATCCAATCAATGCGAGAATTTAGTAGCTTATCTCATATACTTGTTGTATGGTCATTTTCTACAGCACATAACTGTATTTTTCTTTATAAAGTGATGTGATATTTAATATAAGACCAACTTAAAATGACATGCATTGCCTTTAAAAAAATACAGGTACTACTGTAAATTCTTGTTGAATGGTCACTTTAATTACACTATAGTGCCAAAAGTTTTGGGACGTCTGCCTTTACATGCACATGCACTTTAAAGGATTGGTTCACCTCAAAATGAAAATTTCCTAATGCCATCCAAGATATCCATGTCTTTCTTTCCTCAGTGGAAGAGAAAATACGTTTTTTGAGGATAACATTTCTGGATTTTTCTTCGAATATTGGACTTCCCGGCGTGTTACAGATCAGCTCAATCCGAACAATTGTAGTTAAAAAGTATTTAGTTTTTTTTGGAAAATGACCTATCGTTTCGCTATAGATAAGACCCTCTTCCTCAGCTGGGATCGTGCAGAGCCGGTTAAAGCACTTCAAAGACCTTTGAAACTGCATTGATTTGGACTTCAAAACGTTGGTTACCCTTGAAGTCCATTATTCGATGAAAAATCCAGAAATGTTTTCCTCAAAAAACTTATTTTCTCTTCCACTGAGGAAAGAAAGACATGAATATCTTGGATGGCATTAGGAAATTTTCATTTTGAGGTGAACTAATCCTTTAATGACATCTCATTTTTAATCCGTAGGGTTTAATATGGAGTTGGCCCACCCTTTGCAGCTATAACAGCTTCAACTCTTCTGGGAAGGCTTTCCACAAGGTTTGGGAGTGTGTTTATGGGAATTTTTGACCATTCTTTGTGAGGTCAGGCACTGATGTTGGACGAGAAGGCCTGGCTGGCAGTCTCCTTTCTAATTTATCCCAAAGGTGTTCTATCGGGTTGAGGTCAGGACTCTGTGCAGGCCAGTCAAGTTCCTCCACACCAAACTCGCTCATCCATGACCTTGCTTTGTGCACTGGTGCGCAGTCATGTTGGAACAGGAAGGGGCCATCCCCAAACTATTCCCACAAAGTTGGGAGCATGAAATTGTCCAAAATGTCTTGGTATGCGGAAGTATTAAGAGTTCCTTTCACTGGAACTAAGGGGCTAAACTCAACCCCTGAAAAACAACCCCACACCATAATCCCCCCTCCACCAAACTTTACACTTGGCACAATGCAGTCAGGCAAGTCCCGTTCTCCTGGCAACCGCCAAACCCAGACTCTTCCATCGGATTGCCAGACAGAGAAGTGTGATTCGTCACTCCAGAGAACACGTCTCCACTGCTATAGAGTCCAGCGACGGTGTGCTTTACCCCCATCCAACGCTTTACACACACTGCATCCGATGCTTTGCATTGCACTTGGTGATGTAAGGCTTGGATGCAGCTGCTCGGCAATGGAAACCCATTCCATGAAGCGCTCTACGCACTGTTCTTGAGCTAATCTGAAGGCGACGCAAAGTTTGGAGGTCTGTAGCTATTGACTCTGCAGAAAGTTGGCGACTTCTGCTCATGGAATATGTTATTCTGCTATATTTATAGAAATTCCAATACATGGAATCATTCCAATGTATGGAAATATAGTGTATATACATGTATAAAATAGCAAACTATATCATATTTGATATTTGTACTCCATATTTAAATGATATGATAATTTTTTATTTTTAATGTATTAAAAAGGCATGCATTTCCTTTTGAAATACACATTTTCATTGTAAATACTTGAATGGTCAGATTATGATTATACAGCTTAGCTTATATATTTCATATTTAAATTATATCATGCATCAACCAGCTTACAATGACATGCATTGTCTTTTAAAATATATATGTCTACTGTAATAACTAACATAGGTTGTTGAATGGTCAAAATACACTGATTTTATATAGCTTGTATTCATATTTAAATCATATTAGTATTTCAACCAACTTAAAATCAATGACATGCACTGCCTTTTTTAAATGCATATTTTCACTGGTAAGGTAACTTAGTTAACCAATTATCATCATGTTTATAGTTGTATTTTATATTCTTTTTCCAATAAACTTTTTAAAGCATGCGTCTATGCAATTAAAAACTAATGCAAAATTTGCTCAAACAATATTTTCAATTTAGATCTCCATAATGCTAATGCCCATCAAGACATCAGTACAGAAAAACGCAGAGGATCTTATTACGATATGAATATTTGTTTAGTTTCTGAAATCCCCTTTCACTTTTATGTTCTTATATGATGTTAAAGTTGACTTTAATGTAATTATTTCTCATTTTCTTAATTATGTCCATGTGAGGCACTTTGAATACCCGCATTAAGACAATGTTGAAGTCAACAAAAATTCTAACAGTTCCCATTTGAGTGCTTCTCTGTGTGCGTGTCTGTGTACCGTGTTGCCAGGTTTCCTCGCTGGTCTCTGGAGCCTCTGCTCACCCAGGAGGAGATTAAAGAGCGAGGCAATGGAACAGGTTGTTTTTTATCCATGCCAAAATAATACCTGTAAATCAGCTCAGCTCCAGAGTGCTGAGTCCAGCTATTTGGTGCTCTAAAGGGTTGTGTAATGCTGACATTTCCATGTGATGAGATCTCTTGTGCAGCGTTTGCTTGCATTTAATTGAATTATAAGCAGCGGTTTACAAAGCGCTTATTGATACTTGTTAATTATTCATGTTGTCATTAGTTGTGCATTTTATTCCCAGTGTCATGTGGCTGCATGGATTTGCTTTAGTCATTTCGATAAAGAGATTTTTTGTGAAGTGTTTGAGCTCTACTTTTACTGACATGTGAAGCAGGTGGACTATGGGAAGAGTCATGTGGTGCCACAGTAAGCCTCTTTCAGTCTCACATGCACTGTTTGTGTCACAGGGCAGCTGGGGGATACTGAAAGATTTCATTCACATGCTGACACACACAAACCACCAATTCGCCAAAACGTCCCGAATTGCCATGAGATTGTGTTCCCTCCTAGAAGAAAAGGCTCTGAACCTTGCAGGGTTCAGTCAGGGGCTTCATTGAACCTTTTAGGGGTTCCCATCATTGAATCATTTTATGGATTAAATCATTAATTTTGATTTAATTCATTTTTTTATTTTTATCAAATTTGATAAATTAAACAGCTCGCAAACATAATTTCTCACTGTTGAAACATAAAAATATTATGTAAAGCGGTTCCTATTGTACCCTTTTTCAAAGTCTTAATTTTGTTTTTGGGCGCTACTATAGGCTTTCATGCTTGAAAGTTCAAAAAACACATTATTTTAGTCAATCATCTTGTCCCAGTTAAAATCCTCCACATTCAATTCAATTTAATTTCCTACCGTTTCGTAGAGAAATGTAGTAGTCTAGCACATTGATCTGGCAGTCGTGGGTCTTATGCGGAGAACTCTCCTCATGAGTTTTCAATTTGCATAATGAATATGATGCATTTAAAAGTTAATTGCCAAATGTATCTTTACAAAAGTACATGGTGGATAACATTTAATAAATATCTTTTCGTCAGGTTAGATACTGATTCTTAATCCCCTTTATCTAAACCTCTCTACATCGGACTCGCACATGATCCGCCATGTTTGTTTTTTAACACTTTTTATTCGTGTTTGTAGTTCTAATCGAATCCTCGTCCAATCTGCAATGGGTTGTGGGCAGCCGTTAGTGTGCGCGGATCTGCACTTCAAATTCTAACCGAAAAAAGTAGACATCTGGGTATCTTTGGAATACTAATTTCAAAATACTACGATTAGGGACACACTAATTTCTCATTTCGAATGCTATTTAGGACTCTTTTGCTGCGTCCCAATTCGCCTACTTATACTACGCCCTAAAAGTATGTACTCTTTTTGTGAAGAAAAAGTACATACTTTTGAGTGTGTAGCAAAAGAGTAGGCAAGCTTTGGCACAGACTGCTTCGTCATCTTTAACGGACAGATCTGTCGCGTGCGTCCTGTCACCCTAAACTGCCCTGTCAATCATCTCGTCACAGTTAAAATCCTCCATTCAATCTAATATAACTTCTTACCATTTCGGAGAGAAATGTTGTCGCACGTTCATCTGCCAGTCATGGGTCTTTCATGCCGAGACTCTCCTCATGTGTTTGGAATTTGAATATATATAATAGGCCTAATTTAAAAGTTAATGGCTAAATGTATCTTTGCAAAAGTTCACAATGCTGCTGCAGATGCAATATAATGTGGACAACATTGAATAAATACATTTTCGTCAGGTTAGATACTGATAATTAATCACTCACACCCCTTTATCTAAACCTCTCTACAACCGTCGGACTCGGTCCTCCATGTCTGTAGTTTTTGAACACTTTTCACTTTTAGTTTGTAGTTCTAACCGAATCCTCGTCCAACGCGCGATGGGTTGTGGGCAATATCAGCCGTTAGAGTGCGCATCGATCTCAAGGGGGTAATCCACCAGCCGGAAACTGAAGTCTCCCCGGGCGCCGCCATTGGCTAACAAGCCTTCACCTGCTGTTAGCATTCCATTGACTCCCATTCATTTTTGCGTCACTTTGACAGCGAATAACTTTACATCTGAGACGTTTAAAGATTCCATTTGTCCATTATTTATTTGTAAAGAAACACGACAATGTTTAAAATGCTCCATTACCTTGTATCTTACGTTGTGGCCCCGTAGAAGCAGTTTTTGTAAAAATAGGCAAACGATTGCGTCATAACACGCGACTCTCTGTCGCATAGAAGAGAAATGACCGTAAAGACAGAAGTAGAAGCTCACGCGCAATCAGGGGACGTGGAGGCATAAAGTCAAGGGAGAAGCCCATAGAGAGTCATAAAGTTGCTCCTGCTCCTGGCTCATGAACAGCTAATACTCACGATCTCCGGCTCTGCAAGATTCAGGAGGGAATGATTCAGATTCCTCTTGGCACCGCTACTAGAAGACGTACAACTGTCAGTCAACTACGTCTTCAAGCTCAGTATGAAGTGAGTGCTTCTATTTGACTTCACTTTTCTCCGTTGAAGTCTATGGGGTCGCTGTGTCCATCTCTTTGGGACACTCATTTCAACATACTACGATTTGGGACGTACTAATTCTATTTTCGAATACTATTTAGGACGGATAGTATGCGAATTGGGACGCAGCATATATGTTTAGGACGGATATGCAAATTGGGATGCAGCAACTACTCAACTCGACCAGGCCATGCCCCTTTTTTGTGAATGCGGGAATTATTTAAATGAGGAATATTGGGATGTGTACGTTAGAGAATAATTCCCTTTGGTATGACTTTGTGCTTTGTAACGTACTTTGCAGACCTTTTTCAAAGCCTTTTTTTCAAGGACCTTTTTCATGCTCAAGCAGCAACATTACACAGTAAAGAAAGTTGAAAATGTAAAAAGCATAATAGGACCGTTTTAAGAAATTTCTCCTTATACAGAACCTTTATAGTTTCTTTAAAATTGAGTTAAGAACCCTTGAGTTCTATTTCGAAACCACACTAAACCTTTTTTCTAAGAGTGTACACATGACCAACACATGCTGCCCTTGATTTAAACAATGCAGGAGAACAAAGCTACACCAATTTTCCAACAATGCTGTGATCGCAGCAGGAAATAGGCCTCATTCTTGGAAACACTCTAAATAAGTGATTCCCAGGGGTACAGATGTGTGATTAAACCTATAAAACAGAAAATTAACAGATTTTGGAGAACTAGTTGTAAATGAAAATGTAAATGTATTACTTAAAAATATGTGCTACTTTGGACTGTTTTTGACCGACAGTATTTTATTGAGTGACTTGATGTTTATGATAATGCTGAATGATTTCCACTATAAGATTAGTTGAAAAGGTTACTTGTGGGAAACACGTGATGCTCTGAATGCTCAGTTTTCTGCCCGTGGAAACATCAATATCACAGCAAAACACCCGGTGTTAAATTAACATAGCCATTGTTTATATAACCCACACTAAACTGCTGGAGAACATACATGCAACACTTTGAATATATTTGTTTAATATCTGAGTAGGATATTTGCCTACTTGTCAGACTTTGACCTGCATGCCATTCTCCTTTCATTTTGGCAGAAAACGGTTACCATGGTAATTTTGTGCAAGGGAAACTTCAGCTGACACAAATACTCTAGCAGGCTTAGAGAAACCCAATCTACAATCCTGCTTTGATCAGTGATTCCAAGAAGTGTTTGGACAAATTAAAACTCCTAAAAAGGAAGAATACCACATAGGTACACTGTTTACCGTTCAAAAGTTTTGGGTCTGTAAGATTTAAAAAAAAAGTTTTTTTCTTACAAGGCAGCATTTCTTTGATCAAAAATACTAAAACACATTAAAAATACAATAAAAAACAGTGGAATATTATTATAATTTAAAATAACTGTTTTCTATTTGAATATATTGTAAAATGTTGCTAGCAACATGCTAATTCATGTTACCAAAATGCTAAATCATGCTAGCAACATGGTAATTCATGTTAACAACATTCTAAAACATGCTAATTCGTACTCAAAGCCACTAGATGACAAGCCTGCAACCTTCAGCCAAAAAAGCGTAACGGCTAATGCTAACGCATACGCAGGAAAGGAGAGCAGAGGCCATTTTTTTTATGAATGGATGTCAATGGAGAAGAGGTTTCACTACACTGAATAAACTGCTTTTGTGAGGAAACACCTTATCATTTGAGTAATCGACAGCCTGTTCGCTAATTTTCAACATGTTTTATGCTAAACAGTACTTTTGTTGGGAACGATATGTAGATTTTACTATGATAAAAAGGTTATTTTATAAGAGAAGGCAGAGAAGGGAATGTCGCGACAGGTAAGACTCATTTGCGGCATTACCATAGTATTTAATACGGTAGTAACATTGAGTGATATTGAATATTGTCTAAAAAAGTTAAAAATACAGATGTTTTCTATCTTTGGCTTTCAGGTTTTACCAGTTATGATAAGACTTGAATTGCAATGACTATTATAACTGCATGTATGCATATGATATCATGCTGATATTATGCACTTTAATGAATAAATACAAAATTAATAATTTAATTATAAATATGTTGTTATATTGTAGTGTTGTGTCAACTGCTGAGTGCCTAAGGATGATGATATAACGCTTTTTAATGAAGAATGGTTAAAAAAAACTTTGCAATAGAGTTATTCTCGCTTTTTTGCAAACAATGCAGGCCTACTGTAACTTTGCTAGTGATATAACTGCAAATATAGAACATTTATTCACAAGACCTGCGCGCTAATAATCCCCAAGAAACGTATCAACGTATACGCTTATAAGCTGTTACTGACTGTCATAAAACTTTGAATTGGGTCTGTATCTCTACAATGGTAAGAGATACAGACCCTCTCATCTCCCTTTAAAACAATCTCTGATCATACTAGCAACATGCTAATTCATGTTAACAACATGCTAAATCATGCTAGCAATGTGTAATTTATGCTACCAACATATAGCCTAACCGTGTTGTTATGAATATAAGACAATGTTTTCTTTTTCTTAGAAATGCATCTGAAAAAACGGGGTACCGTCTTATATTCCGGGTCTATACTTTTACGTCAACAAAAAACCTGCTACAACAGGTGGTGCCAAATACATATAAAACTAGTGTGGCAATAAATACGGTGTGTCAAAGTGTAATGTTAGAAGATCACAAGACAGTCTTAAAAAACGCAAACAGTCAAAGAAAAGCTTACCGTCTAAGAGCCGCGGGACTGTCATGTTTGCGTGCCTCGCTGACACAAAAATTTAAATATGAAAAATATGCAGTATTTCAAATAAAAGCATTTTCCAAAAGTCACATCTTGAGAAAAAAAATCTTATAATCCGTCTTATAATCAGGGTTGTCTTATATTCGGAACAATACGGTAAATCATGATAGCAACATGTTAATTCATGCTACCAACATGTTAAATCATGCGTACAACATGCTCATTCGCGAAACATAATAGCCTATACATGTTAGCAATGTGCTAAAACGTACTTTTTCATGCTAGAAGAATGCTAATTCACACTAGCAAAGTGCTAAATCATGCTAACAATGTGGTAAAACATGCTAGCAACATGCTAAATCATGCTAGCAACATGTTAATTCATGCCAACAATGTGCTAAAACCTTCAAAGGTCAAGCTGTTTAAAGTTATTTTAAACTTTCAGACCTGGCTTTGTCAAGTCAACATCAAAGTTTGTCATCAAACTTTACTCATCTAGTTTATACTGTAGCCTATGCCAAGAGACAAAAAAAAGCATATTTTACAAGCATTGCCTTCCTCAGCTTGTCTAGAGCGTTTGGTGTTTTATTGTTCCTCCTGATCAAAACACATGATGGTAGATTACATCATCAGATCTGGCTGTACCTCGGCGAGTGCTGTGTGTGTGTGAAGTGGGAGTTGTACTGGTTCTGAGATCTTTGTGGGTGTAGGTTTAAACCGAGCGGTGAGTGGGATCACTGCAGACCTACAGTATTAGTATCCTCACATTAAGTTATAGATCCACCGCTGCCTGGTTAGTTACAGATTCATGACATGTCTCTATTGAGTGTGACTCAGGGATCTGAGTCACACAAACACACATATATGATGGATGTCAGAGAAACGCAATGGTGCTCTGATAGGCCTTCACTGGAGTCGGTTGTCATGGTAATTTTGCCTCCTGTTGCCTGGAGAAACATGAAGCTTCGCGCCGTCCTTTGACAAGTACCAAACTCCAGCAAACGAGAATTTGAAATGGGTTTTCAGAGGTTTATAACTTAGCTATAATAAATGGGAAGGGACAATTTCCATGTTATTCTATGCTATCTCCACATTTCGTCCCTGGTAGTTTTAAACGCACTATACAAAAACAAATGCGTTAAAGATATGTCTTTATCATGAGCTGATTAAAAACAATGGAAATCCTGCTAGACGCAATTATATGAACAAACTTTAGGGACATTCCGTTACGAAACATTTGATATGACGCTTTATATAACATAAACGTGTGATGCAAACCAGACAATATTTAAGACAATGTCTAAAAGTTATCGTTTAAAATAACGCTTGTCCTTCAGTGAAATTATGATCCCTGTTTGAGTCCTGCACTAATAGCCTACTTAGCGCCTCCTGCAGGACACAAATCAATAAATCCTGACATAAATATTAAGAAATATTGGTAACACTTTACACAATAAGGTCTAATATCGTGAGCTTAGAATTATAAGGTTCTATCTCCGTTTAGGGTAGTTCTGAGATATTGAGCATCAAAGTTTTTACATCCCTGCTGTTTTGTGAGATGGAACCTTTTTATTTTATTAATAACTACTAACAAAACATTTTTTTTTTTTTACAAAAATAACACCACACAGGCATTAATAAACACCTAATGGATAAGATTGTCAAAAACTCAATTTCGACCAAAAGTGGAGATAGAACCTTATAATTCTAAGCTCACGATATGTTAATATTACTTAATGAATTACCTAATGAGTAATATGTTTATACAGCATTTATTGACCTAATGTTAGTTGATAAAAATGTTCTGTTCATGTTAGTTAGTTCACAGAGGATTAACTAATGTTAACACTTGCCACTTTTGATCTTAAAAATGTTTGAGTAAATGTTGAGATTAATGAATGCTGTAAAAGTATTGTTCATTGTTCATGTTAACCATTTTTTTTTTTGAGTAATTTATTACTTAAAATATTTTCAACTTTTCACTTAAAGTATTCTGATACAATTTATAATAATAATTTGTATTGAATTAAAAAAGCAGGCAAACAGAAAGAGATCACCTGGGCTGGAACCGGCAGAACCGACCGACCGAAAACACAGGCTGTGTCCTGAATAGCATTCTCTCTTAAGTAGGTAATTATTTTGAATAAGTAATTACTTAATGATTGCTAAAAATATATGTTCTATATAGTTTAAATGTAATCTGGATGTACTACATTATCGTGACCTACCAGTGTCAGTTATGTCGCTTCACCTCCATTCACAAATCCTCTCCCGTGGCCTCATGGGATAGTAAAGTGTCCATCGTATGCACACTTCAGGATCTCACCAGAAGTAGTAGTTCATCTGGGTACTTTTTGCATATTGTTTTATGAGTACTGTGAATTTGTCACATATTGTTTTTTCGCCAACTATATAGTATAGGGAAGTATGCGATTTCAGATTTCAGTATGCGGAGAAATACTTTTGTAAAGTCAAATCAAACAGCCACAAGTAATACATTATTAAATAATATTTATTTTTTCTCACCTATTTACAGTACATCCCATTCAGTCACAGCATCCCACCCATAAATCATATGAAAGGAAATTGCAATGCCAACGCATCCGATCATAAATGGATATATTTCATGACTTGTGGGTCTCACTTGTGGGATATTCTCCTGAGCACCCAGTTCAGTAACATACACACACACACACACAAACTCAAGTGCTGCTATGAAAATGAGCAAAGGATAATGCTGATGATTTCAACCACATCGTGTAGACATGTCACTTTAAGACCTGCATAAAATAGAATAATTAAAATAAAATAAAATAAAATAAAATAAAAGCAATGCAGGGAAAAGAAAAGCACAAGCCAAAAATGTTTATATTGAGAAAGATTAAGGACAGTCAGGTTTCGGAGCATGTTTCCTGATTATAATATTGATATTAAATGCAAATATTGCGTGCACATTAGCAGAAGTCTGTGTGTGCAAAGCAGAGAAACTTCTATGTCAGTGCTGGAAGATACAGTTGTGAGTGAACGCACATTTAGAGGCATTAATAATCATTTGCTTTAACAAATGGCGCTGTCACACAAACACCAGAGAAAACAAGTGAAATCCTTTTGTCCTTCAAATCTCAGATCAAATATGCACGACTGTCAGTCCTATCATGACCTTTCAAATTCTTCCGACCATGTTCGATGCACTCCTATTCATAAATGCATGTAAATTAATCTTTCTTTCCTCATCTTTGATTAAATATTGACTCAAATCACGTTCAGCTATTTATTATTTATAATTGTTTTGACTCTGCATCCACAACACTTCACAACAAGTTTCCTGTAGAGTTAGTTGAATATTCTGCTACATCTGGAAGAATGAACAGTATATGCCCGAACATCATGAAGAACGCTAATATTAACTGAAACACAACACTCACTCTCGTGAAAATCAAAATGTCAAGCTTTTATCTCTCTGGAGTGAGTTCGTTCATGGAAAACACAAGGAAGAACTAAATAAAGGAAGCTTCACCAAATCGCAACAGGCCACTGCAATATGACGCATCTGCAAGTATGTTTTTGGTTAGAATCGACCATATTAGTTTGGTACTGCTAATGTGATGCTAGTTTGCTACAGATTATTTGTGCATGTAAAGCATTTTATAAATCATTCAGCGTCCCGCTCCCTTTCCCGACCTCAAGTTCCTTTTTGTTTTTCAGCACTCCAGCCCAATGCTGGCCAGCAGAAGCTCCAGGGCACTGAGTTTCTGGTTGGCTTCCTCGATTTCGCTGTACGTCTGAACGTTACTGGCGATGTGGAACCGGATCTCGTCCACCAGAGGGATGGAATCAGTTTCCTGTCTGGCCGCCACGTTCCCAGCATCCTCTCTGATCATATCGGCAAACTCTGGCCTTTCCACCAGCTGAAACAAACATGACTTCCTTTCTGAGCAAAACCTTCCAAAAAATGCATACGCAAATGTTTAATAATATGGCTGCTAGAGCAGAAAACAGTTCTAAGAATTTAATCCTGAGTATTAAATGGTATTTTTGTCATCAGGATTAATTCATGTTGAAAATAGTTAAAACATGACTTTCATAACACATTTAACTTGTGTTAGTGAAACTGAATAGTCAGCGGGAAACAAGCGGGACTTAATTTTATCCATCAGGTGGAAGTTGTTACACTTAAAAAAATAAATACAAAAAATATATATTTATGTAAAATATATATTTTTTTGTATAATATAACTTATTTTTTATTGACAAATAATATACATTTATATAAAATATAATATTTATTTTTATATTTACATTTTATACAAATGTTATAATAACATTAATAATATTACTTTTTATTACTACAAATGTACATTTATAAAAGTTCAATATAATTTGTATATTAAATACATTTTTTATATTTCAAAATACTTTTATATAGTTATATTAAATATATATTTTAAATGTAATTTAAATTTGTATTTATATAAAATATTTATTATTATTATAATATATTATAATAAAATAGAATTTTTATTTATATTTAAAAATACAATAAACACTTTTTTATATGATATAAATATACATGTATATTTTTTATATAAAATCAAATATTATTTCTATATTACCTAACTAATTTTATACTTATTTCTTATAAAATTATACACATTTATTTTGATATATTTATATTATATAAATATAAATGTATAAACATACATTATTGTTATTTCTATACTACATTTATTTTTATATTTACAAATATTTTATAATAATATTACAAAATATTTTCATATAAATGTATAAATATCTAAAATAAATCATTATTTTATATTATATCATTTATTTTTACATTAATATATAATATATTTATATAATTTATTTTAATAATAATATTTAAATGGATGAGCGGGCCACAATAACACCAGGGACATTCATTATGAATGTAAATAATGTGAATTTTGATAAGCATAAACGCAGCATAACCGTGAACGAACACGCAGCTGCTGTACCCGCTCTATGATCTTGGCCATGTATTCTGTGCACTGGTCCTCCAGACGCGAGAGCCGGAACAGTTCTGCCGTCTTCCACATGTGCAGCACGTTCTCCTCATTGAGCAGCGCGGCCAGGGTTCTGCCACACAGACGCTTCAGACCCGGCAACAGGTACATGTCGGCCACACACAGAACCTCATACACGTTCTCATGAGAGAGCTGGAAAACAGTGACAGAGCACATCACTTCACTAGCACATCTGACACTGAGGCATTTATGAAGCTGTTTAACATGATTTCAGCTAATCAAGTACAATTTATGATACCATTGTTGTCAGGGGAATTATTAGCATCTAAATGATATGACTTGCCTTAAAAGGACTTTAAAGAGAGAGTGTACGTTACGACGGTTTAACGTGAAAGTGTTTCCATCTCCTCGGGGTTTACAATTCAATTTGCATCAAGGAACTTAAGCTTTGGCTGAAGGCAAATCACCTTAAATTTAACTCAGACAAAACGGAGGTACCGCAGGTCCTTCCTTAACACAGCAATTAGACTCTTTAATTGCAGTAACAACACTATGTAGCACTTATATCTATTACAACCATATTTTCTTTCTATCTATCTATCTATCTATCTATCTATCTATCTATCTATCTATCTATCTATCTATCTATCTATCTATCTATCTATCTATCTATCTACCATCTATCTATCTCTCTACCATCTATCTATCTATCTATCTATCTATCTATCTCTCTATCTATCTATCTATCTATCTATCTATCTATCTACCATCTATCTATCTATCTATCTATCTATCTATCTATCTATCTATCTATCTATCTATCTATCTATCTATCTATCTATCTATCTATCTATCTATCTATCTACCATCTATCTATCTCTCTACCATCTATCTATCTATCTATCTATCTATCTATCTATCTATCTATCTATCTATCTATCTATCTACCATCTATCTATCTCTCTACCATCTATCTATCTATCTATCTATCTATCTATCTCTCTATCTACCATCTATCTATCTATCTATCTATCTATCTATCTATCTATCTATCTATCTATCTATCTATCTATCTATCTATCTATCTATCTATCTATCTATCTATCTATCTACCATCTATCTATCTCTCTACCATCTATCTATCTCTCTACCATCTATCTATCTATCTATCTATCTATCTATCTATCTATCTATCTATCTATCTATCTATCTATCTATCTATCTATCTACCTATCTACCTATCTATCTATCTATCTACCTATCTACCTATCTATCTATCTATCTACCTATCTATCTATCCATCTAATACTGATTGGTTCTAAATCTGTTGTGTCCAAACCACCTGGCCAACTGATAGACCTGGACGGTGAGTTTGGTGACCTGACGATGCCCTCTACGACAGCTCGAAATCTTGCTGTATTTCTTGATTCCACTCTTTCATTTAATGCTCACATTGGTAAGGTGGTTATATCTCTCGTATTTGATCTTCCAGTCAGCAGGATGCTGAAACTGTTATACATGCCTCTGTCACATCTTACCTTGATTACTGTAACTCACATATTTATGGCCTTTCAGCTAAAAACATCAAACGATTACAACATGATCAAAACTCTGCAGGCCGTTTGATTTCTCTCACAAGAAAGAACGAGCACATTACTCCAATTCTTCCGGTTTTCGTATAAACTTCACGGTGCTAACCCTCACCCTCACGCACAAAGCTCTTCATAACCTTGGTCCTTCATCTGATTTATTTCAACCTTATGCCCCTGTTCGTTCATTAAGATCTTCTAGTGCGGGATTGTTAATGACTCCTAAATTTAGTCGGGTCCCTATGGGTGCCAGGTCTTTTAGTGTTACATCTCCCAGGTTGTGTAATGCTCTACCTCAAGACATACGTCAAATATCCTCTCTTCTTTCTTTCAAAAACCTCTTAAAAACACATTTTTCTCTGAATATTACTCTTCAGCTCTTGGTCTGTGTATTGTACTTTGTTATGGCTGTTTGTTATTTGTCTGTATTTTTTGAGAGCACGTTTACATGCACAACAATACGCTGATAACTCAGTTTAACATGCAAATCAATAACCTGGCAATGCAAGTAAACCACGTTTAGAAATACTGTATTAAAAAAAACAGGTTATTGCCCGGTGGTGACGTCAAAACTTTAGCATCCATGTATTTCACTATGTTTATTATGCGAGTTGTGCTTTTGTATATAAATATATTTATTTATTTATATTTAGCTTTAATTCATTTTTAATCATTTTAGTACAACTTACACCTTCAGTTAGTTGCCAAACGTTTGCCAAAGGTTTTTCATATATAATATTTCTATTTTAATTTATTTGTTTTAGTTAATGATAACAACACTAATAAATATCAGTTTGTTTAATGCTAGAACTACTCTAGACTTGTATTTGGAAGCGTTCGGTAAATAGAAAATGTTCAGCATCTGTTGAGACATGTCTTGATTGTATGTAGTGTTTATTGCACATGTTTGTGTGTACCTGAGTGTTGTCACTGTAGATGTAGTAAAGGATTCTTGTAAACAAATCGTGAGACACATCGTGAAGGGTGATGACGGGAATACTGGGATGAGCCTGTAGAGTTTCACCCTCGCAGAAATGATCCTCCATCAGCGCTTTAAAATAATCACTACGACCACAGAAAAACGCCTGCGTACACACACACACACACACACACAGACACGCAAGTTTAATCCGCAAAATGCCCTTTTTAATCAACCACAAATAGAATATTAAAGCACAACTGTCAATCTAATAATCGATTCTAAGTGATTAAAAATATAACCAAAGACAGACATTACACTGATGTCTTCATTTGCATTTGGGTTGCAACTAATGCCGTCCCAAATACAACAACCAGGGATTATGATTATCAGTATTACCAAACACTGACCTTATGACACAGGAAGTCATTGCCCTCCACCCGGAAACAGATATCAGGATAACTCGGAAAACTGTCAGTTAGATCGAAAGGAAGCTGACCGTATCCAACCTAAAAATCACACAGCAGCAGTTTTAATCAGTGATGAATATCACAACACAAAACAAAACATCACTGCAAGCAGTATAGAAATAATTGTATGTTTTTTATTAAATAGGAGTGGTTGACTTTAGTCTATAATACTGCAGCTCAACATTCTTGCACACTTATAAACAAGACCATTCAAATGTTTGTGGTCGGGAAGAAAGAAAAGAAAAGAAGTCTCTTCTGCTCACCAAGGCTGAATTTATTTGATAAAAAAATACAGAAAAAAACGATGATATTGTGAAATATTTATATATTATAATATATAAACTGTTTTCTTTTTGAAAATATTTAAAAATGTAATTTATTCCTGTGATGAGGAACTGATACTTTGAATATAACTATTTTAACAACCAGTTGCTAGGCAATCACACATTCCGGCACAAATCTTCACCCTAGTGATAAGAGGCTATAGGTGTTCAAAGTGAGAGCTGAATTCCTAATAAAGGTAAGCGTGTGTGTGCGTCCTCTCACCCTGAGCTCAGCAGGAAGTGCACTGTCAGCCAGCAGAGCCATTCCATCCTGCAGCTGAAAGTCATGAGGATCCAGTGTTAACACCTTCACACACGTCCCGGGCTTATTAGACACTGACAGAGAGAGAGAGAGAGTGTGTGTTGTTCAAACTGATTTACCAAATCATAACTAAACAATTTTTTTTTTTAAGTCCTAAAATTACTGGGTTTTTTTTGTAGAAAAAAATAAAAAAATGCAAAAAAAGCTGATAAAAAAAAAAAAAACCTGCTATTATTACACTATTTTAACTGTTAAATAAGGTTCAATAGATTAACATTATTTAATGTATTAGGGCAGGGGTGAACAGAAGAGATTTCTTTCAAAAACATTGAAAATCTTACCAGTTCTTTAGTTCAAAATGACAGCTTGACTGTAGCCTGGGAAAACCCAGACAACTTCCGGCAAATTTAGATTTGCTCTGAAAGTTAGTCTGGCAAAGAGCTCATTCAAGCCCATTTCCAATCCGTCGAAATCGAGGCACCAATCAGAAACGTTGGGGCGGGCTTTACACGATGACGACAGCGCTGGGATTTTGAAGCAGATTTTGTAGCCTACATTACAAAGATGGATGCCGCCGTCGAACATCACTCGTTCCAATCAGCTATCGCGTCTGTTTTAAGTTTCCTTTTTGTTAAAAACCGAGCAAAGAACAACACTCGGAGATGTTTCTCCGCCGCTCTGCATACGTCATCTCCTTCATCGCTCTGATTGGGTTTAGGTCTATCCGCGACGTCCGTTGGTGACGCCCCTCTGGAAATGATTTGTCTATGACGCTTTGCCAGACCATAACTCAGTTACAACTGAGAATGGTCTGGTTTTAACCAGGCTAGCTTGACTGTACAATAGCTACTTTAATTTACGAGTTTCAAATTAGCCTAACAGTTTCACCGGTGTGTTGACTAGACTGGTTCCTCACCAAACTCATAAACCTGTTTGCACTTCACTTCCAGCTCCTCAATCAGCTCGCTGATCTTGCACTGTTTCGCCAAACGCTTGCAATCCTCCACGTAATTCACATCTATGTCCAAACGACCTGAAAAAAAAGAAAAACAGCACAGGGTGAGGAAAAAAATAGTGTCTGGCAGAAGATTGCTAACTTAACTCTCGGTCTTGGTCTGACGCTCACCAGTGTAGAAATACTGCATGATTGCACCGAATGCAGCAGGATTGACCTAAAAAAAAGAAAAGAAAATTGAAATGGACACATTAGGATCATGAAAGTTTGAAGCATGCTGGTGATGTAAAAGGTTATAAGAGAGCTTCTTAATTTAACACAACCCTAGGGAGAAGATAATTAAAGCAGCACAAGATGTGAACAGTAGCATTAACACTTTCTGAAAAAACTATGAACATACACTTTCATGTTTAATACTAATTGATAAGAAGGTGGTACAACTTATTAGTCAGGAAAATGACACTTACAAATTTACATATACTTTTATAAAACATATACTTTTCATAAAGGTATGAAAGAGTGTAGTGGTATGCATAATTAGAACATCTTTGACATGATCTCACAGGCCAGTGTTTTTTTAGTATCATTGAGATACTATTATAGTTTTTATTATTATTTTGAATCAGTTTTATTTAAAAATTTTCCGTTTTCATTTTAATTTCAGATAAAGTTTTAGCATTTTTTTTGTGTATTTGTGTCAATTTTTAAATGTCGATAGAGTTTTTATTAATTATTATTATTATTTTTAGTTATTTGAGTACATCAAGTTAAACTAAACGAATGCCTTGGCAACTAGCTGAAATAAGTTTTTAGTTCATTTAACGTTCATTTCAAGTAACACTTTTGTTTTTATGGTTGCAGTTTGAGTTTTAGTGTAGTAATCTATAATAACCCTGCTCCAATAGTATCAGGATGAATACAAATTGGATTTTTTGTGCAGTCAAACAGCGCCTACCAGTGGATGTTTGAGTGCAATCGCACTCTTGCCCTTCCACTTGGTCTCCAGCATGTGAGCGAAGTATTCTGATCGGGCACTCAAGATACATCGGTGGGCCTTGAACATCTCACCGTGCACCATAAACGTCACGTCACTGTAGTTGCCCTGCTCCAAAAGCCTGTGATGGGGAAAAGCACCAGTCAGTTTGTGAAAGTGACTGTGGTTTGGGCTTTTGTTTGTATGTGTTTATAGTCCTCACGTCTGCAGGAACTGGTCGTAGTAGTCTCTCTGCATGGCCTTCGCTGTGATGCGCTTGTACTCTTTGAGCAGCCGGCGGATGGGGTCGCTCAGCGCTCCGTACAGACAGCGCTCGCCGTCAAATGTGTTCGCCTCACACTTTGCTCCTGCCACAACAAAGATCAGTAATACATATGGTGCAACTGGTCCTTCGGCTCAAATGGACCCGAAGCATTTAAATAAAAAATTATTAAAAATCATAGCTTCATCGGAATGGTCTGAAATTTGGTGACTTTGTTGGTACTTGGTATATGAACACCCAAAATAATTGGGGACAGGATTTGAATAGTCTAAGTGGTTGTAAAAAAAATAGTAACACTCAGGACCTTCAGGTCCAAATGGACCCCCATAGGAAATGAATGGGAAATTGGCAAAAATGTGAAAATACAGAGTTTTTTTGTGCGTACAATCTACAAATCAGCCACGATCCAGAAAAAAAAGCACACAACAGTGAAGGGGTGAATCTATAAAACATCAAGAGTGCAAAACAGACACATCCACACACACACACACACACACACTTTTATGCACATACACACTAATAAATTCAGATTACATATATCTGTTTTGAAATTTTAAAATGCTCAGTGTGTCCACCAGATGGCATCCATCTCATTACAAAAATTGCTTTCATGAGGCCTAGGCTTGACTCTAAAATGAAATACAGCTTTAATAAAAAAAAAAAAAAAAATTTTTTTTTAAAAATTCTATTATATTCAATAGGAGAAAAAAGAGGTCATAATCATTGCATAAATATTAATTATAAATCATAAAATTATCTCAAAACACCAAAAAAGAAGTATTAATATTAATCCCGCCCTTCGGGTCCATTTGGACCCGAAGGCCCCGACTGTGGCTGTTAAATGAAGGACCCCAGAGGGTTAAATAAAATTTATTTTTTCCTGGTGTGACCTTTTAAAGGGGACCTATTATGCAAAATTGAATATTATAAGGTGTTTGAACACAGATATGTGTCCACAGTGTATGTAAACTACCAGTTTCCCCATAAATCATAAACAGTCTCTCCAAACGAGTGGTTCCAGATTTCCCGCTACTCTTACGTAAGAGCCCTATTAGCATAGATACCACCCTAAATGAGCCGCAGCAGTCCGCCATTTCTGTTTCCTTGCTGTAGCATCTGGAGATATACAATGTCTGCGCCAAAAAAACATTACAAATGTTCTGTTATTGGGTGTACCATAAGAGTCTCCATAGACTCCCAGTCACTGAAGACACCGTGATTGAATTTCATTTATGTCGGAATTGTGCCGAAGAAAGTTGTTAAAGTGTTATATATTTGCACAAATCATTTTACGCTGGACTGCTTCAAAAATCAATGCCCGACTCCTGTTTGAACATGTAAAGCTGAACTGAACTATTTATTTTTATTTTTATCTGGAAGCTCGTTTCAGCCATGGAATAAATAATTTAAAAAAGGTAATTGCAACTTTTTATCTCACAATTGTGATTTTTTTGTCCTCACAATTGCGAGTTTATATCTGATAATTCTCTGACTTTTTTCTCTGAAATGTGAGATATAATCTCAAAGTAGCAATTGCGAATAATAAAGTCAGAATTGTGAGATATATAAAATGTATGATCTGGTTTCAATTAGGACATTTAAGTAGCTTTTATAAACGCCTTAGAAAAACACATTACTGGTGTGCATCTTGAGACAAAACAATGTCAAAAACAACAAAACAAAAGCAAGTTGCTTTCTGTTAAAACAGCTCAAACATGCATTTTAGTCTGGGACTAGACTTAAAAGGCTTAAGTCTGTGAAACCAGGGGTATAAATTCTATATATTTTAAATCTTGCAATTATAACTTTTTCTCAGATATAAACTCACAATTGCTTATTGTGAGCCTAGTTATAATGTCCGAATTGCAAGACATAAACTTCTGAGAAAAAAGTCAGCAGATTAAAAGTCGCAATTACCTTTTTGTATTCCGTGGAGGGAACAAGCTTCCATAGTTTCAGGCTTTATTTTGTATCCTAATCATTAAAACCTGACTATACAGAACAGAGTACAACTCCCTGGTTAGTTATGAATAATCGTTATAGCATTTACCGTTGGCAAGCAGGTACTGCACCAGCTCTTCATGTCCACAGAGACATGCATAATACCTGAAGACAAAACCAGAAAGATATCAGTGGCTTCATCAAAACAGACATGGCAGACAGTAAACGGAAATAAGCAAGCAGTCTTACAGAGGTGTGCTGTCCCACTTATCTCTGATGTTCAGCTCTACATCTCTTTGTTCAACCAGGTATCTGGAGAAGATGAAAAATGTTAGATACAAACCAACCAACATAATAATTGAGAGAATCACACAAGCTTTAAAGGGATAGTTCACCCTAAAATGAAAATTGTCATATTTTTCTTTAAAATATCTTCTTTTGTGTTCAACAGAATTAAGAAACTCATACCGGTTTGGAACAACATGAGGGTGAGTAAATGATGACAGCATTTTCATTTTTGGGTGAACTATCCCTTTAAGAAATCTGTACTTAGAAAAGACTAAGTACAGTAATTCTTTACTGTATGTGGGCCAATACAGTGACATGTTATCTGTCACCCTCACATGTTTTTCCTTCTTATTCTGAGGCCACGCAAGGTCTTTCACTGTTTCACAACATTACTGCAAATATTAATAAAACAACTGAATGACACTGAAAAACAACCCTGGTATATTATGGTGTTACAAGCAAAGCGTATATTTCAATCAAAGGTGCTAGTCAAGCGTAATTCTATGTTGCAATGAAACAGCATCTTAGCTAGTAGCTACTGAATGCACATACTAGTTACTAGATAATATATATATATATGCCATGCAGTTGCTTAGATATGCATACAGTCAGTATCCAAACACTATATATGCCTTGGATTTGCACATTGTTCGTGTTGCATGTGCATATACAGTCTCTAAAGACAACACTGGTCATGCACATTTGTTTATACAGTATCTAAGACTACATAGGCTGTTTTAGATAAGCATATGTAGTGTCTAGATACGAAACGTATTTGTTTTGATATGCATATGTGGTATACATGATAGAGTGTGTGTGTAGCCCAAGCACATTTGCTTAGAAGTGCATACAGTATGACTATAGAGGCCATGAACTTTTGTTTAGATATGCATAATTAATATATAAAGACTATACAAGTCATGTATATTTGTTTAGGTATGACTAAACTGTATGTACAGACTATATCCCATGCACACTTGGTTACAAATAAATCAAAGTCTAGAGTTTATGTAGGCTTTGCATATTGACTTGTACGTAACGTTACAGAGTCTATATGTAGTGTATATTTACTCTGTATATACAATATTTTGATAATAATTAGGCCGTGGATATGTGTTCACATGGAAAAACTTCAAAACAAAACAACAACAACAACAACCCATCAGCTGTCTGACCTCACTCTGGCAATGTCGCCCTTTCTGCAGCTTGAAAACAGATCAACGGCGTCCATCTGCGCGGCGGTAAAGCTTGTCTGAAATGCATTGAAACGGCCTGTCTAACAGACAGGATCGGCTACAGGCGCACGGGCAGAGACGGTTGTGGAAAAGGTAACACGGAGCCTGTTTCCAGGTGAGATTCGAGATGTCTGCTGTCTATTCTCGTACTGAAAGTGCTCAGCAGCAAACGTAAACAGGAAGCAGATTTGTGTGCGTTCTGCTGAGTTTTGCGTGCGTCCCAACAGCGCCATCTCATGGATTGTTTTGGAATATACTGACTGACTGAAATATATTTATTTATCACACACAAATTATATTCCATATTAATTCTGTTATAGTTCATGCTGATGCTACCCTAAATGAGGAAATAAAATTGCGTTTGATTTCGAGAATTTGATTTATTATTTAAGTATTTTAACGTGATCATTTTTGTTAGGAAAAAATACTTTGTAAATATAAGAATATACAAACTTCGATAAAATAGATCAAATTAATTGTAAAAGTTAATTCTATAAATTCAAATATTTTTTTCTTTAGATATTTATTTTAATATGTGCTGAGAACTAATTTCTCATTGAACTCAAAATGAGGCTTGAATGGGGCAGGCATATGCACATGACGTCACAGATCCCGCAATATCAAAAATATATTGATTAAAAAAATGCTTTGTTTATTATGAAGAGGATGTCTTAAGCTATGAATCTTGCATGGTACAAAGACCTCTTACTGTAGCCTATGTGTCAAAAGATCAAGGCAAATTTGATTTCATGTCATGACCCCTTTAAATTATCTAATTGTTTATGAACAAACCGCACAAAAATCACACTAAATAAAGAAATACTTGCAAAGTAGGCCTACATTTATCTAATATTGCAGCCCATCACATATTTTAGACAACCAGGAACAGGAAATATTCTAATAATTAAAGGTATAGATCTCTTGAAGGTAGGCCGTAGGCTATCTAGTTAGAAAGAGAAACAATAGTCTGCATGCTTGTCATTTTGTCACTTTGACAGTTTGTGCATGAATGTGGAGTATGTTTCCTCTGAACAGGTAATGGGCTGAACAGGTTTTTCAGAGTGAGTAATGCGTACATCCTCATTTACACACAAACACGCCCACCTGTCAGCAGTCATAAGTAGCCGAGCTCTCGGGAACCTTCAGCGTCTGTTTACCGTCCTGTCCTCCTTCTGCAACACACCATCTCTCCATCTCTGTCTGGTAATAATGGCTTCTAATAAGGGCTTCAGCAGCCGCTCAGGGGGCTCATACCCCCGTCTGGGTAACTCGTACTTCGCTTATGGGAACGTGGTCCCCATCCAGGCTGTGTCCGTTAACACGAGTCTCCTGACCCCCGTGGATCTCCAGCTGGACCCCGACCTGCAGGCTGTGCGGACCCAGGAGAAAGAACAGATCAAAATCCTCAACAATCGCTTTGCCTCCTTCATCGACAAGGTGAGACATTTCTAATTCTCTGCCTACGTCACGCTGCTAAGTGCTCATAATACATAACGGAGATTGTTAAAGGTCAGCTTTGTAATTAAATGTATTTATGGGTCTGGAAAATATGAAAAACTACCGAATTTATTGATATTTATTGTATGTACGCCTATGTATACTTATTTTTCTTATTTTAATCTCAGCACCCAGATCTGTTAATAAACTGAAATAAATATTTATTCATTTTTACTAATTATTTTGTATCCTTTTATTTTATTTTTTTAATATCTGAATCCCAGCAGCCAGAGGGGAGAAATATATACATAATGTTTTTTTTATTACTTAAATTCTTTCTCATTTTATATTTATTTTTATACTTCCTCAATCTCAGCCAGATCTATTAATAACCTGTTGGAGAGAAAAATCACAAAATGATTTAACATCTCAATTGTTTCTCCTAGATGCCAATGAGATAAAAATGAAAGCAAACCGACTTTTCAATAAGTCTTCTGAGAAAAAGACTCAAGGGTGACCAAACGTCCTGTTTTCCCAGGACATGTCCTGTTTTCACGTGCTGTCCTGGCTGTTTTTTATAAAGTGATGAAAATGTCCTGGTTTTCATTATTTTTCATTGGGCCATTAAGAAAGAAAAACAGGATAAAGAGGAAGAAGAAACCTAAATTCTGCCGAGTGTCCTGGTTTTCGATAATCAAAATATGGTCACCCTAAAATAATAAAATGCCTCCTATCGAATATCAGCAGAGGCTCAAATTGTGCTCAGTCTGGCCAACCCTAAAGATGAGATTTCAATATGAAGTCAAACTTTTCTCAATAAAAACAGTTTTCACAATATCATATGAACTGAGCTACCATATTCATTTACAGCTCTACTCTTACTGTATGACAATTGTTGTCTGTTTTGTTAATATTTTGCATTATATTTCTGGGGGGTTTTTCCTAAAGAAAAAATGATCAAGAGTTGATCCTTAAATGAAACATAATAGTTGCAAGAGCAACATTTGAACACTAAAATGTTCTCATAAACACACGCAGGTTCGTAGGCTGGAGCAGGAGAACAAGGTTTTGGAGACTAAATGGCAGCTGCTACAGAAAGAGTGTAACCCCGAGTCTAAACTGGAGCCCATGCTGCAGTCTTACATCAGATCCCTGCAGGAACAGCTGGAGCGCGTGAAGAAAGACAAGGAACACCTGGATGCCGAGCTCGGGAATGCCCACGCACAGGTTGAGGAATTAAAACACAGGTCTGTAATCGGACACTTCATCTTCAGTTCCGACTCGAAACTATAGTGTTCACTTTCAAACCATCATAAGCAGAGCGGAGTATTTCTCTCAATATTCTTCATAATTATAGTCTCAACATTCTTACATTCAGAATCATTTCAAATCTAAAATGTAAAATCATGTACTCTTTATTGTTCTTCTATGAACCTTTAACATCCCCCAAAAAATGGATAACGTTCTTTAGAATGTTTTCAAATGCTTTTTAAACAAAAACAAGAAAAGTTATTTAAGAACTGTTCACTGAAATAGTTCTTCTAATGCATCGCTGTTGAAACCCAAGGTGGAACCTTTATTTGAAAGAGTGTAACAACAACATTCCTAACAATCATTTTTCCGTGGAGTTTTAGCCAAAATACCAGTTGACTTAATTGTATGCCAAATATGGTAATATGTTAAGAATTCAATATGATAAGGATCTGACAAATGTAAGTCATTTTACTGCGGTAATTTAACCATCCCTTTCGTCGGAAAAGATTAATGAATTAAAACAACAGGAAGATTCTGACACATTCTCACATTGTTGAAGATCCATACTTTATTATTAATTAATTAACATTATGATATGAAGTGATTATGTTTGCGCAAACAACATATTTTATGACTATTTATTTATTATTTAGCATGATTTATAATAAGCCCAGTATTATTTATTAATATTTTGAATTAGCTTTTATTTTTTATATTTTCAGTTTAGAATTTTAGCTTCTGTTATATGATTTGGTCTTTTTTGCAAGTTTTTTTATATTTCTATTTAGCTTTCATTTATTTTTTATTTCAGTTTAGCTTTAATCATTTTTAAAACTTTTTTCCCCCCAGTTAGTTACCAAGGCAAGATTTCAATTTGTCATTTGTCATTTTTTTAAGTTGAAGTTTTTCATCTAATATTATTTATATTGACTAGTATTTTATTTCAGCTCAATTTCAATAAATGGAAACTATTTTGAATAGTATTAGTTAACAACAAAACCCCTGAGTGAAGTTAACATGTAGGATATATGCTTTTACAGGTATGAAGATGAGATTAATAACAGAAACAAAGCTGAAAATGAATTTGTTCTTCTGAAGAAGGTAAGACAAATCTAGTTACAGAAGATAGATAACACAATTAATGTCTGATGGAAAAAAAAGTGATCATCAGGGTTGTTGCCTGCATTTGGCAGACACTTTTATCCAAAACGACGTTTCTAGAGCCATCCTCCTCTACTGTATATGAGCTCCAGGAGCGTCCCAGGCCTGTGAACTGAGGCGACGGCCCTGATGGTCAATACAACACTGTCTAACATTAGTCGTTTGCTTGCAAAAAGCATCTGCCAAGCTAACAAGTGTAAATGCCCTGACAGGATGTGGACGCAACGTACTTGTGTAAAAATGCACTGGAAGAGAAAATATCAGGAATCCTGTGTGACTTGAACTTTTTCAAGTGCTTCTATGAACAGGTAATTCAAACTCAGACACGTGAATAAAACGCCTAAACGTCCTGAGGTGAATCTTATCCCTCTCTCTCTCTCTGTGTGTAGGAGCTGCATGAGCTGCAGGCTGGAGGGAAGAGCATGTCTGTTGTAGTGGAGATGGACAACAGCCGGACGCTGAACATGGAGAAGATCATCTCTGATGTGAAGAGCCGGTATGAGGAGATCTCAGCATGCAGCCGAAAGGAAGCGGAGGCCTGCTATAAGAACAAGGTGAAGATCAGATCTCTGACTTCCCATTACAGAATTGGGTATCTTGGCAACTCTGAACGAGACGATGTTGAGAAATGCTAAAGGAGAAACATGAGATTATTGGTGCTGTTTCTCATGAGAAAAAATCGGAGAATCTGAAGCCTTAAACAAAAGCTCCATTTACAGGACGCTGCATTTAATCTCTGAGAACAGCAGTTGAGATCTCGTCTGTTATTTCCTGGAGGTTCTCCTGTTTTAACCTATTATAATTACAGACTTTAGACTTTTGAAACAGCTGGTGTTTACATTTAGCCTATTATAAATATGTGTGTATTCATTTCTAAGCAGTTGACATGAAATTTCAAGTGGTTTAAAATTGTAATCTTGCCACGGCCCCCCAAATATGATAATCCTTCTGTGTTATTATTTATTTAAATCAAATGTTTTTATTTCTTAATTGTAATATCTATTATTTATTTAGTGTAAACTTATTTGTATTCATTTATTTTGCAATGAGTCATGCTATAATTCATCTACAACAATTTTTTTTAACGTATTTTTTATTATCCAACTCTTTATTTCAAAGCATGTAGGCCTACATAATGTTTTAATTTCCATAATAAAAATATTATTTTACTACACACATCTAAAACAATTTGTAGAACAACGTGTATATTACGTATCATATTTTTATTGTTAAAAATTAATGTCACACCACAGAACCTAATGAAGGCAAACAAAAGTGATAAAAAAATTGTGAAATATTATTACAATTCAAAATAACTGTTTTCTGTATAAATATATTTTAAAATGTAATTTATTCCTGTGATGCAAAGCTGAATTTTCAGCATCATTACTCCAGTCTTCAGTGTCACATGATCGTTCAGAAATCATTCTAATAGGCTGATTTTTTGATCAAATAAATGCAGCCTTGATGAGCACATACAAACTTATTTTACAAATCATAATAATTCCAATAATGTGTGTGTATATATATATATATTACATACATTATATATTACATAACCTTAATAATTGTGCATATACCTGTTTTTCTCCACAGTTGCACATGATCTCATCACAGGCTGACCAGTGCAGCACTGAGCTGAAACGCAGTACAGGTGCAATAGCTGATTTGAAAAGGCAGATCATGCGACTGCAGAATGACATAACCTCAGCTAAATCCCAGGTAACTGATCCAGATAATACTCTACTAGCAACTGATCATGTCTGCATTTGAACACTAGGGCAACCATGAGCATCCTCAATAAACGCACTGATAACTTTCTGTGCTATGGCAGACAGGATCTTTAAAGGCCAGGACTGGAAATGCATGTAAGCTCATTTTAAATGAGTTGTACTGTAGTTGTCTGATGTCATTACAGTGTGAGAGTGTGGAGGAGCAGATTGAAGAGGCGGAGCGTTGTGGTGAGGATGCGGTGCATGACGCCAAACAACAAATCAGATCACTGCAGGACGCACTGCAGAAAGCCAAACAGGACATGACCAAACATCTCCATGACTACCAGGTGCTGATGAATCTCAAACTGGCTCTGGATATTGAGATCGCCACCTACAAAAAACTACTGGAAGGAGAAGAGAACAGGTGAAACCGAAAAAGCTTAACCAATTTACCGAGTGCTTAATATAAAGTATGAAATAGCTGAAATAAGTGGTCAGAAGTATAAATAAAAAGTAAGAAGGTTTCAGTTAATAACTCAAATCCGACCTCTCTCCCATCAGGCTGGAATCCAGCGTAAACATTTATCCAGTCCATAGACGCTAATGAAGAGCAAGAATCCCACTGTCTACACATTTACCTCACATGTCAATCAAACAATCACTGCTTGTCATTGCTGAGTGAAGACTTCAAGAGTGGGCAAATTACAAAAAGAAGAAAATAATGTCCTCAATGTTATTTGGTTTTACAAAAATAAATAATATTTTGTCCTCAATGTTTTATTACAAGCAGCAAATGTCTTTTTTTTTGTTATATGAAGGTCATATATACAGTAGGCTATATATATATACATACATACACATATTTTATATATATAAAATCAGATCTATATAAAAATTCTCCAAATGCCATGTATGTAAAACATTTTTTTACCATTGTCCCAGACTCTGAGTCTGAAATTCCATTATAAATGTGAAAAAATAAATAAACTTAAGGATTATTGCAAAATCTTAATCAGGTATTAAAGGGATAGTTTACCCCAAAACAATTTTTTTGTCATCATTTACTCACCCTCATGATGTTCCAAACTTGAGTTTCTTTCTTGTGGTCAACACAAAAGATGATATTTTAAAGGATGCTGGTAACCACACAGCCATTGACTTCCATAGTATTTTTTTCCTACTATAGAAGTCAATGGCTGTTTGATTATCAACATTCTTTAAAATATCATCTTTTGTGTTCAGCAAAAAGGTTTGGAACAACATAAGTAACAGTAATTATGACAAAATGTTCATTTTTGGGTGAATTAGCCCCTTAATATTTCTGTCCTTAAATGTAAATTACACAATTAGTGTCATTTGAAGAATCTGAAGGATTTTTTTTCTCCACATCAAAGAAGAGCGTGACCAGAGGCCAGACAGCTTTACTCATGTAATAGTCTAACAGTAATACAGGGGTAAAGCAAAGTTTGTCATCCAGTTTTCAGAGAAAGAAACAGGCTTGATAAGATTCCAAGGAAAGTAACAAAAGGAATCAACACCCCCTTATTTAAGCACCTTTACAATAAACACACAACCATCAAGCAAACTCTAAACCCAACAAAAAGAAAAACCTAGAATGTTTTATGTTTTATACACACAAGTGCTATTTTGTATCAGGCTTTTCTTCTGTAGATCAGTTTATGGTCATGATAACAGAGACAATAGAAAACTTTGCTCTGACCAGCAGCGCCATTAAATAGGCAAATAGCAGGTGTCAGCAACTACAACTTCTTTGTGTAGTGATTAGAGGCTCTTATTAAACAAACACAACTCACTTCCTCATTCCTCACTGACGAGAGAGCAACGACCGACCAGCCTGTCAGAGACACAACACTAGACAAACTATAACATCAGAATATCCCACGATATCAACATCTCCAGTCATGCCGAGCGAGATTTCATATGGTGAGTAAGAATAGTTTCAGTTTTGAGTCTGAAACCTCTGGCGGTTTGATGTTTAGCTGTTACATGATAGACAGATAGTTAATGTTACGGGAAGTGGAGTGTGAATTTTAATGACAGGAATGACATTTCTAAGGCATTCAACAGATAGATAGATAGATAGATAGATAGATAGATAGATAGATAGATAGATAGATAGATAGATAGATAGATAGATAGATAGATAGATAGATAGATAGATAGATAGATAGATAGATAGATAGATAGATAGATAGATAGAGTGATAGAAAGAGTGATAGATTGATAGAACTATAGCGAATGATATATAGGCCTATAGATATATAAATACTGTAGATAGACTTGCAGTAACTAAAGCTTTTGCCCACCAAAGCTAAGCAGGGCTGAGCCTGGTTAGTACCTGGATGGGAGACCTTCTGAGAAAACCAGGTTGCTGCTGGAAGAGGTGTTAGTGAGGCCAGCAGGGGGCGCTCACCCTGTGGTCTGTGTGGGTTTTAACGCCCCAGTATGGTAATGGGGACACTATACTGTCAATTGAGCACTGTCCTTCGGATGCGACGTTAAACCGAGGTCCTGACTCTCTGTGGTCACAAAAAATCCCAAAATCCCAAATTTGCCCAGTGGCCTTTGTCCATCATGGCCTCCTAATCATCCCCATGTATATATATACCAATTGGCTTCATCACTCTGTCTCCTCTCCACCAGTAAGCTGGTGTGTGGTAGGCGTTCTGGCGCACTATGGCTGCCGTCGCATCATCCAGGTGGATGCTGCACATTGGTGGTGGTTGAGGAGATTCCCCCTTCTATTGGCGCTTTTCCACTACACAGTACCAGCTCGCCTCGGCTCGGCTCGGCTCGACTCGACTCGACTCGCCTTTGTTTGGTTTTCCACTGTGTAAAAGTTGTACCTGTACCTGCTTTCGGGTACTTTTTTTCGTACCACCTCCGGCTAGGTTCTAAGCGAGCTGAGGCGAGCTAAGCCGATACTAAAATGTGACGTAAAAACAATGCCGACTGCTGATTGGTCGCAGAGAATCTGCGTCATCATTGCACGCGCCAGATGGAGTATCCAGAATAACCCCGCCATTTTTAAATAGTTTGGCCAGAGATAGTTACTAAACTTACTACTATTATTATGGCAACTCGGAAGAATACGCCGTGGTCAAACGAGGAGGTGCAGACATTCCTTTGTTTGGTTGCTGAAGAGAGGATCCAGCGAGAGCTTGATGGGGCAACGAGGAACGAAATGCGTCGCTATGACGACCGGGTACTATTTGTGGCGGTACTTTCTGCAATGGAAAACGGAGCGAAAAGCGAGCCGAGTCGAGGCGAGCCAAGTCGAGTCGAGTCGAGCTGGTACTGGTAATGGAAAAGCGCCATATGTGAAGCGCTTTGAGTGTCCAGAAAAGCGCTATATAAATGTGATGAATTATTATTATTATTATTAGTAATTAGATGATTGATCGATAGAAGGAGCGAATAGATAGATAGATAGATAAAATAGATAGATAGATAGATAGATAGATAGAACAAACAAACGAGTGATAGATTAGAACGAGCGAATGATAGACAGATAGATAGATGTGCAGTAATTAGATGATTGATATATAGATAGAAGGAGCGAACATATATAGATAGATATATACTAGATAGTTAGTGTGATGTAATTAAGTACTTCCTTTATAGTGTATATTTCTCTTTCCACAGACGTGCAGCAATTGTATAAGGAGGCCTTGAGAAACTCTGTGCTGAACTCCACTCTGCCCAACTCTCTTTTGGGAGGTGAGCCTGTGGGAGAGGTGATCCAGAGAGGCCACTACACTCCCCTCTCAGTGTGTTCGTACCACGATGGTTATGGCAGGGTGAACAGAGGCCATTGGGAAGCTTTTGAGGATGTCATATCTCAAGAGTTTCCTCCAGGATCTGTAGGCCGCAGAGTGGCTTTTCATGGTGGAGATGGGATGGGTAAGACTACAGTGGTGGAAAAGGTCATTTGGGATTGGACGACGGGCACGCGCCTGCAACATTATGCACTCCTTCTGCGAGTGCCTGTTTTGGAGCTGGCCGCTCTTGGAGGGAAACCTGAGAGTTTGCAGAGCATGTTGTGCCGCATGCACTCTCAGATCTCCGCCGAGACGCTTTCCGTCGCTCTACAGAGTCCTCAATCTTTACTTCTGGTGCTCGACGGGCTGGAGCAATCGCAGAACCTTCTATACACTCCATCGTCCTCCTCTAGTCTCGTCTGTGACGTACAACAAGAAGCGACCGGCTCTGTGTTGCTGTGCAGTCTTCTTCACAGTTCTCTGCTTCCTGGAGCTTCAATGCTGATCACGTCAAGAGAGCCAGTCAAGCTCGAGTCTTTGAGATCTTTCGAGGTGGTCGGGTTCTCCCAGACCCAAAGGAGAATGTTCTTCCAGGAGTTCTTTGATGACCCAGACCTATCAGAGAGACTTTTTCAGCAAAGTGAGCAGGCGTTGGGAGTGTATGAGCAGTGTTTTCGTCCGGCCTTCTGCTGGACACTTTGCAGTGTGTTTAAAACTCAGTTTGAGAGTAAAAACACCCCACCTGAGACTCTTACTCACCTCTTCAGCATCATAACACACACGCTCCTGCAGAAACAGAAGACGCATGCAGAAGAAACCAGAGAGCTTGTGTTAGGTTTGGGCAAACTAACCAATCCGGTTTGCTCCTACAACGACGTCACTTCCTGTGGCCTGCGTTCTTTTCTGCAGCAGCCTGTGCTTTCTACTTTCTTGTGCTTAAATGGTGATGTCACTTCCCCTGATACCACATTCTCCTTCCTGTCTCCAATGATGCAAGAGTTCTTATTGGCCGCATCCTTTTATCTCGACCAATCCGTGCAGATCTCGGACGAGCGCTCGGATTTCTACTACACATTTCTAGCAGGGCTGTCGGACTCAGTCCAGCGTAAACCAATAGAAGACTCCGTGGGCAGGTTCGATGAAAGCCGGATTTCTGAGTTCTCTCAGTGGTTGATGGGATATGTTTCTAAGGTGTTGCCAGGTTGGCTTTGTGGTGCAACAAAGCACTTTCTTGTTTTTCGGCTTCTGCACCATGCACGTAACTCATCTCTGGTCAAAGAAAGCATCAGTAAGAGCCAATGGAGGCATATTGGCTACAGTGACATGCAGGAGCCCGACTGCGCAGCGCTGTCATATGTAGTGAGTTGCATGGGAGAGATGGAGTACATGAACCTATATAGAGCCAAACTAACAGAGAAGCAGGTCGAGAAACTTTTACCAGCGCTAAGGCTGTCGAAAAGCATTGGGTGAGTCTGACGAGATGCACAACTTTTAATCACTCTGAAACCACCTCACGCTGAATTTAGGGATATATAATCAATGTTGAAAACAATTGTGCTTGCTACTGAATATTTTTGAGGAAACCATGATAGAAAGTTTTAAAAGTACAGCATTTATTTGAATTCGCCTTTGGCTAAGCCCCACCCCTTAGTTACTGTTGCTACGTCCGACAAACAAACTTCATCTGGGCTCTGGTATCAACATGGCTTATGCTGTGACAGCTCTTCCTGCGGAAATTTTTATCAAACTTTTATAAAGCAGCAAATAAAGTGTCCGATAGAAGTAGGAAAAAGGGCTGCAATATACGTTCGAAGGCTATATTCACGACATACAGGTGAAACGCAAGGAACAACAAGGCATCCAAATAGAGGCAAAAGCATACCGGTCACAGTCAAAAAATGAACCACCGCATATCCTACTAATCGAGACGGAGGCTGGGACTAACAATATCAAGGAGCAACACTGTTCATGCAAAGCTGGGTAGGTCTATTCACTTCTATAATCGTTATTACACAGCAAACGGACTACGCGAGTATAAGGTTGTATTTATTAGCAGCGTGTGCTAGACGACACTTGTCAGGATTTGTTTTCGGTTTGGGAAGGGAAAAAAACGGACACCCCCCTCCAACCTCTCTGGGAAACGCGTATCTGTGTTACAAATGCCCCAGGCACAACGTTTAACCATATTTTTCATAAAATTACGACGGTAATAGCCTGCCGAGACCAAAAATATGAGACGCCTGTGTTAAAGTCAATGGAGCGCTGTGAAAAAGTGTCGGACCTCTGAGAGCTCGTTCTTGGCTGCGCTGTGATTGGTCAATCTATATTCTAGGGTGTGGCTTAGCCAAAGGCGAATTGGAAAGCCTCTTTAGCATTATAAATGTTTTACTAATATCATAACTGTTTTCTACTGTAATATATTTAAAAATGTAATTTATTCCTGTGATGCAAAGCTGAATTTTTCAGCATCATTACTCCAGTCTTCAGTGTCACATGATCCTCCAGAAATCATTCTAATATGCTGATTTGCTGCTCAAGAAACATTTCTGATTATTAATGTTGAAAACAGTTGTGGTGCTTTTTTTAAGTTTGATAAAATTTTTCATGCTTCTTTGATAATTATTAGAAAATTCAAAAGAACAGCATTTATTTGAAATAAAACTGTCACATTTGAACAATTTAATGCAAAATAAAAGTCTCACAAAAAGTCTTTTTTGGCCATACAATTAAAGTCCAAATGCCCAATGTGTCTTTTATCCTGTCAGTCTGATGCAGAGTGATCTCAAATTCGCCACCATCACACACCTGGCAACCGCGCTGGCCGAGGGCCGGGTGACCACGCTGAATTTTTCCTGCTCCACATTGGAAAAAGAATCATTCAAAACCATCTGCCATGCACTTACACGCACTGGGCTGCAGTCTCTCACGTAAGATCATTTCTTATGCATGTGCCCTTATTAGAAAGGACAGCATCATATTAGGAATGGGATTGTGACTCAAAACTGCCTCCTGTGTGCCGAGAGCTTGTGTGATACTGCTGTGCTACGGCCACCAGCATTATCATTTATCATAAACTTGTTTATGGTGCTTGCTTCTGCTGTAATACTTGCTGAAATGAGTCGTCACTATGTTTAGGTTAAATGGATGCTCATTGGCCGCAGCTGATTGTGAAGAACTGGCGAAGATGCTCTCCGGAGGCTCCCGACTGCGTGTGCTGATTCTCTATGGGAATAAACTAGAGGATCAAGGTCTTATTCATCTCAGCAGTGCACTGGAGAACTGCAGACTTCAGGAAATCAAGTACACTTGCACTATTCATACTACTTCACTCTTTTTGGAAGCAGAAATATAGAAATGAAACCAATTAACCGCTGTTTTGTTGTTTGTGTGTGCATGTGTTCTGCAGTCTGCTTGGTTGCTCACTGACAGCGGCGTCCATGTCTGCACTGTCTTCTGCTCTGAACAATGGTTTTTCAGAGCTGAGGATGCTAGACCTGAGCTGTAACTCACTGAAGGATGATGGGATTGAGCTGATCTTACAAGCGTTACAGAAACGCCGTCTAAACACATTGAAGTAAAGTATATGCTATGTGTTTAGGTGACCAACATACATGGATATTAAAAAGTCACGTCTAAACACCTCTAAGTAGCAAATATCTTTGTCTTTACACATGTCAAAGTGTGTTTTTTATATACTGTATACTACCGTTCAAAAGTTAGATCTTTTATTGTTTTTGAAAGAAGCCTCTTATGCTCACAAAGCTGCATTTATTTGATCAAAGATAAAGTGAAATAAAATAAATAGTGCAATTTTATAAAAAATGTTTCTTGTCATTGCCAGTGTTGAAAAGACACAGCTTTCTCCGAATTCTTTGATGCATATAAAGTAAAAAATTACAGGATTGATTTAAAATAGAATTTTTTTGTAACATTATTAATGTCTTTACTGTCACTTTTGAACAATTTAATGCATCCTTGCTAAATAAAAGTATTTATTTTAAAAATAAAAATAATCTTACTGATCAAAACTTTTGAATGGTGTATATACACTCACCGGCCACTTTATTAGGTACCCCATGCTAGTAACGGGTTGGACCCCCTTTTGCCTTCAGAACTGCCTCAATTCTTCGTGGCATAGATTCAACAAGGTGCTGGAAGCATTCCTCAGGGAGTTTGGTCCATATTGACATGATGGCATCACACAGTTGCCGCAGATTTGTCGGCTGCACATCCATGATGCGAATCTCCCGTTCCACCACATCCCAAAGATGCTCTATTGGGTTGAGATCTGGTGACTGTGGAGGCCATTTTAGTACAGTGAACTCATTGTCATGTTCAAGAAACCAATTTGAAATGATTAGAGCTTTGTGACATGGTGGAAGTAGCCATCAGAGGATGGGTACATGGTGGCCATAAAGGGATGGACATGGTCAGAAACAATGCTCAGGTAGGCCGTGGCATTTAAACGATGCCCAATTGGCACTAAGGGGCCTAAAGTGTGCCAGGAAAACATCCCCCACACCATTACACCACCACCACCAGCCTGCACAGTGGTAACAAGGCATGATGGTTCCATGTTCTCATTCTGTTTACGCCAAATTCTGACTCTAACATCTGAATGTCTCAACAGAAATCGAGACTCATCAGACCAGGCAACATTTTTCCAGTCTTCAACTGTTCAATTTTGGTGAGCTCTTGCAAATTGTAGCCTCTTTTTCCTATTTGTAGTGGAGATGAGTGGTACCCGGTGGAGTCTTCTGCTGTTGTAGCCCATCCGCCTCAAGGTTGTGCGTGTTGTGGCTTCACAAATGCTTTGCTGCATACCTCGGTTGTAACGAGTGGTTATTTCAGTCACTGTTGCCCTTCTATCAGCTCGAACCAGTCTGGCCATTCTCCTCTGACCTCTGGCATCAACAAGGCATTTCCGCCCACAGAACTGCCGCTCACTGGATGTTTTTTCTTTTTCGGACCATTCTCTGTAAACCTTAGAGATGGTTGTGCGTGAAAATCCCAGTAGATTAGCAGTTTCTGAAATACTCAGACCAGCCCTTCTGGCACCAACAATCATGCCACGTTCAAAGTCACTCAAATCACCTTTCTTCCCCATACTGATGCTCGGTTTGAACTGCAGGAGATTGTCTTGACCATGTCTACATGCCTAAATGCACTGAGTTGCCGCCATGTGATTGGCTGCTTAGAAATTAAGTGTTAACGAGCAGTTGGACAGGTGTACCTAATAAAGTGGCCGGTGAGTGTATATATATATATATATATATTAATGACGGGAAACAGGAACTAAATGCAATACATTTTGAAAATAAAAATATATATACAATATATTGGAGCAGAGTGTGGCTCAATGTTTGAGATGTTTGCAAATAACTACAAAATTCATAAGGTTAATTGCACATGGTTAATAAAAAACGTTTTTTTGTTTTTTTTCGCAGAGTGTCTGACTGCGAGTTGACTGGCTCCTGCTGCCCCTCTCTGGCAGCTGCCCTCCAATCAGAAAACTGCTGTCTGACTGAGCTGGACGTGTCCGTAAATGATCTCGGCCAATCAGGAGGGATGCAGATATGTGAAGCCCTGATGGCTCCTAAGTGCACACTGGAAATACTGGGGTATGTATGCAAATGAGTTGTTTTTTAATCACATTGATGATGATCATGTGAAAAAGGCAGAGAGTTGAAGCGTGTTATGAATATCATTGGTGAATATTATTTTTTTCTTGGTTGGATCAGTTGAACATACACTACCATTCAAAAGTAAGGGATAATAACAATGATTTTTTAAAAGGCAATCAATACTTTTATTCAGCAAGAACGCATTCAAATGACAGTAAAGACATTTATAATGTTACAGAAGATTTATATTTCAAATATGCTGTTTTTTTTTTCTATTCCATCATCAAAGAATCCTGAAAAAAACCCTTTATAAAAGTTTACACACTTCATTACGCAGCACAACTGTTTTCAACATTGATAATAATCAGAAACATTTTTTGAAAATCAGCCAAGTAGGATGATTAAAATCAGAATGATTTCTAAAGGATCATATGACGCTGAATACTGGAATAAATAACATTAAAATACATTCAAATAGAAAAGTTATTTTAGATTGTAATAATATTTCATAATATTACTGCTTTACTGTATTAATTGCAGCCTTGGTAAGCAGAAGACTTCTTTAAAAACATACAAAATTGCTACCAATCCCAAATATTTGTACGGTAGTGCAAATGTTCTTTCCGAGGTCGAGAATGTTATTGCATTTTGATGAAAGGTTATGAACACAATCATTTCAACTTTTCTTTAAATGTGATGAATCGTGCACAATCACAATGAGACCACTTGATAAGTACATTTTGATGCCATATTGACTCTATCTGAGAAAGTCACATTAAAAACGTTCCCGATTTTGTGAAATCTAAACAGTGTGTGTATTTGTTGTAGATTGAGTGGATGTGAGTTGACTGAGGAGGTGTTTCGAGCGCTGGGGAGTATTTTGACGTCTGGCGGGTCAAGGCTCACCAGTCTCTCTGTAGGAGCGAATAATGTGGGCGATACTGCGGCCAAACACATGTGGGAGGCGCTGAGGCACAAAAACTGCAAACTACAGCACCTGGAGTGAGTGATATCCTCATCCACATTCTCCCAACAGAAACTAGCATGATTAGAGATCGTTTGAAACACAGAACCGCACCTGATGATTGAAATATCTGTCTTGTCTTGTTTCTGCAGTCTGGAGAATTTTACTCTGACTGACGCTTGCGTAGAGGAGTTATGTGAATCTGTTGCTGCCAGCAGCACTTTATCAACTCTCATCCTAAAAGTCAACAAAATGACGGACTCCGCTGTGCCACAATTGGTCAAATTAATGCTGGCCCGTCCTCAAATGACCAAGCTAAAGTAAGTTCAGGCTATACATGTAATGTTCATGCCCATACAGAAAAAAAAAATTTAAATATATTTTTAAAAAGTTATATTTTTTTTTAAATACACTAAAATTGCCAAAAATACATTGCAAATAAAAATATAGACATTTTAAATAAGTTCACTTTTAGTGTGTTTGCTATTTCATTGTTTTTGACCATTTTTTTATTTTCAATGCAAACATAATTATACTGTCCAAAATACATATTAAAAGATACATTTTGTATTACCCCAAAATGTATTTTAATACAGTAAATGCATTTTCTTGCCCCGTGCAGTACATTTTTTTATATATATTTTGTAATTAAATGGTTTAAATGAAATATATTTTAAATTGGCATCTTTAGCATATATTCTGCTTATATTTTGGCCAGGAAAAAATGTTGTATGATTGCATTTGAATACTTACCTACTTCAATATGATACAGTATGTGATAAGTAATGTATTATTTTTCTCATATTTTCTTCCAGTCTGCAGTATAATGACTTCAGTGAGGATGTTTTTGACTTGATGGAGACGTGCCCAAATATCGTTTACTAGAAGGATCTCAGGTGCAATATACACCTGCATATCTTGGCTTTTAAAATGAAATGCATGCTTAACGTGTAAAAAAGCTTTTAGTAATGCATATTCTATTTCATCTGTTGCTTAGCAGCAAGAGACAGTTACTCCCTCTAGTGGCTGTGTCACCATATCGGTATCGGCCGATAAATATTCATTTTTAATGTTCTAGTTATCGGTCTGATAAGAAAATTTGGTGGATATATCCAAGGCGATAAATAATGGATTATTTCCTTTAGCAGATGCGCACTGTTTGCCATAATGGGTTTGAATTCCTTGAAATATGTCTGTCATGTAGGCTACATAAAATTGAAAACATTAGAATGGTGTGCTTGGGACATGGTTTTTAATGATGAGACTTTTGTTTTTGTAATAAGGCTCTCAAATATTATATACAATTTTTATAATTTATATTTATCGACCAATATATAGGTTATCGGCTTTTTTAAAATATGAAGAATTATTAGTTATTGGTATCAGCCAATGTTTTCATATCGGTGCATCCCTAGCTGTTTTACAGTTTTATACAGTTGCCCCAAAAAGTATGAATGTTGTTGCATTTGTAACAAAATATTATAAAGTATTTTATTTGAAGTAATGGAATATATCACAAACACACTTTACAAGCAAAAACAGATCACAAAAAGAAGCTTGTCAGGTTTCATAATAATAAAACAATAGATACGGTGCAAAAAAAGTGAATTCTTTCTGGTTGTGAAACATGCCGTTGTAAATTTGATGAATTACTATATATCTTCGTTCATTTTTAATTGTGATACTTTTTGGGCCACTGTATATTATGCCTGGTTCTTACACATACCGGACAACCCTCAAAATGCTATTTATTCGCAAAATGATTGTGGTAACACTTTACAATAAGGTTCCATAGTTAACATTAGTTAATGCATTAGTTAACATGAACTAACCATGAACAATGCCTGTAAATAACTTTACTGTTTTAAAAGGTTAACTTACTGAACATATTTACATTAGTTTATGTAGCAGTTGACACACACTAAGTATGAACATTTCTAACTCACCATGTTACCCTAAATGTAAAAATACTGTTGTGTACCTTATCAACACTCTTTTATAAGGTATTGATTTGTTGGTAAACATAATTCTACAGCGTAAAAATATGTTGTTCATGTTTATAAGCACTTTACTATCATTACTTGCATTCAAAAAAGTATTTATTAATGGATTGAGTGAAAAGTGTACACTATTTCAACATTAACTGATGTGTTACTAACATTTGTAGACTCTTTATTAACATTAATTACCATTAATAAAGCATTTATTAATGGAATTTATAAACCTTATTGTAAAGTGTACACTATTTAACATTAACTGATGTGTTACTAACATTTGTAGACTCTTTATTGACATGACTTACCATAAATAAAGTATTTATTAATGGAATTTATAAACCTTATTGTAAAGTGTACACTATTTCAACATTAACTGATGTGTTAACATTTGTTTTCCGCTGTAGAATTATGTTTACCAACAGATCAATGCCTTATATATATATAAACGAGTGTTGATAAGGTACACAACAGTATTTTTACATTTAGGGTAACATGGTGAGTTAGAAATGTTCATACTTAGTGTGTGTCAACTGCTACGTAAACTAATGTAAATATGTACAGTAAGTTAACCTTACAAAACAGTAAAGCTATTTACAGGCATTGTTCATGGTTAGCTCATGTTAACTAATGCATTAACTAATGTTAACTAATGGAACCTTATTGTAAAGTGTTACCATGATGGTCTTATTAAAGAAATGGACAGCTGGAACTCACAGAGAGTGATTTATTTCACATTACATATAGAGAACATTCAATTCAGTGTGATTTTGAGAACTATTTCACACAGTTTTAGCTGCACTTATAAAAGAGAGCTCAGTCTGGCATTTGAGGCTTTTATACAGAATAGTGACTGAAAGGATGGACTCATTAGAAATGACAAAACCTGATTGTGCACTCAGAGAGCGTCCTCATGCGACCCTCGATCTCATTGTAACACACACTCACACACCCTGCTGTAACCATGGATTTGCATGCTGCTTCTGTTTGACGAGGTTGTGTTTTAAATACTTTAACCAGCAAGATAGCTTCAATGTCTTGCTGGTTAAAGTATTTAAAACACAACAGCAATGCTATTCTTTTCAGCAGGGCTCACAAACACACCACACACACACACACACACACACACACACACACACACACACAGTATTGCAGCTCTGTCCTTCTTTCACTGATGTTCTGGATGGTTCTGCAAGCAGAGGATGAACTCAGTAACAGGCCGACTCTCGTAACAGATCTCGTACACTGCATTAAAAAGGGGAAATCTGTGGGAAGAAAAAAACTTTCAGATGTGTTGAACTAACTTTATTGTGTTTGGTCAATGAAATTGAAACTTACTTGTCGAGTACGCCTTTGTTTTTAAGTATGGTGTGGACTTCAGCGGCTGTGGCTGGACCCTGCAGCTTCTGACCATTCAACATTTCCTTCTCAAGCTCTTCGAGAGACTGAAACAGAGAATCTAATGACTACAAATGCTGCCAAAGATTTGTTTACTCTATTTGTATTTCCACTAATATTACTGCTACTTTAAATCACCTGTTTTGCACTATTCTCATTGTACGCAAAACTACAAATATTTCGTTTTTTGTTATGCTAAATTGAAAATGGAATTTAAATCATTTTGTTTCTGTCTCATATTAACTATCTTGACCTGGATTGATAATCCATGATTAATCACATTTCACACTATTACACTATTTACTTTTTTACTTAGAGACTTCTTTCAAATACATAAAAAAATCTAAACTTTTGAAATTCATTGTATATTAAAAGGTGCTAAATTTTTTTTCATTTTTTTATTGCCTGTGTGTGAAGGGGTTGTAATCACACATTACAATGATCCACTTGTCTGGTTTTGCTATTACCTCTGAAGGCCAGTATTCCTATTTCTATGTGAAGTCTCGGGGTCAGATTTTCTGCGAAATCCATCGGATGTGACGTGCACGCGCGCTCCCGAGCCTCTCTCCTTTTTATACACAGTCTATGCGACCGCACTTCAGCTGACGACATGGAGTCTAATAACACCAAACAACGACCGACCTGCCTCCAGCACAACACACACTCCAACACAAACTCCACATAAATATAAAAAACAAAACAAAAGTGTATCTGCTGAAGCTCGTCAGGCCAAACGTGAATCGGATCGACTTAGGACGAAAACACGGATCAACATCGGCAGAGCATTTGAATTATGGAGAGACCTCCGCTATTTTTATTGTGATAAATTACAAGTTTTTAGATATGCTGAAATAATGGTAAACTGTTATGAAATAGCAAGGTAAACTACAACATACTGTAGGCTATATGAGACATGAAATTAATACAAACGACTGTTCCAGGATAACAAAAAGTAGGTGCTTTAGGATGTAACTTTTATTTTATGTAGGCTACTAGATCTACTGTCTAACGTCACTCATCCCACTACTATCATATTGTTTATACACATTTCCAGACACGTTCAGTACAGTAATGTTACTTCCTACGATCTTACTGTTACACTGACATTGTTCAGTCTAGTTCACTAACCGTTTTCGTTATCATATTATAAATTCATCTGTTGACATTGCTGATTGTGAAAGATACACGAATAGTTAGTGAAATGCGTTGTGCTAGATAACACCACATGTCGGCTAAATGCAGTCAATGTAACGTTATCATGGTACGAGCATGGAGCATTAGTTCAACGTCAAGCTGATAAAAGTAGCCTATTATTGTAAGGTTGCAGTGGGAGTTTACATGAGTTTCCAGCATGTTGTGTGATGCTTTCTCCGGTGTGTTGAAAGTCTCAGTCTGGCCGGTACCATGAGAGTTCACTCTTGTGTTCAAGCACGCGCATTTTTACAAGCGCACTCGAGCACGAGCGCTCTTGTAAAAATTGGTTGCAATCTGAAACATCACAGATAGAGGCCGCTAAAAAATACATATAGCACCTTTAAATCCATAAAAAAAAAAAAAAAACACAAAAAAATAATAAAAATAAAAGGGTCAGCAGCAGATTGCATTCTGGGTCTAGTTATTGTGACATGCCACATATAAATGTATTAGATTTGACAGCTGCAGTGGGAAAGATTTACAGTGTAAAAATACTAACATTGTGTGGTTCCTCACAAATCAGTTGTATGAAGTTAAAAGAATTAAAATGAAGTGCACGAGTTAAATGGACTACTTTTTTTGTCTTTTTGAAGCTTGACAGCTCCATTTCTGTCAAGAAAAAGCATTTCTTTTGTTGTGTTCCACAGAAGAAAGTCATACAGGTTTGAAATGGCACGAGGGTGAGCACATTATCGGGGAACTATCCCTTTAAGTTCTTGGTGTCTCACCTTGCCAGTCTTGGCGAAGGCCTCTGAGACTTTCCGATTTCGTCCTCCGTAACATGTGGTAATGAGATCAGCAACGCCACAGCTCTCCAAGAAAGTTGCAGAAGAGACCGAGCCGGCGGTGCAGAACAACCGAGCAAAGCTGATCATCTCCATGAGACCCAGTCTGATCACCGCAGCCTTTGTGTTGTCACCGAAGCCCAAGCCGTCACAGAAACCTGCTCCTACTGCCACTATATTCTGTAGGAAGACAAAGAGGGTCTAAATGTCTGACATGTTCTGAGCTAGATTGCTACAAGAAACGTGTTGTTTGGAAATGCTAAGATCCCCTGACACTATATTTATGGTGTTTGTGTTCTTGCTGTGCACTGTGAAGTTTGTTATGTTGCAGTCAGATGAAAGTCTTAAAGGGATAGTTCACCAAAAAATGAAAATTCTGCCATTTGGTTTGCAATGACATGAGGATAAATGAAGACAGTATTTTCATTTTGGGCTGAACTATACCTTTAAGACTTTCATCTGACTCTGCAACCAAACCAATTTCAGAAGCAAAGTGTTTTCTCCTATAGCTCAAACCGTGGAGCCAAGGTCATGGGTTTGATTCACAAGGAATACATGAACTGATAAAGATGTGTATCTTGAATGCAATGTAAGTTGCATTGGATAAAAGCATCTGCCAAATGCATAAATGTAAATGTATTTATAAAGCAATATATACAGTGATTCTATTCTGTAAAAGGAAAAATATAGCCTTTAAATACAAAATATAAATGAAGGCAACACACACACACACACATATATATATAAATTTCCAGCTAGTTGGCAACATTTCTCATTTTCTAAAATAACTCAAATTAAAAGTAAAAACTAATAAATACTATATATACATTTATTTAATACAAATGTAAAATTAACAAAAATTAAAGTGAAAATAGAAAATATACAAATAAAAGCTAGTTCATAATATTTGCAAATATATTAATGATAGTAAAAAAAAAAACACTGGTCTGAAAGTCATTCCATTTGCTACAATATCAAACCAACTAGTGTTTATTTTAAAGAAAGACAGCACAAAGCACACTTTTCAGGCAAAGACATTTGCCAACAATACATTTATTATTGTTATTTTAGTATTATGTCTATAGTATTTGAAGTAGCTTTTATTGTTATATTTTCATTTAAATTTTAGTTTAGGTTTTATTAATTCTGTTATGTGCTTTTGTGCAAATTTATTATTTATTTTTTTAAATATAAATTTTAGTACTTCAAGTTATTTCTTTCATTTAGTTGCCTACATTTGTTTAAGTTTCAGTTAGCAATAACAACACTTCTCTAGGTTAGTGGTGCAACTGTCCAAATTCTTATCAATGTATATAGTTCTACTGGTTTGATTGTTTTGTGTTGATACATCATGCTTCAAAAAATCTCTCAACAGCAAAAGAGAACGTTAATAGACTGTAAAACTGACAACTCACACTTGTCATATCAAGACAGACCAGTATTATTACTGCTGTTGATAAAACAATTTCTTGATCTGCATGCAATGTCAATGTCAACCTAAAAAATAGTTTTAACTGTTAAACACACTGGATATCACTAACTGTATCACATATGCACTGTCCTATTTTGAGGTGTAAAATGTCGAAGTGTGAATAATCAAACCTTCAGTGCACCACAGATCTCCACCACATCTGCTTCCTGTACGACCGTGACCCGGAAGTGATCCGTCTGCATGAGTTCTTTAAGCAACGCTCCCTCAGTTTTATCCCTGCAGCCTGACAAATATTAAACACACAAAAGCATATACTCACCCAAACACAAAGTGACCAATCTAACATTCACATTGCTTTTTATCAGCCTCACCAATGGTGGTCTCGCAGAATTTCTCATCCGCCACCTCGTTGGCGATATTCGCTCCCATCAACACGCTCATCTTGATGCCCAGCTTCTCGTGAATGACCTCTGAGATGAGCTTCAGTCCATCCGGCCCTTCATCCACCCCCTAAATGAACCACAAGGACAGTCATGCTTTGCTACCGGTTTCAAATGTGACAGTCTTGTGATCTTTAAAAGCAACTGTCCTCTTTTTTTTCTGCTGCTGAGTAAGAGAGAAAATGGCTTTCGCACACAATGCATATATTCATGAGTGTACGGGACCTTGATGAGGGACATTCCAAGCGCGTCCTGTTTGATTTTGCCCTTTATGGTGTCACAAACACGACCGATGAACTGATGTGGAATCACAAAGATCAGGATGTCAGCACTCTTGGCAGCGTCGAGCAGATCTGGCACGGCAACCTGTGAGCAGGAGAACGAGAGTGGAATAGAGAGAAGGGAAAAGAATCAGTTTGATACGTAATGATGAAATCCGCAGAAACATGCATACTCAACATATTCACTATATGATTGGCTACACCTAAGGTGCCCTGTTTCATATTTTATTTTTGTGACCTATATACTGGCTTATTTGTGTTGTTATTTTGACATGTCCATGTCAAGCCAAAACCACCTTGTTCACATTATAAATCCTTGTATCAAGTCTCTGCCAATGGTTTTCTAGGCCTCTAGCCCAGTCCAGAGATAGTCATTCCTGAACCTAGTTATAAGCTGAACCATTTGGCTGACTCTCAAACATTCGGTCTACAGGTCATAATGACGGAGAAACCACATGCAGCTTTGTCAGCTTCTTATTAGTTGCTTGAGTAAAATGGATGGTTTCTTTTGCAAAGCAGCACGTGCCTCGCAAAGGTTTTGGGGAAAGAATCTAGTGGCTCAGCACTCTTCTCCAGACTTCTGGATTGTGTTAACTTCCTCAACTATTTGCTGTTGAAACAATTTCCCAAGCAAAAAAGTTAACTGATCTGTGTGATTAAATCTTGTAGCTGAATATGTATTTTTATCATCTATTTTTTTATTATATAATCAATATATATATATATATATATATATATATATATATATATATATATATATTAGGGCTGTCAAATGATTAATCACGATTAATCACATCCAAAATAAAAGTTTTTTTTACATAATATATGTGGGTGCACTGTGTATAATTATTTTGTATATATATAAATACACACACATGCATGTATATTTAAGAAAAAAATATTATTTATATATAAAATATTTATATTTATATATAATATAAATTATATATAAATCTATACAGTATATACATGAAAATATTTCTTAAATATATACAAGCATGTGTGTGTATTTATATATATAAAATAATTATACACAGTGCACCCACATATATTATGTAAAAAAAACTTTTATTTTAGATGTGTTACCACGATTAATCATTTGACAGCCCTAATATATATATATATATATATATATATACACACAATAAATTTAAAATACTATATGCTATACTATAATTAATTACTATATGCAATTAAACAAGTGTATATATATATACACATTTTATACAGTATATATTAGTGCTGTTAAATTGATTAATAGTGATTAATCACACCTAACATAAAAGTTTGTGTGAATATGTATATATATATATTTTTTAAATGTATTTATATATATATATGCAATTAAAACAAGCAACTATTTTTATTCTTGTAATACAATTTTCTCTTGATTTATATATATATATATATATATATATATATATATATATATGCAATTCAAACAAGCAACTATTTTTATTCTTGTAATACAATATTTTCTATTATATTATAATACTAAAATAATATAATACATAATAATTTATATATGATACATTAATGGTATACATTCTATATATTTTGGTGTATATACGCAAATATTATACAAATTTAAATACACAAATAAAAAGTAACCATAATTGCTTCTGTTACATTGAAAATATGAATAAGGATTTCACACTTTAATTTATTTACAGAGTTTCTTAAACCATTTATTTATTATTTTATTGTACAAGTATGCAACAAATATTTTATTTAATTTATAACAAAATATATTATCATTTGCAATTATTTTATTATATATTATTTCACAAACTTTATTAATAATATTTATATTTAATACATTATATGATTAAAATAAAACAATACGTTTCTTACAACATTTTCTGGAAGCTTGTGTCCAGGCAAATACTTGACGTTCTCGTGGTCTGTGTTTATGATCTCTGTGAGCTTACGCCCTTCCACCATCTCTTCAAACACCCACATGTTAACCGTGGAGTGAAACTTCGAATTGTTCCTGGCATTTCTGCCAACTATCTTAGCAATAGCAGAACCCCTGTGTATTACAGAAAGAGAGAGAGGGTGAGAGTTCATCATGTGAAAGGTTGCGGGAGGAAATGAACAAAGGACTTTACTCCCATCACAACCCCTGATATTTTTCTTTTTTTTTTTGACCAAAATGGAGATTTTGCATTCCAGGAGAGTTATCAAAGCCTGTTGTGTCAGATCAGAGGGTCAGTTCAGTTTACAGTGGGTAACTAGTTAACTAGTCTGCTGGTTGGGCACTTTATGCCTATTTACAAAATACACAACCATATCAATTTTGCAGTATTGTTTGAGAAATTTAATATGGCTCTTAACTGAATACATAAACATAAATTTGGGTTGTTGTTATATAAAGAACTTTTGGAGTCTTGTTTAGTGTGACCATAAATAGGGTGGTTTTAAAGGAACAGTAGCCCATTTCAAATATTCAAGCTCATAAATACCTCAGTCATCAACAGCAGACACGTTTAATAAATATGTCTATGTGAATGTGTAAATTATTATAACCCAAAAGGTCAAGGGAAACAATTCAATAACAAAACAATATTCTTTGCATGCATTGTATGATATAGCCATAGCCTAATACTCTGCAGCCGTCAGTACATTTCAAACATTATGGACATTATTGAACCACAGATGTGGCCAGACAGCTGTAGGACAGATAGTTGAAACTTATGGAACATAAAAACTGAACCTAACCAGTGTGACTGACTGGAACATATGTTCTACTTGTTTTGCATTGCAGCAGTGTTACAAATGGCTCATGCAAACAGTGATAAATAGTATTCAAGTTAGTCCAAAAGCACATTCAAAGCTGTTGAGCAGAACTTCTTAAGTGGATCTCATATTGAGTAACAAAAACAACATTGTATATACCTATAACCTTCATATTAACATGTCTTCTGTTATGCCCTTTCAAATGTCATAACCTTAAACTTGTTCATAAACATGTGATTCAAAGAACGGCTTGTGTGCCTTTGTTTAATGTTTAAACTAATAGTCATGTGCTGTCAAATGTCCCCTACAGCTCAAACAGTCATTTCTAAAAAAAAAAATCCGAAATTTTGTTTACCAGTTCCCAGAGCCGACGATGCAAACTCTTTTAGGACTTGACATTGCGCTGAGAATCTTCACCGGCTCCTTCGCTGAGTTAGTCACTCAGACCTGTCAATCAAACCGCAGAGCAGCGAGCGCACACTTGAGTGTTGTCCGTATAGGCCACGCCCCCTTGTACTATTGGCCACTCAGAGGGCGAAAACAGCTCTGTCGACTCCGCCCACTATCAGGTGGGTGTGTTTACGGAATCTCAAAACAAGTGATTCAAAGTTATGCACTTACACAAACGATAGTCTCAGTTGGCATAGGGACAAACTCAAAGCCAAGCTGTAACTTGACACTCAGCAAAAAATACAGTGTTTGTACAGTGGATTTGTCTACTAGCTTAAGGACTAGCTGTAAAGCTTGTAATCTTTTTTTAATATGAGCAATCAATAAGTTAAATAATGAGATGAGAAGTAAAAAGTAGACATCCAAAGCCTGTCATAACGGGAATTGTGTTATATTGTAATGGTCTTAAAAATAGCCTATGTTTTTTCTTTATCTTTTGATTGGGGTGAAATGTGAGATCCAATCACACATGGAGATAAAAAGATATAAGAATGGGACTTTAACAAAGGATCTGAGTGTCTTAAGATGGCAAAATGACCTTTGAACAATAGAATCCCCTGTTAGGGAATATGGAATACCAGAACAGCTCTCAGGGATGAAAGGTCAAAGTTCATGGAAGAAATGATGCGGCTCAGGGGAGGAATTCCTCAATTCACAGTGAGCTTATGGATTTCAGAAATGGAGTTAAAACTTTTGTGTTATTTTAGTTTTATTTACATGATATTATAATATATATATATATATATATATATATATATATATATTCAGTTTAATTTTAAAGGTTTGGTAATTGTATGTTATTTTTAAAAGTAGTTAATATTTCTATATTTCAGTATTAGTTTTAGTCATTTTAAAACTGAAATAGGCTACTTTTAGTTAGTTGTCAAAGCAACATTTCTAATTTTCTATTATCTATATTTTCTTTTTTTCAGTACTTATTTCACAACTTTTCACATTCTATTGCACGCGTGCACGCACACACACACACACACACACACACACACACACACACACACACACACACACACACACACACACACACACACACACACACACACACACACACACACACACACACACACACACACAGTTGTTGTGTTTTCATGTTTTATGGGGACTTTCCATAGACATAATGACTTTTATACTGTACAAACTGTATATTCTCAACCCTTCCACTAACCCTACTCCTAAACCTATCCATCACAGAAAACTTTCTGCATTTTTAGATTTTCAAAAAACATCACTTAGTATGATTTATAAGCTGCTGTCCTCGAGTCGGGGGGACTAAAAATGTTCCTAGAAGGAAAATAATTTAGGATATTGCCATCTTTGTGAGGATTTTGTCCCCATAATGTAGGGTTTGACACCCCCACACACACACCCACACACAATACACAGGGCATCATTTTATGCATGTTTATTCATAAAAAACAAACATTTTATTACAGCCACATGATAAACATCAAAATAATACAGAAATGAATCAGCTGGAAAAAGTCTGATTTACATATTAACACTGTTGATCTTTGACAATCCACCTTTTCAAAGAAAATACTGAAAATGGATGGTGTGGTTTTTCTGAAAAGACACCAGACAGATGTCTGCTGTATATGAGATTAATATAGTGTCTCAAATGTAAACCTGACATGAAAAAATAGCCATAAACTACCATATTCCACAACAAATCACTACATTCTGTCTGCTCACATTTGACATATCTAAATGCGTCAGAGACTTAAAAATACTTGATTTCCTTTTTAAAAATTCCTGACACCCTGTTGCTCCAACTTTTCCTCATCCATTCTAGAAATAATCACATGTAATATATACATGCAGAAAGACAGCCGTTCACACAGAACACGTTTTCCCATTCCACTGCGCTACTTTTACATTGTTTTTTAATGTAAACTCGTGCTAGACTGACGTCTTTAACCGTTGCGCTTGCGTCTGTAGAGTCTCTAAAAAACACATCACTAGACCTTGCCCTTTTTTTCGTTCCACTGACCTGGGTCTTGCGTTTTTAACAGCAAAAACTCGTTCTGTGTGAACCTAACAAACAAACAAACACATCCATGCACTTGCAGTCAAGCTTGCACAAACACACACACACACACACACACACAGAGAGCAATGACACACAACGTTAACAGACGCATTTACAGACATGCACACACAGTCCAGCTCCCGAAACAAACGTGACACTGCAGACAGAAGCTCACATGCACCCCCTGGGAATATCTAGGGTTAGTCTCTCTGATCTGACATGGGCCGATGATATCATGCTCATATCATAGCAAGTAGCAACTACAGGCCTTCAAACTGGTGCTCCCTCTTTCAACACCTTGTGCAATGAATAGTCTGTCACAATGCATTTACAGCCATAGCTATTAAGATACACAGAATTAATCAAATATGACACAGTAACCCCTCAAGCTAGACGCATTTCTGTTGCAAAAGGCCAGGCACACAAAGATCCAACCATTTAAATCATATTTAACGGTTTTGACATTCCTGCCTTATAGAGACAAAATCAAAATCGGCTTGTTCAGAAAACCACAAAACATTTTTGGAAAAATACTAGAAAATTTTCATTCATAGGCATAAGAGAGAAAGAGAGAGTAACAACCACAAGATGCCAGAACAATCTGTAGAAAACAACCGTGCTGGTGTCGCGATGCCATCTGCTAAAATGTATAACATAATCGCAATATGACTGGCAGGCAAACAGCTGGAATATTGCGGGAATGTTAATGGAATTTACTGACATGGCATTTGACGTCATCCAGGCTGAGTACAGTGCCGTGATCAGTGTTGTTGTTGTTGTGATGTTTCTTGTCGGAGCAGCGGCACAACCTGTATTTCATTACCTTGGCAGACAAAAAGTTAAAAAGATGTTGAGGTGTTGTCCTTAACCCTTAAAGAGTTAGTTCACCCAAAAATGAAAATGATGTCATTAATGACTCTCCCTCATGTCGTTCCAAGCCCGTAAGACCTCCGTTCATCTTCAGAACACAGTTTAAGATATTTTAGATTTAGTCCGAGAGCTTTCTGTCCCTCCATTGAAAATGTATGTACGGTATACTGTCCTTGTCCAGAAAGGAAATAAAGACATCATCAAAGTAGTCCATGTGACATCAGTGGGTTAGTTAGAATGTTTTGAAGCGTCGAAAATACATTTTGGTCCAAAAATAACAAAAACTACGACTTTATTCAGCATTGTATTCTCTTCCGGTTCTGTTGTGAATCCGCGTTCAGTGCCGCTGCTGACGTAAGACGCTGCTGACGTGTGTCTGGTGTGTGTGTGTGTGTGTATTCCGGTTCTGTTGTGGATCCGCGTTCAGTGCCGCTGCTGACGTAAGACGCTGCTGACGTGTGTCTGGTGTGTGTGTGTGTGTGTATTCCGGTTCTGTTGTGGATCCGCGTTCAGTGCCGCTGCTGACGTAAGACGCTGCTGACGTGTGTCTGGTGTGTGTGTGTGTGTGTATTCTGGTTCTGTTGTGGATCCGGGTTCAGTGGCGCCGCTGACGTAAGACGCTGCTGACGTGTGTCTGGTGTGTGTGTGTGTGTGTATTCCGGTTCTGTTGTGGATCCGCGTTCAGTGCCGCTGCTGACGTAAGACGCTGCTGACGTGTGTCTGGTGTGTGTGTGTGTGTGTATTCCGGTTCTGTTGTGGATCCGGGTTCAGTGGCGCCGCTGACGTAAGACGCTGCTGACGTGTGTCTGGTGTGTGTGTGTGTGTGTATTCCGGTTCTGTTGTGGATCCGCGTTCAGTGCCGCTGCTGACGTAAGACGCTGCTGACGTGTGTCTGGTGTGTGTGTGTGTGTGTATTCCGGTTCTGTTGTGGATCCGCGTTCAGTGCCGCTGCTGACGTAAGACGCTGCTGACGTGTGTCTGGTGTGTGTGTGTGTGTGTGTCTGGTGCGTCCAAGCTTCGTTTACACTCTGAGGGAGACGCACGCTGGAAACAAAACAATCTTCACAAACATGTCTAAGGATTTCCACACAGAGGAAGACTTGCATTTTTTTGCCCAGCCATATTTATTTGAACCCGAATACACGGGCGCACCAGACACACGTCAGCAGCGTCTTACGTCAGCGGCGGCACTGAACGCGGATCCACAACAGAACCGGAAGACAATACAATGCTGAATAAAGTCGTAGTTTTTGTTATTTTTGGACCAAAATGTATTTTCGACGCTTCAAAACACTCTAACTAACCCACTGATGTCACATGGACTACTTTGATGATGTCTTTATTTCCTTTCTGGACAAGGACAGTATACCGTACATACATTTTCAATGGAGGGACAGAAAGCTCTCGGACTAAATCTAAAATATCTTAAACTGTGTTCTGAAGATGAACGGAGGTCTTACGGGCTTGGAACGACATGAGGGTGAGTCATTAATGACATCATTTTCATTTTTGGGTACGTATTTTAAAGTGTAAGTATATTTTTTCGCCACAACAATAATTCTCGAATCTCTGACGACTCAATAAGTGCAATTCACCTTTAATCCTCAAGGTTTAGCAAAACTTGAAATGGCTCAGCGATTTACTGCAGAGCAAGTACCGGTACTGTATGCGATTCAATATTAGGGATGTTTACACAACACCGTTTTGGCTGTTCATTTACACAAAAACGGTGTTTTGAGGGCCTGAAAACGCAAACTTTTGAAAACTGGTTTTTAAAGTGCATGTTTTTGAAACCGATATCATTATTGTCTCGGTGTAAACAACAAAAATGCGAAGGTCTAAAAGGTAACAAAATATGCTTTTTTTATTTCTTTACATTATAAATGTCTTTACTGTCACTTTTGATAATAAAAGCTGAATAAAAGTATTCATTTATTTAAAAGAAAACTCTTAATGACCCCAAGCTTTTGAACAGTAGTGTAGTGTGTTTTAAGCTTGCCATTTTGTGTCAAGAGATTTTTAGTAAATAACTTGATTAACATGATGAACATGAGCAGATTTGTTTTGGGTTCAAATATAATAAACTGTAAAAATGTCATTAGACAAATAAAACCAAAACCCAGCAGAAATCTTTATGAGAGGACAGAGCATTTATACAGATACTTCATAAACCTTACCTCATAAAGATAGTCAAAAAGCTCCAGAATCGTAAGAATACTGGCTCCAATGAAAAGCCCCATCTGTCCTCCGATATCACCTACCAACACAAAAACACACAGAGACTGAGCGGAAGTGATAGAAATCAGTTCTTTATAATGAATATTCCACAATATGACAATTTTTACTGTATATTTTTAATCAAATAAATGCAGCCTTGGTGAGACTTCTTTCAAAAACATAAATAAATCTTAATCTGAAGTCTTTTTTGCCAGTTTTAATGCAACACCAAGTAACTTTTCCTCAGCGGTCGCCCTGCAGGTTGGAAGCGGAATTGTCCATTACCGCTGTCGTAAATAATTTCGCCTACTGTCGCACGCACGCTCGTTGTTTATCCAGCACCGGCTTTGGAATGAACGATGTCCACAGACAAGGTAGAGTATGTTGCATGATTTCATGAAAGTATGATGTATTGCGACATCAGAAACGAAGAAAAACAAAATAATGACTTTTGTAACGCTTGACGTAAAGCAAGTCAAATTTGTAGTTTTCTTATGTCTCATTAGAGCTACAGAAACGCGACCCGATCTGGCAATCTTACATAGCGTGGTTATAGCAGATATAGGACCGCAAAGCGAATCCAGAAGTGCCTTTCACCCTGTTACGACTTAATGAACCACTGAAACGATTTAAAAAAATTGTAAAAAATCTTACTTAGTGTTGCTTTAAGGTGAAAAATGTAAATCTGATCCCATAGAAAAGTAACACCATATCTCTCGTCAAGAAGCCGCAAGACTTGAGATAGTACAAAGGATGCAGGACTAGTTAGCAGACACTACTAATAATAACTAAGTAACATGTGACTTACCCAACAGACCAGCCACCTCATAGGCTTTCCTCTGCTCGATGGTTTCATAGTTCAGAGCCTCAAAGAACACGTCCAGCACCAGGACATTCTCACTGACGGCACACACAACACAGTTTAGCATGTGTTTGGCATTCCAGCATGGCAGATTATAAATGAATGTGCTAAAGTGACATAACTCTCTATCATTCTGAAAAACAAAAAACAAAACACTGGCATCTACACAGTTCATCAATTAAGAAATGTTCAAACACCCGTCGCTGTGATGGAGAACAGACACTACTGTGCCGAGGTAACAAAGCGATCGATGTTAACTGAACACTCACGTTATGTACTTCTCAGATTTGCTGTACTTCTTTGCGAGGTATTTGACAGACGCTTTGCTGGGGATCTTGACGAAGGACAGCTCTTTACTGTAGCGTGTGATGTTGCACGGAGTCTCGCATGAGCAGTAGTCGCTGTCCGTCTCCACAAGGAAATCTTTGCAACCGCAACAAGATAAATAATAGCATGGCATTGAAAACAAGATTTTTAATGCTATTTTAAAGGTTGCTCATTTTGTTTTGGAGGATTCCTACAGTAGGTTTACATGCATTTAGGGTAAATTTTTATTTATTATTTTCTAATAATATACATTGCAACATCAGCTCATTTCTCACAGTGTCTGAAATGGTTCGATCAAGGATTCAGTCTTTCTAAACTCCTTTCCTAGAGCTTCCTCTGCTCTGATTGGTCAGATGGCCCAGTCTCTTGTCATTGCTCGACCAAATTTCAGCTTTGGAGGCTTCCTCAGCACTTGTACACAGTGATACGAACAGTAAGGCCCCGATCACACCAAAAACGTTTCACGTTCGAAAACGCGAGGTGCAAAGCACTGCTCCGTTCACATGGAACGAGCAGTGCGCTGCGTTTTTTATGTTGCTAGGCAACCACCGAAACAGCTGTCCTGTCAGTCAAGTAAACGTCAAATCAGCCTTTTATTAACTTTATTTACTTTCTGTTAACATTGTGGTAGTTACGGTTCGTGAAGTCGTTAAGCTCCTGGTAACCCGCGAGAGCACCACAAGTTTCTACTCCATCATCGCACTCTCTGGGCGTTCAAAGCAACTGTAGCTTTCATCACTACAAGACCCGCCTCTCCATTCATTTGATTGGACAGTGGAAAAAACCGCGATGTGTGTCCGTGTGTCCACCAAAGCATTTTTAGCCTGCTGAAGACGCCTAGCTGTGAGCGCTTGAGAGCGTTTTGGCAGCGCTGCGTTTTTTCCGTTGAGACGTTTCATTGCTATGATACAGAATATCCGCAGCACAGTTTATTTGTAACTGATTTCGCAGATAATTTGTTTCATACTAAAAATGTATTTTTCATCCATTTTGTTTGGTTATCTCTGCTGGTTGATGTCGTTGTACAGAAAGAATGTTGTGACAGTTGCTCGGTGTGGTATTAGTCCCGCCCCTCCTCCACTGTGATTGGACGGCTGGGTAAAAAGTGACAGTGATGCGCGCTGCGTTTTACCCTAAGTTGAACATTCTTCAACTCTCGGCGACCTGTAAAAACGCCGTGCACTCAGCGCTTCAGCGTGAAAAAAAAACGTTCAGCGCCTCGTTGCACTCATGGCGTTCTAAAAACGCGGCGCTCCCATTGAAAACAATTGAAAACATACGCCAGGCGCGTGGAAAAACGCTTTGGTGGACACACGGCCTAAGTTGCTTTTTTTTTCAACTGCAAAAACACGAGGCGCAGCAGGTGGTAAACCGCGGGGCACCTGGGTGCGCAAAAACAGCGCGCAGAACGCTCACTGCCATAGGAAAACAATTTAAAAAAGGCGCCTCTCACTGCAAAAAATGCGTTTGGTGTGATCGGGGCCTAACAATGGTGTCAGTTTGACCTTATCAATCCGAGCCCGAGTCCTCATCCTTTGAAAGTGGATTTACTTTCGCAGCATCGAAAACAGCGTCTTCTTCTCTCCCTACCAGTCTCATGCTTGAAGGTCAAAGTAGACGTCAATCACGGGCAGCCAATGAAGACCATAGACTGGCATTATGCACATTTGTTACAAACATGCATAGGTTTGTGCAGGATGTCAGACTGGAATTACTGAAGACTCGTTTCAGGCAGTTTAGAATCTTTTTTTGGGGGGGGGGGGGGGGTTTGATCTTTGAAATTTTGCAGAGCTTTTACAGCAATAATACACACTACATGGGAAAAAAAGCTTAATAGGGACACTTTAATGAAGTGACATTGCATTATGTTAAAAGTTACTCACCAAGTGCTGGATGTGCACATTCTTTATATAGCACAGGGGTGCAGTAAGGCGCATCACCTGCGGGGGCAGCAAATATCTAAGCATCATTATTGGGATTGGGAACATCTAATTGATGTTTCCAACGCAAAGATGTTGTGAGGCTTCAGAAGACTTGTTGTATTTATTGTGCTTTGTGTCATATGGGTTTGGAAGGACATGAGGATGATTAAATGATGATTTATTGATATTATTTCTGTGTGAACTCAGGTGTTCAGAGCTCTTGTGATTTCCAACTTTTCTCAAAAAGGTGACAATGGCTGCTTTATTGTTATAAAAAATAACAAAAGCACATTGCAAAATTGCTCAAATTTAAACTGAAATTAAAACGAAAAATGAAAATATTAAATTAAGAGCTAACTAAAAATATTAATAATAAATAATGCTAAAATGCTAAATAAATAATGCTAAAATAACACTGGTTGATAAATGCACATGAAAAATCAAATACATTTTGAAATTTTGCTTCACTGTAACATTAAGTAAAACGATATGGTCAAAACTATATTAACACACAATCCTGCTTAATTCCTTTTTAATATTAAAAACCTCAAGCACTCACAGTTATTAAATTCTCTTACAATGTTCATGTGCATCATAATGAAGATTCAATGGCCAGAGTCCTTACTGCAGATATAAATTCCCTCGGGTTAAAATTCCACACTAATACATGACAATTTCGCCTTTTGTAATCAACTAAATTACATTTCTGTGCCAGTGGCGGTCGAACAGGAGCAGGTTTTATCTGGTTTCACTGGCCTGATTAACTTCATATCAGGGGTTCTCTCCTCAACCAGCACCAGTGTGCAGCATCCACTTGGATGATGCGACGGCAGCCACAGTACAACGGCGCCAGTGCGCTCACCACACACCAGCTATATGTGGAGAGGAAAGAGTGGTAGAGCCAATTCAGTGGATGGGGATTATTAGGAGGCCATGATTGGCAGGGGCCAATGGGTGGAATGTGGCCAGGACACCGGGGTTACACCCCTACTCTTTACGAAGTGCCATGGGATTTTTAATGACCACAGAGAGTCAGGGCCTCGGTTTAACGTCTCATCCGAAGGACGAAACTTGAGTTGTGAACTCACTTTTTAAGAGGGAGATACTAAAAGTACCAATAAAATACCTGCTAGTATGTTACAAATGTGATGGTTAAACAATTATAGTAACTATAATCAAGTGTATGCACAATCATTAAAGACTTTGTAAATTGTAACGTGAAGATGAGGATCTGTGGTGTCAGTCCCATTATAAACACAACAAACAGACTGAAAATCAACCTTGGTATTATCAAGTGCTCATTACTTACGGAAAAAAGATAGACAGTGTTATTTATGTATTATTTTAGTATTTGTTGTTAGTATTACATTTTCAATTCTCATTTTAACATGTATTTCACATGCATTCACATGACTTTGTTTGTCGCGGATCGAGTTATTTATTCGGTAAATGTGTTTCCATCATAGTCTTCTTATTGGATAAAAGAATTATCCACCTCAATTGAGCGCATACGTTTTTTATGCACATCTTGCCGGTTCTATCCATTTCTTTATGCAATATCCCTAACAACACTGATAGACAATGGATAAAGCAATTGCGACGTTTCATTTCACAACACAGACAATAAATGATCCTGTTCACCATTTCATCAACCTGATGGACTCTTTTGAACTGTCATTATAGTAACTGCTGCATTAGAGTAGAATACTTCTGATTTTGTACTGCCCATGCCAAGTGAATGTCAAGAGCTGCTGTAGTTGGTGCAGTGACTCACCAGGCATATGCACCATACGGCAGTTGCAGTTTTCCACCAGGTAGCGCGTCTCACAGTCAGTTCGACAGGCGCTGATGCTGTACGCCTTGAAGTAATCCGAGCTTGGCGGGGACGACTTGCAGCTCCCCCACGGAGCAGGAAGATACATCAGCTGAAAAATAAAAAGCATGGGTCAAAAAAAAGAGAGATCCATTTAAAGCGCATATTAACGCCACACCTACTCGCTGCTCTTGGCAGGAAACGAACGTCTGGAATCCTGGAGCAACTCCGAAGCCCAGCTGATCTATAAACGGAGGCTCGTCCTGACTGTGAATCTGAACTTTGATTCCCGCCTCGAATGACGACTCATCTGTGAGAGAAAATGAGCGAGAGTGAGAGCGAGAATGAGAGTATTGCGTACCCGGTGTTTTAATCATGTGGTCTCACTTGTCTCTCCCCACACAGGTAAATATTCATCCTGCTGAATGTCCAACATGATCTCCAGGCCGTTTCCCATCCCTCCCTTCACGCTGATCTGCGGTGGGCCGGTGTCACCAGAGTTAAAGCTGTAACACTTCCCGTAACGCGTGAACACCTGAAAACACACACAAAAGAAAACTAATGCATACCTTCCATTACAACATTTTTTATCTAAATTTGCTGTTAATTTCTACTGCGCAGATGCTTTGGCTACCTGAGAAGAAATAATTCAAGTATCAGACCTGTACGGTGTTCACTGTACCTTTTCTAACAAAGAAAACTTTTTTTGTTTTTGTATTACATACTCTGAAAATAATAAGAATGGTGCTTGCCTGTGAAAAAGTCACATCAGTTTAGGAGGAACATAAAGATAGTGTTCCTTTTGCACTGTATTCTTCCAAAAATGAAAATTACTCAACCTCATGTTGTTCCATAACCCATAAGACTATCGGAAGACCATCTTCGGAACACAAATTAAGATATTTTTCCCTCTATTGGCGGCTATGCAACTGCCACTTTGACACATAAAAAAGTTCATAAAGGGATCGTAAAACTAATCCAAATGAATTAAAATTTGAGTAAAAATTTTCTGAAGCAACATGAATTTAGACTTTGATCAGCAAACATACACAGAAGCTCAACCAAACCTGCTTAATGCATGAGAACAAACCTCTTACAGAAGCTCAAATGGGCTGCGTAACACGAGAATGAACCTCATTGGTTCTTACAGAAGCTCAAACGTGCTGCGTAACATGAGAATGAACCTCATTGGTTCTTACAGAAGCTCAAACGTGCTGCGTAACATGAGAATGAACCTCATTGGTTCTTACAGAAGCTCAAACGTGCTGCGTAACACGAGAATGAATCTCATTGCTTCTTACAGAAGCTCAAACGTGCTGCGTAACACGAGAATGAATCTCATTGGTTCTTACAGAAGCTCAAACGTGCTGCGTAACACGAGAATGAATCTCATTGGTTCTTACAGAAGCTCAAACGTGCTGCGTAACACGAGAATGAATCTCATTGGTTCTTACAGAAGCTCAAACGTGCTGCGTAACACGAGAATGAACATCATTGGTTCTTACAGAAGCTCAAACGTGCTGCGTAACAAGAATGAACCTCATTGGTTCTTACAGAAGCTCAAACGTGCTGCGTAACACGAGAATGAACCTCATTGGTTCTTACAGAAGCTCAAACGTGCTGCGTAACACGAGAATGAACATCATTGGTTCTTACAGAAGCTCAAACGTGCTGCGTAACAAGAATGAACCTCATTGGTTCTTACAGAAGCTCAAACGTGCTGCGTAACACGAGAATGAACCTCATTGGTTCTTACAGAAGCTCAAACGTGCTGCGTAACACAAGAATGAACCTCATTGGTTCTTACAGAAGCTCAAACGTGCTGCGTAACACGAGAATGAAGGGACAGAAAGTTCTCAGATCTCATTAAAAATATCTTCCTTCGTGTTCCAAAATGAACAAAAGTCTTACAGGTTTGGAACAACATGAGGGTGAACTGATTTTTGGGTGAACTAACCCTTTAACATACAAACTACATACTTACAGCCATGGACAAAAGTATTGGCAGTGACATCAATTTTGTTTCGCAAAGTTTCACACATTGCTGTTTCATTTTTTTTTTTGGAAAACCAAATTTTTTTATTTTTGTGGAAACCGTATAACACTTTTCCAGGATTCTTTGATGAATAGAAAGTTCAAAAGAACAGCACCTTTTTAAATATTAAAATTTGTGCAATTTAATGCATCAATTTAATTTATGCATCCTTGCTGAATAATATATATATTTTTTTTTTCTTCTACTTTTGTGAACCATTGAAATTCATTCATATTTGCATAATATTTATCATGTAAAGCTTGGAACAGATGGTTGCATTTTATTATTTTCATTCAGTTTTGTTTTCCCTGCTGTCAGAAGAGACGTGCAGCCAGACTGAAATGATCTGAACGAAATAAAGTGATATTACAAGAGCTGTAGCAATTCTTTAGTAGTAAAAATCTCTATTCTTCCAAACTGACTTGAGACATAAACAATGAAAGAGTAGGAGAGGCATAAAAAAAAGAGAGAAAAGTTCATTGTAGACCTGCTGAGAGTTATTAAAGGGAGCCTGTTCCTATGGAAACAAAGACCCAAGTGAAAAAAACACGGAAACACACACACACACACACACACACACACACACACCCACACACACTAGGCTCTGTCCTCTTGCTGTGCTCTCTTTGATACGTTAATTAAACATTTAAAGTGTTTTCAAGACATTTCCCTTCGAGCACAACTGCATCTAATTGTGTTGAAAACATAAGGAGAGATCCTGAGAGATTTTGTCCCGTCAGACCTGATCAAACCACCCTGCTGTCCACATCAGCATCTGTTAGTGTCCCAGTGTGCCTTACACAAACAGTCTGCATCAATACTGCAAATCCTGCCACAAAAACATCCCTGTGTGACGTCCACCGAGCCTCAATGACCCTGTAGAACCGCTTATGAGCATAAGTGACTTTTTTTCAAAAACATTATAAATCTTACCGACCACAAACTTCTGAACGATAGTGTATAAAAGCATTAAGCTTTTCTGGAGAGAAAAATACCCCAGTATTCTGGTGTCACAAACAAAAACATCTCAAACTGTGCTCAGACCTTTCAAAAAACTAATGCCAGCAATCAATTTTAAGAGATCTCTCCAAGACAAAATGATTTGAGCTTCTATCCACATCTATTTGATAGCTCTATATTCTTACTGAATGCCAATACATGTCTTGTGGGACTATTTTTATTTTTACTAAGAAATTTGATGGGAAACATGAACAAAGTTGACAGCAATCAGTGAGCAAAACAAATTCTCTGCAACACAGCAGAGATGTGTTTTTAACTCTACATACAGACACATCTTAAACACAGCATTCATTGCAGAAGACAGCGAGATCATAATCTAGTCATAATTTTGCAAGTTTTGCATACCTTTTGTATACCAACATCTTACCACGTCAGCTAACCGATTTCTAGACTAGATCATCCTAAAAAATTAGCCTAAGGTGGTTACCTCATTATAGTTTCTGAAAAACTGCTCTGTTTTGCTGGTTTTAAAGTCAGCATAAAAAAGAAGATGAGATAGATTTTTTTTCTTCGCTATTTTGACGTATATCCGAGTGAAACGGCTTCTCGAACAAAATAAAATGTAGGGCGGGACTTGATTTTGTCCATGGGGAATTGAATGAGTGGTTGTGGTTTACTATTGGTGGATCTCATGTGAGTGACAGGTTGCCCCGCCCTCGTGCCACATCATCAGAGAAGAAAAGAGATGCCGCTGCAAGAGTGAGTGGAAGTTATTTTGATAAAAGATTACGAGGGCACATTAATTAAAAAATGATGCACAAGATAAATCATTTAATAAATACTGCAATATTCCATAAAAAAAAGAATGGTCCATTTTGATTTCATGGTGACTTTAAGAAGGTTTTGGGCACTTGTCAGCTAGGCTAGGTTGAGAGACCATCAAAACCAGCACAAACCACTTTAGGCAGTTTTGTTCTCCAGGAAGGGAATCAGCTTTGTCGTTCATATATAGCCACAAACCCTTTCACCATCCAATCTGTGACTGACTCATGGCTAGCTGTGATCTGCGGGTCCTCATGAGGGCGGGTCTGCCCGACAGAGCTGCCTGATTTAAATCTCAGCTGCATGACAGAGGTGTGTGCCGCAGGAGCTGTGAGGTGAAATGATGATTGTACCACTCCAACAGGAGAGAGAAAGATAAATAGAGGACATCGGTAAGGAGAAAAACAGTTTGATCTGGATGATCTACTTCAGTTGCCCCAAAACCTGTGAAGAGAGAGCGCCAACTCCTGCGAGTTCAGATGAAGCAAGCTCTGAATCAACATGTGCCAATACTACATTTTCTATATATCCTAATAATTTGTTAACAAACGTATTCATTACTTCAAATAGCTAATTATTTCCGCCTTAAATTAATACATTGTATAAATTAATACATTATTAGCTGACTGTGTGATTTGTATATGTACATTAACTTGGACACAGTCACCTCTGATAACAGATAACACTCTAAATGTAGATGTGCATTTTCTGTAGCCTGGGAAAACCCAGACAACTTCTGGCAAATTTAGATTTGCTCTGAAAGTTAGTCTGGCAAAGAGCTCATTCAAGCTCATTTCAAATCCGCCGAAATCGAGGCACCAATCAGAAACGTTGGGGCGGGCTTTACACGATGACGTCAGCGCTGGGATTTTGAAGCAGATTTTGTAGCCTACATTACAAAGATGGATGCCGCCGTCGAACATCACTCGTTCCAATCAGCTATCGCGTCTGTTTTAAGTTTCCTTTTTGTTAAAAACCGAGTAAAGAACAACACTCGGAGATGTTTCTCCGCCGCTCTGCATACGTCATCTCCTTCATCGCTCTGATTGGGTTTAGGTCTATCCGCGACGTCCGTTGGTGACGCCCCTCTGGAAATGATTTGTCTATGACGCTTTGCCAGACCATAACTCAGTTACAACTGAGAATGGTCTGGTTTTAACCAGGCTACATTTTCTGTAAAGCTGCTTTGAAACAATATTGTTCATATATGATAATGTTTGGTCTTGGCGGAATAGATCTGCTACGCTACTGCAGCTACGGCTGCTACAGAAAATGCTGACCCAGTACATTATTTGAAGGTTGAGCAGCGAGGTCATTGGTTACTGACACAGCAATAACCAATCAGCTGTGCCCTATAGAGAATGATGTGATTGCAAGCAGATTGAGTTTGACCTATCAGCCTGTGCCAGCAAGAGTTTCATGACAGGACTGTATTTAATGCATTAACCGTTGTTAAATAACGAGACCTAATTGTAAAGTGTTACCTTTTTTTTTAAAACATGTTTTTCATCCTTAGGAAAAAATACTAGTAAGTCTGGTTGCTTAGAAAAGTAATAGCACGCCTCTTCTTGCCAAGTCACACAAATCAGCAACAATCTAGCAACCACCGGAACACCCCAATTTTTGCATAGCAACACTCAGAACATCTTAGCAACTCTATATGCAGTGCAAGCAAGCAGCACTCACATCTGAAAAATGCATAAGTTTAAAATTACTGCATATAGAATAACATGCTAAAAAGGAACAAACATTGCCTTATTATTTTGTCATTATCAAAAAAATTAAAGTATGTCTGAGAAACATTTTAATGGGCTAACTGAGTTAAAGATGCCTAGATTAGTCAGTTAGTATTTGATAGTATTTCAGTATTTGAAAAACTATCAATGGTCTTCATTCTTTATGCAAACGACCCCCCACCATCTTCCGGTCTCTCCTTCGGCAACACTCTGGAGTCCAATTAGCCGTCATGATTAGCTGTAAACATCATTTACGTGGGGTAGGAGCACAGACGGCATGCAAAGGCACTTTAATCACTGTCTCATTATCATGTGTGATTCTTTTATTTATTGCACAATAATTTATTCATCTGCAACTGAAGATCTGAAACATTGGCATTTGTTATTAAAGAAGTCTCAGTGCAGAAAAGTGGACTTGTGTGACTGTGCTTTTGTATCTTTTCTTTATCTCATCCAGCTCTATATTTTGTTACATGCTGGCTTATATATTGTGGTTTCTTTTATGCTCAATAAGGTTGCATTTATCTCATAATAAAAACTGTAAAAACAGCAATATTTTGACATAATATTACAATTTAAAATAACTGTTTTCTATGTTAATATTTTTTATGTAATTTATTCCTGTGTAATCAGCATCATTACTTCAGTATTCAGTGTCACATGATCCTTCAGAAATCATTCTAATATGCTGAATTGCTGCTCAAGAAACATTTCTTATTATTATCAGTGTTGAAAACAGTTGTGCTGCTTCATTTTTTCTTGGCTGAATAGAGAGTTTAAAACAGAAATATTTGGTAACATTATTAAGGTCTTTACTGTCACTTTTGATTAATTTAATGATCCTTGCTGAATAAAAGTATTATTTCTTAAAAAAAAAAAACTCATATAACTCTTATAAAACTCATCCCCAATCTTTGAACGGTTATGTATAAACGTTATGCAAATTCAGGATAAATTAAATTGATTTAACAGGGTTGATTGATTGAGCTTGACAAATTCGGTTAACAAAACAATATATGTAAGAATTGAGACAATGGAACAAGATTATTTACTTGATTTCCCGCCATGTGGAAGAAAGAGTCCAAATGATGTAAATTGTTGGGTTAGAATTTTAAATAATTTTACAGTTATTGAAATGGAGGGAATTGACATTATTTAAAATATTGTTTTAAAATAATTAATAATAATTTTTTTTTACTTTTTACTTTTTACTACAATTAATTGAATATCAATTCAACATAAAATGTAAAGATTATGACGTGCTGGACACAGAAGAGAAAGTCAAGTCCTCTGACAGGCCAAAAAACTCACCAGATATTTTGTTTTAAAACCAACAAAAAATTGAGATTTTTCTTATTAGGCCTTCAAATATTGTTGTGGACAATAGGGGGCCTTCAAGTCAAAAAGGTTGAGATCCACTGTTTTAAAACAAGCTACTTGTGCGAGAACTTTTTAATAGGTCTCACGACAGAAAACAGTAATGCATCACCAAGCACATCCTATCTGTGGAAAGTGCCAAATAAAGCAGTTTGGAGAGTGTATAAACAGCATTCGAGCCGAATGACTTCAGTCATCAAGGCCAATGAAGCAAGCAATTCCCCTCCCAGAACGAAACCCATCAAGCATTTAGTTGTAGCCACACAGGGCTGAAAAAAAAATCAAAAGCACAAAATAGGAGCAGGCTGGTCGTGGAAATAGACCAAGGAGAGCCATCCCTCGAACTCCATTAACAATTAGCCTACAAAAAGTCTGGTGCACTTCACTAGGCTATTTTTTCCCAAAGCACTGAGTCAGTGAAGACAGAGATAAAAAATAGAATGTCCCAGACGCTCTCTCACACATCACACCAAATCTAATATTTAACACTGACCTATTTTAAAGCCTGCTGGAGTTTTCCCTGCTGTGGGAGTTTAAAGCAGCCTGAAGCAAATGGGATTGCTTTTCTTCAAAAGCCCGGCAATGAAGGTGAAGATAAAATCATCGGGGAATAAGAAACATGCAGAGGTTTTTTTTGGGAGACTCTTTGCACATCAGGGAACTACTAATGCTGTTATACAAGCATTTATATTTAGAGAAAAATCCCTGTACAATACGCTCATGTTGGCATTTGAGTAAGTAGGGCATTATCACCAACACACCACACAAAAGATTTCAGATGCTTCCGACGGGGATGGGGGGGTCAGTTCCACATGTCGCCATGGAAACTTGGAGAGAAACATGGTTACATCATCAAAGTAACCTTTTCAGCAACATAGCCCTTACAGTGTCATAGTGAACTCTTGCTCCAATGCTCATTTTCAGTAATGAGCTGCTGCTCACATCTGCTCTCATCGCTTACAGTTAAAATTGTAGGTCTGAGTCACTGGCTTCTCATGTAAAAACAATACTATAGCTGTGGTTTCGGACGGTACAACCATGGTACACTGATGCACAGTTGCTGGTATCGATAATATTCAACCCCCATTGCAAATCAGGTTTATTAGCAACATTTTCAGACGTTCAGCTGTTTGCAATGAACAAATCAAACAAAATAAATTGAAATAGCTCAACACAACAAATGTGTCAAGTGGTTTCCCCAAAGTCAACTGAAAATGCAACTTTTAATGACTGCAATCTCAAAAATGTTCAACCCTCTGAATAGAATCCCTCACATCAGCACAAATCTGCAAAACAGGTGTTGTCTCAAGCACACCTGATGCAACAAACCAAGGGCTTAATTAGTTGCACCAGGTGTGCTTGAGCAAGAACACATGAAATATCTGAACTGGCTAGGTTTGTTGAGTGTCACGTTTGACCTCATGTTAGAAATATGGCTAAGTCAAAAGAATGGTCCAAAGATATCATCGCCATTCACAAACAAGGAACACAAAAAGATAGCAAAGGCACTAAATGTTCCTAGAGACACTGTTGGAAGCATAGTTCGCGATGGATTCAAGATGGATTCATTGAAGTATCAGGAAATCCTAGGAGAAAACATCATGCCGTCAGTGGGGAAGCTGAAGCTTGGGCGTCATTGGACCTTCTAACAGGACACTGATCCCAAGCATAGCTCAAATTCCACCAAGGCTTGGTTTCAGAAGAAGTCCTGGAAGATTCTACAGTGGCCATCACAGTTACCTGGCTTAAACCCCATAGAAAATATCTGGTGGGATTTGAAGAAAGGCGGTTGCAGCACACAAACCCAAGAATATTACTGAACTAAAGGCCATTGCTCATGAGGAATGGGCTAAGATTCCTCAGAAACGCTGCCAGAAGCTGGTGTCTGGTTGTACACCTTGTTTGCAGCAGGTCATAACAGCAAAAGGGTTTTCTACTAAGTACTAAAGATGCTTGCCATGAAGGGGCTGAATATTTTTGAGACTGCAGAAGTCATTCAAAGTTGCATTTTCAGTTGAATTTGGGGAAATCACTTGAAACATTTGTTGTGTTGAGCTATTTCAAATTCTTTTTTATTTATTTGTTCATTGCAAACAGCTGAAAGTCTGTACATTTTGCCAATAAACCTTATTCACAATGGGGGTTGAATAATTTCGATTACAACTGTATATCATGGTACTGAATGATTACCACAGGCATGTATCATGGTATTTCCATGGTAAGTACACTTTAAAAAATCCTTATTTTTGTCTTTGAGTGTTTTACATACTTTCTACTTCAAAATTTCAATTTTAATTTAATGTGTTACTTGCGTTTCTTTGTAATTATTCATGAAATGTATAAGCAATTTATGAGTGAAAACTGTTTCAAAGTAAATCCTTCTTTTTCTCCTGTGTTCTTGCCTGACATCAATTCACTACGGTAAGCCCACAGTGATCAACATATATATTGCAGTGCCAGGTTTACATCTTGTCTGATTATAAAGAAAGGATCATGTGTTCATGAGCAGCAAATCAGCATACTAGAATGATTTCTGAAGGATCATGTGACACTGAAGACTGGAGTAATGATGCTGAAAATTCAGCTTTGCGTCACAGGAATAAATTCCATTTTAAAATATATTCAAATAGAAAACAGTTATTTTAAATTGGAATAATATTTCACAATATTACTCTTTTTACTGTATTTTTGATCAAAACATGCAGCATGAGAGCTGCAGTAAGCATAAGAGACTCTTTGACCCCAAACTAGTAAACCGTAATGTATAAATTAAACTGCTATAATGTTTTGAATGCACATCCTGTGAGTAGACTCCCCCGTTCACACAACAGCCGCTCTGAATGCATGCAAACTCAACTGAATTGACAGCTCTCTGGCCCAAACCTCTCTCACACTAGCCTCAGGCCATCGCGTCATCATTATAATTGAGCCCTGACTTTACCATGTTACCGGATACATAAAAGAAAATGGGTATTTTTCAGTCATTTTTGTTAGTGTTGTGAAATGAAAGCCATAAAACAACTCAACAGCACAATGTGAACCCTGGGAAATCTCGAGAACTACAAACTTCATTCCAGCAGCGTAAATGATTGGACTGTCAAATATCACACCCCAGCATTTGGATGAAACCTAGAAAAAGCTTCCGGCTCTCTCAGTACACCAGAGAGATTTGCATCAAATAAGTACACAAGGGCTGCAGTATTGGGGCTTGAAGTGAAAAGAGCTCAAAGAAATCTATCACTGTGCATCCCTAGAGTTTCTCACCACGCTGAAGTCTTCGGGTCGGCACGGCGAGCCTCGGAACTGGCAGGACAGCAGCATGTCTTTAATGTCGTGTCCTGTTCTATTATAAAACTCCCACATGTTGAAGTGTCGTGGCTTGAATAGGCGAAAGTCTGCTTTGCTCTTGAGAACCTCCATCACGCTTTCTTCAACCAGGTGAGAGTCCCGAATCTCATGTCTATAGAGACAAGACACAAAAATACCAAGAGTTCACTCTTAAAAATAAAGGGTCCAAATAGGGTTTATTGCAGCAATGCCTTGAAGGACCATTTCAAGTTCCCCAAAGAACCATTCAGTGAACTGTTTTTTTTATTTTTTTTATACAATGGAAGTTCAGTGGGGTCCAAAACAAGATTGGACCACATTGAATTTATTGTATGGACATAAAGGCATTTTCAAAATATATTTTTGAAAAGAGGAGCTCCCGTCTGTATAGCGCTTTGTGAAGAGCGTCAAATGTTTTTATTTACAACATGTTTCTGCAGCCAATCACAGACATGTTTGTTGAGCGCGTGAACGCAATGCCCAATTAGAGACATTTAGGTTAGTCAGAATCTGCTCAATACGCCAGAGTTTATTCGCCAATCATTTCGTTATAAACAACAAAGTACAAAAATGTAAGACGATGTAAATAAGAGATCCATTGTGCAGTACAGACAGATTTTTAGATCGCTTTCTGGTGTAACCCATTTATAATTTGAATAAAAGTACACACTGCAAAGTTTCGGGAGAGAAAACCATATTAAAATGAGGGATTGAATCTGAAACTGTGATGTTTGAAAATAGATACGTGCATTAAGTATTAAATAGACCTCCTACTTGTTTTGTTACCTGTAATGTGTTTTTTTTGTTTTCATTTTAGTACTACATTTTCATAAAAAAAAATTGCAATGTTTATTTAACTGAACTATATTTGAAGCCTGCATACTAATGTTTAATGTATTATTTACTTATTATCATTAATAGCATTAGATCCCACCCTCCCTTCAGAGCCACGCCTCCTTCAAAACACATGAACGCACACAGCAGAGTCTGCAAAGCGTCACGAGAGATGGCGTTAAGTTACCTCATGTCTCAAAGCACATAACATTACAATAATAATGAACATAAAAAACTTACAGAGCTCTTACATGTACCACCTGACTGCTGCAGATTCATTTCGACGTTGATAATGTTGACACTGAAATACATAAATCCAAATCTGAGGAAGTAAACAGCTCCGGGTAGAACATCACCGGTTGCCATCTTGCAATTACGGTTACGACATGGCTTGTTGTTTTGTTTCAGGAAAAACAGTAAAAGGCGGCTGCTGTTTGTTTATGATGCTCGGTGACTGTCTACAACTCTGCATAGCCATCCGGAACACACTGATGACGTGTGATGTCTGCGTGAGCAGTGTGTGTGGAGTTATGGAAATACATTATGTTAACAGGCAGGTATGACATCATACTCGTATCATTGCATAGTTGACCGAGTAAAATGATTGGACAAACATATTTAGTATCTAGATTTTTTTATATTAGACCACTTCTATTATTTATTGCTATGAGGATGTGAAGAGAGTTTCAACCAAAATAACAAAAAGTGTTTATGAAAAAAATGACCTACCCTACTTTAAAAAAAATTATAATAACAACAGTGACAACATATAAAGACATGCTTAACTCAAAATCTCAAAATTAAATCTCAATTTGACTACACTCATAACTGAGCCCAAATAATGGCACAATGTCCATATTTGGTAACACTTTACTTGAAGGGGTGTGGATAAGACTAACATGACACCTTCATAATCATGACATGACACATGTTATGAATATGAAGGAAGTTTTATGCATGTTTATGACAACTGTCATTAAGTGTCATTCGCTCAGTTATGACATTTTTAATGCAAATATGACATTGTTTGAGATGTCTTTGTTATGACACCTTGACATAAACCAATACATCACAACCTGACAGTGTCTTTGTCATGACAACTTGACATTACCAAGACAACACAACCTGTCATAAACATGACATAGCAGATTAATTATCAAACTTAAGAAACCACTTAGCTTTATTGGTTAACATTACATTAAACTGTCAGGTGGTTGGTTTTGACATTGGCTGTCATGAAGCCATTGTAACTTTTTAATGACAAATTCAATTTGTACCACTGTAGTTGAGGTCACAAAAAATATTCATGAAACTGTTATAATGGCCTTATGACAGCCAATGTCAAAACCAACCACATGACAGTTTAACTTAATTTAATGTCAAGTTGTCATGACAAAGACACTGACAGGTTATGATGTTATAGTTTATGTCAAGATGTCATAACAAAGACATCCTAAACAATGTCATATTTGCATTCAAAATGTCATTATTGAGCGAAAGAAACTTAATGACAGTTGTCATAAACATGCATAAACCCTACTTCATATTCATGACATATGTCATGGTTATGAAGGTGTCATGCCAGTCTTATGCACACCCCTTTAAGTAAAGTGTTACCCAATATTTATTTTATGCCCTTGATGCAGCACATCTGTGCATGTTCCTTTCAGGATGATGAATAGTCAAGGTTAGTTCCCTGTAAACATGTCGAAAAGTGCCACACTGGACCGAATACAGAATAAAACCGAGAAAGAGACAGTGTGTGTGAGCACTTGGAATGCAGAAACAGGCATGACTGAGGTCCAATTCAAACCCACATCACATCACAGCTGCTGGGTGTTACAACACTGCAGTAACTAAATCACGACTTCCTGATGCCAGATGGAAGCAGATACTGTTCCTACAGCCAAAGATTTCGTTTTTTTAATAATGAAGTTGCAGCTCCACAATCCAAAAAAGACCCGTCACATCTGCCGTTTCACAATCTACGGGTCACTTTCCTAAATTAAAATGGAACAATGATCAGACTGCATCTTTCAATTTGCCAGAAAAGCACTTATGGGCTCCATACGACAAGATGGAGATGCATGAAATATATAACTTCAGTAACAGGGACTCCCCAGAGCTCTGCATTTTCATTTCCGCTCCTCAAGTTCAATAAAAACATGCTAATCATTTACACTCCAATGTGCTTGTGCGTTCATGCGGGGAATACGAGAGCATAATCTACTGAGCGAGTGACTCATGCTCATTTTTAAAACTTAACCACAGCCGCTTGACTGATACGCACGCGTTCACCAACCTCGAGTTCAGCAGCGCCAGCAACTCCCCCGCGTGGTACAGGTCGTTGCGTGTGATCCTGCTGAAGCGGATGGAGTTGAGATTGCAAATCGTCACTGCGGGGAAGACCATCACGGGCGTCGTGATCTCGTCCAGCTTGGTGACGTGAGGGTATTCCAGGTAGAACTGAATCCGATCGACGCAGACGTACATGAGAAAGGTCAAAGAGCTGAGGAAAAACACCACCCAGAGGCAGCATTTGGCCGTGATCTTCTCATAAGAGAAGATATGAGAGATGCCATGCAGAGTCGAGGTGTGAGCGAACACTTGCAGGGGAGGCGGCTGGTCGTAATCAATGTCCATAGGTTCCACTTTAAGATCCATCATTGATGTCTTCATTGCACAGTTCTTCCAATGCAAAGCTGTTAAACTCTCCCTAAGACATTAAACACAGAAAGACACATTTTATTTCCATAGTTCCTGTGACCATAAATGAGTCATCATACAGCAAAGTCATTTTGGGATGCAGCTCGGTTAAACATGAAATCAGAATTGACAATTCTTCTTTTTTTCATGGAATATTGTAGTAATTATTATAAATGATTTATCTGTGCACATCATTATTTTTTTTAAAATTCACGTGCCCTCATGATCTTTAATCAAAATAACTTCCCCTCCCACTCACAGGGACATCTCTTCTCTTCTCTGATGATGTGTTTACTGGCATGAGGGCGGGGCAACCTGTCACTCACATAACATCCACCAATAGCAAACCACAACCATCCAATCAATTCCCCATGGACTAAATCCATAGACAGTAAAAGAAATGGACACAGCGACCCCATTGATTTCAACGGAGAAGACTGAAGCCCGATTATTGCACTTCCTGTCTGATGTCTGAGCGACTGCGCAGGCTCAAACTGAGCTTGACGACAGTCAGACATTTGTAAATCTTCTAGTAGCTGTGCAAACACAAATCTGAATCACCTAATTCCTCAAAAACGTTGTTGAAATATTTTGTCCCGTTGCTTTTATGGACTCTCTATCTATGGGCTTCTCCCTTGACTTTATGCCTCCATGTCCCCCTGATTGCCTCGAAGACAGTAAAAGATTGCCTGCGAGCTTCTCCTCTGGTCTATACGGTAATGTCTCTATTGTGCGACAGAAAGTTGCGTGGTTATGGCGCAATTGTTAGCCTATTTTTACAAAAAACGGCTTCTACGGGGCCGTAACGTAAGATACAAAGTAATGGAGCCTTTTATACATTGTCGTGTTTCTTTCGAAATAAATAATGGACAAATGAAGTCTTTGGACGCCTCAGATGTAAAGTTATTCGCTGTCAAAGTGACGCCAAATGAATGGGAGTCAATGAAATGCTAACAGCAGGTGAAGTTCTGCTACAATGGCGGCTCCCGCAAGGCTTCAACTTCCGGCTGATGGATTACCCCCTTGACAAAATCAAATACTGTCCTACATTTTTTCTTGTTCGAGAAGCCGTTTCACTCAGATATACTAACGGGAAGAAAAGATTATCGCAACTTCTGTCTCATGCCAACTTTATGCTGGACTAGTAACTGAAAGGCTGTAGGTTCAAACCCCACAAGTGTTGATCCATGAAATGTCACTACTTGTTCTTGACAGTGTTACTGTAACATTTCTCGTTTTCATTTAAGTTGTTCTTTCAATGTAATGTTTATATATTATTCCAGTTTTATTTGAAGTAACGAAATTTTTTTTAGTTATAAGATTTTAAAGGGTTTCACCAAAAAATTAAAATCTGTCATTATTTACTCTCATGTCGTTCCAAACTTGTAAGACTTTTGCTCATCTTTGGAACACAAATGATGATCTTTCTGATGAAATCTGAGAGCTTTCTGTCCCTCCCTCCATTGACAGCTATGCAACTAACACTTTATTTTTGGGTGAACTATCCCTTTAAATACTTACTTACTAATCAGCAAACACAAGGTCATCTTGGCATCTCCAGGTATATCCCAATAATTTCAGGGGTCTTCAACAGATCAATTATTGTTTGATCTCAAACAAGTGCAGCTAAATGTTTAATTTCCATATTGAAATGTAGGAAATTAAAAAATGTAATGAACAAGTAGACCTATAAGACTTTGTACATCAATGCAACACTCAAATTACGATAGATCTCTGTTCCTTCTCTGTACCCATATAGTTCAGACACGTAGACAGCATGTAGAGGAAAATCTGCTGCCCACGCCAACTTCTCAATAGCGTTTAATTATAGTCTACCGACCAACTGACAAGAACACCTCAAAATCAAAATGACGTATTTCCCACACTTAAAATACACACTTTTAAAATAAATAAATAAAGAACATTACTTTATTTGTTTTGCATTCATTTTTGGCATGATATACATGATGATTAAGCAAGCACCCCTATTTAACATAATGCAAACATATATAATAAATAAATAATTTAGGCATAGGCCTATTTTACCATTTAAATTACTATATGTTTATATTATAGACATAAATAATGTAAATGGTAAAATATGCCTATGCATAAACGATTTCATTTATGTTTAATTAATAAAGCTAAAACAATAGTTATCATGACTGCATTACAATCTAATGAGAATCATCATTCAGAATCAAAAGCAATTAAAACATCTTTAGGCTATGTAAAAAGTGTAAAATGTGCTTAATTGTCATTAAAATAATGTCACAACTCAGAAATATTAAAGCTACAAAAATATTTTTCATTTTGATGTTGGGGTGAAATGTGACCCGAACATGTTTTCGTGAGATCCACCTTTTTTCAGGTGAAACGCGCCAAATCACGCTTCGTTTTCAGGTTTGCCACTGTATTACTCAACAGAATCCAACAGACCATCAAAGCGCGCGACAGTGATCGCGTTCACTTGTAGCGTTTACCTGAAACACTTCAGAAAGATGCTGGACATGAAAACAGATGGCAGTTATCCGTGCAGAAACCAGCCGATCTCGTCGTCCACCCGACAGACCGATGGAAACCCATATCTGTGATGAAATGATGATTCGCGTGCGCTGGGTGATCTCTCTCGTGTGACGATCCTGAAGCTCTAATGGCTGAAGCCAAGGATCGTGAGAGTCTCTCTCTCTCTGTGTGCGAGTGGGAGAGAGAAGAGAGTGGGAGGGCAATTATGAATTCATAGATAGCTAGTAGCCTACTAGATATAAGAAAACGTACCACAATCGTATTACTGTATTTTTTTGTACATGTACCATGATTATGCCACGTTTTGAAACAAGTATGGCAGTATCTTAGTTTTTACATGATATAAAATACCGAACTGTATCATGGTAGCCTACATGATGTGATGGTCTTAGTAGATGGAAATTTATACTATAGTAGCCTAAATCCATCATGATATTTACCATGGTACCACTATACATGTAGGCTACTGTACAGAATCTTTTGGTAATATAATATGTATGAGTATCATAGTAGGCTGCCATGTCCAAATAAATAAATAAAATATGGCAATGGTACTTTTTATAAGTATTGTAGTTTTTTTTTTCTTTTTTTTTTTTTACATGCACCATGCAATACCTTGGTATTAAGTATATTGGAGTATGCAAATACATTCATAGTAATTCATCTATCTATCTATCTATCTATCTATCTATCTATCTATCTATCTATCTATCTATCTATCTATCTATCTATCTATCTATCTATCTATCTATCTATCTATCTATCTATCTATCTATCTTTCTATCTATCTATCTATCTATCTATCTATCTAATAGGCTACTCATATCATGCGTGTGCTCTCTCTCTCTCACATTAACACATACATTTAACTGAGAGAGACTTACTCAGTGATGGGGTGTGTGTGTATTACACACACATAGGCCTACACACACACACACACACACACACCCAGGGCTCTCAAGTGTCACGCATTGAGCATGACAGTCACTCATTTCGGTCTTTTGTCACGCACTCCCGCCACACATTGTATTTCTCACACGGAAAAACGAGAAATGTCTATCTTTCTATCTATCTATCTATCTATCTATCTATCTATCTATCTATCTATCTATCTATCTATCTATCTATCTATCTATCTATCTATCTATCTATCTATCTATCTATCTATCTATCTGTCTGTCTGTCTGTCTGTCTGTCTGTCTGTCTGTCTGTCTGTCTGTCTGTCTGTCTGTCTGTCTGTCTGTCTGTCTATCTATCTATCTATCTATCTATCTATCTATCTATCTATCTATCTATCTATCTATCTATCTGTCTGTCTGTCTGTCTGTCTGTCTGTCTGTCTGTCTGTCTGTCTGTCTGTCTGTCTATCTATCTATCTATCTATCTATCTATCTATCTATCTATCTATCTATCTATCTATCTGTCTGTCTGTCTGTCTGTCTGTCTGTCTGTCTGTCTGTCTGTCTGTCCGTTCTATTTTTTTCAGTACCATATCCGAATATGCCTTAATATTGTGGTACTATCAAAATCAAAAATGCTTTCAGCAGTAATCAATGTGGTTTCTCTAAAACATTAAATACTGAACACGCACACACACATAGCTTCTATTCTATTCTATTCTATTCTATTCTATTCTATTCTATTCTATTCTATTCTATTCTATTCTATATACTCTCATATCCTGTATCTGTTCTTTCTCAATGAGTTTACAGCAATCCTGAAAATAACCCTCAAACAATAAACCAGTATATGGGTTTATACGGATCCAACGCATGACATCTTTGTTTAAATGGCCACATATGATAGCTTAGCTTAGCATCTCTTGAGATTAAATATAAATGGCTTTTTTTTTTAAGTGCATCAGGAGAGAAGTGCCCACATCACTCTGACAGGTTTATGGCGTTGGATATATGGCTCTGCATGTCATCACACACACACACACACACACACACACACACACACACACACACACACACACACACACACACACACACACACACACACACACACACACACACACACACACACACACACACACACACACACACACACACACACACACACACACACACACACACACACACACACACACTCACAATCTGTCTAATGTGGTTAACTCAAGAGAAAGAATGACATTCTATAAAACAGAAGCACTGTATGCTACGTCCATGTAATATGCTTTATTTACAGAACCCTATAAAACACCACATGCAACTCCTTTCACTTGTTCTCTGTTACACATGCCTCCTATTGTTTTGGTGTCTGAGCTTAATATTACACTTTTATAGTCCCTGAACTCTGTCTCTAACACTACGCCTGTTTTAGTCCGCTGTCTACATGCCCAGACATTTGTTCACATGGGGCCACTATAGGCTAAATTGATTATTTTTATACTGTTGTGCTCCTCTGACAACATATCTTCTTATTATGATGTATAAAACTGATTGCATGAGGAATTGGGATTTGTTTGACTAAATATCAAACACCAAATCATAATTCAACCATTTGTTTTTAGTACATGCAAATGATTAATTAGTGTTCGTTATTCCAAATAAATAATCTTGTCTTTCATCAATATTAGGGTGCATTAAATTGATCAAAAGTGACATTTAAAGTTACAAAATATTTATATTTCAAAAATGCTGTACTTGAATTCTGAAAAAAAAAGGATCACTGTATCACCACAAAAATACTGAGCAGCACAACTGTTTTCTACATTGGCAATAATCAGAAAAGTTTCTTACAGTAAGTGGCAAATCAGCATATTAGATTGATTTCTGAAGGATCATGTGACACTGAAGACTGGAGTAATGATGCTGTCATCACAGGAAGAAATGGCATTTTTAAATATATCAAATTAAAAAAGTTTTTTTAAATTGTAATAAAATTTCATAATATTACTGTTTTTACTGTTAGGCAATTTTGATTAAGTAAATATTTGGATAAGTGTCACCGGCCCACCGGTGGGCTCAAATCCATTACATTTTTAATACAGTAATATCCTATACTAAACCTAAACTAATCTTGACAAACTATATATCATTTGAAAGCTTACAATCTCTAGTTTCCATATTTGGTGATTTGGTGACTTTCAAAATAAATTACAGAGGAGCCGTAATTTATCAATTTGCAACAAGAATATTTTCATACTCCTCAGGCGTGTTTAGACCTTTATTTTGAAATAGTGATGAACATGAAAAATCACGAAAGAAGGGTAGAAACCTCAGTTTGTTTTCATGCCAAGAGTTCAAATATAGCCTGTGATGATAGCATCCATTCAATTAATTTAGAAAAAAATGTCTGACATTTTTTTAAATATAAAGAAAAAAATTATAGATTCACCATTTGTGATGTGGCAGGAAGCTATAATGCACATACTTGTTCTTTTTATGTCTTTCTTAGAGGTTGAATTCATATAAAAATCTGCCAAACTTCTCATATTCTGAATAGGATGTCTACATCATAAATTGTATGAAAATTGTGGAAATAATGGTTCATAATCACTCAAAACACATATGGAAATGGAGGCGCCCTTATATGGGCAGTAATGGAGTCTGGTTGTCATCTAGTGAAAAAATTTGGTACTGCGCCCATCTCACTGAAAGCTCATTTTTTGAGATATCAACCTAAAATTTGAAACACAGCTTGTTCAGATTTTTGCCTTTGATTTTTTTTTGTGCAGTTTTAGAGTCGCCCAGGTTTTGAAAATACATATTTTATATAAAACATGAATAATTACATTTTTTTACATTGTACATTTTCATAAACTCAAACTTCTATAACTTTTTTTCTGTTTCACTTTCTTAACCCTCTGGGGTTCTTCGGGTCAAAAATGTCCCGAAGCGTTTAAATAATTTTTTTTTAGAAATCGTAGCTTCATCGGAATGGTCCAAAATTGGTGACTTTTTTGGTACTTGGTATATGAACACCCAAAAAAATTGGGGAAAGGATTTGAAAAGTCTAAGTGGTCTTAAAACAAAATAGTCACACTCAGGACCTTCGGGTCAAAAATGACCCCCATAGGAAATAAATGGGAAATTGGCAAAAATGTGAAAATACAGAGTTTTTTTTGTGCATACAATCTACAAAACAGCCAGGATGCAGAAAAAAAGCACACAACAGTGAAGGGGTGAATCTCTTAAAACAATGGGTGACAAAATGCTTTCCATTTGTTCTCTTTATAATGCAGTGTTCAGGTTTGACTGTATTATAAAGTAAAACTGCCACTTCAAATTACCATTTAAACCAACCAAAAAAAAAAAAAATTTTTTAAATTAAAAAAAATGACAAAAATAGTCTTTGAGAATCTGTTATTATATATTCAAATCAACAACCTAAAAAAAATTACACAATATGTGAAAAAATCACTAGAGTGTTCCTACCATAGGTTTCTACAGAGAGCTGTAAATCCACTAGTGGTAAAAATGTGCTATTGCGTGATAAAAATGCTCAGTGTGTCCACCAGATGGCTCCGATCTCATTTCAAAAATTGATTTCATGAGGCCTAGACTTGACCCTAAAATGAAATACAGCTTTAAATTTTTTTTTTTTAAATTACATATATATATATAAATTTTCTATTATATTCAATGGGGAAAAATGGGTCTTAATTATTGCATAAATATTAATTATAAATCATAAAATTATCTCAAAACACCAAAAAAGAAAAGAAAAAATATTATTGAACAAAAATATATTTCATTGATTTTACTCAAATAAAATGTATCTTAATGCCGCCCTCCGGGTCATTTTTGACCCGAAGGTCCTGACTGTGAGTCTAAAATGAAGAACCCCAGATTAATTTATTTCACTTCTGCCAAATGTCTTCTTTAAAACGAGACCAATCTTACGTCTATATTCCAAAGTATTCTTGAATTACAACCATTTAAGTTCGAAATGTGCATTTTCATGTATATAAAAAAAAGGGGGGTGACAGTTAACAGGTTAAAAATGAGGGGAAAAGAGTCAAAATTCCAAATGATGTCAAGTGTATGAAATCATGTTTATTTGTAACTTCATTTGTGTACAGCACAGTTGTGAACTATGACACGGGCGGAGTCAAATGTGAGCAGATGAGGGCGGGGTCACAGAGTCTCTGGAAATCATTGCTTCTCTTCCTTTGGCTGTCCTGTGATGGGAAGACACAAAGACAGAACCCTTGACTGGAGACATACAGCAAGTGTAATACAATCACACTGTCCCTGAGAGCAAGATAGAAATGTGCAATCTCCTCTCTCATTTGTGTCAAGATGTTGTATTTCTCACACACACTGCATATTGATTCAAATTTGTATTTGTCAGACAAGCATTTACTTCCATAAGCCATGAAAACCATTTTACGTTTCAGTTTGTTAGATATTTTGCTAAACAATATTATTTATAGCAGTGTTTTGATATTTTTGCTGTTTCTTGCATCTCTGAAATGTCTATATTGTCAATATTTACCTCCTTGCTTTTTGGTGTCATCTCCTTTCTGGTCACCTTTCTTCGGCTGCTCCTTAGGACTCTGAGGTTGCTATATGGAAGACAAGAAAATCGAAATTCAATCTCAAGAAAGCAATTAAAGATTAATTATGCATGGATGTGCAATGGGTCTGCTGTGGGCAATTTTTACCTTGGTAGCGGATTTCTTATCCGCCTTGTTACCTGTTAAAACATCCAGGACATTATACTTTTTAATTACTGTGGTGTTTTGGTTATACAGATTTTGAGTTTATAAAAGTCAAAATGAAAGGTTTAATTATTTCATGGCAGTTTTGCATTTTACAATCTTAATTAAAAAAACATATTTGAAAGTTTTTCTTCAATATCTACCTTTTGTTCCAGGCATTTTGGCTGCGCTCCAAGGTCCTTGCGTCCTTTTAGAATAAGCAGTGCTGAGTGCTGGCGCGGCCCTCATTTATGGCCCCGGCCACTGAATGACTCCACTTACGGGGCCCCTTCGGGAAAGAGCGTCAGGAACAAGTAAAGAGCCCCGTCAGCTGTGCCTCTGCACTGTCCTGTCACGGGCCTCTGCTGAGCTCAGGTGGAATCATATCTTTTGTACAGTTAATCCTTTTATTTAGCAAATCGATGGTTCTCTCCCGCAGCCTTTTCCTCAAACCAGATATAATTCTTGATTTTGAAATGTTAATATCCAGTTTGAAATTTAGTGTTAAACTGCAGGTTAACAGTCGCTGAGCTCTGACTATTAGACAAATCATGTTCTGCAGTTTTATCAGGACAATGTTGTATCTTCAATATTTAGATTTAATAAAGTAGGGCCTAGAATTTTATTCACAACTATATAAAAGCCAAATGTTCAGACATATCCTACAAATAAAATAAATAAATAAAATAAAGTAAAAATATAAGATATTTATATTAATAAAAATAAATGGAATTTCTGTGGTTAATAATTTTATTTTTTTAATAGTCATTATTTAGATTTAATGAAGCAAGAAGTTATGTTCATATCCTAACGTAACGCACTAAGAAAAGAAAAGAATATAAAAATATCAAATATTTATTATAATAAAAATATAAAAATAAATCTAATCTTCTGATTCAGAAAATAATGGAATTTATGTGGTTAATAATAATAATAATAATACCCTGCTCTAAATTATTAGTCACAAATAAAATATAGATTTTTTAAAAAAGTTATTTAGATAAATATTTAGATAATTATATTTAGTTTATATTTGATTATGGATATTTGGAGTTTGTGAGCCTTTCTCTTGAGACATCTGTCATGCAGTTGAACTTGTCTTGAACACTTACTATACTGACTGATTCCATACACTTAAAATACATTTTTACTCTACATACATGTAAACATCAATTCTCGTTGCCAAGTCACTCGGCCTTATCTTTCAATCTACATACAAACATACAAATCATTTGACAGTCCGTGGACAGTCCTCATTACACGCGCTGCAGTGACGTCAATGATATGCAGATCAGCTGCTGTCAGGGCGGGTCGGTCACGTGATCATGCCAGTCCCTTCAGACAGAATGAACCGGTGAGAATCTCGCACGGTAGGTGTCCAGGATAAAATTATACATTGACATTAAGTTTCATTAAGATGAAGGCATTCAGAAATGGTTATTAGCGAGATATTGGCGCTCCTGTGTGATTGACAGGATTTAAAAATATATATTATTCGTTGTGCAACTGCTGTTGTTGTTAGCATCCCTGCTAACTGGGGCGAATGCGTCAAAACATTGATTTTAAAAGAAACTATTTGTTTGGGTTGTGTATAAATATTAATACATTTGAAATGATATATTTATTATAAATGTTGTGTTCACGTTAGTAATGTTTCAGTGTACTAGTGTGTTTAAGAAACAAGAATAGCATGCTATTTGTAATTTGACGCTGGATTTATGTGTTTTTAGTGCTGTCAAAGTTAACGTATAAATGAAATACGTTTCACGTAATTCTTTTTTACGGTTGCATTCAATACATTTAATTCTGCTTTCTAAAGACTGGTCAGAAATCACTTGCTGTAATTTTGTATACATTTTTAATTTTTCTCATAAATAGCTATTTAAAAATAACTGAATTAAAAGTCTTTGTGGAAAACTTAATCTCATGTAAGTTGTCAACTAAAAGTAAATATTTTCCAGATATTATTTAAACAAATTTTTTTATTGTAGTATGACAATGTAAAAAGACAAATTAGTATTTTGGTAACAATTATGTTAGTTGTCTTAATGATATAACATTTAATATTTTCCACACAATATTTTCTTTAGCATCAAAAAGTTTGAAAATCATTGAGTTAGATGATTATTAAGTTGTGATTAGCATTTATTGGCTGTATTTGTGTCTCTTGTAAAACATTTTTTATCAACAATTACAAATAGAAAATGTGAATTATATCTCAACTGAACGATACAAATAAGGCTTGGACATCTTCTTTAGTTATTATTAATGATTTATACAACAGTGTATTTGTCTTTTCTGCAGACCTCGTGTTTCCTGCATCTCTCTGTGTTGAGGATCTCATGGCTGCTGTTTGGCAGCAGGTGCTGGCAGTGGACGCAAGGTGTGTGCAAGATTTTCATTGGAGTGAGACTCCATGCATACATGTGTAATTTTTTTTTAACTTGTGTCGGGACTAATCATGTCTTATATTATTCTCTACGTCTTTCTGCCTCTCCCTGTCTTATTCCTCAGGTACAATGCTTACCGCACACCTACGTTCCCCCAGTTCCGCACACAGTACATCCGCCGGCGCAGCCAGCTGCTCCGCGAGAATGCCAAGTGTGGCTTTGAGCCGGGGCTGCGCAGGCAGTATCTGCGTCTGCGCAGTCAGTTGCTCGCCCTGCGTTACGGGCCTCTGTCAGAGCAGAGCAGCTTCAGAGCCAGCAGTGTGCGCAGTTCCCGCACCACACTGGATCGCATGGAGGTTAGGTGCATTCAGAAACAGAGAAGAGGGTTCGAGAAATGTGGATTAGGAGTTCTGGGCTGAAATAAGCCCCACAAAAACACAGTCAGAGGGCAAGATAGTATATATAAGACAGTCCTAGATATAAATAGCTATCCAGATCCAGGTCAATGTGTTGTGTGAGAGCTGCAGTGCATGTAGATTGCGAGCTCTTTTGTGCATGATGGGCTTCATGTTGTTGCTGTAGTGCTAAACTCTAAAATCACCCTCCATTGCTGCCTTCTTTTCTCTTTTCTGGGTCTTTTTTATTCTATTTTCCATCTTTTTTTCAGGACTTTGAGGAGGATCCCAGGGCTCAGGGTGCCAGAGGCCACCGGAGATCAGTAAGCCGTGGTTCATACCAGCTACAAGCCCAGATGAACAGGGTGGTGTATGATGAAAGGTAAACCCCACTAACCTTAGCTATTTTATTGATTATTTTCGTGTTTGCACTGTGTATAAATAAGTCTCTGGTAACATCTTCTGTGCCAGGCCTCCAGGTAGCCTGGTGCCCACCTCGGTGGCAGAAGCCAGTCGGGCCATGGCAGGTGACACCACCCTCAGTGAGAACTACGCCTTTGCCGGCATGCACCACATCTTTGACCAGCATGTCGACTCAGCTGGTGAGTGAGATGTTAGTGACACAACTAGGGCTGTGACCAACCAAAATTTCTGTAGTCAATACCAGCACCATTCAAATTTCACAATATTTGATTAGCAGTCAACCGATAAGTTTTTAGAGAGCAGGGTGGCAGATTTCCGATATAAAGCTAATATATATTATATCACAGTATTTAATTTAAAGATAGTAAATAACACATGCTGCCTGCTAGATATTTATTTGCATAATATTTACCTAATTAGAAATAATGAGTAAATTAAGCCATGTGAAAAAAAATAATAGAATTTAATTTAAATTATTTTAATTAAAAATTGTATTTAATTTTTTATATTTTAGATAGCAACTTCTTGATTTTGTAATCTTATTATAGTATTTTCCATAATAAAATAAAACTTTCAAAATAAAAGTCACTCATCAACAAAAAAAAAAAAAGTAAATCAGATGATGTTGATAAATAAAAAATGCCATATATTGACCGATATATCAGTCGACCACTATCCTTGATACCAATTTTGATATCACAGCTAAACCACAGTTCATTAATAATTTTTCAAGAAAACACTGGCTGACAAAGGACAACAAAATAAATGAAAAGTGGCAACTGTTTTTTTTATTTGTTCTTGTTCATATTGTTATTTGATTAATATTATTGTTTAATTCCTGCATTGTGTCTATTTCACCAATCTGATACTTTGGCATATATATATATATATGTAACCAACTGTATTATTTAGATGAGCACCTCGTCAAGACCACCATTTTGACTAAGAAGCGCATTTGATCATTTTCCTGTGCAGCCACATTACTGCTAGCCTTCTCCTGTGCATGCATGTAAATGTTTGAAAACAGCCATCAGTCCTTGGTCTGGACTGTTGGTTTTACCCATAGACAGTATAAGAAATGGACAGAGCCATCTCATTGGAACTCAGTTGAGACAGTTGAAGCCCATTTTTAGCGATTTCTGAGCACTTCCGTTCCTGAGGCGCAGACTCAAACCGACTCAAACTAAGCTTGATGACGTGAGCAACCTGTCTGACAGACGTTACTCTTCTAGTAGCTGTGCGTGAAAATTGCCAACGTTAATCTTGCAGAGACGGGGAACTTGAGCAAAGAGTTCTTTGGCGTGAGTGAGCAGGAGTAAGTATTCCGTTGCTTTTATGGACTCATTATCTATGGGCTTCTCCCTTGACGGGACGTCCCCCCGATTGCCTGCGAGCTTCTCCTCCTGTCTGTACGGTCATTTCTGTACAGCGCGACAGAGAGTCGAGTGGTTATGACGCAATCGTTAGCCTATTTTTACTAAATCTGTTTCTACGGGGCCATAATGTAACATAGAAGGTAATGGAGCCCTTTATACATTGTCGTGTTTCTTTAGAAATAAATAATGGACAAATGGAGTCTTTAGACGCCTCAGATGTAAAGTTATTCGCTGTCAAAGTGACGCCAAAATGAATGGGAGTCAATGGAAATGCTAACGCAAGTGAAGTTCTGCTACAACATGGCGGCACCCGGCCGGCTTCAACTTCCGGTCGATGGATTACCCCCTTGGTTTTACCCTCTCATTTAACCTTTAATTATTTGATCTCCTCAGTTCCCCGATTGCAGTTTGCCAATGATGATAAACACCTCCTCGCCTGCTGCTCATTGGATGGGACATTGTCAATCATGACACTATCCCCACCTCCACCAACTGTAAAGGTGACACTGAAAGGCCATGCTGGGCCCGTGACTGACTTTGCCTGGTCGCTTAGCAATGACATCATTGTGTCCACGTCCAAAGATGGCACTCTGCGTATCTGGAACACAGAGGATGGCCGCTGCATCCGGGAGGTGGTCGACCCAGAGGGCAGTGAGCTGCTGTGCTGCACTTTTCAGCCCATGAACAACAACCTGACTGTGGTGAGCCCAAATGGCAACCATTATTGTTTCTGATATTCGCTACTGTTCAAAAGTTTTGGGTTGGTAGGATTTTTAAATGTTTTTTTTTTAAAGAAGTCTAAAAACGTTAAGGTTGCACTTATTTGATCGAAAAATACATGAAAAACTATAATATTGTATAACTTCTTTCTGTTCTAATATATTTTAAAGTGTAATTTATTCCTGTGATGCAAAGCTGAATTTTCAGCATCATTACTCCAGTCTTCAGTGTCACATGATCCTTCAGAAATCATTCTAATATGCTGATTTGCTGCTCATAAAACAAATTGTTATTATTATCAATGTTGAAAACAGTTGTGCTACTTGATATTTTTGTGGAAACCATGATACATTTTTTTTCAGGATCCTTCGATGAGTAAAAAGCTCAAAAGAACAGCATTTATTTGAAACAGAAATCTTTTGTAACAATGTAAAAGTCTTTACTATCACTTTTGATCGATTTAATGCATCCTTGCTGAATATTAATTTCTTTTAAAAAAGAAAAATCTTACTGACTCCAAACTATTGACCAGTAGTGTAATTATAGATGTTTTTTCTAGTGACCATAGATCTTGTAATACTGCAGAACTGCAATATTATGTTTATCAAATAGACTATAGAGGAAAGGCATTCCACATTTATTACCTGTTCCCAAGAAACTATTAAGAATTACGCCCCCTAGAATGGGATAATTCTGGTTGACAGACTTCCTAATTTTTTGGGAAATGGAATTGTTTATGCTGATGAAATACTGTGGTAACAAATACCATCAGCCCTTTCAGTAATCCTATTAGGGTGTGATATGCGCCACCAGACAAAAAAGGGTACTTTGTGTACAATAGTGGGTAATTGAACTAAATGTTAAGAGACCAAATGTAGTTTAATTCGGCTAGTGTGATTAAATTTGAGTTCAACAAGGCATAAATGTGTTGGGTGACCAATAAAATATCTCTGCAATGTGGCATGCTTAAAGAAACTCGGTTATATTACAACTTGATTATATCTTTCATGCTTTCTTCACTTCTGTGGTGATTTTGTCTTAATGTGAATGCTCCAAACAAACTCAGACTCACGTGTTTCAATTATAACACAAAGCTTTCCAGATTCACTTCAATTTTCAACATTGTCATTTTATTTAAAAAAATGTTTTTACATTTTTTTATTTTAAACACCTTTTATTTGTGTCTTACATATGTTACTATACAAAGCTAATGTAAGACAACGACATTTTAGTAAATTGTAAAAATATGAAAATGTCTGGTAAAGTATTTTCTGAAGTCGTTATGATATATCACATGTGTCTTTTGTTATTTGTGCCCAGGTTGGAAACAGCAAACATCACCTGCAGGTGGTGAACATCTCCACTGGGAAGAAAGTGAAAGGAGGCTCCAGCAAACTGACCGGTCGTGTGCTTTCTCTCTCGTTTGATGCACCAGGGAGAATCCTGTGGGCTGGCGATGACAGGGGAAGCATTTTCTCCTTCCTCTTTGACATGGCCACAGGTACAAAGATGTTTCATGCCAAGCCCAGATTGTGATTTTGGGGGGAAAGTCTGGAAACCATAGTAATGTAGATGAGAGTTTAAGTAAAATCAAGGTTCTTCTTCCACAGGAAAACTGACCAAAGCTAAGAGACTGGTGGTGAACGAGGGCAGCTCTATTTCCAGTATCTCAGCCCGCTCATGGATCAGTCGAGAGGCTCGGGATCCGTCTCTGCTCGTCAACGCCTGTGTAAACAAACTACTGCTCTACAGGTTAGAATGCACTTAACGGAAAACCAGATTGTCACGTTCCTTTGGCTAAGATGATTATTGATCAGTGTGGAACTGGTGTTGACAGGGTCGTGGATAATGAGGGGACTCTACAGCTGAAGAGGAGTTTCCCCATCCAACAAGGATCCCTACCGCTGCACAGCATCTTCTGTCCTCTCATGTCCTTCAGACAGGGAGCCTGTGTTGGTAAGCCCCGAATCATCATCTCATCTGTGACCATTTACATTCAGCAACTGAAAATAGGGCCATTGTAATTTCTGTTTTTTAAATCCCTTTCTTTGAATACTAAGCAAAGCTCGAATTATGTGTGCTTAAAGACAAGTCATCATAGGCAAGAAATGGCAATAAAAAGAGTTTAATATATTTAAAAACGGACTATTTTAACCAATATTTGTGTGCTATATACCATTCAAACTTTGGGGTCGGTAAGATTTTTAAAATAAGTCTCTTATGCTCTCTAAGGCTGTATTTATTTGATAAAAATACTGTAAAAACAGTAATGTTATGAAATATTATTTCAATTTAAAATAACTGTTTTCTATGTTAATATATTCATTACTTCAGTGTCACGTGATCCTTCAGAAATCAGTCTAATATGATGATTTGCTGCTCAGGAAACATTTCTGATTATTATCAATGTTGAAATCAGTTGTGCTGCTTAATATTCTTGTGGAACTGGCATATATTTTCAGCATTCTTTGATTAATAGAAAGTACAGAAAAACAACATCATAAATGTCACTTTTGATCAATTTAATGCATCCTTGTTGAATTTTTTAAAAATTTCTTTCAGAAAAAAGTTCTTTTGAATGGTAATGTATATGTGATTTTACATGTTATTAGGCTAGCAACATAATAAGTTTGCCAACATACTAATGGCAAACTATTGAAATCGATCCATCATATATCACTCACTGATGTGCACTTACAAGGTTCCTTTTCAGTTAGGATGCTGCCTATGTGGGCAGCTCACACTGTTTTGGAACAAAGCCAGTGTAAGTGAATCCCTGCTCTTTCTCTCATGTAGTCACTGGCAGCGAGGACGCATGTGTCTACTTTTTCGACGTCGAGCGCAACACTAAGGCCATTGTCAACAAGCTGCAGGGTCACAGCGTGCCCGTCCTGGACGTGAGCTTCAACTGCGACGAAAGCCTGCTAGCCTCCTCTGACGCCACCGGATTGGTGATCATCTGGAGACGGGAGCAGAAGTAATCACAGCGACTCCAAGCTTTCGCTACCTTGGCTACAGCATCTTCCATGCAGGCTGGCTTGAATCACGTGCAATGAAACTCCTACTGTAAACGTGTGATGACTGTAATGTGTTGAATGAGTCTGAGCTAACTCATGTGGACCATGAAAGAAACTTGTTTTCTCTTATCTTTGTTTTAGGGCTGATATTTCTATTGTTGTTGTTTTGGGATGTGATGCTTGATTGTGACTATGTGCACTTCATCAGTGCTTTGCAGTCTTAAATGTCTAACTTAAGAGAGGAGACGTTAATATAATAATTTGTTCACCTTTGTGCATTGTGTCTTTGTGAGCGAGTGTGTGAGAATGAGAACGCTTGAGACAATGTGTCTCTGAAGTTGTGTTCGCTTGCACAATAACACTACTGTATTTATGCCTTGTTGAACTCAATAAACTTACTCACACTAAAGTTACATTTGGTCTCTCTATATTTTCCCTGAATTTATTCACATTTTGTTCGCATGTTTTTTTTAATGGCAACTTCAAATCAAAGGAGCTTTTGAAGATGGGGAAGTTGTTGGCACACAGGAAATTTAGTTCAAGGAGTGCTATGATGCCCCTTTTTACAAGATGTAAAATAAGTCTCTGATGTCCCCAGAGTGTGTATGTGAGGTTTTAGCTCAAAATACCACACAGATAATTTTTTTATAGCATGTTAAAATTGTCCCTATTTGAGGGTGAGCAAAAACGGTTTGTTTTGTGTGTGTCCCTTTAAATGCCAATAAGCTGCTGCTCCCGGCACAGAGGGTGTTGTTTTAGCAACTCAGATTGCCTCTTCTCAACATGGACTCACCCCATTTGTTGCGTGTTCCCTAGGGCGGAGTTTATGTAACTTTTGGGGTTAGTGATGTCACTAACCCGGGAGGAATGTCGTGTAGTCCCTATCAGTCTCTAAAAAAAAAGAAAAAGAAAAAAAAAGTCCCTATCAGTCATTTGTTGTAGTCCTTAAAAAAAACGTTTTTTTTTTTTTTTTTTTTTTTAAAGAAGCAAATATCTCCCTTTGTTTTGAACTTTGAGCGCTGTAACTTTGCAAATGTTGTTTATGCTCAAACAGCAACATTACACACCAACTAAAGTTAAAAAGTGAAATCATAATCAACCACCCCTTTCAAATCCTTTTTAAAAAAATCTCAGCCTATATTTTCAAGTTTGAAATATGAATTGGTCTCATCAAGTTAATAATTTTACATGTATTTCTTTATTATTGATATTTACTCTGTTCTAATACTGGTGAGAATATTTCTTGAATATATTTAAAGTATTTTCCAGTATCATGAATAAATTGTTGCCTATAAAATGTATTTTTTCTAAAAAAAATGTAAGTAGGATAGGCTATTTGATGACTTCAGACTCACGAGGCACACTTGTGTCTCGGATGAAAAGACTTTTAAACCTCGTTGCCATTTTTAAATGTTAAGGCTTTTATTTTGAAATGAACATGTTTTAAATATGCATGAGCACACTTTTTTCATGTGCTTTTATTTTGAAAGGAAGCAATTCTCTCACGGCAGCCACAATGTAACATGTGGGAGGAACTACTTCCGGTTCTACAGTGGGTAAGCTTAAAGAGAAAAACAAACAAACATATAAATTAAACGCAAATGGTATAAATATATATTGTTACAAAATGTATTTTAGAAGCCTTGAACATTGATTACTTATTGTATAGAAGGGGGTAGACACAGCTAGCAGGCAAGTAAAGAACCCACTACATAAAACAGCTAACAAAATGAATAAATCTGTTTATTTTTTATTTTTATTATTTCAGACGCTGTAATTCTAAAGACATCTTATAAAGAGTTAAACTAGTTTATATTTTCATGCATGCGAATCGTCGAGGCCGTTTTTTAGAGGTGTGGTCCATCTGATAAAACGAGTCCATTCTCTTTCATGAATATGCATTATTTTAAAACGTTTAAAGGATTTAATGGTTGTTTCTTATGTAATCATAGTCTTTTTATATTTGATATTTATATATACTACAATTGTTGGATAACTATTTTATAAAAAAAAAGTTTATTTGTCACAAACAAATACTTATGTGACTCAGTTTCCAAGAAAGATCTTCAGGGCATTATATAATATTGTGTTTATTATGTTTTACTGACTTGATTTATATATTTTTTAGAATCTTGCATGAGTTTGTACTGTTTTAAAGCGTGAAGAGACCGTGGGACAGAGGGAACAGAATATGCCTTTCCTCCACGGGTTCAGGAGGATCGTGTACGAGTACCAGCCGCTGGTGGATGCTGTGATGAGTGTCCTGGGAACAGAAGGAGGAGAAAACCAGCGCAGGTCAGCATCTCAACTGCATTTGAAAGACTGTATTTCACAGACGATGACAGAATTGTATGCACTGCATTTCACAGACAAGAGGATGAAGAAAGCATCTCAAGGGCCCTTGTGGAGCTTCTGGATAGAGAGTCCCAGTCTCCCGTCTTCATGCAGGGAATCAGCTACTCCCTGTTTCGAGTGGCTGATCTCGGGTTGGTCAGCGCAGCAAAGGTGCTCTTGCGTTACGGAGCTGATCTCAACTTTGAAGGTGCGGAGATGCTAAAGACTTTGATGATTTTGTGATTCTGATAAACCTCATTATCATCTCGAAACTTTTTGTTATTGTTCCAGACCCTGTATCGTACTACAACCCCTTACACATTGCAGTGTTGAGGAACAAGCCAGACATGGTGCAGATGTTGATATCTCACGGAGCTGAAATCAACAAGAGGGACAGGGTGAGAACACGTGTCTTTATAAAAGTAGCATTTACTGTTATAGTCATGCAACGATGCTTTTTGTGGCACTTTTTCGTCTCTGCAATAGATTCATGAAAGCAGCCCTCTTGACCTGGCCAGCGAGGAGGCGGATAAGCTGCCGTGTTTGCGTGTGCTTCTGGACTTGGGTGCTGATGTGAATGCGAAAGACAAGAATGGTATTTTATTTAACTCATCTAACAATATAGAATGTTTGTGGTTTCTTGATATATTTAATCTGATTCTAACTCTCTGTTTATTGTGTTGTGCGTTTGCAGGAAAAACTGCACTGCTTCATGCTCTGGCCAGCAGTGATGGACTCACAGTCAATAATGTGGACAATATAGAGCTGCTTCTACAAAGAGGTGCTTCACTGAACATTAAAACATCATAAAAGGACATTAGAAAACAGATTTATTCAGAAATTCCGTTTTAAAATCTCAAATCTTGACTTAAACTGAAAGATTTTATATACCGGTACTTGTTATTGTAATGTTGAAAGTGAAATATTAATACAATTTTAAATAACTGTTTTTTTTTTTTTTTTATATATTTGAATATATTCTAATATGCTGATTTGATACTCAAGAAACATATCTCATTATCAATGTTGAAAAAAGTTGTGCTGCTATATAATGGATTATATATATATATATATATACACATACACAAGTAATAAAAATATTAATCAAATTAATCGTTTAATTATTTATTTATATATATATAAATAATTAAACGATTAATTTGATTAATATTTTTATTACTTGTGTGTTTCTGTATATATATATATATATATATATTGAGGTGTAATGTGACCTATAATATACATATTATATTAGTATATAAAGTATCATTGATTTGCCTGTATGTATATATTTTATTTATTTTGTCTTATTATTTGCTTTAAATACTTTTTTATTCATTTAATTTTTTTAAATTCTAAAAGTAAAAAAATTAAACCACTTATTCTTCTTAGCAATATATTTTTATTGCTGTTTTGAAACGCATATCTGTCCTGTGCAGGTGCAGATGTGAATGCCACCACACATGACGGTGAGACCCCCATGTCCTCTCTGATCTTCCTGGTGAAGGAGGCTCTGGACAGCAGCGTGGAGGATGCGAAGGAGATCGGGCGTTTTTGTACCCGTGTGGCACGTCTTCTGATCAGCCACGGTGCCGATCCCAGCTGCTGCTTGAACGCTGCTGACGGGGAAGAGTGGGAACATTCACTAACCTACACCATTCTGGAGAACTTCGACTTGCTATTTCCCCTGACCTCCCTTCTACTCCAGCACGGCGCTTCCTTCGTCTGCTCTCACCACAGCGCCTCCTTCTGGACGGGTCAACAACTGATATTCACGCGTCTCGCTGAAGCTCTCCGTGAGCCTTTAGATGCCGCCGAGCTGGCTGATGTTTTAGCCAAAGCTGAAGTGCTGTTGGATCTGGCCAGGATCTGCTCTCCTGTCGTTCCTCCTCTCTTCCCGCGCTCACAACTGCCCATTCTGGACCAGGTTTCTACCCATCAGCCCGTGCTGGAGCTCTACAGCAAACTAGAAGACCAAGAGAGCCGGCCTCTGCCACTGAGATGCCTTTGCCGGAGACTGATCCGCCGCTGTCTGCAGCCGTGGCCTTTTGAGGAGAAGGTGAAAGCCTTGCCACTGCCAGACAGACTGAAGGACCTGCTACTCCCAGAGAACTGCTGGACCAACAGACCCGGCTGGGACAGATTCAAACCTCGACGTTCTCCACGCTGAGAGGCGGATCCACGCGGACCGTGTTTGTGGTTGTAAATATCGAGCCCTTAATGACCTCTGCATTCAGTCAAATTCAGATAAAAGTGATGCAGTGCTTGTTTCATTTGAATCAGCATGCAGAAAGATAATTTGTCTGTTGATCCGAGAGTGGGAAACTAACAAAAATATGTATATAAGTCTTATAATTGTCATTCAAATGAGTGTTCTCAGTGCCAAAATGCCAGTAACCACACTGTATTACATATTACCAGGTAATTTTCTGTTTGTTTGGTAGTTTCTTTCAGTATGAAAAGGAATAATTGTTTACAGTTAAATCTTTAATATTGTGCAGCATCACTGTGTTATGTGCTTTGTACTCATGTGTGTCTATTTTTAAGCTGATTTGTAATTTATTCTGAGTTGCTGATTGGATATCATTTATATGATATACTTAAAATGCCTTAACAAGATCAACTTTGTTGCTGGAATATTGAAAAATGCTCTTGTGTGTGTGTGTGTGTGTAGTTTTTGACTTGTAAAATATGAGGCTGTAAGTTGTTGTCATATATTGCTTCTGAAGAATCAAACCTCACTTAAAGGAATTAAATGCCTTTGTTAAAAATCAATTGTTTAGTTAATAATTCAAGAAACTTGTGCCTGGCCTAAAAAGTAACAGTTATTACAGGTAAGATTATTGCTGGCTCCTCTTCCGCATCTAAACTGCTTTTGCACCTGGTTTAAACCGGTTTAACCCTGTAAGACCCATATATATATATATATAAAAATGTTTTCACCTGTCAGATGTTGTTGTAGGTGCCATCTGATGCAAATAATGAAGGATTTTTAAAAAAATTATGTTTTAGTAAGTTTTTAAGGAAATGTAATATTGTAACGTTGGGCCTATTTGGGAGCAGAATTTCAGCATTTGCACTCACACTAGCTACGTTTACATGGACACCTTTTGGTTCAATCGGAATGAAATCAATCCGATTGAGGAATCCCACCATGTTTCCATCCACTTGTCAATCGAATTATCTGAAGTTCGGTAAAAAAACCTCAAGCGAATAAAGCTGGTGAAAGTGTGTTTCCATCAAACGGCTTTAAAGCGGATAAAAACCTGTGCGTAATGACGTCACATGCTGTTTTGCGATCAAATTGGTATATCGAATTGGTTTGAGACATGTTAAGGTGTTTCCATGCATCTCACCGAATTGCACAACATTCAAGCCAACATTTGCGAACAAAGTTTTACTAGGCAAAATGGATCGCACCATAATAACGTTTCCATCCGCGTTTATCGCAAAAGCCGTATATCGATCAAGATAAAATCCGATGAGACCGATCGTATTTCATTTGAGTCGATATTCATGAAATTCAATCGAATTTTACTGTTTCCAAAAGGCATTTTTCATTCGATATCACTTATAATGCGGATAAAAACGTGTGGATGGAAACGACGACAAGCTTCAAATTGGAATCGATTTTTTGACATGCGCACACGCGAATATGCCGCTGTTCGTGCATAACTATTCTCCTCTATTGGCTCTTTATTTGTTTTAAACAGCACACTTTATATTTATCAATCTCTGGTCATGATTTGGAGACAATGAGCATATGAACCGTTTTGCCGTGCTGCTTATATTTAGTAAAAATGCCCAAAACCGTCTGTGGATGACAGTCTGAAACAAGCACTGGTGGGCCGTTGTCCTGGTCCACTTCACAGACGCAGTGAAATGAGAATTTTAGAATAACGGGACACTCATTTGATGACACTTTATTCAACAGGTACAACAGCTCTTTCCACGAGTCATACGTCATTACGCTATTTCAACGTCATTGCACATGCGCAATCCTTTCAGTTTTGGTTTTCAATCCGATCAAGTGTTTACTTGTTCTCTGGATCGGATTAGAAAATGAATAAACCACCCCTTTCAATCCGATCGAAATTACAATCGAATTGAGCTCAACCAGATCGATTAAGGTGTTTACATGAACGCTTTTCAGTCCGATTGAGCCGTAGTTAGAACAATTTGGGCTCATTTGAAGTGTGGATTGCTTACATGAATAATATATTAATCACCCAACAGTCATATTTTTATGTAGCCTATTAGAATTTATCAAAAATAAACATAAAATATAAAATATAATATAAAACTAATTTAAATGTAAATGAATCCTATATATGTGATACATTCCACTGAAGTCACACAATTCTAAAAGGAATATACAAACCCCCAGACCTCTAATGCATAGCTGCCAACTCTCACGCATTGGCCGTGAGACACCCGCATATGATTGGTTTCACACGCTCACACGCCACACTCCCGATTTCTCACGCTGAAGTGTCAACCCGGGCGGTCAAATGCCTGAAAGATGAGTTTACATACCTGCCAACTTTTGAGTTTTGCTCGGCGTGAGATTTCTTGACGGGGGGGGGGGGGGGGGGGGGGGGGGGGTAGAGACGAGTGAGATTTGTTGAGGGGGGGGGGAGGGAGGGGGTAGAGACGAGTGAGATTTGTTGACGGGGGGGGGGGGGGGTGTTTTGGGTAGAGTCGAGTGAGATTTGTTGACGGGGGGGGGGGGGGGTGTTTTGGGTAGAGTCGAGTGAGATTTGTTGACGGGGGGGGGGGTCTCGCTCGCGCAAGGTCTCTCGCTCGCTCTACGCGGTTTGGAGCACAATCTCTGTCTCGCATGCACGCTCGCTCTAGATAACGGGAGATTTTTAACGAATTTGCGGTATAACTAGTCGATCACGAGTGGCTCAACAGGTAGATATATAGATAAACTCATCTTCCAGGCATTTGACCGCCCGGGTTGACACTTCAGCGTGAGAAATCGGGAGTGTGGCGTGTGAGCGTGTGAAACCAATCAAATGCGGGTGTCTCACGGCCAATGCGTGAGAGTTGGCAGCTATGAGTTTATCTATATATCTACCTGTTGAGCCACTCGTGATCGACTAGTTATACCGCAAATTCGTTAAAAATCTCCCGTTATCTAGAGCGAGCGTGCATGCGAGACAGAGATTGTGCTCCAAACCGCGTAGAGCGAGCGAGAGACCTTGAGCGAGCGAGCGAGCGAGCGAGACCGCCCCCCCCCCCGTCAACAAATCTCACGCCGAGCAAAACTCAAAAGTTGGCAGGTATGTATGGCAAGCCATTTTAGCATTTAAAAGCTAAGTTTGACTATCCGGAATTAACATTGTAGATATCAACAACGTCTTTCTGACTAGTCGTAATTACATTTTGGATAGTTGGAATTGTCATTCAAGATATCTGTAACGTAATTGTGACTAGTCGAAACGACAGATAGAGATATCTGTAATTCAGTTTTGACTAGGCAAAACTGAATTACAGATATCAGCAATGACGTCATTGAAAACGACATTCAACTCGTCACACATCTTAAATGACAATTGCAGATATCTGTAATTCAGTTTTGCCTAGGCAGAATGAAAGTTAAAGATATCTCAAACGTCATTATAACTAGTGCAAATTATTGTGCATGATGTAATTTCCCCTCCCCACCATAATCAAAAAAGAAGTGGGTTAATTTGCTTATTTGGAAGAAGAAAAAAGCTGCATTGGCTTTAATCAAAAAAAAAAAAAAAAAACAATAAAAAAACACCAGAAAATGTTTACATGTTTCCAGCATGACACAAATTGTATTCATTTGCATTAGCCAGGGTCTCTCAAAAATATTGGCAACATGCAATGTTTGCCATGCATTTCTATGTTGTCACCATGCTTAAAATTAGTAGATTATTGTTGACGAAAGATTTATGCTTGAGAGAGATTCACACTAATTCACTTTAATGAAGATGCTTACATGCATGCAATTCTTGCCATGGAAGTGCAATAACATTTGATTGATTGAACTTCCTTAGATGAGAAAAAACAGTTCTCAGATTTTTTTTTTTTTCCCACAGTAAAAATCCATGATGAGCTAACAGCATTAAAAAGACGATTAAAAACTCCTTCACCCTCGACATGGTGCTAATTAAAAGTGAACAGTTAACAGGTGCTATGTGATTTGATGATTTGAACAACAACACGCTCTGCTCCTATGGCAAGCCCTTTTAACATTTAAAAGCTAAGTTTGACTATCCGGAATTAACATTGTAGATATCAACAACTTCTTTCTGACTAGTCGTAATTACATTTTGGATAGTTGGAATTGTCATTCAAGATATCTGTAACGTAATTGTGACTAGTCGAAACGACAGATAGAGATATCTGTAATTCAGTTTTGACTAGGCAAAACTGAATTACAGATATCTGCAATGACATCATTGAAAACGACATTCAACTCGTCACACATCTTAAATGACAATTGCAGATATCTGTAATTCAGTTTTGCCTAGGCAGAATGAAAGTTAAAGATATCTCAAACGTCATTATAACTAGTGCAAATTATTGTGCATGATGTAATTTCCCCTCCCCACCATAATCAAAAAAGAAGTGGGTTAATTTCCTTATTTGGAAGAAGAAAGAAGCTGCATTGGCTTTAATCGGAAAAAAAACAACAATAAAAAAACACCAGAAAATGTTTATATGTTTCCAGCATGACACAAATTGTATTCATTTGCATTAGCCTGGGGGTCTCTCAAAAATATTGGCAACATGCAATGCCATGCATTTCTATGTTTATGACCATGCTTAAAATTAGTAGATTATTGTTGACGAAAGATTTATGCTTGAGAGAGATTCACACTAATTCACTTTAATGAAGATGCTTACATGCATGCAATTCTTGCCATGGAAGTGCAATAACATTTGATTGATTGAACTTCCTTAGATGAGAAAAAACAGTTCTCAGATTAGTTTTTTTTTCCCACAGTAAAAATCCATGATGAGCTAACAGCATTAAAAAGACGATTAAAAACTCCTTCACCCTCGACATGGTGCTAATTAAAAGTGAACAGTTAACAGGTGCTATGTGATTTGATGATTTGAACAACAACACGCTCTGCTCCCGCCTAAAGTGGGATGCGGCCGAGCCTAATTTGCATACAGATATCTGCAACGTCATTTCGCCTAGTCAAAACTCTAATTCAAGATATCTGTAATTACATTTTGACTAGGCAGAATGAAAGTTACAGATATCTCAAATTTCAGATATCTCTAATCAACATTCATTTTAAGATATCTATAACTTGATAATAGATATCTACAATTAAATTATGACTATCCCTAACTCCAGTTTGAGATATCTACAATGCCATTTTGACTAGTTATAATTCCAGTAACAGATATCTACAACATACTTTCGCCTAGTCCAAACTTAATTTAAGATATCTGAAAAGGAACATGTAGATATCTTGAATTGAGGTGAATTAAAGATATCTTGAATTGGAGTTAGTTATGGCAAGCCATTTTAACATTTAACAGCTAGACTGGATATGTGTTGCAGATATCTGTAATTCAGTTTTGCCTAGTCAAAAATAACATTTCAGATATCCGCAATTACATTCTTCCTATCCATAATTGTCATTTCAGATATCCACAAAGACATTCTTCCTAGGACAAATGACGTCACTTTTGCCATTCATTTGTATGGGGTTTATCATTACAGATATCTACAATTCAGTTGGAGATATCCACTATGTGAATTACGGATATCTGCAACTGAATTGTAGATATCTGTAATTCTAGTTTAAGATATCTACAATTTGATTATGACTAGTACTAACTCCAATTCAAGATATCTTTAATTCACCTCAATTCAAGATATCTACATGTTCCTTTTCAGATATCTTAAATTAAGTTTGGACTAGGCGAAAGTATGTTGTAGATATCTGTTACTGGAATTATGACTAGTCAAAATGGCATTGTAGATATCTCAAACTGGAGTTAGGGATAGTCATAATTTAATTGTAGATATCTATTATCAATTTATAGATATCTTAAAATGAATTTTGATTAGAGATATCTGAAATTTGAGATATCTGTAACTTTCATTCTGCCTAGTCAAAATGTAATTACAGATATCTTGAATTAGAGTTTTGACTAGGCGAAATGACGTTGCAGATATCTGTATGCAAATTAGGCTCGGCCGCATCCCACTTTAGGCGGGAGCAGAGCGTGTTGTTGTTCAAATCATCAAATCACATAGCACCTGTTAACTGTTCACTTTTAATTAGCACCATGTCGAGGGTGAAGGAGTTTTTAATCGTCTTTTTAATGCTGTTAGCTCATCATGGATTTTTACGGTGGGAAAAAAAAAACTAATCTGAACTAAGAACTGTTTTTTCTCATCTAAGGAAGTTCAATCAATCAAATGTTATTGCACTTCCATGGCAAGAATTGCATGCATGTAAGCATCTTCATTAAAGTGAATTAGTGTGAATCTCTCTCAAGCATAAATCCTTCGTCAACAATAATCTACTAATTTTAAGCATGGTCATAAACATAGAAATGCATGGCATTGCATGTTGCCAATATTTTTGAGAGACCCCCAGGCTAATGCAAATGAATACAATTTGTGTCATGCGGGAAACATGTAAACATTTTCTGGTGTTTTTTTATTGTTTTTTTTTTTTCTCGATTAAAGCCAATGCAGCTTCTTTCTTCTTCCAAATAAGGAAATTAACCCACTTCTTTTTTGATTATGGTGGGGAGGGGAAATTACATCATGCACACTAATTTGCACTAGTTATAATGACGTTTGAGATATCTTTAACTTTCATTCTGCCTAGGCAAAACTGAATTACAGATATCTGCAATTGTCATTTAAGGTGTGTGACGAGTTGAATGTCGTTTTCAATGATGTCATTGCAGATATCTGTAATTCAGTTTTGCCTAGTCAAAACTGAATTACAGATATCTCTATCTGTCGTTTCGACTAGTCACAATTACGTTACAGATATCTTGAATGACAATTCCAACTATCCAAAATGTAATTACGACTAGTCAGAAAGAAGTTGTTGATATCTACAATGTTAATTCCGGATAGTCAAACTTAGCTTTTAAATGTTAAAAGGGCTTGCCATAGCGGACCGCACTCGGACACATTTCTAACCGGCATGCATCTCGCGCTGATCACCGGTGATCGGTTCTGCGCAGATTTTGCTCATCTCAAACAAGCCTAAAGTTTTATGGCAAGCCATTTTAACATTTAACAGCTAGACTGGATATGTGTTGCAGATATCTGTAATTCAGTTTTGCCTAGTCAAAAAGAACATTTCAGATATCCGCAATTACATTCTTCCTATCCATAATTATCATTTCAGATATCCACAAAGACATTCTTCCTAGGACAAATGACATCACTTTTGCCATTCATTTGTATGGGGTTTGTCATTACAGATATCTACAATTCAGTTGCAGATATCCACTATGTGAATTACGGATATCTGCAACTGAATTGTAGATATCTGTAATTCTAGTTTAAGATATCTACAATTTGATTATGACTAGTACTAACTCCAATTCAAGATATCTTTAATTCACCTCAATTCAAGATATCTACATGTTCCTTTTCAGATATCTTAAATTAAGTTTGGACTAGGCGAAAGTATGTTGTAGATATCTGTTACTGGAATTATAACTAGTCAAAATGGCATTGTAGATATCTCAAACTGGAGTTAGGGATAGTCATAATTTAATTGTAGATATCTATTATCAAGTTATAGATATCTTAAAATGAATTTTGATTAGAGATATCTGAAATTTGAGATATCTGTAACTTTCATTCTGCCTAGTCAAAATGTAATTACAGATATCTTGAATTAGAGTTTTGACTAGGCGAAATGAAGTTGCAGATATCTGTATGCAAATTAGGCTCGGCCGCATCCCACTTTAGGCGGGAGCAGAGCGTGTTGTTGTTCAAATCATCAAATCACATAGCACCTGTTAACTGTTCACTTTTAATTAGCACCATGTCGAGGGTGAAGGAGTTTTTAATCGTCTTTTTAATGCTGTTAGCTCATCATGGATTTTTACTGTGGGGAAAAAAAAAAAATCTGAGAACTGTTTTTTCTCATCTAAGGAAGTTCAATCAATCAAATGTTATTGCACTTCCATGGCAAGAATTGCATGCATGTAAGCATCTTCATTAAAGTGAATTAGTGTGAATCTCTCTCAAGCATAAATCTTTCGTCAACAATAATCTACTAATTTTAAGCATGGTGACAACATAGAAATGCATGGCAAACATTGCATGTTGCCAATATTTTTGAGAGACCCTGGCTAATGCAAATGAATACAATTTGTGTCATGCTGGAAACATGTAAACATTTTCTGGTGTTTTTTTATTGTTTTTTTTTTTTTTTTCGATTAAAGCCAATGCAGCTTTTTTCTTCTTCCAAATAAGGAAATTAACCCACTTCTTTTTTGATTATGGTGGGGAGGGGAAATTACATCATGCACAATAATTTGCACTAGTTATAATGACGTTTGAGATATCTTTAACTTTCATTCTGCCTAGGCAAAACTGAATTACAGATATCTGCAATTGTCATTTAAGATGTGTGACGAGTTGAATGTCGTTTTCAATGACGTCATTGCTGATATCTGTAATTCAGTTTTGCCTAGTCAAAACTGAATTACAGATATCTCTATCTGTCGTTTCGACTAGTCACAATTACGTTACAGATATCTTGAATGACAATTCCAACTATCCAAAATGTAATTACGACTAGTCAGAAAGACGTTGTTGATATCTACAATGTTAATTCCGGATAGTCAAACTTAGCTTTTAAATGCTAAAATGGCTTGCCATAAAGTTTCCGGTTCTGTTGTCAATCCGCGTTCACTCTGACGCAAGACGCTGCTGACGTGTGTCTGGTGCGCCCGAGCTTCGTTTACAGTCTGAGGGAGACGCACGCTGGAAACAAAACAATCTTCGCAAACATGTCTAAGGATTTCGACACAGAGGAAGACTTGCATTTTTTTGCCCAGCCATATTTATTTGAACCCGAATACACGGACGCACCAGAGACACGTCAGCAGCGGCACTGAACGCGGATCCAGAACAGAACCGGAAGACAATACAATGCTGAATAAAGTCGTAGTTTTTGTTATTTTTGGGCCAAAATGTATTTTCTTTTTTTTTTTGGAATACTTTATTTTCAGTTTTTCAGTATACAAAAACAAAAACAGAAGAACAAGTAAAATAAGAAAAAGAAAAAGAAAAACAATCCCCCTCCCCCTCCCCAAAAGGGTGCTCCAATATTCTACAGTAGAAATGTAATGTAACAATGTCTTCGAGGTCAGTCACATTCTAATATCACATTATCCACATGATCTAGATAGGGTCGCCAGATTTTAATAAAAGTATTGTATCCCTTTCTAAGGCTATATGTTATTTTTTCTAATGGCACGCATCTATTCATTTCTAAATACCACCTAGTTATAGATAGAGGGGAATCAGACTTCCATGAGACAGCAATGCATTTTCTAGCCACTGCCAGAGCTATCTCCAGAAAATGTTTCTGAAACCTGTTTAATATTTTATCAATTTTCATGAAGTTCCCCAGCAAAAACAAAACTCTGGGTCAACCGGTAATGAAATTTGTGTAATCAGTCAAGACACTACAAAAGTCAATCCAGAAATCTCTTACTTTTACACACGACCAAGTACAGTGTAGGAAGGTGCCCACCTCTATTGTACAGCGGAAGCATGCATCAGATAGCTCAGGTTTGAACTTATGAATCTTCTCCGGAGTTAAATACAACTGATGGAGGAAATTATAAAATGTATTTTCGATGCTTCAAAACATTCGAACTAACCCACTGATGTCACATGGACTACTTTGATGATGTCTTTATTTCCTTTCTGGACAAGGACAGTATACCGTACATACATTTACAATGGAGGGACAGAAAGATCTCGGACTACATCTAAAATGTGAACGGAGATGAACGGAGGTCTTACGGGCTTGGAACGACATGAGGGTGAGTCATTAATGACATAATTTTCATTTTTGGGTAAACTAACCCTTTAAGGGCTGAAAACGGACTCCCAGGTTGCTTTGTTTCTGCTCGATTTGTGGATATAATGGTTGCTATATTTCACAGAACCAAGATACGCTTTTGTATGCTGTTGTTGTTGATCACAGCTGATTCATACATACTTGTGCGAGCTGCCTGATGCGCCAGCTGTTAGCGGTTGCCTGTGTTGCATAGCGTGTTTGTTAGTTTGGGGGCGGAGCAATGAAGGGAGGGGTGTGTTTGTTTGAGTGTTGATTTCAAATATCAACGGTGTTTCTCAAATAATTGCTTACTGCACTTTTAATCCCTGAGACTTGTCAACTACTACTTAATATTTTAACATTTTATATATGAATTTAAACATGAATATTTAACAAATCAAATGAATACTGTCATTGTTGTTGAAAACCTGAGCTCCTGAAATACAAAAACAAAACAATAATATAAAACAATGATACACTATTATAAACTACAGTATACACAATGATACACTATTATAAACTACAGTAGCCTACACACAATTATACACTATTATAAAACAATGTTATAAATTCGTTATGCTTTATTGTTGTGCACCTTAGAGCTTTGTAAAATAACTGCAGGCTGTTTGTGTGATGTTGAATAGGGATTCTCATGTGTGTGTTACTTTAAGAGAGCAATCATACACCTATTGTGTTTTATTTTCTTTGTTTTGTATATGATTTTATTTTATAATAATTTATAATCATTAGTCATTTGATTTATCATTTATTCGTATTATTTTTTTACTTACATTTATCCTTTAATCATTTATTCATCTTTTTATTATTAATATTATTATCAATTTATGCATTTATATTTTGCAGCACTACATTTACTTTCTATAATTGTTTAATCTTATGATTGTGTGGTTTCAAGGGATATTTGTCTTCATGAGTAAGAGGTAAGAGAATGTCTCCATTTCAAGGTTTTTAATGTAACAGGATGATGTTGTGAAGCAGTAATTTTTCATTGCTTTGCCCAAAGAGCACTGTTGCAGAAATATGCTTTTGACCAGTGCCTTTATTCGGATATGTACAACATTTGACATGATGGATGTCATTGAAGAACCCAATAATGACACATTCTGTTTTCTTTTCTTTATTAAAACGAAATGCAATGTTAAGGCCATAAGAGTTAAAAAGCAGTGCCCATTTCTTTATTAAAACGAAATGCAATGTTACACAATGTTACGCATAATAAGACTTGTTGAATTTGTTTTGAGCTTTGACAAAGACACTAAGAATGTTCAATAAACTCATTTTGTCATCATCACTTCATCTCCTGCATTAGTCTGGCTGTTGAAGAGACTTTAGCAATCATGAAGATGTTTGTCTGATATTTAAAGTTAACTGTTAAGCAAGAATAAAGAAAGGGAAAATGAAGTATAAGAAGGTTGCTCAAAAATGTCCAATAATCTAAATCCATTTCTGTCAGAATCTATTAAAAATGTGTGAAATATTGTTCTTTAGGGACCTATTTTTTGTGATTGACAGATTATTATTATTATTATTTCAGGTTATTGTGTAGTTGTCAGTTTCTTCAATGACTCTGCATTATTTCACATCGATGTACTCTGACTTGAATTATTTCACAATACCTTCAACCACCACTAGAGAGAAGCATTTACGTGTGTAAGTCCTTCTGTTAATGTTTATGTGCAGATTGTAAGATTTGCCTTTAGAGCATCTAGTGACTGAGATTTTAGTGGCCTGTGGAGCCAAGTGTGAATATACACACTTGCACAAGCCTTTCCTTCACACTAATTTTGCCAACATTTTAAGATGGCAAATGTGAAAATATTATGCAGATTTCTCATCTCACGACTAGAAACAGTTTAAATGCAAAGAGAACTGCTGGTAACTAATATTAAAGGCTGAATTTAACAGTTATATCCCCTGTTAGATCTGTGCAATGAAGCCTAAATTGTGTTTTTCCTCTGCAAGCTCTTAAAAGCTTTGTCCTCATTGCCCTCTTTGCTGTGCTCTCTCTCTCTCTCTCTCTCTCTCTCTCTCTCTCTCTCTCTCTCTCTCTCTCTCTCTCTCTCTCTCTCTCTCTCTCTCTCTCTCTCTCTCTCTCTATTTCGCATTGCATTGCCAATCCATTTCTGTAATCCGCCCCTCCACTCCTGAGAAACCCATCCCAGCCCGCACTGAAAGGTAATGGATTCACGCTGTCAGTAAAAAGCTCTGCGTCAGAGTCTCTCCTCCTGCTATAAAAAGCCGTGCCAGTGGCGGTACATCCTCGCAGACCTCTCTCCACAACAGCAGCAGCACTGCGGAAACCTCTGCTCTCTTCTCTCTTCAACAACCATGAGCTCAATGAGTTACAACCCTTATCTCCCGTCTGTGCAGAGGAGACGCGTGGTGGTGCGCAGCGGGACGCCCTTCGGCGGAGCAAGCAGTCGTTCTCGATCTGTCTACTCAACCTACTCATCCCCGTCCCGTGCCTCGGTTCTCTCCTCCTCTGCAGCTCTGCAGCGTTCAGAGCTGGACCTGAGCCAGGCTTCTCAGCTGAGCTCGGAGTTTAAAGTGGTGCGGACGCAGGAGAGGGCCCAACTCCAGGGCCTCAACGACCGCTTCGCCAGCTTCATTGAGCGTGTGCATGGCCTGGAGCTCCAGAACCGTTCCCTGGAGTCAGAGCTGCTCCTGCTGCGCCAGAGGCACTGCGAACCCTCCCGCCTCAGGGGTCTGTACGAGCAAGAGGCGAGGGAACTGCGCGCGGCGGTGGACGAGGCCCGTAGGGAGCGCCAAGCGGCTCAAGAAAGGCGGGACCGACTGGAAGACGCACTCAAGGACTTGCAGAGTCGCTATGAAGAAGTAGTCCTGGCCCGTGAGGAAGCCGAAGGCCGGATGGTGGATGCCAGGAAGGGGGCGGACGATGCAGCGTTGGCCAGGTCTGAGCTGGAAAAACGAGCCGATACTCTACTGGACGAGCTGGCCTTCCTCAAGAGGCTCCATGAAAGCGAGATCGCTGAGCTCCAAGCCCAGGTGCAGTACAGCGCCCAGGTGTCGGTGGAGATGGAAGTGGCCAAACCGGATCTCTCTGTGGCTCTCCGAGACATCCGAGGTCAGTACGAGCGCCTGGCTCAGCAGAACATCCAGGCCGCAGAGGACTGGTTCCGCGGGAAGGTGAGCACCATGACGGAGGACACTGCCAAACACACGGAGAACATCCGCACCGCTAAAGACGAGGCCGGGGAGTACCGTCGCCTGCTGAAATCTCGAGACCTGGAGATCGAAGCATGCCAGGGCCTGAACCAAGCTCTGGAGAGACAACTGCAAGAGGTCGAGGAGAAACAGAGCTCAGAGATCGCTGAGCTACAGGTCAGAATCATAACTGCATGCACTCAATTTACATTTATGCATTTAGCAGAGGCTTTTATTTAAAGTTACTTACATTGTACTCAAGGCACACATTTGATCAGTTCTTGCTGTCCCTGGGAACTGAACCCATGACCTTGGTTTTGCTAGTGCCATGCTCTACTGTTTGAGCTACAGGATAGCTATATCCTTCAATAATGCTCTATATGCACTGTTGTACTCCAAAATCTAAACTTGTGTCTTTATTTTTTTGTCTGGACAGGATAACATCGGTGACTTGGAGAATGAGCTAAGGTCCATGAAGAGTGAAATGGGCCGTTACCTTAAAGAATATCAGGACCTTCTCAATGTGAAAATGGCCTTGGACATTGAAATAGCTGCTTACAGGTTGGTAATGTCAAGTTTTGCATTTGATATATAACCCAATCAATTAATATGGGTTTTGGATTGATTACATTTGATCCTCCCTAATCTTGACAACTTCTTTAGATCCTTAAATAAAAAGTTTATTTACATTCCAACAGGAAACTTCTGGAAGGAGAAGAAACCCGCTTCAACGTGGGCGGTATTGGCGGTATGTCCAGTGTGTTTTCTCCCTCCATCGCTGCCACTCCGTCTTTCGGCCGTCCCGTGTTCTCTGTGCAGGCCAGTCTGACCTCTGGCGCCCCCTATCTTCTGGGAACCAGATTTATGAGCTACTCCGCCATTCCGGATGAGATTATAGAAGCCAGTCAGATGCAGGAAGCTGGGGCAAGTCCAGAGAAAGAAGAGGAGGAGGAGGAAGAGGAGGAGGTGGTGGAGGAAGAGGGTGAGAAGGAGGATGAGGAGGAGGAAGAAAAAAAAGAGGAAGAGGAAAAAGAAGAGGGTGAGGATCATTTGTTTTTTTATATAGATATATTTTAATTTAATTTATATAAAAATTGTTTCTATTTATTATGTTTGACACATAGGTGCATTATATACAGTAAATTAAAATCATTAATATTTCCCCCCCCATATTTTTCCCTTTTTATTTATTTTTATTTATCTTCATTTAGTGAAAAAAAGTTCATTATAACTAGATTTTTTATTAAACTTTTTTACATTACCATTTTGTACCTACATTTTTTTGTTTGTTAAAATGTGTTTATATATAACATATAAATTCTATTTATCTATCTATCTATCTATCTATCTATCTATCTATCTATCTATCTATCTATCTATCTATCTATCTATCTATCTATCTATCTATCTATCTATCTATCTATCTATCTATCTATCTATCTATCTATCTATCTATCTATCAACATTTGTTGTCTCTTTTACAGGTGAAGAAGGAGGTGAAGAGGGAGCAGAGGATGAAGGTGAGGATAAGGGAGAACAGGAAGAGGAGGAAGAAAAAGAGGAAGGAGGAGAGGGTGAAGAAGGTGATAAAGAAGAAGGGAAAGGTGAAGAAGAAGAAGAGGAGGACAAGGATGATACAGGAAAAGAAGAGGAGAAAAAGAAAGGAGACGACGACGAGAAAGAGAGTAAAGCTGAGAAAGGCAAGCCGAAAGAGAAGTAAACCCACTGGACCAAACCCCTGGTGCTAGCTGGAGGTGATCAAACCTCGTTTATCTCACACATCTCGACAAGTTTACTGTGTCCAGCTGCTCCATTTCACATTCAGACGCAAACTACAATAATAAATGCAACCATAGAGATCGCCTAAAGCCAGAGTAGCCTATGCATGAACACATGCCTTATGTTTGCGCTTGGCAGGGAAATTGTGATTGCAGGTTTCTTGTGTTGGTTTAATTGATGTTTATTTATTAAAATGCAAACAAATGTTATTATTTGAGCATTGTGTCTGTTTGCCTTCAGCATTAATCACACTATCAACTGCCTATGCGAACACAAGTGTGCTTAGTATACAAAATGCCTTATACCAGATCCTCAAAGAAAGGCTCATTGCCTTCCAATAAAATCTTAACAAACAACCTTGTGCGTTTCTCTGTGTTGTTGTTTTCTGCCTGCTTAACTGTGCTGTACACTGTATGCTGCTAGTAGTACAGAATAACTAACTTGAACAAATTATGTGGCATGCATAATTCAGTGAGTGGTGTCTATCATTTCAGAAGAAGGTTACTTTGCATGTTTTGTCGGAACTTGTTGATTAAATGTTGAAAATTTCTTCCAGTTTATTTGTAATGCCAGGCATTAAAGGTTTAGAACAGGGCATTGTGGGATACGATATTGCTCTGCTCTCTCTCTATATATCAGGCATACTGTAGAAATACTGAGAGAATAGTATAATCTATTCAGGTACACTACAGCTGCAAGTACGGAGCCATTAACTCAAGTATATATAGCGCTGCATATTGATTATTTATTCATGACAGCTGTAATCAATATAATGCAAGAAACCTCAGAGCTCAGCTAAAGTGATTCACTACTGATGTGATGTGACTATTTTGCGCCCATACAGCACAGAGCAGAGTCCAGGCAAAGCTTATGGTTCTAATGCACATATATACGAGGTGAGTGTTGCATAGTGGTTCAAATCTGGGCTGTTAACAGGGAAGTTTTAGGTTCGAATCCACCGGAGTTCACCACTAAGTGTGTTGGATAAGTGTGTCAGCAATGCACTGTCACCCCAGATGTGATCCTCAGTCATACCCAGTGGTCAGCACAAATCTCTATTGATTTATCATTTGAATTAGTGTGTTTTAGCATACAAATCCAATTACTGCCCCCTCAGCGACATCCTTCCGCACAAATTCGGTTCCCTGATGAGCCAGAGGACTCGGCTCGAGCTCTAACAAGCCAGTGCAGCACATGTTCTCCATTACCCTAATTGACAACTATACGCTGACATGTAGATACACTAATGGAGGGGGTTTAGAGATGGTCTCGTCTGATTTTTTTCTTTTGATTAATGTCCACGGTGTGATGAAACGTTTGTGAGTTAAGTCATGCTTCACTGTCATGCTAGTTGTCATTCTTTCCATTTGCCCAGGTGGAAAAAAAGAAGGTTTTATTGCCAACTATTAATCTTAGTTTACATGTAAAGGACTTTATCTTCTATCTAGTGGAAGGATAATGAATGGTTGTTGTGCAAATTTGTGATCTTAATATTGTTAATATGTAGGAAACATTTAATGAAAGCAATTAGATAGATTATATACAATAATCATGCAATGGTAACTTTGCAGTGCACTGTGTCTGACAAGGCCCTTTATCCACATGACAATAAATATTTTATTGGTAAATGTATCATTTAGGGGTACATGTGAATTTTCCATGTTGAAATTATATTGATTTTTGTGATTATCACCAATCATCTATGTGCTATTTGTTTCTAAATCGTTGCAGTGCGAATGTCCATAATATTTTTATTCAGAAAGAATGCATTAAAATTGATTATTCTGTTCCACAAAAATATTAAGCAGAACAACTGTTTTTAACATTGATGATAAGAAATGTTTCTTGAGCAGCAAATTATCATACACTCTAAACAATGCTGGGTTGTTTTAACCCAAATTTGAGTAAAATATGGACAAACCTAAATGTTGGGTTAAAAATGTCATTTCAAATTTTAACCCAACTTCAACTTTCACTTTCAACGGTAAATTTTTTAATTGCATTTTTAACCCAACATTTGGGTTTGTCCATATTTGACCCAAATTTGGGTTGAAACAACCCAGCATTTTTTAGAGAGTATTAGAATTATTTCCGAAGGATCATGTGACACTGAAGACTGGAGTAATGATGCTGAAAATTCAGCTTTGATCACAAGAATAAATTACATTTTAAAATACATTCAACTAGAAAACAGTTATTTAATATTGTAATAATATTTTACTGTTTCTACTCAATCAAAGCCTTGGTGAGCATAAGAGACTTCCGTCTTATTGACCCCAAACTTGTGTGTACAGTATAAATGCAAACACACTAGAAGCTTTGTAAGGACTTGATGAGCTTTTATTGATTGATGTGATATTGCAAAGAGCAGCACCAGTTGGCTTTCACAGTATCATTGTTAACAGCTTTTGTGTTTTGCGTTAACAAACCGACTCTTATCATTGGTTCAGTGCATTGTGTCTTAAGGCAAGAAGTATACAGATGAAATGAAGGAGTTTCTGCTCAAAGTGCGCCTGCGAATGATGATATTGTTGTAGCACCATTATTGCCAAACAGCGGCTGGAGAACTTCACATCACGGTGAAACGTCTCGTTAACAGAGATGGTTCGAGTCATTAGCAGCGTAATGTGTTTGCACTTTAATTCAAACGCGCTATAATTTCTGTTTCAGACGCAACAGCTCAGCATGGCGACGTCCTCCCAAACCACACATGCAAGTTAATCATTTAACACGCATGCAATTATTTTTGCTAGCTGCGTCATTTTCACATTTTGCATCAAATAGAATTATTTCTAACAATTGATTATAACTAATTTCCCATCAGAATCATTTGCATCAGTCTTTTCCTTTGATTTCCTTCTTGGCTTGCGGAGTGACTTTCTCCACCTTTTTGGGGACTTTCTTTGCCTCCTGAGGCTTTTCCTCCGGCTCCTTCTCCTCCTCTTTCACCGCGTCTGCTTTGCTCTGCTTGTCTCCGTTGGTGATGGTCTCCACTGTTCTGGTTTGGACCTCTTCTTTCGGACTAGCTTCCTCTTTGGCCGGGCTCGTCTGCTCACCGTTGCGAACAACTTCCTGTTTTTCTTCTTGCTGCTTTTCCTCGGCTGGGCTTTCTGGTTTGTCTTTTTCTTCACTTACGGGGGATTTCTTTTCGTCTTCCTCTGTATCGCTTTTTTTGTCGCTCTTCTCGGAATCAGCCTTTGTTTCCTCTCCTCCAGACTCGTCTTTCTTCTCTTCATCTCCTTCGGATTTGGTCTCCTCTTTCTCGTCGTCTTTTTCATCAGCTTCTTCCTTCTCCTCCTCGTCATCTTTGGTTTGTTCTGTCGCTTCCGCCTCTTGTTCTTCAGCGTCCTCCTCCTCTACCTTTGCTTCTTCTTCTTTGTCACTGCCTTCTTTCTCTGATGTTGGCGATTTGTCTCCACACAGTTTTGTTTCCTCAATCACTTCCACTTGTGCCTCTTCCTCCTCACCCTCTTCCTCCTCTTCCTCTTCCTCCTCAGCCGCCTCTCCTTCTTCTGCTGTTTCTTCCTCATCTTCTCCTTCCTCTTCCTCTTCTTCTCCCTCAGGAGCGGCGGAACTCACTTTGGCCTGACTGGCGGCAACAATCTCTTCCTCCTCCTCTTTCTCCTCTTCACCCTCACCAGCTTCTTCTGCCACCTCTTTTGCCACCTCTGCCAGGTCATCATCGATGTCACTCTCTCCTTTAGTCTCCTCAATGATCTCCTCCACTATTTTATGTTTGACCTTAGATGATCTGGGCTGGCTGTACGCAAACGCAGCGCTTGAAATACTTCCAGAGACGGTACGGAAGCGAGTCTCCTCGCCCTCCAGTAGTTTCCTGCGTTTAAAAGAGAAAAGTTTGTCATAAATCAAACAAGACATGAAAAAGAGCAAAGAAAGTGTAATGTTCTGCACAACACTACCTGTAAGCTGCGATTTCAGCATCCAGTGCCATCTTGACATTGAGCAGATCCTGATATTCCCGAAGATGACGAGACATTTCCCATTTTGTTCCTTTTAGATCATTTTCCAATTGATGAATCATTTCCTGTTAAAGCAGATGTGATAAATTCATTAGTTTACACTTAAAATTTAACAGCAAGAAATTATGACTCAGTATTGACAAAAAAAGATATCTTTTCCCTTACAGAGGAAACAACTACATTTATAAAAGATCTTATTTGGTGGCTAATGTTCTCATTGTACCAAATGTAGCATCTGTTTTATGATTTGTCTTTTATAATTTATAACCGGCCTGGGAGAAACACAACAAACCACTAAAACGAAGTCCTGCAGCACTAGTGAATAGTAAGTAGGCTAGTACGCGCATTGCACGCTACGCATAATTACGCACGCAGTGCGCAACCACCTGTGAAATTATGGCTGGGTTTCAAAACCTAGTAAGCAGCAATTTTGGCCATCGTGGGTGCTTTCTGTTTTGCAACACAGCCATGTGCATTTGCTTCCATTTAAGACATTAGAATTAATAAATAAATAAACTCTAAAAATAAATAAATTCCATCGTTCATATCACGGAAAAGCAATTATCTTACAGGTGGTTTGCGCACTGCGTGCGTATTTACGCGCAACGGTGCAGTGCGCATACTTACTTAATTATAGCTACTAGGGCTGCAGGATTTCTGTCACATCTGATATAAATGATAAAAAACATTCTTATGAATTTTTAATTAATTAATTAGTAATAATTTGTATTCATATTATTATTGAATTAAACTTATAGTGGATTCGGTTTTAAATGTTTTATTAGGTCTTGATAAGCTGACCTGATAACTGGCAACGTCAGTGTTGTGGCGGTCTTCGATATCATGCAGCTGCCTTTCCAGTGAATCTTTGGTGCCTCGAAGAGTCTCCAGTTCAACGTTCTTGGCTTGGATCTGACGGCGGTAGTCACCGATCTCGTCCCGTATTGACTTTATAGCATCCTTGTTCTGTTCCGCGGCGTCCGTCAGCATGGCATAGCGGCACTGGAACACCTCTTCAGCCTGCTGGAGGTTCTGGGAGGAGAGCCCGTCCAGTTGCGCGCGGATCTCCCGGAGCGCAGAGGTGATGTCGGTCTTCTGGAGGTCCCTCATCTCCACCACCGGCACCTGCGCGGCTTGAAGCTGAGCCAGAAGCTCGCTGATCTCCTCCTCGTGGTTCTGCCGCACGAAGTCAATTTCGTCCACGAGCGACTGGACTTTCCTCTCCAACTCCATCTTCATCAGAACCGAGTCGTCCTTGTCTTTCTTCATGCCTCGGATCGCAGCCTCCATGTGCTCTCTGAGCCTGGATTCATCTTCATAGCGCTCCCGGATCCGCTGGAGATCCTCATCCATGTGGTCTGTGTCCAGCAGGATCTGCGCCTTCTCCTTGTGGAGCTGCTCCAGGGCGCAGCGCAGGTCTTGGAGCTCGCGGTCGTACCCATCGCTCTGCAGGGACTGCGACAGTTTCTGCTGCTTTAGCGCTTGGATCTCAGCCTCGAGCTGCTTGTTCTGCTCCTCGAGGAAGCGAACCTTGTCGATGTAGCTGGCGAAGCGATCGTTGAGCCCATGGAGCTGCTCCTTCTCGTTATGACGCGCCGGATCTCCGTTGAGCGCCGCGCTCAACTCGAACCCTTCCGGAGACGCGAGCACGGAAGGACTGTACGCAGATCTTGATGCAGTCACATTTGCGGTTCTTTTGAAAGACAGAGGACTGCTTTTAGCCCACGAGCGCATAGTGGATGACGGTTGGCGGATAGTCCGTGTCTCCAGAGCTCTTCGGCGGGAGGAGGTACCTATCATGTCCATGGTGAACGGTGCTTGTGAATTGGTGGTGTGATGAGGGCACGGTGTGTTCGGTCCTGTTCTATTTATACGCGCTTACTTTGTCAACGAGGCAGGAGCACCACCCTCCCCTTGGACAATCGATGAAGATGGAGGAGGACCTTGGGTCGTTGGGTTGTTCAGCAATTCACCTCAGTGGTCGAAGTCTTTTAAAATTGTATACAAGTTGAAGTCAAGAGGCTGTGACTTTCTGCATCACATGTTGTTTAGTGCACTTGATGCACTTTTTTGCATGTATTGCAGATAAGACTTTATCCGCTCTATCTATCTATCTATCTATCTATCTATCTATCTATCTATCTATCTATCTATCTATCTATCTATCTATCTATCTATCTATCTATCTATCTATCTATCTATCTATCTATCTATCTATCCCAATTCTAACTTATGTTTGCTGTGAACTTTGGAGCAACCCACAAAAAGTGCAACTTTCTTTGCCAAAAACTGAATTTGAAGCAAAATTCACGTTATCTTATTTTTTACTTACGAACTTAAACAAATTCAGGTGTATTGCACTTGCAGAGCAATGCAAAGAAGAGAAAAGCAATTTGTGCAAAGATTGAACAAAATATTTGCACAGATATAACAAATATTCATCACTGGCTGAACAATAAATACACAGTACTTTTACAAGTACAGACATTCCATGTAGTCTCTGCATTCATTTGCAGTCAATAAACTGCATACGTAATAATGATAAGATAATTATAAAAGTTTTTATTAAAAAAATGTTTTTGAATATACAGATGAATTATAAAATCCCACACTGTGGGACATAAAGCACTGCTAAACACAAAATAAAGTAGCCTAGTATATGCACTTCTATTCAAATTAAAATGAACATCATAGACGGATCGAAAGGCTAAAAACCAATATAATATTTATGGAAAACATCTGTCCCATATTACTGTAACGTTCACCTCTTTAACTGATCACTTTCTAATAAAGTGTCATTTTTTTCCTTTGCTTTAGACATTGACATTCTTGAATGTGTGCAGATGGAAAGACGAAGCAGCCAATCCGCCGTCAGCCTCAGTTGATGCATTGGGGATTTGCCCTCTGTTGTCAGGAAGGTTCAATAATGCAGCAAAGTACCAAGGTTATAAGAATTTTTCTAATTCATTTTAGAGTCCACAAGGGAGTCATTTTAGTTCAATGCTTAATAAAAAACCAAGGGCCTTCCTAAAATAACAATTATACTTTCTTCATAAGGAAGTACCCAAAGGACCTAAAAAAGCATATTGAATACTGATATCAATTAAAAAAAGGGCGCAAATCACCAAGATGTTATGATATTAATATCATTATATAAGACTAATCCAATACAACTGCAGTAATAATGCCATTAAAAACTGCACTTCAACTTTATCCAGATTATAGCCATGACGAGTAAAATGAGCAGACACATACTGGAAGAAGTGGGGCATGATGGGAAATCCTGTACACATATGTCAGAGGTTATATACAAAAAGCTTTTGCAGACTAGATCAATACAAATCATAGATAATCAATTGAAAATCTGACAATCAAGAGAGGAAAGTGGACTGTTGCTAATGACACTGATGCTCAAGATTCAGGGTTCAGACAATATAGCTGTGTGTGTGTGTGTGTGTGTGTGTGCTCGCGTGCGCGTGCGTGGGGCCTGGTAAACCCTACATTATGGAGACAAAATTCCCACAAAGATGGCAATATCCGAAATAGTTGTTCTTGTGGGACATTTTTTTGGTCCCCATGAGGAAAAGTGCTTATAAATCATACTAAGTGATGTTTTTTGAAAATGTAAAAATGCAGAAAGTTGTGTGTGATGGGCAGGTTTAGGGGTAGGGTTAGTGTAAGGGCATATAATATACAGTTTGTACAGTATAAAAATCATAATGTCTATGGAAAGTCCCCATAAAACATCAAAACATAACGTGTGTATGTGTCAGAGTGTGTATATATACTATATATAGCCTAGTTTGAGTTATATCCTATAGGCTATAATATGTTGAGCTAGCTGTTTGTGCATCATCTCTAGTAACTCATCCGTCTCATATGTCGTTGTTGACTCTGATAGGGAATCGCCTGCCGCAGTGAAACACTAGACGCTCGAATGTAATTGTAAAGCCCAACAAAGTTGCTTTTTTGCCGGTTATAAAATTGCACAGTCATGCTTTTAGACAGTGCGCCTGCTGATGTTTCAACCCAGGCTGCGAGCCAACAGAAGGGGTGCAGAGATGCTGAGTCAGCTCAGAACCGATACAAGGCCGAGGAACACAGCGGAGCTCCATTACTGTTGCACACAAATGGGAATGTAAGACAGATAGTAGTACACCATATACGCGTGTGTTTGTGTGTGCTGAAGCAGAAAATAAAATGATGAGAAACATAAACACACTGGTACTAGAAAGACATCTGTATCATTTCAGCGTGCAGAAGTCTCTTTTCGTGAGGTTAAAGACATACTTGGACAGCTATTAGGTGTTTTGAGTATTGCATTTCCCACTCAACACTTCAGCATCCCTCTCCTCCGTCAGCAGCTCTCCGGCACCGTGAGCGCTCGCGCGGGCTGACAGCACTGTTTTTCCTGCAGACTCACACACACACACACACACACACACACTGCTGGGTGTAAATCACAAGCTCCGCCCCTCTGCAGCACACCACTGCACACAGACATCTCATTTACAGAGCCGGACGGGTTTGGCAGCTTCGGAATTCCATATTAGAAACCGTGTGTGTGTCAGACTATAAAGATAGGAAGCCTATTGCACAAATACGCATTTGATTTTTTAAATCACGATGTGGACTTTCCATTGACTTGCATTGTTTTTATAATGAGCTAATGATATTTTATACCCCCTACCACTCATAAACCTTTCACTTTTTCATCAGCACATTACTGAGTTTGTTTAATAAGCAGTTTTACTCGTGAGGACCATTTGCTGCACAAAGTGATATCAGATTTTACTAGTCTTGCGGGGAGTTTTAGTCCCTATAAAGTAGACCAAACCGAAGTCTCTCTTTTTTTGCACATATACAGGTCCTTCTCAAAAAATTAGCATATTGTGATAAAGTTCATTATTTTCCATAATGTAATGATAAAAATTAAACTTTCATATATTTTAGATTCATTGCACACCAACTGAAATATTTCAGGTCTTTTATTGTTTTAATACTGATGATTTTGGCATACAGCTCATGAAAACCCCAAATTCCTGTCTAAAAAAATTAGCATATTTCATCCGACCAATAAAAGAAGTGTTTTTAATACAAAAAAAAGAGTCAACCTTCAAATAATTATGTTCAGTTATGCACTCAATAGTCAATACTTGGTCGGGAATCCTTTTGCAGAAATGACTGCTTTAATACGGCGTGGCATGGAGGCAATCAGCCTGTGGCACTGCTGAGGTGTTATGGAGGCCCAGGATGCTTCGATAGCGGCCTTAAGCTCATCCAGAGTGTTGGGTCTTGCGTCTCTCAACTTTCTCTTCACAATATCTCACAGATTCTCTATGGGGTTCAGGTCAGGAGAGTTGGCAGGCCAATTGAGCACAGTAATACCATGGTCAGTAAACCATTTACCAGTGGTTTTGGCACTGTGTGTGAGCAGGTGCCAGGTCGTGCTGAAAAATGAAAATCTCCATAAAGCTTTTCAGCAGATGGAAGCATGAAGTGCTCCAAAATCTCCTGATAGCTAGCTGCATTGACCCTGCCCTTGATAAAACACAGTGGACCAACACCAGCAGCTGACATGGCACCCCAGACCATCACTGACTGTGGGTACTTGACACTGGACTTCAGGCATTTTGGCATTTCCTTCTCCCCAGTCTTCCTCCAGACTCTGGCACCTTGATTTCCGAATGACATGCAAAACTGAGCAACAGACCAGTGCTGCTTCTCTGTAGCCCAGGTCAGGCGCTTCTGCCGCTGTTTCTGGTTCAAAAGTGGCTTGACCTGGGGAATGCGGCACCTGTAGCCCATTTCCTGCACACGCCTGTGCACGGTGGCTCTGGATGTTTCTACTCCAGACTCAGTCCACTGCTTCCGCAGGTCCCCCAAGGTCTGGAATCGGTCCTTCTCCACAATCTTCCTCAGGGTCCGGTCACCTCTTCTCGTTGTGCAGCGTTTTTTTACCACAGTTTTTCCTTCCCACAGAGGTGCCTTGATACAGCACTCTGGGAACAGCCTATTTGTTCAGAAATTTCTTTCTGTCTTACCCTCTTGCTTGAGGGTGTCAATGATGGCCTTCTGGACAGCAGTCAGGTCGGCAGTCTTACCCATGATTGCGGTTTTGAGTAATGAAACAGGCTGGGAGTTTTTAAAAGCCTCAGGAATCTTTTGCAGGTGTTTAGAGTTAATTAGTTGATTCAGATGATTAGGTTAATAGCTCGTTTAGAGACCCTTTTCATGATATGCTAATTTTTTGAGACAGGAATTTTGGGTTTTCATGAGCTGTATGCCAAAATCATCAGTATTAAAACAATAAAAGACCTGAAATATTTCAGTTGGTGTGCAATGAATCTAAAATATATGAAAGTTTAATTTTGATCATTTTAAACTTTTAATTATTTTATAATTTTTATCATCTTTATCACAATATGCTAATTTTTTTAGAAGGACCTATACACTCTTAACGCATTTTCAGTTCCATGAAGAACCTGTGCTGTGAGTGACATTCACAGAACCTTTCCATTCCACACAAAGTTCTTTATAGTGGAAAAAGTTATTTAGAATTTTGAAATTCTTCACAGTAAAAAACAAAACAAAAAAGTTCTTTGAGGAAAGAACCAAAAATTGTTCTTTGGAATACGAAAACCTCCTTTTTGGACCTTTATTTTTAAGACTGTATGATAGAACAACGTGCATTTACTTTTCAATTATATTTATATTGCTATGTTTAACTCTCAATGTTTTAATAAGGGAAATAAAAACATTTAGCACAAATTATATTCTTTTTTAAATTATATTGTTATTCTTTTTACAAGACAATGGCGTTTTGAGGGCCTGAAAACAAAAACGTTTTAAAATGGGTTTCAAAGTGCATGTTTTTGAAAACAATACCATTATTGTCTCTGTGTAAACTACAAAAATGCAAATTTGTGAAATGGTGACATCATGCGCATGTGTATTACATGTTCCGTCTATAGGCGTGTAGCGTTTCTACTCAAAGTGACATCGCCACCTGGCCTGGCATGAATAATGCAGCCGTTTTTGTAAATCTGCGTGATCAGGTATCATTTTGACAATGTTGTCATCTGTACAAAAAAACGCAATGTTTTTAGTATCGTTGTCATCTAAACGTAGGGGGAGACCGGGAACGGTTGTAACACGGGGCTAGTTGTAACACTACCAATTCCACCAATCAGGGATAAGATAGGAGTCATGTGACAGTTTCAGTTTCCTCAGGCTTCCTTTACGATCTCACACGGAGGTTTTCAAGTCTTTGTTGCAATCTCTCCTGAAGCTACAGCAGAAAATCTAATTCTGAGATAAGAAAATAAAAAAACATAACAAGATAATATTTTGTTTAGTACTTCTACCGTTGTAGATAATGTTGTATGAGTTATATCAGGTCAAACTGTAGTTTCTATAGTAAAGAATGGTGTATCAATCTCCTGGTAATTTCAAAGCACCATGCTAATACAGCTAGTTAAACAATTGTGACAGTGGCGGGGTAGGTTGTAACACGTGTTTTGAAAGTGTTATTGTGTTAGTGTATAAGTCCATTGTGACGTAAAATGCATTTCATTTGTTTGTTCTTGTCACCATTGTGACGTAAAATGCATTTCATTTGTTTGTTCTTGTCACCATTGTGACTTAAAATGCATTTCATTTCTTTGTTCTTTTTCACCATTGTGACTTAAAAATGCATTTCATTTGTTTGTTCTTGTCACCATTGTTTACACATGCACAAACACGAAATATGCACATACACCCCCCATATTCACACATATTTTATTGTTGCAGCCATTCATTTAAAATAAAAATGATGTTGTGGCATATCACTTGGAATACCCTTAGTTTTTGTGCATTTTGTCTACCTGTTACAACTTACCCCAGTATGTGTTACAACCTACCCCAGTAGTGGGGTAGGTTGTAACAAAGGACCACCTTGTATTCATGATCATCTCACAAAGTCTGTGATATATTTTGAAGAAATTTAAATTGTTGCCATTTGTAGTAGACAAATATGGGTACTTTGCCTAAAAGTTTCAGACGTGTAGCTAAAAAAAAAAGGTCGTTTTAGGTGCTGAAGAAAAAAGTGTTACAACCGTCCCCGGTCTCCCTACCCTTAAATTTACAAATGTTGACATTCAGATGAAATGAGAAAATAAAGAAGAGCATAGCCGTTCATCATAAGTGTTGAGATGAGATTTTGTGCCACATGGTCAAAAGAAAAAAAGAACCCTCATTTGTTATTTAAAGTTCTTACTTATGTTACATAGTTGTCACTTATGATATTTTATCATATTAAAATATCATTTTTATTATTATTTAATAGTAATTTTATTGTAATTTTTTATCTAGGTCTTTTTAATGATAAACTCTTTTTTGAGTACTAAAGCAGTCCTACTTTATTTAGTTAATGAAAGTGCTCAGTTCCGCTCAGACCCGGGCTGTGAGTTTGCTGTCAGTGTTTAACTTCCCCATCCTTCCAAGACAGATTCATAAAGCTGCTTCACAGTCTGTGCGGAAATGTTCCTATCAGACTGAAATGATCTGGAGCATAGCAGATTTACACATTTTACTCTTAGTTCGTTATCATTATTGTCTGATTGTGTCTGGATGGGCCATATTTTTGACAGGCGTTAATTTGCAGTCAAATTTAGGAGTGTGTTAATGTTTTCACCTGTCTGCAGAATGACCCATTTTTACAGCTTAGTTTGAATAAATGCTCTTTTTGGACTAAAGAGTTTTTAAAGTTACAGTATGTTTTCAAGTCATTCTGGGTTGAAATTGAAATGGAAGTTGAAATGATTCCTCATGATATGACCACTGTATCGATCAGCTTTCGAACTCAAATCACTACAACAGTAACCTAATGAACTATTAACACTGCCAACAACAATATTTCACTAACAAGAGACAAAATCAATAGTTGATAATCTGATCGCGCTACTGTGGATGTTCCAATGACCCTTCTATGTTCAAATGTCTCTTTAAACGAACACACCTTGAAACAAGAATCTTTCTTTGTCATGTTTGAGAACGATGTCTGTCCTCTGGGTCCCACTGTGTCCATCTGTCGTGTGTGTGTGTGTGTGTGTGTGTGTGTGCAGAGCGCCTCCTATTGGTGTAACAGCAAGAATCACCTGAATAATGCAGGACTCGCAGGGGTTAAATGTTTCTAAAGCTCAGGCTTTCAGTGCCTTTTTTTGAAACAATTTGCATTTTTTAAAAGATGTACAGTAATTGCTTTTAGTGAATTTAAAACCCGTAGAATTATAAATGTTGTTGTAATAGTTTTAAGCGATCGTTTCTTTTATTTAAATGTCCTTTTGTGTAAATGTATTTTGTTCGTAGATTATAAGTATTTTTTAATCTACTTTCTGTTTAAAGAAAAATATTAATTGTGTAAAAACAACAACAACAACAACAACAACAGCTTTATTTCACCAGAGGTATGTGCACAAATTCAAAAATATATAAACAGGAGGATTTAATAACAAAAATGATCTTGTCTTTTATCATTGTAAATACACATTTGGGAAAAAATACACAGGGAATAATGAGCATTTTCACTTTGTGCATATGATACGGTGGTGTCTGAGGTAAGATTGTATCATCATCCGCTGCTGCAGAGCTCTTAGGTGTTTAATGCTTCTGCCAAAGAACGAGTGTAACTTCATTACTGCAGTGGATATAAATCTCCCACAAATGCATGTGTGGCAGACACACACACACACACACACACACACACACACACACACACACACACACACACACACACACACACACACACACACACACACACACACACACACACACACACACACACACACACACACACACACACACACACACACACACACACACACACAGAGAGAATACGTCTAAGGCCACTGAGCCAAGATGATTAATATCCTCTAGGTCTGCGTCAGCTTTTATTGTCATTTCCATTATACGACTGTATCGGGACACCTGCCTCACTCTCATATTCTGCCGTTTCACTGCGACCAGTAAAAACAGGACTATCTTGAGTTGCATGTGATTTATTTGCCATGCATTTGGTGCAAAAGACACTGCATTCTGTTTAGAAGCAGTCTAGCTCCATTGCTGTCAGTGTCACCTGACCTTTACCCTCTGTCCAGGACCTGAAAGGCAACACCCAGAATCTGCAGTGCTTTCCTCCTCACTCTCCTTCTCAGTACAGTATTGGCAAGCGCAGTCACAGATGAGGAGAGGTGGTCCCACTAGTGACGTGGGTCAGTCCAGCACTGCATTGCACCCAGACCACACCTCAAAACACACCACACCACACCACACCACACACACACCACACACACCACGATGCACTAACAGGCAGCATTGACAGACACTGATGCATCTCTGCATATATTTGAGCAGTTGTGCTGCAGTGCCTGTTTTAGGAGGATTTGGCACAGCCTGGTGCTCAACAGTTCAGCAAGTTTATTTGCTTTATCCTGCCAAGCTTTTGTATCATCTGTTCTGTGCTGAAAGGCTCAATAATGCACTGGAGGAAACACAGGAATTGTCGCCGAATGAAGACATCATTTGTAGGGTGGTGTTAAAAGCACTTACATGCATTAAAGTAACAATGAGCTAATAGTTGGAATGAGTTGACAGATATGGTGAGCGTGGGGGGACATGTTCGGTTCTCTTAGGCCCTGTTTACACCTGGTGTTAAGATGCGTTTCGGTCGATCGGATCACAAGTAGACGAGGGGGACACATACATGTTTACACCTGGTGTTTTAATCCGGCTCTTTTGTCCACTTTCAGCCACTTCTGTCCTGATTTCTTCGAGAGGAGGGTTAATGGATGGGTAAATGTCGGCTATGGGCTTTTTCAGATCTTACGATCTAATGGGTGACATAAGCTCATGCAATAGGCTATACATATAAACACACCCGCAGACGATGGAAAAAAACAAACAGAGAGCAGCAGCTTTAGTTTCTGCTCTGACAGCCGCAAGACCAGCCGGACGCTGTGAGTGTGTGTTAGAAATCAGGAATGGTGAGAGAACATTGTGCTTGATATGTTTTTTCTCACATTCGGTCAGTAGACGGAGAGTAAGCGTCTTCTGTGACACATTTGTCCACATGAGCGTTTACACCACCAAAGCAATCCGGTTCAATGCGTTCAACTGAACGAAACATCACTGAATGAGTAGAGCACTCGTTTAGTGCACTTATTAGTGATGCTCACAAATAATTTGAACAAACCGCTAACATTAGCCTACTTTTTGGTGCACATTTTTGGTACTGATTTTTCAATGCCAGTATTGCTGTTATACTTGTGCATTTAGTCCATGTTTACAATTTACAGTCCATATTCAGTGTATCTATTTTTTCTCTAGAGTATTTATTGTCCTATGGTATTTTTATTTATTTATTGCGTATTTGCACTTACAGTATAGTCTTGTGTCATGTTCCGTGTTGCACCATGGTCCTGAAGAAACGCCTTCTCGTTCCAATGCATAGCCTACAAGTTATATAGAGGAATGACAATGTATTTAATAAATGTAGCATTTTCTTAGAAATAGTTTTCACTCAGAAATTTCTATTAGGCTACATTTCCCAAACCATTAAGAAACAATCCATTGAATTAATGTGATTTTTTTTATGTGGAAAGACAGAAATGGTATTTTCTTGTAAAATGAACTCTCCAATTTATAACATTGAAAACTATTTTTACAGTGCAGAACACCCTGTCAGCAAGTTTTACATTCACATTAAGGCATTTGATAGACACTTTTATCCAAATGACTTTTCCAGGGAATCGAACCAATGACCTTTGATGAACAACAATTGAGCTGAATAATGACACTATCGTCTTCTGTAGAGCTGCTTTACAGCTGAAATTGAACTGGTTTCATAATTGATTCATTTTGCAATGTTATTTTCTTGTTTATTAATGTGAAGCTGCTTTAAAACAATGTTTTGCATAAAGCGTTATACTAGCCTATACGTGACTTGTCCTGACCTTGGCTATATGCAAAACCACATGCAATTGTCACTCAGTTTTTGCACAAAAAAAAATAAAATAAAAAAAATAGAGGGAATTTGCCCTTGACTGAGGGCACGGAAACACTCAGTGGACAAAAGAGACACGAGAATCAATACTGAACAATGTATATTAGCATTCTGCAATGTAAATGTCATTTCATAAATGGATGGAATTTGAAATTCTAATCAATCCCATGTTGTGGATTCCAAAAAAGCAGATGGTCACCATCGTTTTGGAGGAATGAGAGCAGCCGGTCACATCCATGGAAGTGGATCAACACCATCAGCAGTTCTAAGCCCCGAAACGCTGCATTTCCTTGACAAGATTTAAGGTGGAAGTGCTGAGCCTTTGACTTCCACAGAGATGTTTTAGCAGAAAGATGCTGCTCTGGCCTCGGTCACGCAAGCACTTACGGATTGGATGTTTCCTGCACTGCTGATCAATTCAGTTTAATGGCAGGGAAAGCAGGGTGGGGGTTTGAGGAGAGGTTCATCTAAACCTTGCATGTCCTTTCGTACTTTTGCAAAGACATTCTGCTTTCTTATTTTTTTCTGTTAAACTCATTTTTTCACAGTTTTTAAAACAGCACTTGTCAGTAAGCAGACTGCATGAAACCTCCTGAACACGCTTTTTGACTAGTAGATGAAAGGCAGTATTTGTTTTGACAGAGGTTTGAATCGAAGCTTTCACTGACTTCATCAGACTTGATGTACTGTAAGCTCTTCTCATGCACCGTCATTCTCTTCTTCTTTTTTTCTCTCGCTGCATTGAATATTTTTGCTTTAAGTGGCTGCCTTAATTTTTTAAGTACAAACAACTTGGATGATTAAGTCATTTCAACTTAAATTACATAAAAAAATGGTTGAATCTTGTATAACTTCCGAAAAGTAGAACATGTCTTTAACTTATTTTGATGAGATAAAGCAATGCAAAAACATATGTTATGTTATAAATTATCGATCATATATTTTTTTTTACAGTGAGGCCATCATCATCACCGCCCATCTTAACAGATAGAAAATCTGTTTAAGCAGTGAAACTAAATGAAGAGTAAATGGAGAGCAGACCTACATTCATTGTGACTATTGCTTTTTTTGTCTCATATTTGATCAAGTTTGCATCATAGATCGTTATTTTCCTGTTTATTTCTGTGAAGCTGCTTTGAAACAAATAGTATTGTATAAAGCAGGCCTATATGCTAAAGATGACTTGACTTCTAGGCCCATTGTTTATATTATTTATTATACATTTCAGGAGAAACGTCCAAGACGAGTTTGCACTACTGTAAAAGAAACGTAGCCTTATACTCACAACTCCATTAAGTCACATTAGATACGAAAGAGCAATATTATTTCCTCTTAGTTTCCATAAAATAGTTGATCTCCGTGTAAGGAAACATCGACATTTGACTTAAAATATCTGTTAAATGTGCTAACAAACCTCCCCAGACAGCAAGCCAACATTGAATAAACGTTTCATATTTGATCAAGTTTGCATCATAGATCGTTATTTTCCTGTTTATTTCTGCAGAAGCTGCCTTAAAACTATCAGTTTTGTATAAAGCAGGCCTATATGAAGATGACTTGACTTCTAGGCCCATTTTAATATTTCAGGAGAAAGACGAGTTAGCATAGGCTACTGTAAAAGAAACGTAGCTCACAACTCCATTAAGTCACTTGAGATACGAAAGAGCAACTGACTGAGCAATATTATTTCCTCTTAGTTGCCATAAAATAAATGATCTGTGTAAGGAAACATCGACATTTGACTGAAAATATCTGTTAAATGTGCTATAAATACTAACAACAAACCTCGTGACCCTGAAAGAAAAATGAGAACCAGCACTTGATTCTGCTGAGGAAACACACGGCATTGATTGGTGAGAAAAATGATTTTTCAACAGCACAGGCTTCCGAGAAGGTTCCCGAGGAGGAGGAGGAAGAAACCAGTGAATCATTTGGGTTAGAAATATTAACATAAGCGTGACAGGAAGAAAAGGGGATGGATAAAATCCGTGGTGAAATATAAATGGCTGGAGGAGGGGAAAAATATTAGTTTGAGAGTTGCAGAAAACATCCAATCAAAGCGGAAATCTTATATAATATATGTTGTTGATATATGTGCTTATTTCTATTGAACTATGTTTTATTAGTCAGTCAAGTATTCCAAACCCTTCAACAGTTTTCATACCTTCAGCAGTTTAATAAAAGCTTCAGCACTTCACAATATAAACGGAAGCTTCTGCAGATGCGTCTCTGTCTGAAGGACAATAACTCCCTCTACTGGACACTGGGAGCACTGCTTTCAGATTGTCAGAATTGTCATATAATTTACCATGCGCTGTACAAAAAGTTGCTCCCTTAGATTTTTTAAGTACAACCAACTTGGATGTTTGAGTCATTTCAACTTAAATGACATTAAACTGACTTTTAAATTTTTTTTTTAAAAGGGCTGAATCTTGTTAAATTTATAAAAAAAAGTTGAAAATTGCTTAACTTATTGTGATGAGTTGAAGCAGGGTGAAAACATATGTTGTCATAGCTTACTGATCATATATTTTTTATTTTTTACAGTACAGAGACATACAGGAGACATTTTTAACCCCTCATTTATGACACACAAAATGTAATGCAGAAGTGCATTTTGTGCGTCACTCCTCAATATTTGTTGAATAAATTCAAAATTATTTTGAGCAATATGTAAACCATGACCAGTGATTTATAAACACAGACCCTGATCATATAATGCCATATTCTGTTAATGTGTTAATGTGATCAGGTAATGCCAGTTGTGTTTTTGCCCATTTCTCGCATGTTTTTTCTTTCTTTGCAGTTTACAGTTAAATACTGACTCAACATCTTGCTCTGCTATGTGTTTGTCAGCTGTTAAACACTCCAGGATACTTTGGCTTTGACTCTATGGGTGAGTTTGAAGGTTTTGTGCACTGGCTAAAGGGCACATTCCTCACTGATGAGTCAGTTAATGACTGAGGAGATTAAAAAAAAGCAAACCAGTACAAAGTAACTATTTAAATCAATGTGCAACTGTGAATTATGCACAATCGGCTAAAAACAAACCAAATATGATTTTTAAGGTGGCTTTCTATAATGTTGACAGATCCATACCTTCAGATCCCTAATGTTCATGGACATCCAAGGATTATATTTAAATTCCAAAAAATAAATAAATAAATAAATAAAATTAAATAAAATTAAAGACCAGTAGAACATCAAAAAATGATAAATTCCAAAAATAAATAAATAAACAAATAAATAAATAAATACATTAATTTATTTAATTAAAATAAAATACTACCAACTAACAATTACATTAAATTAAATTATATATCTACATTTTTTTATCTATGGCATTCTTAATACCATAATGTTCTTAATATTCTCTTGCACACTGGTTTTTACCTCAGAATCAGAATCAGAATGCTTGATTTGAATAAAACACTGAGATGAATGTAGTGACTCATAGTAAACACTAGATGGCACTCTGTCCATATATAAAATCAAGCTTTGAGCCTTTGGAAGGGCTTTAAGAAGATGACTAATTTGATATTCTGTCAGTGGGCCTATTCATTCAATCCGCATTTCAGTTCTCCTGTCTACTTCTGAAATTCACTAGTATTTTCACTTATAAAGAGCACTGATGTTAAACCATACTCAAAGCATTTTTATCTTGTTTGAAACTCTAAGATGACTGGATCATTAAAAAAATGGCTGTATAGCTTGTGTATCTGTTCAACACAGTTTTATTGACTGGTTGGTGGAGTTTGTAAGATTCAACCCAAGAATGAAGAGCCAAATGTTAAGAACATAAACACTAATATTAACATTTAAAGGAATCATAGCCTATAGTGACCAAATGTGCTTTAATGTTGTTTGCTGAATCATCCAAACTCAGAGTTTGTATAAAAATGAAGGCAGAACGATAAGCCAGAGCAGAATGACAGAATGTTCTCTCAACACATTTTGTTGGCAACTGAAGGTCTCTGTGTTTGCTGAAGGATCATGGAATTAGTTTTGTCCAAATAAACTGGAGACACAGAAGTGGCAATCATACGAGAGGGGTAGTTAGTTAAATCCACACTTAAACAGCTGGGGTCCTGCTGACATTAGGGGGATGGGAACGCCACCCCTCCACCTAATACTGCACACACACACACACACACACACACACACACACACACACACACACACACACACACACACACACACACACACACACACACACACACACACACACACACACACACACACACACACACACACACACACACACACACACACACACACACACACAGATGTAGCAGTTGCTGTAACAATAGAAGATTCCAAACATTCCTTCCGATCTCATCTCATTCTGGCTCAGTTCACCGTCCTTGAAATTATTCCAAAAATTATTAAAGCCACGTACTAAATCTGAACCGATAATAAAAAAGACCACATTTTCCCCACCCTGTTAAAATATATATAGTGAGGGGGAAATGTAGGTATGCATCCTACGGACAGTTTTATTGTTCATTGTTTCATTCATTCACTCATTGCATAGCCAAGAGAAATAAAAACAATGACGTAGTCTCAGAGACAATAAACAGACAAAATAGACAATAAACACAGACTACACACTTTAGACAAAGGAGTAAAACAGCCATCTATAAGAATATAACAACTATCTATCTATCTATCTATCTATCTATCTATCTATCTATCTATCTATCTATCTATCTATCTATCTATCTATCTATCTATCTATCTATCTATCTATCTATCTATCTATCATCTATCTACCATCTATCTATCTATCTATCTATCTATCTATCTATCTATCTATCTATCTATCTATCTATCTATCTATCTGTCTATCTGTCTATCTGTCTATCTATCTATCTATCTATCTATCTATCTATCTATCTATCTATCTATCTATCTGTCTATCTATCTATCTATCTATCTATCTATCTATCTATCTATCTATCTATCTGTCTATCTGTCTATCTGTCTATCTGTCTATCTGTCTATCTGTCTATCTGTCTATCTGTCTATCTGTCTATCTGTCTATCTGTCTATCTGTCTGTCTGTCTGTCTGTCTGTCTGTCTGTCTGTCTGTCTGTCTGTCTCTCTCTGTCAGTATGTCTGACATTCAGTGATATAATATAGGCCTAATGCAATTCTAGCCCCTATAGCTACCCGAACCTTACCATCACAACTAATTGCATTACCCTAACCTTTAGCTAATTATAAACCCATGACCAAATCTTAAATATATAGCACGTTGACGTCATGTCCTGACAACTTTTAGTATTTAGCAATTTTTGTGTTTAAAAATGAATATTAAGGAATGTATAAACTTTTGGATTTCAATGAAATTCTCGCCTTGTATGTGTGAGAGAGTGAGTGCGCGCGAGCCCGAGGGCGCGTCACACACATACACACACACACACACACACACACACACACACACGCAGCGAGCGAGCGAGCGGTTCTTTGCGTAACACCGGAACTGTGATGTTCGGACCGCTGCAGCCCTACACTCCACAACACTATTATTGTTCATCATATATGATTAATTTCACTTTTCTCAAGTTTTCCTGCCATGACGCTCTGGATTCCCACTAAAAGAGAGAAATACGGAGTGGGTGAGTGACTTTCAAAGCGCTTTTGTTAGTTTTTAATCAATGTTTCACTCTGAAAACTTGCGTTGGAGTTTGAGCAGCGTTCAGCCGCACCTTTACCTGAAGACACACGCGCTTATGATACCTGTGTGAAAAGTTGTCAAGTTATTATACACAAACTACTCAGATGGTTTCATATAGCAAAATGGTTTAGATTTGTTGACATTTTGTTTCAGAGGATTGGATGGGTATCTCATTGCACTTTATGGTCACAAACAACATGTTTATTTGTGTATACTTTGCTTCATTGGTATATAAGTACACAGTACAGTGAATGTGGTTCCTGGAGGCTTGGCAGGACAATACAATTACAATAAATACAGCAACAGTGCGGCCAGAGTTACAGTGATCACACAGTCATTAACAGCATTTCCCTTCCAGTCACATTAATCTGTGCACATGAGCTCAGGTTAACACACCCATAAAGCCACACAGAAGGAACTCTTTTACCTCTCACTGCACAGTGACATATACAGTTGCTGGATTGTTTCGCAAATGCCCTTATAAACACACACACAAACAACAATTAAGGACATTTGCATACATTTGTGGTCAGTTAACAGGCCATACTCCATCTAAAACTACTTTTTTATGTAAAGTACCCTTGTGCACTTGCAATTTGGACTTACTTTTTTTTGTCCAAGGGCAACATTTGCCCCCTGGAATTGATTTTTTTTCCCCAGGTGGGATTTGCATTTATTTTTCCTATCATCCAATTGATGTCACATGCTTCATTTGAAATGACTTGAGGACAGTTAAAGCTCTTACCTATGAAATTAAATGACCTTTAAATTAGTTGATTTAGTTGAATCAACACAGTAAATGCTCTGCTTGCTTCATGCAATTGTCCAGTCTCTGTTTTCTTCATGTTTTCCACCCAAAAAACCCCCACTTTATATTATCTACACATTCAAAAACACTTGCCCCTGAAACAAGAGCAGATCTGATAGCTACACACACGTGATGTCTGCAGAGGGAGTCAATTTAATATTTAATGTTAAGCATTCTTTATCGATTAATTGCATCTAACATATTTTTTTTAATATATATATATATATATAGAGCTGTCAAACGATTAATCACAATTAATCGCATCCAAAATAAAAGTTTGTGTTCACATAATATATGTGTGTGTACTGTGTATAATTATTTTGTATATAAATGCACACACGTATATATTTAAGAAAAATATGTTATTTATATATAAAATGTTTATATTTATATAAAATATACATTATATATAGGCTACATTCAGTCTATATACAGTATATACATGCAAATATTTCTTAAATACACATGCATGTTTGGGTATTTATGTATTAAAAATAATTATACACAGTACACACACATATATTATGTAAACACAAACTTTTATTTTGGATGCGATTAATCGCGATTAATCGTTTGACAGCCCTAAATATATATATATATATATATATATATATATATATATATATGTTATTCGATGCAGTTAATCGCGATTAATCGATTTGACAGCACTAATATATATATGTAATTTTAGAATCGGAATGTGCAATGTTTGGACATAATGGACTGAATTTATGATTTTCAAAAAACATTCTACACTACGTTCAAAAGTGTTGGGACGGTAAGAGATTTTAAAAAATGTTCTTCAGAGGCACTACACTTATATTCAACTCTTCACTACATTATGCCATTCGGTACATGTTAGATAACAGATTCAGAGTACATTCTAATATTTGGAGTACTTTTGTTGACCTTTTTCCCCTGAGCGCTGGTTCATTTCTGACCCTGGTTGATGCACATGTATTTACTGTTGCTCTGGTGCGATACTGCACTTAGTGTTTATGCCAAGAGTGGTCAGCTGGCCAGTTTAACGCACACAGGGTCGATTGTTGTGGTGGAATGTTCTTAAGGGATATGTAATCTGTTGGTCAGACATCAAGCAGTCTGGTTCATACTCGGACGTTTTTCCTGCCGACGACTTTAACATACACTTGAGGAATTTGAATTAAAGGTGCTTTTTGCATTTTTTTGCTTTTTGTGGTAACACTTTACAATAAGATTTTATTTGTTAACTACATTAGTTAACATGAACTAACAATGATACTTCTACAGCATGTATTAGTATAGTTAATGTTATCTCAACATTTACAAATGCATTTCTGTTAACATTAGTTAATGCACTGTGAACTAACATTAGGGTGAACATTTATATTCACTAACATTTACAAAGGTTAATTAATGCTATACAAATATATTTAGTATAAGTATATTTTGATAACACTTTATTTCGATGGTCCACTTTAGACATTTAGGCCTAATAACGATAAGTAACTTTGCAACTACATGTCAACTAGCAGTCATTAGAGTATTAATAGACTGTCTGCTTAATATCTGACTTTATATCTATACTTTATTTTAATATCTATACTTTATTTTGAAGCTCCACAAACATTATACTGACTATAAGTAACTTTGCAACTACTTGTCAATGTACCAGAACCCTAACCAAACAGTCTACTAACAGTCTACTAATACTTTAATGAGAATTAGGTGACATGTAGTTGACAAGTTACTTATATAGAATGTCTAAAGTGGACCATCGAAATAAAGTGCAACCGATGTTTTTGTTGCTTCTGAACTCTAATCGCACTCATTCAAGCTGTTTTTGCACCATGAGTTCAGCACTTTTTTTGCTTGTCACTATAACCACAAGGCATTCGTCTCACTGCCCTTGTAAAGTGCTATCACATATTTGTTCTTTGAAATAGCTCGGTTCATCGTGGTACTTGAGCAAAGCGCTTAAAAATGCTTATGGCAAAATGACAAGTGGCAGTGTGCTAGTGTGACTTGCTTGTCAGTGATGTCATAGACGAGCCTACACAAAGACGGTCAGAATGGAGCCTGTTAGCACAGCCCACATCCCAGCATGCACCAGGCCAACACTGTGACACCTCTATGGGCCATTTGGCCCAGACAACAAATCACACGCTCAAATGGTGCCTAGTGTGTGAACTGAAGCATTGTCTGTGATGCCTAGACTGTGACAGCTTTTTTTAAGTGATAAAAAGTCTTAATATGGATTAAATGGTATTTTTGTCATTCTAAATGTAGCCCGCGGTGGCGAAATTCTCCTTTGTGTTTGACACTCCTCTTTGAGGTCTAGATTAGTTTGGGTGTGGACAGGAAGTTTCATGCACCTGTATTATAAATGAGTAATCTGAGCGAACCAGACCGAAGTTTATGTGCTGATTTTACGAGTTATGAGATATGGTAGCACATTTTCTTTTCTTCAATGTGCAAAGAATGTAATGAACCTGTTCTATACAAACTCAGCTGTAGATTAAACCGAAAGAAGTTGCTTCATACTTCTTTGCCGTGAAGAAGCGGACAGATTTACCAGTTGAGTGTGCTTGAGATCTGCAGTGCGCTAGTGGAAGCATGTTAGGAAACGTAGCCTCAAGCTTTTTGGTTTATCTACGAGTCTTTATTTGAACTGAACAATGTGCATGCCTGAACAAGGCCTGAGCTATTTTCCCCTGGGCTGAGTGTCATCGCGCTGTAGATAGTGTGCCACTGAAAAATAACAGTATTTTTTTTTAGCTGTACTTGATCTTTTTTATTGTTTAATGCATCATGAGTGGGAGATTTAAGCAAAACATTTATACATACCCTGCTGTTCAAAAGTCTCTAATGCTCACCAAGGCTGTATTTATTTGATCAGCAAAATACTGTGAAATATTATTACAATTCAAAATAACTATTTTCTATTATAATATATTTTAATATATTCTATTTTAAAATGTAATGTATTCCTGTACTGGCAATGGCAAAGCTGAATTCTCAGCATCATTACTCCAGTCTTCATTGTGATTGTTGCTTAATATTTTTATGAAAACCGTGATGCATATATTTTTTCTGGATTCTTTGATGAATAGAAAGCACATAAGTTGTTTAAAATCTTTTTTAAACATTTTAAAATGTCTTTACTGTCACTTTTGTGCATTGCGCACAATTTATTGCATCCTTGCTGAATAAAAGTATTAATTTACTATGAAATATATAGACTGGTTTTATTCTAAATATGTCACAGATTTGGTCACACTGGACTGAATTTATAATTCTTATGATTTTTAAGATAACGTTTTATATATATATATATATATATATATAGAGATACACTCACCTAAAGGATTATTAGGAACACCTGTTCAATTTCTCATTAATGCAATTATCTAATCAACCAATCACATGGCAGTTGCTTCAATGCATTTAGGGGTGTGGTCCTGGTCAAGACAATCTCCTGAACTCCAAACTGAATGTCAGAATGGGAAAGAAAGGTGATTTAAGCAATTTTGAGCGTGGCATGGTTGTTGGTGCCAGACGGGCCGGTCTGAGTATTTCACAATCTGCTCAGTTACTGGGATTTTCACGCACAACCATTTCTAGGGTTTACAAAGAATGGTGTGAAAAGGGAAAAACATCCAGTATGCGGCAGTCCTGTGGGCGAAAATGCCTTGTTGATGCTAGAGGTCAGAGGAGAATGGGCCGACTGATTCAAGCTGATAGAAGAGCAACTTTGAATGAAATAACCACTCGTTACAACCGAGGAATGCAGCAAAGCATTTGTGAAGCCACAACACGCACAACCTTGAGGCGGATGGGCTACAACAGCAGAAGACCCCACCCGGTACCACTCATCTCCACTACAAATAGGAAAAAGAGGCTACAATTTGCAAGAGCTCACCAAAATTGGACAGTTGAAGACTGGAAAAATGTTGCCTGGTCTGATGAGTCTCGATTTCTGTTGAGACATTCAGATGGTAGAGTCAGAATTTGGCGTAAACAGAATGAGAACATGGATCCATCATGCCTTGTTACCACTGTGCAGGCTGGTGGTGGTGGTGTAATGGTGTGGGGGATGTTTTCTTGGCACACTTTAGGCCCCTTAGTGCCAATTGGGCATCGTTTAAATGCCACGGCCTACCTGAGCATTGTTTCTGACCATGTCCATCCCTTTATGGCCACCATGTACCCATCCTCTGATGGCTACTTCCAGCAGGATAATGCACCATGTCACAAAGCTCGAATCATTTCAAATTGGTTTCTTGAACATGACAATGAGTTCACTGTACTAAAATGGCCCCCACAGTCACCAGATCTCAACCCAATAGAGCATCTTTGGGATGTGGTGGAACGGGAGCTTCATGCCCTGGATGTGCATCCCACAAATCTCCATCAACTGCAAGATGCTTTCCTATCAATATGGGCCAACATTTCTAAAGAATGCTTTCAGCACCTTGTTGAATCAATGCTAAGTAGAATTAAGGCAGTTCTGAAGGCGAAAGGGGGTCAAACACAGTATTAGTATGGTGTTCCTAATAATCCTTTAGGTGAGTGTATGTATAATTTATATATATATATATATATATATATATATACACGCACGCACGCACATATATATATATATATATGTTATTTAATAATTTCTGTGGTAACTCACTCAATTCCATTGCTTCTATTCATGTTTGACGTCAGCTTTAGAGCAAGTGCTAGTAGGAGGGCTTGACAGCTTTAGAGACAGGAACTAAGGGGGTGAGGCTTAGCAACTGATCATTTTCTTCTTCACAGGGAATGTTTAAAGTGATCCATGTGCTTTGCACAATTGAGATATGATACTGGAAGGTTTAGATAAATCGGTTGACAAACTGGTTTATCGCCCAACCCTAGTATCAGCCAATCATGTTTCAGTGATTGCTTTGTCATGACACTGTTTCTTTAATGTAATTTAATATGTGAATGAGGAAAGTCAAGTTACCTTTGTTTACATTGCACTTTATACAGTACAGCTTTACAGTGATAAACAGGAAATTAGCGATTCAATGATGCAAACAGAATTGTGTTAGTGTGCTGAACTTTCCTAGATTTCATCTTTGTATGCACATACTCTCATTTTTTGTGTGGAGCAGATGGAAAGCAGTGTGGAGGCAGATGCATGGCACAAGGAAATCTTGCACTCCCACTAGTGTCCTTCAGCATTTGAGAGGGAGGGAAAACTCAGGCCTTGTAGTGCAGACATGCACACTCAGGTTCATCTGCAGTTCAACAGCCCAAAAAATGTTACTACTAGTATGAGGAAAGCACTCAGCACCTCTTAGTGTGTTCACATTCCACAAATCGGCACTTGTACAGTGCCCAACATTTCAGATGCTGTTTGTGCAAGCCAATATTGCAACCGAATATATCACAAACTCTCCTGTCGTCTGTTGTATCCCCTACAGCATGATGAAATGGACTTATTTTGCTAAGACAAGCATCACTATTAATATTGCTGTCTCTGAAGGACCCAAACTGTATCTTTGAGGTTTGAGGTCACATTTTAAGTGTGCCAAGAAAGGATATAACATAACAATCAGCATCATAAAATAAATCATCATCAAATCATTAATTACAAGCAATCATAAGTGAGTTAATCAATTACCAACATACAGTATGTCATTTTTAAAACAATTTAAGGAATAAAATAGTTATTTTTTTATTATATAGTATAGCTAAAGGCTCAATATGTAAGATTTATGGATTAAAATGTCCAAAAAGCATTTATTTTGTTGACTTGTGTACTTACATTATCCCAAATGTTTCCAACAATGTTTAAATCCAGAGAAATCAGCTATTTTAACCAGTGCAACGGTCCGTGTCATTGTGGCGCCTGGCCAGTGACGTCATATAAACAATAACCCATGATAGCTCACCCATGATCATGATTTCTGCCTGAGTCCTGTCGGATGTTTCCATTGGTTGTGGAGGTTAAGATGACAACTCCCATGATTCCACGCGCAATCACGGCGTCATCAGGCTATGCCTTTGTTATTGTTTTGAATAAGCGACCTCTAGCGGTAAAACTTACATACTGTGCCTTTAAAGTTATCTTTATTATATTATAAAGACTTGGGGTCAGACTTACTAACAGCTTGCGCCAGCAAACCCTCTTTTGGCCTGTGTTCTTTAATTTGCACGTTGTCAGTAGATCACGAGCAGAGCTTTTCACTCCCATTGGCACTTTTTTGGAATTGCGCTCTCACGCTAATTTGCACTGTTTAGTAAATCACCAGATGATGTGGGCTCTTTTGACCAGTATAACCACCCAGAACACCCTATCAACTGCAAAGCAACGTCCTTGCGTCATGATGGCATGTTTTTAAGGGCAAAATAAACTTGCATTATATTCTGAAAATCATTTTTTGTTGTAATCTCACAGGGAGTTTGGGTTGCATTTGACGTTGTTTGAAGATCTGAGTCATGTCAAGTGGCTGTTTCCCTGGAGAACTTGAGAACTCTCCACTTAAGAACTTGTGCAACAGTCATTTCCCTCTTTCACAGGACAGACAGCAGCCTTGTTGTTTTTGTTTTTTTGTTTTCTCTTTGCTCTCTGCAGTTTGTGACACACTCTTGTCTAAATTTCAGCTATCTATAACTATGATGCTAAAGGACAGCCAGAGCTGAGTCTTCAGGTTGGGGACACGGTACACATACTTGAGACGTTTGAAGGTGAGTGTTGAGTTCTTGGACACGTTTTGACATGTCCAACTACACTTTCTGATAGCGTGTTCACACTTGCACTGAACACATAATCTGGGGTATCCCAGTTCTGTTGTAGCTTTGAGAGATGTTTGAATGAATGGACTTCACACATGACCTGAACACACAAATTAAGTACCATATTTGCTTTGAGGATTTAAAGGGGTCATATTTTACACTTTGTTGCAGTTTATTTAACCAAAGTCCACTTATAATGTTTAAATTTTTTTCCATGACCATTTTCTACTCTCTCTGACCGTTAAGCTGGTGTCAAAGGGATAGTTCACACAAAAATATAAATTCTCTCCGAATTTACTGACCCGCATGTTATTGCAAATATGTAAGACTTTCTTTTTTTCTGTGTAACCTATAAAACATTTAAAATAATAATAATAATAAAAAATTCTTAATTTGTGTTCTTCAGAAGAAAGAAAGTCATACAGGGTTGCAATGCTTTGAGGGTATAATACTGCAATATTGTAAAATATTATTACAATTTAAAATAACTGTTTTCTATTTGAATATATTTTAAAATGTAATTTATTCCTGTGATCAAAGCTGAATTTTCAGCATCATTACTCCAGTCTTCAGTGTCACATGATCCTTCAGAAATCATTCTAATATGCTGATTTGCAGTCAACTTTCACAATGAAAACTTTTATATATTACCATTATCATAAATCAGCTTCCACCATTATTATTTAATTTACTCCCCCAACTCGGAAAGCTGTGTTTTAAAGACAATACAGAGTTTCCCACTGGTAATTATGACATTGTAGTGCTTGCATTAATGTCTCTCTTCTTGTAAATATGATTTATTTAAAATAGAAAACCTTATTTTGTTATTTACAACTGCCCTATTTTCAATATTTTCGCTAGCGATATTGTTAAATCCGAACAGAACATCTGCCTTATTCTGTTATATAAATAATATGGAACATAGCATCTGCCATGTGGCATCATCTGTCTAAAAAGATCTGTTCTTTTTCCTTCCTTCTCCCAGGGTGGTACCGAGGATACACACTACGACAGAAATCACAAAAGGTGTTGGGATAATTATCATCCTACTGAAAAAATGACAATCTAATCATTACCTGACATTCTGCAGCAGGCGGAATGAATTGCGTGGGTTCTCACAAATGCTTCTTTGTCTTATTTCAAAGGGCATTTTCCCTGCCAACTATATTCATCTGAAAGAAGCGAAAGTTGAGGGAACCGGGTAAGAGGCAGATCATATGTTAATTATGCTCTATAATTCATTAATGAAAAATTGTCCATCACTTATTTAACCATGTGCTGTCAGAAAAATGCACAGTTCCAGTCATCCACCGTGGCTTGTAGTTTTCTCGTTTACTCTGACACCCACTGTTGCACGATTGGAACACTTGTTCAAAGCAGTTAAAGGAAGGGTAAGCAATTTTCGGAGGGGCTAGAAATAGCAAGTTATTTTTAAAGGCATGAGATCCAACCCTCCCCTCAGAGCGCCTCCAAAGCCATGCCTCCTTCAAAACACATAAACACACAGCAGGGAGCAAAAAACTCTTCATGTTTTAAAACACATAACATTACAGTAATAATGAACATAACTTAAAGAGCTCTGACCTGTACCACATGACTGCTGCAGATTCATTTTGACGTTGATAGTGTTGCCATTGAAACGCATGAATTCAAGTCAGGAACCTCTCCGAGTATAACGTCACGGGTTTCCATCTCTTCCAAATCCCAGTATTTATGGCGTGAACGCAGCATAAGCTGGTTGTTTTGGTTCTGGAGGAACTGTATAAGGCGGCTGCTGTTTCGTTTGCGGCGCTCGGTGACTGACGTCTGTCTAACTCTGCATAGCATGAATCGCGCTGATGACGTCACGTGATGTCTGCGCGAACAGGTGTGTGTAGATATGGAAATACATGCAGGCAGGTAGGACATCGTACCATTGAATTCGGACCGAATGCAATGATTGGACACACATTTTATGGTCCTACGCCTTCCACAGATTATATATATATACATATAAAAATATATTTAGACCACTTAACTTAGTGATTGTTATTAGGATGTGAAGAAACTTTCAACCAGCATAACAAAAAATTTCTTTTGAACAAATCGCCTACCCTGCCTTTAAAATAATGCATGATTAATAAATATGGGGTAAAATGCTCTGAAATATATCATAGCAACACATTTGGCAAGAAAATATAGTCTGAATCTCCCAGCATGCCAAAGTCACACAACATGGTCACTGCATTGCTGACACGTTTTGGACCAAATTTAACTCTTCTAAGCAAGTGTTTCAACTGAATACATTTTTTTTCTCAGTTCTCAACATGTTTAGTCATAGTCAAAATTAGTGTAATTAGTGACATTTTTCTGACATGTATCTTTTAAATGGGCATTTTTATATTTTTAATTTTACTCTTATCAGTCATTTTTTTTAAATAAGGCATTTCAATAACTTACTAATAATCTTTTCATTGCAATTAAAGTGAAATTACTGATTCTCATGCAATGGAGCCTATACATATACACTCACCTAAAGGATTATTAGGAACACCTGTTCAATTTCTCATTAATGCAATTATCTAATCAACCAATAACATGGCAGTTGCTTCAATGCATTTAGGGGTGTGGTCCTGGTCAAGACAATCTCCTGAACTCCGAACTGAATGTCAGAATGGGAAAGAAAGGTGATTTAAGCAAATTTGGCATAAACAGAATCAAAACATGGATCCATCATGCCTTGTTACCACTGTGCAGGCTGGTGGTGGTGGTGTAATGGTGTGGGGGATGTTTTCTTGGCACACTTTAGGCCCCTTAGTGCCAATTGAGCATCGTTTAAATGCCACGGCCTACCTGAGCATTGTTTCTGACCATGCCCATCCCTTTATGGCCACCATGTACCCATCCTCTGATGGCTACTTCCAGCAGGATAATGCCACAAAGCTCGAATCATTTCAAATTGGTTTCTTGAACATGACAATGAGTTCACTGTACTAAAATGGCCCCCACAGTCACCAGATCTCAACCCAATAGAGCATCTTTGGGATGTGGTGGAACGGGAGCTTCGTGCCCTGGATGTGCATCCCACAAATCTCCATCAACTGCAAGATGCTATCCTATCAATATGGGCCAACATTTCTAAAGAATGCTTTCAGCACCTTGCCAATGCCACGTAGAATTAAGGCAGTTCTGAAGGCGAAAAGGGGTCAAGCACAGTATTAGTATGGTGTTCCTAATAATCCTTTAGGTGAGTGTATATATATATAAGTATGTTTTTTTTTTAATAAGTAGTATTTCAATGAATAACATATATTAAAAATATGCTTTGATTTGAATATTTATTACATTATTTAAATGGTCCAATAGTGACATTTCTTAACTTGTCATGACTGTATGCTTACTGGCTGAAATATATATTATTCAATATGCTGAATTGTGTTTTTAATTCAAAATTATCACTTAGTGTATCAAATAATACTGGTGACATTCTGCAACCAAAATGCCTAGTGTTGCAACTTTGCGAATGTTTTCCAAATTATGACTTCTTATAGATATAAAAATGATGAAAATCAGTGCTTGGGTCTCCCAGGTTTAAATAACTGCAAAAGGCATTTTTATTTGATTATCTGAGAACCTGACTGAACCAGGTTTTTCTTCTAACCTTCTGTTGATGTACAGGAAACAAGAGACTGTCGTACCAACAGATTTGCCCTTGGTCCAGGAACTTGGCGCCACACTACGGGAATGGACACAAATATGGCACACGCTTTACGTGGTACGTGAACCCACCTGTGTCATTTGTGGTTAGTTTGAGTTGAACTCATCGTCCGTTTCAGCTCAACACAGAGCTTCCCACAATGTGTTTGGTCAACAAAGACAAATCCCATCCCTAGTGTTTTGTAAGCTGTGATATGGTTTTTAATCAATTGTTCGTCTACATACCAGAACAACAAGACCACGCTGTTCCGGAACGTTCAGCAGATGGCCTACAGTCTGATCGAGTACCGCTCGCAGATTGTGTCCGGCACGCTTCCCAATGACGAACTTGTGGAGCTGAGGAAAAAAGTCACTGCGAAAATCGACTATGGGAACAGGTGCGGTACAGCTTCCCGAACCTCACGTTGTTTCACCGAACGGATCTTTTGATAAGTTTTCATTTGAGGAGTTTTATTTTTCTGTATATGTGATTTGCTGATATCCTCAAGCAGAAATATTGAATTTAACCTATTTAAGTTGATGGAATGCTTTAATACAACTGTTTAAAATAAATGATGATAATACAGTAAGAATTCTTGTGTGGTAAACTATGACTGTGGCTGTTGCACAGGATTCTGGGTCTTGATTTAGTGGTGCGTGATGAAGCCGGAAACACATTAGATCCCGAGCGCACCAGCACGGTCAGTCTGTTCAGGGCTCACGAGACCGCATCCCTCAGTATTGATGAGAGGATACAGGAGGAGAAGGTAAAACACTAGTTTTTGCTCTGTTCATGATCAAATTGGTATAATATATACGCTGGTACTAGGAAAATATTTTCTTTCTAGTTGCTTGTTGAACCCTGGGTCCAGAATTAGCACATTGCCAAATTGGATTTGATGAGTAATTAAAATAATTGGCTTTTTATTGTATAATGCATGGTTTGAGTTGCAATGCAAATTCACAGAATCAAATTAGGAAGGATACAAATGGTTGGTTATTCTGCTGTTATGTTTTGACAAATAAATAGGCTAAATATCTATTAACCTTTTATTGCACAATGAATTTTTATGAATCCCCTTTGAAGCACTGAAGCTAAATGATAAAAATAATGCAAAAGGTTATTTCCATGGCTGTCACCTGCAACTGAAAAGCGTGTTAAAAAGGTATTTTTGGACTTTGCATGAGCGCTTTCTTTGTACATTTCTTGACAATAAATACCCCCCCCCCCCCCCCAATCAACATTCATTAACATATTGGTGTGGTGATAAAACATTGCTTTTTAAATGTCAATTATTATTTATATAATTTTTTTTAATTTTGGTTTGTTGGGAAATCTTTTTCAAAATCTTCATTTGCATAAAAAGTTCAAAACATTATTACTTAAAGAACTCATTGACTTTCCTCTCAAGCGTGTTTTGAAGGTTACATTTAAATTGAAAAATTGTAATTTATTTTGCATTTGACAGATGCTTCTTTCCATTGCATTCAGGTATACATTTTATCAGCTAATGCATTCCCTGGCATTGTTAATCAAACCCATGACATAACTTCAGGCAAACTGTCCACTACTTCTTGAATTTTCTCTTGTCTTTTTGGGTAGATGCGTCTTCAGAGCCTGGAGAAGCGGCGTCAGGCCCTCTTCAGCGGCGTACACACGTACAGCATCCTAATGAATCTCAAAAACTTTGTATGCAACATCGGCGAAGACGCAGAACTCTTCATGTCATTATATGATCCTGACAAGTCTGAATTTATTAGGTGAGTCTGTCTCTTCCTTTTGTTTTGTTCTTTAAAAGCAGAAGAGCAAAAGGATTGAATGTCCACTGCGTATTGATGGACTTCTGTTTGAAATAGACAGTTGCTTTAGTTCTTTAAAAGCTGAAGTACACCAGTATATTCCACAATGAGCAGCTAGTGTGCTTGTGTAGGTTTCAGTGGTGAAAATATTACTGGACAATGAATAACATGTTATTTTATTTCATGACTTGCTTTATGTTAGAGAGAGAATGTCCAAGAGATTGAAAACTAATCTGTTTTTTACAAGTTTTTCAAAAGATGCATAAAACACCTAGTCATTGTGGTTCTTTGCTTTCAGTTAGAGCCTTTATATTTAAGAGCTTGCATCATGAATCATCAAATTTTCCTTGACATTTTATATTAAAAGGGTGTATTGTATTATGAAAACATACAGGACAAGAACTCGAAACATCCTGAGTCCATTAAAACTGTTTATTAAATTCAAACTTGAAAAGTGTCCCATTTCGAAAGCATTGGATTTTTGATGAGGGTGGAAAATAGTCATGAATATTAAATGAACATTTAACATTATAAGTGGACCCTGTCATAAGCTTGTCATATAAAGGCAACCTTTTCTTCACAGACGTAGCTTGGTCAGTAAATGTTGTTTGAGCTTTGTGGAAATAATTTTCGTGACGCATTTTGTCTTTTCCTATCAGTGAAAACTTCCTGGTGCGGTGGGACAGCACAGGCATGCCGAAAGAGATCGAAAAACTCAACAACCTTCCTGCGCTCTTTACGGTAAGAACAGGTATTTTGACTACCGGCATAAATGCATATATTTTAAAATGTAATTTATTCCTGTGATGCAAAGCTGATTTTTCAGCATCATTACTCCAGTCTTCAGTGTCACATGATCCTTCAGAAATCAAGAATTCTCTAATATGATAATTTGCTGCTCAAGAAACATTTCTTCTTATCAATGTTGAAAAAAGTTGTGCTGCTAAATATTTTTGTAGAAACTGTTATTCATTTCTTCAGTATTCTTTAACGAATAGAAAGTTCAAGAGAACACCATTTATTTGAAATATATGTTTTTTTTGTAATAATGCAAGTCTTTACAGTCACAACCAGACAAACAAACAAACACTTTGACCCGAAACGTTTGAACAGCAAATCTAAAAATGATTAAAAAAAGCATGGGATTGTTTTGAATAATTGTAAGTGTGACCTGCTGTTCTTCTTCTGTGACGTCCCTGTGTTCAGGATCTGAGCAGCAGTGACCTCATCAGACAGCGCCTCTTCCTGGTGTGTCAGATCATCCGTGTGGGATGCATGGAGCTGAAGGACGGAAAGAAACACACAGGAGGGCTGAGGAGGCCGTTTGGAGTAGCAGGTTCTAGAGTCTTGTTTATTTATAGGTGGTCTAGCTGTAGAAGATCCAGAGCTTTCCTAGATCTTCTCTTCATTTCAAACTTCATATTTGGAATTTGTTTAGAACCATAAGTGTTTGTCCTTTTAAATTGTTAAAATGGTACACTTTACAATAAGGTCCAATTAGTTAACATTAGTTAAAGGTGCAAAACGCAAGTCTCTGAGTTTTTGCAGAACTACGCCCCCTCTGGCGACAAGCGAAACTGCAACCAGAGTTGTGCACGCTCATGGACCACACGCATCTTTTATTGGATATGTTTTATGTTGTACTATTCTTCCGAACACAATTCCTAGTTTATGAAACTGTTCACTAACAATGGTAGTAAAACCAATTCTGATTGTACATGTATCTAGCTTACGCTAAAGCATTACACATTTTACGCATCGTCATTTGTTGTCATACATAGATTGGCCGTATCAAACATTAGAGACTGGGCTATATCTTACCGTTTTATCAAGAAAAAAGCCAACTGAGGATCCCGTTTGAGACCAAGAGCAGACCGGAGATCTCTCCATTTGTTGAATGCCTTCCCGAGGTTGACTCTCGTCTTACTCCAACGCTTGTCTGACTCCAATTTGGACCTTTTGGTGGCACTAGACAAAATGTTTCTTTTCTTTACTTTACGTGGAGTTTGCGTTGGGGTTTGGAATGGACTACAAGCCGGTCTCTTTGAATCCATCTTCTACCTTTGACGCACGAGTTGTCTTCGCTGATGCGGAGAATGGCGGCGCCGGCGAATACACAAACCTGCGAGACACAGCCTGGTGAGCGTGAACGCGCATGACGTCACGCCCAGTCTCAAAAAAAAATATATTTTACTGTACAGGATTATAGAGGCAATCTCAGTGCGCAGAGAAGGGCTCATTCAGCCCATCAGGCAGTTCTTTAAGCATGTATAGGATAGAAAAACAGGTATTTTTAACATGAAAAGTTGCGCAATGCACCTTTAATGCAACTAACTATGAGCAATACATTTGTTACAGTATTTATTAATCTTTGCTAATGTTAGTTAATAAAAACACAAGTTCGTTTGTTAGTTCATGTTCGCTCAGGTCCATTAAATAGTTTTAATAGATTTTTTTTTTTAATTATGTATTACTAAATGTTCTGAGATTAATAAATGGTTGACAAGTATTTTTCATTGTTAGTTTGTTAAATAAGTAGTTAAGTGTAGCCATTAAAATAAATGCACAGAGCTCTCCACAAGTCATTTCTGTGCCACAAGCATCCTGGAACAGATTTGCAAAAATACTGACCGTTTTCAGGCAGATTCCCTTCCACCTCAACAGGACGACACAAACAGCTTTACAGCTCAAATAACACACATTTTGTTCTGCTGACTACAAGTGCTTTAAAAACAACAATACAAACGACACATTTCTGCTTTTAAGCTCTTCAGCTGTCTTGGCTGCTGGGCTTCAATTATGAGTGCATTACTGCGAGTGCACTTTTTGTCAGTTTTCATGATCTTGAGGGATGCGACAACTTCATTTTGTGTGGTAATAAATCTTAACTTGACAGATGTGTGTGAACAAGGGTTTAATTGCATCAAGAGAAACACAACAATCTGTGTTTCTCTAGTATTTTGATGATAACACTTTTACTTTTTTGCTCTGCCTCGTATTGTCAAATATGTGAGCAAAAGACATTATTTATCTGTATTGCCGATTTTTTTTGAGAAAAATGAAAATCTTTCCCCAGGCAAGCATGCATGACGTTTCGCATCTCACAGCTTAGTGTTCTCTTGCCTTTCTTTCTCCTGTTTATCATATTTCAGTTTAAAATGTCCAGTTTTGCAGGTAGCTGAAAGACCCAATGATACTATTATTATCTTTCCTGGGTCTAACTCAATAATGTCACATGAAATGGTTACAGTGTGAATAGATGTTGTATCAAACCTACAGGTGACCCACATTTGTGGAAAATAGTTTCTTTTTGTTCCAAAAGGACATTGTGTCAAGTGTTTTGACCTTTTTTTTTTTTTTACTGCTGACTCACTGTAGACAAAAACATCAGGTTGAATGCCTGCATTGTATTTTTCAAGACGAAAATTGAAGCAATTTTTACCGTAAGCTCAGACATATTGCATCACTGGCTTATAACATTCATCCTGAGCACAGACAATACCTTGGTTATCTTGTTGTGAACATGTCTGTCCATTTTTTCGTGGTTGATGGTACACAATTAGAGAGCTAAAAGACATGAGAGTTTCAGGAAAAGCAGTTATTAGTAGGCAGCATGATCACAGAATAATGATGTTTTTCTTAGATTTAATAATCTGATTTTGAAGATGATTTAGTGTCTGTTCATTTGGTATTCAAGCTTGCAAATCACAAGTCGATATTGAGGTTTCTATAGACTCAAATTAGTGTCGAAATCTTTAGTAAAAAATCTTTTATCAACACTGAAACATATTCAAAGAATTGAAATGAATAGTTTGCGCCACATATTTGACCTCGGAATACATCTCAAAACTAGTATGCATCTCAAATGCAAGTTATTTTCTCTCTCTAAGGGAATGTGAATAATACAGAATGTAATAATTAAATGTAATGTATCTGCGGTTCGGATCAGCTCTAACCTCCTGTTCTTTGTGTTTACAGTCATGGATATCACAGATATAGCCCATGGGAAAATTGATGATGATGATAAGCAGTATTTCATCCCTTTTCAACAGTGAGTGTGTCCTTTTTGAGATTAAAATATCCTTCATTTACATGATTGGTTTCTCTTTTCACGTTTTTTTTTGTGTGCACTTCTTCATGCATTGTTGTTTATCTTGGGCAGAGTCCATCATATACTGTTGCCCCTAGGCTATATTTTGCTATTTCTTTCAATTTTGTCCTTCTCCTCTTGGACTCTCTCTTCCTAGGATTGCCATGGAAACGTACATCCGTCAGAGGCAGCTAATCATGTCTCCTCTCATCCCGTCTCGTGTCATTGGCGAGAACGAGCCACTGGCTGCCGTCTTCAACAAGGTCATCGCAACGCGAGAGGTCAACCACAAAGGACAGGGTAAATGCAGACCAAAAGGCCCAAAAAATGATCTTTGGTCTTGTGTTTATGTCTCTGGCAACAAATGTGACCTTGTGGAAGTTTCTCGATTGTTGTATGAATGTCGAGTATTTGGAAAGTTTGAGAGAATGAAAACCGGATATCTATCTATCTATCTATCTATCTATCTATCTATCTATCTATCTATCTATCTATCTATCTATCTATCTATCTATCTATCTATCTATCTATCTATCTATCTATCTATCTATCTATCTATCTATCTATCTATCTATCTATCTATCTATCTATCTATCTATCTATCTATCTGTCTGTCTGTCTGTCTGTCTGTCTGTCTGTCTGTCTGTCTGTCTGTCTGTCTGTCTGTCTGTCTGTCTGTCTGTCTGTCTGTCTGTCTGTCTGTCTGTCTGTCTGTCTGTCTGTCTGTCTGTCTGTCTGTCTGTCTGTCTGTCTGTCTGTCTGTCTGTCTGTCTGTCTGTCTGTCTGTCTGTCTGTCTGTCTGTCTGTCTGTCTTGTCTTTCGTTTGGTCTTGTCTTTCGTTTGGTCTTGTCTTTCGTTTGGTCTTGTCTTTCGTTTGGTCTGTCTGTCTTGTCTTGTCTTTCGTTTGGTCTGTTTGTCTTGTCTTGTCTTTCGTTTGGTCTGTTTGTCTTGTCTTTGTCTTTCGTTTGGTCTGTTTGTCTTGTCTTTGTCTTTCGTTTGGTCTGCTTGTCTTGTCTTTCGTTTGGTCTGTTTGTCTTGTCTTGTCTTTCGTTTGGTCTGTTTGTCTTGTCTTTGTCTTTCGTTTGGTCTGTTTCTCTTGTCTTTGTCTTTCGTTTGGTCTGTTTGTCTTGTCTTGTCTTTCGTTTGGTCTGTCTGTCTTGTCTTTGTCTTTCGTTTGGTCTGTCTGTTTTGTCTTTGTCTTTCGTTTGGTCTGTCTGTCTTGTCTTTGTCTTTCGTTTGGTCTGTCTGTCTTGTCTTTGTCTTTCGTTTGGTCTGTCTGTCTTTGTCTTTCGTTTGGTCTGTTTGTCTTGTCTTTCTGTCTTTCGTTTGGTCTGTCTGTGTCTGTCTCTTTCGTTTGGTCTTTGTCTTGACTTTCTGTCTTTCGTTTGGTCTGTCTGTGTCTGTCTCTTTCGTTTGGTCTGTTTGTCTTGTATTTCTGTCTTTCGTTTGGTCTGTTTGTCTTGTCTTTCTGTCTTTCGTTTGGTCTGTTTGTCTTGTCTTTCTGTCTTTCGTTCGGTCTGTCTGTGTCTGTCTCTTTCGTTTGGTCTGTTTGTCATGTCTTTCTGTCTTTCGTTTGGTCTGTCTCTTTCGTTTGGTCTGTTTGTCTTGTCTTTCTGTCTTTCGTTTGGTCTGTCTGTGTCTGTCTCTTTCGTTTGGTCGGTCTGTTTATCTTGTCTTTCTATCTTTCGTTTGGTCCGTCTGTCCGTCTCTTTTGTTTGGTCTGTTTGTCTTGTCTTTCTGTCTTTCGTTTGGTCTGTTTGTCTTTCTGTCTTTCGTTTGGTCTGTCTGTGTCTGTCTCTTTCGTTTGGTCTGTTTGTCTTGTCTTTCTGTCTTTCGTTTGGTCTGTTTGTCTTGTCTTTCTGTCTTTCGTTTGGTCCGTCTGTCTGTCTCTTTCGTTTGGTCTGTTTGTCTTGTCTTTCTGTCTTTCGTTTGGTCTGTTTGTCTTGTCTTTCTGTCTTTCGTTTGGTCTGTTTGTCTTGTCTTTCTGTCTTTCGTTCGGTCTGTCTGTGTCTGTCTCTTTCGTTTGGTCTGTTTGTCATGTCTTTCTGTCTTTTGTTTGGTCTGTCTCTTTCGTTTGGTCTGTTTGTCTTGTCTTTCTGTCTTTCGTTTGGTCTGTCTGTGTCTGTCTCTTTCGTTTGGTCTTTGTCTTGACTTTGTCTTTCGTTTGGTCTGTCTGTGTCTGTCTCTTTCGTTTGGTCGGTCTGTTTGTCTTGTCTTTCTATCTTTCGTTTGGTCCGTCTGTCTGTCTCTTTCGTTTGGTCTGTTTGTCTTGTCTTTCTGTCTTTCGTTTGGTCTGTTTGTCTTGTCTTTCTGTCTTTCGTTTGGTCTGTCTGTGTCTCTCTTTCGTTTGGTCTGTTTGTCTTGTCTTTCTGTCTTTTGTTTGGTCTGTCTGTGTCTGTCTCTTTCGTTTGGTCGGTCTGTTTGTCTTGTCTTTCTATCTTTCGTTTGGTCCGTCTGTCTGTCTCTTTCGTTTGGTCTGTTTGTCTTGTCTTTCTGTCTTTCGTTTGGTCTGTCTGTGTCTCTCTTTCATTTGGTCTGTTTGTCTAGTCTTTCTGTCTTTCGTTTGGTCTGTCTGTGTCTGTCTCTTTCGTTTAGTCTGTTTGTCTAGTCTTTCTGTCTTTCGTTTGGTCTGTTTGTCTTGTCTGCCTGTCATTCGTTCTGTCTGGTAATTGTTTCTGAGATGATTTAGTCTGTGTTGAGAGATCCTGCGCCCTCAGGGCTGGAGTTTGTTGACTGACGAGACCTGTCCGACTTATAATGGCATATTTTTGCTTTCAGGTTTGTTTGTGACCCTAAAGCTGCTCCCTGGAGATGTGTTTCAGGTTAAAAAAGATTACCCTCATTTTGTGGATCGCACAACAGCTATAGTCAGGAAAATGGGCTTTCCTGAAATTATCCTGCCAGGTTGGTCTGCACATCTTTCAGATTGTAACATCTTCGTCTTAATAACAGTGCTATTAAAGCCTTTCTTACCAACTTTAGTAAGTCCATTTGCAGTTGTCTCTTCACCCAGATCCTCTAGTGACCATTACTAGTCAACCTTTATGTACAGTTCAGTTAGTGCAACTATTATGTCTCTACAGGTTATGTAAGGAATGATATATATGTTACACTGCTACAAGGAGAATTTGATCGTGGCAAGAAGAAGACCCCCAAAAATGTAGAAGTTATAATGAGCGTGTTGGATGAAGAAGGAAATCCCATGGAGGTAAAAAAAAACAAAAAAAACCCATAAAATTAAATATTTACTAACATTAATATCAGGATAATTAGGATATTCCCACAGCAGTGCTTGGTAAAGGGCACTTGTTAAAAACCAGTAACTGAATCCTGATTCAAAATAAACACATGACAACAGCTTGAATTACATATTTTTTGCATAAGTTGGTTCCATTGTCCTCCGTTCTTCTTGTTTATATTGACTAACAGTTTTTACCTTCTCTATTTAGCATGCATAGCTCATCCACCCCCTTTATCTCTGTGTTTTGACAGCAGAACTGTTGCTGGCATAAAAACAGCTCACAGATCTTTCTCCTTTATGAAACGGCTGCTGTCTTTAAATGTCCAACAGTACAGAAAGCTTTTTACAGTTCTGTTCTTGCCAAATGCTATTTCGATCTGTAATGCACAGAAATGCGTGTCCTGTTTACACCCGTGAACACGGAAAAATACAAAAAAAATTCATTCTGAAACATTTCCTAAAAAGATCTCCCCTTTTAAGAGATTTAAGCTTGTCTTTCAGTCTTGTTGTCATTTTATATACTGCACATTATGCAACACAGTTTCCTTCAACTCAAGCTGTGCGCTACCAACTTCTGGTCTTGTTAACATTGAACTTTTTCTGCTGCAAACCACTTACTGTATGTAAAACTATTTTTTTCCAGTAAATCTTTTTTTTACCTTCTCAATCTCCCTTCAGAAAGCCATGTTTCCTGGAGCTGGTTATGAAGGGATCACTGAATATAAGTCTGTCATCTACTATCAAGTCAAGCAGCCCTGCTGGAATGAGACGGTTAAGGTACAAACACCAGGACGAAAACAAAAGCATCTGGGTTCAGGTTTTTGAAGTTTTGAAGCTAAAGGCCCTTTCATATGACTCTCGCAAGCATTCTCCAATGCAAAGCATTAATCTACAGTACAGCACAACCTCGCTTTATTTTGCATGCAGTGTATTCAAGCGTTGTAACCTGTAACTCAAAGTTCAACAGTTTCAACTTTTTTAACAAGATGGAAGAGCGACTGATTCTTTGTGCAACTGAAGTTGCATGTTTTATTCATGATTTATTTTTTAAGCACTTCCCATAAAGCCAATCACGTTTTAATTGTAAAAGTACAAAACATTTTTTTTTTCATCTCAGTTTCTAGTAACACATATCGGCCCCCAACTCTCTAATAAATGTCCATTTAAAAAATTTGTAACGCTTTACAATAAGGTTTAATATGCTCACAGTAGTTAACATGGACTACCAATGAACAGCATTTGGGTAACACTTTATTTTAAGGTGCTTGTAATAAGCAGTAATTAACAGTTAATAAGACACTTATAAGACCTTATAAGATGCATATAAGATGCATATAAGTATTAACTAATGATAATATATAAATATTAAATAATACATTTCTCAAGTATCAATACATTGCACTTTTAGAACAGCCGAACAAACATAAATGGTAACACAAACTCCCAGTCCCTTAAAAATTGACCTTCCCAAGAGGGAGTAGTTTCCCTGATCTCTTCAGGGCCTGGACCTTTAATTAACCCTTATATGAAGTAGTTAATGCTTATATGCATCTTATATGCATCTTATAAGGTCTTATAAGTGTCTTATTAACTGTTAATTACTGCTTATTACAAGCACCTTAAAATAAAGTGTTACCGTTAACTTCAGTAAACGCACTGTGAACTAACAAACTAACGAACAAACAATAAACAATTATATTTTTTACTAACTAAGATTAACAAAGATTAATAAATGCTTTAAAATATATATTTCTTATTGTTAAGCTTATGCAAATTAGATGTTATTTTAAATTGTTACCAAAAAGTGTTCCCACTATTTATAATAGTTCCTCAAAGTAAGAATGGTGTAATATCCTGACAAAATGATCTGATACATTTGTTTACACGTAAACACACACAATGTCAAATGCATATCATGACGATCAGAGAGAGTATGTTTCCTTTTCATTGTTTCTGTAATGTTTTAAAGTGATCTCCAGGATTTTTTCTTATTTTAAGATCAAATGTGTTCCCTCTATCATTTCCTATTTCCACTGCACACACCTGCCACTTTCATGCTGCCTAGCAATAAAATAGCCCTTCTGTGACACTGCCAGCAATGCTTTTCATGTCAAGGTCAATTGAACTCCTGACGCTTGTGTTACGAGGTGTGTTGAAGCCCTTCACATGGGTCATATGAAAGGGACTTAAGAACTGCACCAGGGCTTTTATTCACTCGCTCCCTTCTGTCCGTCAGGTGGCCATTCCTATTGAGGATGTGTGTCGATGTCACCTGAGGCTGACCTTTAGACACAGATCTTCTCAAGATTGTGAGTCCTTATTGTGCATGACATTGAGGTTGCAAGAACTGTACGTAGAAGCTAAAGACTGTGGTATCTGTTCTCTTTTTTTCTTTTTCATTAATGCATTTATGCAGAGGTTCACAACCTTTTTGTCCCGGTCACGTTTGTTGCGTGCATTTCACATTTTATATGTAAGTCCAACATGGGGCTAAATATTATGCTCGGAAAACATATATATATATATATATATATATATATATATATATATATAAAATTAGAGTTTATAGAGATCTCACTTAAACACATTAGCATTTTTGCTGACCCCAGGTTGAGAACCTCCGCACTACTCTATGTTCAAGTTTGTTTTAATGTTGAAAATTTGTATGCTTATATTTCTGTAGCCAGAGATAAGTCTGAGAAGCCTTTTGGCATGGCCTTTGTTCGCCTGATGAAGTCGGATGGCACCACACTCCCAGATGGAAAACACGATCTCATTGTCTACAAGGTGGGCATCTTAAAGGAATGTTCTGGGTTTTCTATTTGAATATATTGTAAAATGTAATTTATTCCTGCGATGCAAAGCTGAATTTTCAGCATCATTACTCCAGACTTTAGTGCCACATGATCCTTTAGAAATCATTCTAATATGCTGATTTGCTGCTCAAGAAACATTTCTGATTGTTATCAATGTTATAACCAGTTGTGTTTGTGAACAGTTTGTGAAAACCGTGATGCATTATTTCAGGGTTCTTTAATGAATAGAGAGTTCAATAGAAAAGCATTTATTTAAAATAGAAATCTTTTGAAACATTATAAATGTCTTTACTGTCACTTTTGATCAATTGAAGGCATCCTTTCTGAATGTGAAATGTATTAATGTCTTTCAAATAAAAAATATATTACTGTCCCCAAGCTTTTGAAAAGTAGTGTTCTTTCTTCGCTGAAAGCATTTCAGTCAGTTAAACTCATCTTAGCACATAACCTTTGGGTCTCTTCAAACTTTTCTGAACTTCCCTTTATACCTGCAGTATCTGTTGTTGTTCCATGTCATGTGCCCTTTCTGTTTCAAACATGCAGTGCCACTACAAGTTCCTCTTCTGTTCCTACAGGTGGATGTGTGGATGTGAAGAAAACGGACGATGCCAAGACGTATTTGACTCTGCCTGGCTCGTATGCTGAAGTGGAAGAGAAAGAGAGACAAACGGGAAAATCCTTCCATCATGCCGGTCTCATTCCTATCACCAAAGACAGCTTCCAGATCGCCACCCTCACCTGCTCTACAAAGCTTACTCAAAACGGTATTTCCTTTAGTAAAATCAACAGCACTTCCACCACAGTCATTTATTATAATTTTAATTTAAATATTTCCACAGTATATCACACAATTTTGTCATAATTTTCCCTCATGTCTTTGCAAACCTGACATTGTCTCTGCATATTAAACTTAGGAGACACTGTTTTTACACACATTACCTCCAGATTTCATTTTCACATTTATTTGAGCGCTTTTCACAATACATATAGTCAAAGCAGCTTTCAGAAAATTTATTTTTCTAGGTTACAATTAAGATTAATCTGTGATCAGAGGTGACTGTGTCAAAATAATGTCCATACGGCAGAAATACACAGTTCTAAGAAAATCACGCAGTTAGCTAACGTCATGTATTCATTTAAGCAGAAACAATAAGCAATGACTACATGTGATCATAATGTGATCATATGATTTGGAACAAGAGGGATGAAAATAGATAATGACAAAAGTCTAATTTTGTGCTAAACTCTCACAGTATGTAACGGTATGAAACAGCAAAGTTCTTGCAGTAGGTGGATTTGTAAAACTTTTTTAATTTCCTCTGACTCAGTTGACCTTCTGGGGCTTCTCAACTGGAGATCAAACACCGAGAGACTTGAAGAAATTCTTCAGAAACTGATGGAAGTAGATGGAGGGGAGATTATTAAAGTAAGGTTGTGAGAAAACACAACACTTGGCCTTCTGCAAAATGCTGCTTTATGATCTAAAGTTTTTGTTGTGTGTTTCTCTAGTTCCTGCAGGACACACTAGACGCTCTCTTTAATATCATGATGGAGACCTCAGAGGAAGAAACCTATGATACACTAGTTTTCAATGCCTTGGCAAGTATTGATTATTTAACTCGCTCTTCGGAGATCCACTAGTTGCCAACTATGCTTCTGTTTTATAGTTTTTCCAGTAATGAAAAACCTTGAAATATCAAGGAACAATCAAAGAAATTACATGTAAACTTTCCTGTTAATTCGTGCAATGATTTGGTCCCAACATGCCACATGAGTGTAAGTGTTAAATATCCCCAATAGAAGTTACACACCAAAGCTTAAAGGGTTAGTTCACCCAAAAATGAAAATTCTCTCAGTAATTGCTCACCTTCATGTTGTTCCAAGACTTTCGTTTTTTTATATTTCATATCTTTGATGAAATCTGAGAGCTGGATCACTCCTTCAGAGGCTGCTAGGTAATTGCATCTGCCGGCCCAGAAAAGTTAGTAAAGACATCGTTAAAATAGTCCAAGTGGCTCAACCTTAAGTTTATCAAGCGACGAGAATACTTTTTGTGCGAAAAACCAAACTTTATTCAACTCTTCATTTTCTTCTGTGTGTGCCTCTGACGTGAGTTCACGAGATCGCCACGACGCATGCGCGAGAACTGAGAAGATGACGCTCACGATCATTTGATGGGAAAGTGTGAAAGGTAAGCTATTGATTTTGCGGCATTGGTAAGGCACGTTTACGTGGCAAGAACCTTACGTGGTAAGAACCATTTTAAAGCAGCACTAAGTAGGAATTCCGTTTTTGTCAGACAGCGACCCCTAGAGTCGCTGTGGAGTACTTGTACTGTCGTGAATAGCACTCACGCAGAGATGGCTCGCACTCACGGCCGGATCCCCTCCCCCTGTACACCGGTACCTGTTCAGTAGGATGGACGCTGTAACGAGTGGAAATAAGGTATGGCCCCTTTAAGAGCTGCGCGCGCCCAACACCACATGTATACGGCGCCGGGTTATTTCTGTTTGATGCTCATTTTATCAGATCTGTTTTTTGCCGTAAAGCAATTCGTTACCTCGCGAGACCTGATATCACACGATACTTCCTAACACTGAACACGGCCCAAAGTTGCAAGGGTGGTTTTGCGGCTCACAGGCACCAGGGGGGTGCGAGACGACCACCATTCAACACGAAATCAGTAATATAAACATTACAATGACTCCAAAGCTGTTCGGTTAAGGTAAAAAAGTTACTTAGTTCACCTTTAAACACTACATCGAGACCCATCTGCGTCATCTTCTCAGTTCTCGCGCATGCGTCGTGGCGCTCTCATGAACTCACATCAGTGGCCCACACGGAAGAAAATGAAGAGTTGAATAATAGGTTTTTACAAAAATCAAATATTTTTAAAATCTTGAAAAAAGACTTAATTTTGTAGTGGTATTCATAGTGTGGGATGCTTGTTCCAAATGAGCGATACTTTCACTGTTACTCACAGTTGCGGTCTGGCATTAAACTTTGGTGTATACGTTTTCTCATCGTGATACAAATCATGTGGCTTGTTGGGGCCAAATCATTGCACAAAAGTTAGATTAAAGTTACCAACTGTATAAAGAGTGCTCTGCCACTTCTGCCGAGTCATTGCGTTATCATTAGTTATTCATATGAGTAACCTTAATGCCATTACACGCCATATGGCCATCTGCATGTGGGATGTCTTCCCCCTCACAGACATACAAGTCAGATTATTCCTCCATATGATGCGTACTTTATCCGTACATCATTTTTTTAAGTAGTTATTTTTTTTTATTTTAGTCAGTTTTTCAACCACTGTTCACTGAGAGTGAAGTTAGCTTATAATCCTTTGAGGTTATGCATCATGTCAGAAGATATAAAATCAGCCATCAAGTTGGATATTAATATTTTCCCCTGCCAATTCGATCTTGGTTGCATAGTCTTGCAGGGACTGAGTGACTTCAATTTGATGAAATATAATGAAAACAAATGTTTTTCTTCTGATGAATTATTCACAATAAGATACATTTATTAAGAAAGTAAATTTAAATTTCATGTTGTCTTTAAACTTTATTAAAGTCATATGATTATAATGTGAAGTGCTAGACCGTTTATTTTTGCTTTATTTGTCCAGGTTTTTATCATCTCACTGATTGGTGACGTAAAGTTTCAGCATTTCAACCCTGTTTTGGAGACCTACATTAGCAAACACTTCAGCGCTACTCTGGCGTATCAGTAAGAGTTAATGTCTTGTTTGGATTTCGCTGTCCTTTGTGTCACAGTTCATATGTTTTAATAGAACTCGGACATATTTTTCCACATTTAATTCTCACTTTGCCAACTCGGGCTAACACTCTCTTCTTCTCTAACCTGTTGTTCATATACACCTCTCCAGTGACACACTCAGTTGTGACTTGTATTTATTTGCAAGCGTGCTGTAATTGCCTCGGTTTGCCTTGTCTTTTCACAGGAAATTGACCAAAGTGTTGAATTATTTTGTGGGCCATGCCGAGAACCCGGCTCATACAGAGCGACTATACGCCGCCTTGAAAGCCTTCAAATATCTTTTCCGTTTCATTGTGCAGTCTCGAATACTCTATTTGAGGTGGGTACCGGCCCTTATTTCCTCTCAAAAAGAGGGCTTGATTGAACTTGTCCTTCATCTGACAATGCAAATGAAAAAGCAACAGTAAATATTACACTTTAGAAATCACTCGCTTCTATATTGGTACAAAGACATATTTAACCTCCATATGGACATCCATGGATAGATAGATAGATCGATAGATAGATAGATAGATAGATAGATAGATAGATAGATAGATAGATAGATAGATAGATAGATAGATAGATAGATGGATAGATGGATGGATAGATGGATAGATGGATAGATGGATAGATGGATAGATAGATAGATAGATAGATAGATAGATAGATAGATAGATAGATAGATAGATAGATAGATAGCTAGATAGATAGATGGATAGATAGATAGATGTATAGATAGATAGATAGATAGATAGATCTGATGATTGCATGGACAAGCATCACTAAAATGTTCTTGACAAAATGTTTTTCTGTTTGTTATTTGTCAGGTTTTATGGGAAAAGTGAAGATGCAGGGCAGTTTCTCGACTCCATTCGTACCTTATTTCTCTCAATCAGCAATCTGATGGACAGACCTCTGGATGAAGGAGTTAAGATAAAGGCAGGTTTCACTACATGGATATTGACATTTAGAAGATACCTTTACAGATGTAATTTGTGAACGCAGCCATTTGTAAAAGCCACAAATAAATATTCACACTACTGTTCAAAAGTTTTTGGGCAGTAATTTTTTTTATTTGAAAGAAAATAATACCCTTATTCAGTTACAAAAGATTTCTATTTCCAATAAATGCTGTTCTATTCATCAGAGAATCCTGGAAAAAATGTATCACAGTTTTCACACAAGTATTAAGAAGCACAACTGTTTTCAACATTGATAAACATTAGAAATGTTTCTTGAGTGGCAAATTAGCATATTAGAATGATTTGATTTCTAATATATATATATACAGGTCCTTCTCCAAAAATTAGCATATTGTGATAAAGTTCATTATTTTCCTTAATGTAATGATAAAAATTAAACTTTCATATATTTTAGATTCATTGCACACCAACTTAAATATTTCAGGTCTTTTATTGTTTTAAAACTGATGATTTTGGCATACAGCTCATGAAAACCCAAAATTCCTGTCTCAAAAATTAGCATATCATGAAAAGGGTCTCTAAACGAGCTATTAACCTAATCATCTGAATCAACTAATTAACTCTAAACACCTGCAAAAGATTCCTGAGGCTTTTAAAAACTCCCAGCCTGTTTCATTACTCAAAACCGCAATCATGGGTGAGACTGCCGACTTGACTGCTGTCCAGAAGGCCATCATTGACACCCTCAAGCAAGAGGGTAAGACAGAAAGAAATTTCTGAACAAATAGGCTGTTCCCAGAGTGCTGTATCAAGGCACCTCAGTGGGAAGTCTGTGGGAAGGAAAAAGTGTGGCAAAAAACGCTGCACAACGAGAAGAGGTGACCGGACCCTGAGGGAGATTGTGGAGAAGGACCGATTCCAGACCTTGGGGGACCTGCGGAAGCAGTGGACTGAGTCTGGAGTAGAAACATCCAGAGCCACCGTGCACAGGCGTGTGCAGGAAATGGGCTACAGGTGCCGCATTCCCCAGGTCAAGCCACTTTTGAACCAGAAACAGCGGCAGAAGCGCCTGACCTGGGCTACAGAGAAGCAGCACTGGTCTGTTGCTCAGTTTTGCATGTCATTCGGAAATCAAGGTGCCAGAGTCTGGAGGAAGACTGGGGAGAAGGAAATGCCAAAATGCCTGAAGTCCAGTGTCAAGTACCCACAGTCAGTGATGGTCTGGGGTGCCATGTCAGCTGCTGGTGTTGGTGCACTGTGTTTTATCAAGGGCAGGGTCAATGCAGCTAGCTATCAGGAGATTTTGGAGCACTTCATGCTTCCATCTGCTGAAAAGCTTTATGGAGATGAAGATGTCATTTTTCAGCACGACCTGGCACCTGCTCACAGTGCCAAAACCACTGGTAAATGGTTTACTGACCATGGTATTACTGTGCTCAATTGGCCTGCCAGCTCTCCTGACCTGAACCCCATAGAGAATCTTTGGGATATTGTGAAGAGAAAGTTGAGAGACGCAAGACCCAACACTCTGGATGAGCTTAAGGCCGCTATCGAAGCATCCTGGGCCTCCATAACACCTCAGCAGTGCCACAGGCTGATTGCCTCCATGCCACGCCGCATTGAAGCAGTCATTTCTGCAAAAGGATTCCCGACCAAGTATTGACTATTGAGTGCATAACTGAACATAATTATTTGAAGGTTGACTTTTTTTTTGTTGTATTAAAAACACTTATTTTATTGGTCGGATAATAATATGTTTAATTTCTATAGCGCCTTTCAAGAACCCAAGGTCGCTTCACAATGTAATACAAATAACAAACAAATAGCAAACAAACAACAAGCGAACAAATACAAAGGCCATCTGCTTACGAGAAACAGAACAGATGGAAACAAGCATAGATATTCAATTATCATCCATAGCGCTGTTGAAAATACAGCAAAGTACGTTTAATTTTCAAAATACTTTGACAATTATTCAAAGATGGAAACAATTGCAGAGATATTCACAGCACTCAAAATATAAAACCAGTGGTCAAATCACTATTGCACAATCGCTCATAATAATGTTAATGTAAACGCACAATATAGTGTCTTATAATAATGTTTATCTTATAATAAAGTTTTTTGCACCAAAAACAGCCATAAATTAGATTTCATCACCGACCAAATATTGACTATTGAGTGCATAACTGAACATAATTATTTGAAGGTTGACTTTTTTTTAAAAATTAAAAACACTTCTTTTATTGCTTTTATTCTTTTATGAAATATGCTAATTTTTTGAGACAGGAATTTTGGGTTTTCATGAGCTGTATGCCAAAATCATCAGTATTAAAACAATAAAAGACCTGAAATATTTCAGTTGGTGTGCAATGAATCTAAAATATATGAAAGTTTAATTTTTATCATTACATTATGGAAAATAATGAACTTTATCACAATATGCTATTTTTTTGAGAAGGACCTGTATATATAGTATATAACAAAAAATGAATTAAAAATTAGAAATGTTTCATGAGTCGCAAATCAGCATATTAGAATGATTTCTTATATATGTATATATATAATTTATATCTGTTTTTCTCACAGGGAGCAATCTTGAAATATCTTCCCACCATCATCAATGAATTGCAGAAGGTCTTTGATGCTGTAGAGCTCAGGTAAAGTGAAAACTTCATTGCCGTTTTTTTCTCCAGAAATCATGGTTACAGTGAATGTAAATAAATTGCGTCAGTGTTTCTGATGGATATAGTTTCATACCACCCTCAAATGTTACAACTACCATCGTATCTTACATGATCAAAAAACTGCTAAATGAATGGGATCTGTGTACAAAAAACAAACTGAATGAAATGTTTTCTTTACACACTATTACTGTGTGTAAAGAAGATCACATTTTTATTTTCAATAATTGCTGGGATCAGATCATAAATACACAATGCAGAATTGGACATTCCAGAATCTTACACAAGTTAATAATATCAAGTGAAGATCCACCGCTATGATCCTCATGCCGGAGCCCAGTATCTCTGAAAGATATTTGATTCAATTTTGTGGTTTTAAGTTCTCTTAGGAAATTATATTACTTTCGGAGATAGTGCCCTGTATCCATTTTAGAGTTTTTATCTAAAGCAAACTTTAATAACCTTAATTTAATCTTTTATAGCATTTCAACTTCTTACCTGCCAAGGAAGCTGGCATGGCATTAAAAAGCCAAACAACAAGTCCTGATAGTTATAAAACAGAAATGTGAAGCTTGTATTTTCGTTGAAGCATGAGCAATTCAGTAAAAAAACAGTTTAATTTGTTAAGCTTTAAAGTATAAATGTCTTTCAACCATTATCACTGACAGAACGCTTGGCGCGCGATCTTGTGGAAAATTGGTTGACATCTCTAACAGGCTTGTAAACATCCAATGTTTGAAGACCAGTTTAGACAAATTAAGGGTAGTGTATCTCAGATGTTCACTTCACAGATGTTAAAAAGTATGTCAGTTCTTTCTTTTCTTGTTCAAAATACGTAATTCCTCTCTGACTTACGTTTTCTTGTACCGTTATTAATTTATAGTTAACACTGCGTTTTCGTGGAACACTTTTTTTTCTTTCTTTCTTTCTTTCTCTCTCTCTCTCTCTCTCTCACAGTGTTCAGCTGGCTAAGTTTATCGAGAGCATCCCAGATTTTCAGATGGTGAGGCAGAAGCTGGGCTGTCTGGTGAAAATTGTTGAGAGTAACCTGTTCAAACAGCCAGGTAGGACTTGACACAACATATAATTTATCTCATCGACATCACACTAAATGCGTAAGTGCACAAGCTGTGTGTCATTCTAAACCCCTCATATTCTCTGTTGTGCTTCTAGACTGCAGAGATGTTCTGTTGCCCCTGATCACAGATCAGCTGAGTGGACAACTGGACGATCACTCCAACAAGCCTGATCTTGAGGCCTGTGTACAGCTGCTGAGCACTGTACTGGACATGCTGGACTGCAAAAACGTGGTGAGTGATGTGGTAGAGCATCCCACATCATGTTTCTTGTGCATCAAATCAGCATATTAGAATGATTTCTGAAGGATGTGACACTAAAGACTGGAGTAATGATGCTGAAAATATAGCTTTTCCTCACTGGAATAAATCGCATCATAAAATATATTCAAATAAAAAACAGTTATTTAAAATAGTAATAATATTTGACAATATAACTGTTTTTACTGTATTTTTGATAAAAAAAATGGACCATCGGCGAGAGTCATGGTGGCTACTTCATAGTGAAATATCTGGCTACACAAGACTATTGAGTGACTTTTTGCATGAATACAGACAGGCTGATCTTTCAACCATGATGCATTTCACTTGTTTGTTGATATGACCGCACATTCAAGATTGGTTGACATTTCGGTTGATATGTATTGAGACAGACAGACATTTCAGGTCAAACTCTTGTGACTTGTGAGCAGCTCTTTGCTGGAGCAGATGCATTGCAAATTTCCAAAATAAGGTCAGTTAAGGTCATTTTATCAGAGAGAGAGTAGTTTCGGGATTCAGTCATCACTCATTCAACCGTCCTTCGGTGCATGTCATCCACCTTTTTATTCTTTCAGGGTCCCACGTCCGGTCATGTGAAGTTAATCGTGGACCGTCTCTTGCGGAGGGTCAACCGTACGGTCATCAACCTGAGCTTGGACTCTCCCTTCATAGTAAGACATAAGCACGCACAAAATTGAGCTTTTCTAGAAAGATTTAGCGGAGATAAATCCGCTTACCTTCCTGCCAAAGCTGGTGTTATTTCGACCGCACCGTGGCAAAGCCCACACACACCTGCTGAAACTCACAACAACAGTTTGCACCACTGAACTTAACTTGTTTATTTCTTTGCCCAGGCTCTTGGCTATGAGTTTTCTCAGCGGTGTGGGCAGCATATGTAAAGCTATTGATTATTCCTTCTCTTCCTCTGGACACAGGGCCACTACCTGGCATGCATGACCGCTATCCTGAAACAAATGGAAGACGCGCATTATGCACAATACATCAGCACCTTCAAAACCAGACAGGACATTATCGTAAGTCTCCCGCTCTCTCCGCAGGAGCCATCCATCATCGCAGATGCAGAAAGAGCCTTCTGTGCCCAGAGAGTTTAGTTATTAATAATCCACCTTTTGCACAGCTGCCTGATGCGACGCATGTCGTCGGTCGAAGTGAGTCAGGGTTTAATAGCAGAACGAAATAAGTGTGTTCAAAGCGCCGCTTCAAATTAGCATGTGTTTTTCCTGCTCGGTCATATATTTATATATTTGCCGGTCTGCATTTAATTATATAATTCCTTGGCGTGTACATACATGCTCTTAACAACGATAAATCGTGTATTTTGTTGTCTCCCCCCACCAGGATTTTCTAATGGAGACTTTCATCATGTTCAAAAACCTCATGGGCAACGTGTTTCCGCCTGACTGGATGATCCTGAATCTTCTCCAAATGAAAGTCTTTCTGCGGGCGATAGACCAGTACTCGGATGTTCTCAACAAGTACTTTCTGGACTCCGCTCACTTCCACTTACAGGTCAGTTTGACGAGGTCTCGTTGTTACGATCTGTAAAGGTCTAGGAGATGGAACGCAACATTCAGATATCACACTACTGCTGGTAGATTGGGTACAGCAGAAAAAAAACATGAATAGAATACACGAAGTGTTGGAAACGTGATCATTTATTACAAAAAACCAAAGCCACTAGATATAGTGAGTGAGCTATGTTCAATGTAAATGAAAACACACGGAAGGAAAAAGAACATACAATACAAATAATAATAGGGAAAAGGAACTTAAGTGGCGCCAAAGTTAAGAACCAAATATAACAAAATAATTCCCTTAAACTATTCCCCACAACCTCTAACCTAATAAAAGAAAAAGTGGAAAATAAACCGAATTCTTCAGCGTATTCGACGCTCTAAAATCCTTCTCTAACTAAGAAAACAAACACACAAAGGGTGGCGCACACTTCTTACCTAGTGTGTCTAACACCTGAGATTTACTACGGGCACAATGGACATCGCGCGATCTACTGACCTGTTCTCTTTTCCCACATAGGCCTAAAGAACATTAAACAGAACATTGGCGTAAAGCACAAATAACTCTAAGGAAATGAATGTTAGACTACACATACACTAATGGGATTTGATTAAACTGATACAAAGTATGCAACTCATGACACTGAACACACACATACACACACGCACTGCCAAACGAGACGCGCTGGAAGTCTTTGAAAACAGCGGGGCGACAGCAGATTGGACGCAGAAGAGCCGCCCTGATGATGATTGACAGCTGACACGGCCTATCACAGGAACCTGAGAGCAAATAGGAGGCGTACAATAGAGGGAGGGAAAAACAAAAACAAAAGGGGTTTCAAGTACGCAATTATGCCTCAGGCAAGACCAAGGTTATATTTCCAGAAATGCAATAGTGTTTCTGGTTGTGCAAACCACCAGTGCTTCCCAGTGTTGCTCCGGAAAACAACTGCTCATTGTAGGCAACTCACCAGAACCGGTTCCATTTTTCCAACCGGAAGACATTCGGAGGCCAGTGTTGTCTGATGACAGAACAAATGGCTCTTCACAGTTTGGGGTTAATGAGAAATAATACTTTTCTTCGGTAAGGAAGCATTCATTTTGTTAAAAAGTGAGAGTAAAGACACAGAAATAATGTTACAGAAGATTTCTATTTCAAATCTGTTCTTGTGAACTTTCAATTCATTAAAAGAGTCCTGAATAATTTTTTATTATAATAATAATAATAACAAATGGTTCTTGAGCAGCATATCAGCATATTAGAATGATTTCTGAAGGATCATGTGACACTCAAGAATGATGTAATGATGTAATGACGATGATGAATAACAAGTAATGATGCTGAAAATTCAGCTTTGCATCACAGGAATAAATTACATTTTAAAATATATTCAAATAGAAAACAATTATTTTAAATTGTAATAATATTTCACAATATCACTGTTTATACTGTATTTTTGATCAAATACATCATGATTATACTTCTTGAAAAAAAAACATAAAAAAATTATATCAACCCCAAGCTTTTGAACGATAGTATAGATGAAGTAAAATAAGATACAGCTTAACCAGAGTAATCTGATTCACAAAAGAAGAACTCTTACGAATCTTGTAGTGTGGCTTAAATTGCGTAGTTACTGACTAATGGGTTACAGACACACTTTGTGTTTCCACTTTTTAGTTTTAGTTTTGTTAAGGCCAAGTAGTATGTGATATGAAGACCAAACAGGTTATGAAAAATCTGTGTAAACATGCCTTTTGTAGGAATTATTTTACATTAAATGGAAATGCATTTCTTTTCAAATATGTAAACCTACTAACAGAATCATTAATTGAACCTTTAATGAACCGTAATGGTATGTTGAATAAGAAAATAATGAATGTTGTCTGTGTCAAAAGGAATATTATTTTTCTTTAATCTTCTGAGATAAAAGAGTTAATTTTACTAACCATACTGTAATTTTCAGATCTCGTACTTCCAACCAATCCCCAGAACAGCATTGCTGAATCCTTAATTTGAAAAATGCTGCCTTCACAAGCAGTATATAGAGGCAGTAAAGGCATTAAGGCAATCTGATGTCCAAATCTGATGTTTGCACAACATCCTGCCTGCTAAGACCTGCTGCCTACTTAGTTCTGGTTGTTTTTTGAAGGCAGCATAGATCATGTTTTTTGTTGGTTGGAATGAAAAGGGCATCTGACAGAGTGGTTAAAAGAAGTAAATAAATGTATTATTGTCCAATCTAGGATTCTGTATCTACCAGGAAATACACCTTGTAGTCATTAAATATTCTAAAACTCACTTTAATGTGTTCTAGATCATTAAACAGGACCATCTAAAACCAGGTATCCAAAAGCAAATCCACCAACACAGCGTGTAAGCGTAGCAAAGCTCCGTTTCTCATTTAATATGTGAACAGTGGATTTTCATCTCGATTAATCCTAAGGGTCTGAGAGAGTGTAAAAAATGCTCATGAAAATCTAATTTATGGCTGTTTTTGGTGCAAAAAACTTGACGAACATTATTATAAGACACTATATTGTGCGTTTACATTAACATTATTTGAGCATTATATTTTGAGTGCTGTGAATATCTCTGCAAGTTTGCAAATTGCCTTGTACATGTCATTTCTTCCAGGGAAATAATGTAAGGGCATTTCTATGAAGCATATGAACGCTTTCTGGTGATTGCATGCTCTTATATAACATGTTTTTATGCTGCTCAATGGTGATTATCTTTTGGGAAACCGTATGGATTTTGCACCCACGGGAAGCCTTGTGCACTTTAGGCATTTTGGAAATATCATCCATAGCGCTGTTGAAAATACAGCTAAACTTTCTGTTGCTTGGTTACCATTCATCCAACACCCTATGCATCCAAACTATTTCATCCGTAAGACCTCAGGCAATTAAAAAAAGCAATTGCATTACAGTATATCAATACAAACTAATTTGTTTAAATAATCAAAGCGTGACTATGCCTTACTCATCTGTGATATGTAACCCAACACTCAAGGATAATTTAAAAGCAGCGTCCGAGTGAATTTCTAGCTCTGGGTTTGCAATGGTAGAACGAGGACAATTCTGGTCCTTGAAACAGTGAAATAGTAAATACAGATTTTCCTCAGTAATTCCACTTTTTGTCAGTGCAATTACTATGGTTATAAGTATTAAACATATCCTTTACCATTTGCGCAGACATAAATGATACCTCAAATTGTGCATCTTGTTGAAATACATACATACACAGTTACACACACCTATATACAATATGCATATAAGAATACTAGGATATTACCAAGGTGCATGTCTTAAACCTAGTAATACCATGGTATGTTTTGGTCCTTTTTTTTTTAAATGTAATGATAATGAGACCAAAACTCATCAAAGGGCCAATTGTCTGAAGTTGCAGGATATTGCTGTACACAGATGTTTTTAATCTTTGCCTCATACTTGTGATATTTTTCTGTCCGTTTTGTACTGAGGAAATTGTTTTGCAGTGATGATTTCCTTTTGTTGTTGCTTCAATAGCTTTGGAACAACTACTTTCACCTGATTGTTGCCTTCCTTACCCACAAGTCCTTGCAGCTGGAATCCTTCTCTCTTGAGAAACGAGACAAGATTCTCAACAAGTGAGTGAGAGACATTGTTCTGTCTATTTTTGAGTTCACTATTGTTTTTTTATTGTGTTGGTTTTGTTTTAAAGGCTGATATTAAATTAAACTCGATTAAATTGTGTTCCTAAAAATGTAAACAGGTGCGGAGACATGCGGAAAAGCATCGGCTTTAAGCTGGGAGATATGTGGCAGAATCTTGGTAAAACCTTTTTCCTGTGCCTCTTATCTGTTTGAGACAGAGACATTACAGAAGCTTCAAGAGTAAAGAGACTTTCTTTTTGTTCAAATTGCTTTTTATAGAGAGGAAAATCACTACTGTACCGTGTCTTTAATGGCTGAGCCAAAGTACATATTGCATATAAAAATGGAAAAGAACATTTCGGCATTTTGGGACATCATTTGATGTATGTGTCACTTCCAGGCCCAGAGAAGATAAAGTTCATCCCTGCAATGGTTGGGCCGATCCTGGACGCCACGTTAGTGCCTGAGCCTGACCTGAGGAAAGCCACCATCCCCATCTTCTTTGACATGATGCAGTGTGAACACAATGTTAGCTCCAACCACACCTTTCAGAAGGTGAGGGTTGTTTTTGGACCAGGGTTACTTTGAGAACTGTTCCAAAATGTTGTCTACCTAGGCAGCATATTATTTAGGCAGCATTCGCACACTCATTATGCTGTCGACAGCCAAATAATTCTTCCTTATAAGATGCTGGTATTTTTTATTCAGTGCAGAAATATCTGTTAATTAAAATATAGATATGTTTAATTATAAAAAGTGATAATTTACAATGTAGTTAATTTTGTGAACATTTGTTAATGCATTAGGTTTCATGACCTAAAAACGTACGGCAATTATTTTCTTCATCATTGTTAATTGAAATATAAAAAATATGCAGTTTTAAAAAAGAATAATATTGATAAACAGTTAGTCAGTTGATGACAGCTCAATATTGGATTGTGCAGTGAGATAAACAACAGTCAAGAAAGTCTTTCAGTCTAGTGTTCTTTCTAAAATGTGCAAATCTTAGGACATACGCAACAAAATGAGGTTCTCCAGTTGTTGAAAAAATAAATTTTGACAGAAAATTAATACATTTTAAAAATAAAGTTGTTAAACAGATCAAATATTGATGACAGCTGCAGTGACAATTTGACATCTCTAGTGGTCTCTTTCGAGAGGTATTTCTTTAGAAAAATCAACTAAATAGATGGATGTGCATCTTAAAAATGTATATTTATAATAATCAGTGTTGGGGAAAGTTACTTTTTAAAGTAATGCGTTACAATATAGAATTACTCCCTAAAAAGTAACTAATTGTTTTTTTTTTGGAAAAAGTAAAGCGTTACGTTACTATTGCGTTAGTTTTTTTCACCTGGGCAGGGCTTGCTTGTTTGTTTTTAATGCCAAAAAAGAAACAAAAGTTACATTTTTGGCAAATTTAAAGGCCCTTTCACACCAAAAGTGAAATGAACAAGCCTAAGGCTGAAGAAAATTCACAAATTCGCAGAAGAATAGGACGCAGGATATTTTCTTGTAAATGTAAAAGTATTGTTACTTTTAAAAAGTAATCTAATTACGTAACTCGCGTTACTTGTAATGCATTACCCGCAACACTGATAATAATGCATCATATCGTAAGTCATTTGATTGACGCATCGATGTATTGCTACACTTCTAATGCTAATGAAAGTTTCTATTGAAATCAACTGTAAGTGTTCTCTAATTGTGTGGGTGCTTGACTTACTGCCCATTAAGAGCATTCAGATCAGCTACATGTACTCAGGAAGGTCCATGTCTTTTAAGATGTTGCCTATGTAGGCTCCTACATGATGCTCAGAAAGTTTGATGAAGCATTTGTGTGCTTTGCAGTTTGAGAATGAGCTAATCACAAAACTGGACCAGGAAGTTGAAGGAGGCCGTGGTGATGAACAATACAAGATTCTGCTGGAAAAAATGTGAGATCTTTCTCTCCCCGTATACGGTACTCTTAAAGATAATGTTTCCAAAATGAGGTTTTTGCAGCGATGCCAAATAAGAACTATCTTTGGTTCTCCAAAGAACCTTTCAGTGAACTTTTCTTTGAGTTTTAAAATTCTAAAGAACCTTTTTCCTCTATAAAGAACCTTTTTTGGAATTGAAAGGTTCCATTAGTTCTTCAAGGAATCATAGATGCCAAAAAAGAATGGTTCTTCTATGGCATCACTGGTGAAAATCTTGATTTTTAAGAGTGTACCTTGTGCTGCCACTCAAATATTGCTTCTATTCTTCTCTGTAGTTTCTGTGCCCGTGTGACGGTCTCTATGACTCTGTTTGTGTTGTGTCCAGACTGTTGGAGCGCTGTCGGCCGCATCGGTATCTGTGTCAGTCTGGTGAGGAGTTGGCTCTGCTCTTGAGTAGTCTGCTGGAGAACCTGCTGGCCTACCGCACCATCAACCACGACGAGAGCCCCGAGCTCCGCATGAGCTGCACTGTCAACGTCCTGGTGAGAACCGGACCGCGTGAACAACTTTAGTTTTCGAAAACATTCTTTATCATGCGCTCAACCTGCTGAAAAGACCAGCGAGGACTAGTGGTTTGGTGCTGGTCTAGTTTGGTGGAACACACTTTTCATCAGCAGAAATAATTGACTAAAGAACTTACTTACTCAAATAAGTACTGAGTTAATTAAATATAAATAAAAAAATATACTTACTATGTAGTAATGTGTAATTACGTCACTTTTAAATAGTGTTACCGAAGGTTCTATGTAGAAAAATGGATCTGTCAGGCGCTTCATTTATAGAACCTCTTTAGGGGTTCCCAACATAGGGTCATTTTATGGATTTAGTAGTAATTAATAACTGTTTTAATAAAAAAAATTATTTTATGAATTAAACATACTTAATTACTAGAAAAATAACCCGTTAAACATGAAAGTATTATGCAAACGTTAAAGACCTTTCCCTTATAAAAGAAACTTTTTTGGCGTAAAGCGTTTTTTTAAATTGTGTCAAGAACCCTAGCGTTCTAATATAAAACCCCAATAAAACTTTTTTTTTCTAACAATGCAGTTATATTCATCTAATCAGGAATAAAAGACGTTTAAAGACTTTCATAAAAATCACATGTATCTTCTCTCTCATGCCCACAGAACTTTTACAAAGAAAAGAAAAGGGAGGATATTTATATCCGGTAAGTGTGCCAGATGATTGAACGTTTTTGGCTTGCTGACCCACATGTGAATCTGAATGTTTTGTGGTCTTTCATTAGATATTTGTACAAGTTACGTGATCTACATCTGGCCTGTGAGAATTACACAGAGGCTGCCTACACCCTGCTGCTGCATGCTGAACTGTTGGAGGTTTGGACGAAAAATGATTCGCTTTTGTGGTCACGGTTATGGTTAGATACCGACATCTGTGCATATCTCATAAATGAGTGCACCCCCTATGAACATAAAGACACTTTTCTATTTCTAAATGATTGCAATTCATGGAAAGATGACAAAATGTACATTTATTAAACATATACTTAATAAAAACAGTGAAAAATGTGATATCAATATCTGTAAAATAAGTAAATTAGCCGATTTTGCTTAAATGAAGGGTTGCATGTCGGCGCCGATAGCCTCGTGGGGAAGTGCGCCGACATGTAGCTTCGTTGTGCTTCGGGGGACCCGAGTTCGAGTCCCGGCTCGTGGACCTTTCCCGATCCCGTCCCCCCCCTCTCTCTCCCACCTCACTTCCTGTCTAGCTACTGTCCTATCCGTCCTATCCTAAAGCGTCGTTGAAAATCCGGTTCGCGTACCCCGAAGTGATAAAATAAAACACAATTCTTTATCAAATGTATAGGCAAGACAAGTAGTTTGTTTAGGCATGGTTTGTAGGGAAATTACAAACCTGCGCACATATATTCAAACGAATATAACTATAGAATCAATGTTTAATGCGCATGTGAACGCATGTGAACGCCATCAGGTCACAGGTTCGCGTTTAAAGTCTGTTTAGAGAGAATGCCGTCGTCTTATTGGCCCCTAATGTAATAACAAATTATAATTTTGCTGGAAGTGAATCAATCAAAACTAAAAAATTAAGATTGAAAGATTGAAACAATCTCCATTGTTAAAAGCGCTATATAAATGAAGATGACTCGACTTGACTATCCAATAAAAGGCAAAAACACCCCCCCCCCCCCCCCCCCCCCCCCCCCAAAAAAAAAAAAAGATGGGTTGCAAAAATGAGCTCAACCTTGATTAAATTCGACAAACGTGTAATATTCTAGTACGTAGTATGCCCTGCATAACTTTAAGTATACTGCTTGGACATTTTTTTTGCTTTAAATAACAAAAACAATATTGCGCCATTGAATTTAGACCAGGTTTTTGTTGGTCAATGGTGCAGTCTATTTCAGTTGCCTCAAAATAGCAATGCGCCTGAACACACCGCGTTTTCAGACCAGCAGCCCATGGGCGAACAGATGGGCGCAAATGCATTTGCTATTTAAACAACGTGGCGCAGGACGTGAATATGATAACTGCATTGCACCGGGTGTATGATAGGGCCCCAGAGTGCCCTGATGTTTGATAAGGAGTGTTGCTCTTGTCTCTACAAAATCCCCCAATAGTGTTAAGGTTGGAATAAGGAAAAGGATTGCATCTCCTATGTTTCAAGATTTGGAATTACATCACACAATGGTTGATTAAGCACAACTCCCCCAATTCCTTTTTGGATGCTGTTAGGTCCCAAATGATTGATTTGGTCTCATGAGACCAGAGGATGGATTACCAGAAGTCTCTATTTTGTTAATTTGGGCCTTGAAAAAAGGCTAAATGAGTTTCTTGTGCTTTGGCTACAGTAGGTAGTTCCTGTGTAGACAACATCACTGCATTTCACTTCTGCACGGTGCGTCTTACTGTGTAAGATGAAACAGTCCCTCTTCTGACAGCTTTTTCCAGCTCTGAGACACTTCTCCTGCTCGTTTCTTAACAAAACCATCACTCATTCATACAAAACATAAGCATAAAGTAAAGGCCGTATTGTTTCAGGGATATATTTTCACGCTTAGAACATTGCTTTGGTAATTCTCTTGTACCAATGTCGTCTTTTGTGCAAAGAAATAAATCTACTGACAGTTCTCTTTCAAATGGTTCCATTGTTGTCAGCATTACGTCTGAGAATGATTCAATGGGCTTTATAACTTTTAATTGTCAAGAAATTACTCTTTGGTTCTCCATACTCACTCGTTGATCACGAAATGCCTTTAACTTGCAACAGAAAATTTTTGTTTCATTTTATTTTGTAACTTTCAGGAGGGTGTACTCATTTTGGCAACGACATTTTATCACTTTGATAAGAAATTCTTATTTCCCTGAATAATATTGGCATGTTTCTTTGGTAATTGATCAATGAGACTTGCTGGATCATTACATCTTCAAGAAACCCTAAGAACTCTTCAATGCAAAGAGTAATTTGTTAACTTTCAAAGGGGGTGTATATATATATATATATTGGTGATGGTTGAGAAGATTCCCTCTTCCATATGTGAAGCGCTTTGAGTACCCAGATAAGCGCTATAAAAATGTAATAAATTATTATTATATAAGTATATATATATATATATATATATATATATATATATATATATATATATATATATATATATATATATATATATATATATATAAAACTTTCAAAAGTTTAAACGCAGCAATAATTTCCAATTTTTTTTCTTCCTTCTAATTATAAGTTTGTTGTGACCAAAAAAGGAAGCAAAAATTGCCTTGCCTTAAACGTACTTAAATAAAAGCGAATTAAAACAAATTATTCGAAAGCAAGTAATTAACTAAATTAAATCTTATTTTTGAGCCTTCTGCAAATATATATTCTTTAAGCTGCTTTTCAGTCTAATCATCCATAAAAAGTGTTTTTAATTAAAATGCTACGTTTATAGAAAAATTCATATGTATTCGTAATTCATATTTGTCTTTTACAGTAATTGCAATCATTTAAGCATAAGCCTTTAGATCAAAATGTCTTAAGGTCATGAGAATGCATGTGACGCTATCATTTTCTGTGTGTTTTCATCAATTATTTAGCAAAAATAGGTTAAAGATAAACAAACTTCAGTGTTGTCCTCTAAATAACAAGTTTAATGACTCAATATATGATGTAAACAAATGTTTCAAACAGAGTGCAGTAGATCACACTATGCTAAAAACTATAGAACAATAATTAAGAAGAGAACATTTTCAACCAATATCTCAATATCTTTTCTGGGATAGTATGTTTCAGTCCAGATTCAAATTAAAAAATGTGTAAGTGTACATAGCGAATACAAACATAGATAGCGAATACAAAATACATGACAAGAGGTTGCCAGAAGCAAAAAAAAACTTTGACTAATACTGCATAAAATAATGTAATGATGACAAATGATACATATGAAATATTATGATATCAAAGGGATAGTTCACCCAAAAAGGAAAATTCTGTCATTAATTACTCACCCTCATGTCGTTCCAAACCTGTAAGACTTTCGTTTATCATCAGAACACAAATGAAGATCTTTTTGATGAAATCTGAGAGCTTTCTGTCCCTCCATTGACAGCTACACAACTAGCACTTTCAAGCCCCAGAAAGGTAGTAAAGACGTTATTAAAGTAATCCATGTGACTCCGGTGGTTTAACCTCAATTTTATGAAGCGTCGGGAGTGCTTTGTTTGCTCAAAAAAACATAATTGCGTTCAACGTGCGTTCATACACCAAAGTCTGCTCTCGTGGTGATAAATTGTGGCATTTCTTTTTTAGAATCCAGTATTCCCATAAAAAGTTTAATGAATAATTTTGTCTCGTCTTCTGTCCAAACATACCGTACCTTTTTTAAAGTGGTTTTTGTGACTTTTACATATACGCCAGGTGACCTGTAAATGCTAAAAAACTGTTTCCATCGCAGTTTTGCGAAACATTCCTTTTTCGAATTGGGAGTTTTTGCGGAATTGACGCGTTTCCATTATTTTTAATTCGCAATTTCAATTTGCGCAACTTGAAGGGTAATGGAATTTCAGCTTGTATTCTGAAGATGAACAAAGGTTTAAAGGGTTTGGAATGACAATAATAATAATTTTCATTTTTGGGGCGAACTAACCCTTTAAAGAGATTTGACACATTCACAATTTGCTTCATTTTTTTATCAAATAGTATATTATTCAATGACAAGGATGTCTGTCGATTTGGAAATGACATGACCTTTGCTTTGAAAAACGAATGAAAGTCAGTTGTTATCCTCCAAATCTTTATAAAAGCCAAACATTTAGCCTGTCACTCCCCAAAATCGTATTATTCTGCTTAAATTAGTCTGGTTTACATTTTAATATCTGCACTCAGAAACATATTGCTGGTTAAACTTGCAACTTATGGTGATAAGCAGATCAGTGTGATTGGCATAACTGAACTGTGCAATCTCTTTCTAGTGGTCCGACAAGCCGTGTGCGCCCCACCTGATCCCACGGGACGGAGCTCAGGGCTGGACACAGCAAGAGCTGAAGGAAAGACTTTTTCAGGAAATCATGTGCAATCTGGACAAGGGCAAAGTATGGACATCTAAATCTAATGAAAATGCTTTCATTTAATGACTTTTACATGCCATTCACACCATTTTTAGGGAAGTACAGCTGTAAAGAACAGAAAAGAGCTGTTTTAAGAATTTTTCTAAATGTCTTTTTTAAAATTTGATTTATTCCTGTAATTTTCAGCCTCGTTAATCCAGTCTTCAGTGTCACATGATCTTTCAGAAATCATTCTAATATGCTGATTTGCTGCTCAAGAAACATTTCTTCTTATTATTATTAATGTTGAAAACTGCTTCACATTTTTGCGGAAACCATGATACATTTTTTCAGGATTTTTTGATGAATAGAAAGTTCAGAAGAACAGCATTTATTTGAAATCGAAATCTTTTGTAACATTATAAATGTCTTTACTGTCACAATTTAATGCATCCTTATTGAATAAAAGTATTAAAAACAACAAAAAAACTCTTACTAACCCCAAACTTTTCAACGGTTTTGCATTTAAAGATATATTTCACCCCAAAAGAAAACATTTTTGTGTTTTTTGTGCGTTTCTCATACCTGTATTACTCCCTTGTAATGGATGGATGGATGGATGGATGGATGGATAGATGGATGGATGGATGGATGGATAGATAGATAGATAGATAGATAGATAGATAGATAGATAGATAGATAGATAGATAGATAGATAGATAGATAGATAGATAGATAGATAGATAGATAGATAGATAGATAGATAGATAGATAGATAGATAGATCTTCAAGTCTTCAAAAGACTTATAATATAGCGCACAAGTTGTATGGACAACATGTGTTTTTTATCTTTTATGAAGAAAGTCATTGATTTGGAACACTGTAAAGGAGACTAAATGATAACAGATGTTTGATTATTGAAAAGCTGTTCCTTAAAGAAGAATAAACACAGCAGATATGTTGCCATCAACACACGTTCTCATTTATTGTTTGTTTGTTCTTTGTCCACAGATGTGGGAGAAGGCCATCGAGATGGCCAAACAGCTTGTTAAACTTCACGAAAACCAAATGTTTGATTTCATAGAGCTCAGTCAACTGCTGGTAAGACAGACGTGACAGAATTCCCTCTTGTTTCTTTGTTAATGCGATCTGAAGGTAACGCCGCAGACCAACCTCCCCGAGCTTCTGCCAGAACAGGAGATGCTCTGTGATGTACAAACAGTTTAGCGAGACAAAAGCTAAAGCTTAAGCTCGTTTTGATTCACGCACTTCTTATTGATTCACGTTCTGGGTTGGTAATCCATCACGCTGTCGGCTGGGTAGCAGCCGTCACTCAGCACAGGAAATAAGCATGGCAATTGGCAAGCAAGAGGAGGAAGGAAACTGGTGCGATAACGGCTACTGTAGCAGTTACACACTCTCCTCTCAGTTCTGCCTTCGGCTCTGTCAAGTTCTCACTTGGCAGCTGACTTCAATTTGATCAGTTTGTGCTGATGAATTGGGTGCACAACCGGTTTAACTTTTCTGTCCTGTGGTGCATAAAATGTGCCATATATTAGTTAGATGAATTCGAAGTAAAATTGGGAATTTTTGCAATTGAGATGAAAAAAAGTCCCATTTATTCTGAATAAATCCTATTGTGTGAATTGAAATCATTGTATGTAATGTACAGTAACAAATACCAAAGCTTAAGTATGTAGAACACTTAAAAATTAATATTCTGTCATCATTTACTTATCCTCATGTTATTCCGCACCCAATTTTATTTTTCTTTATCACCGGAGCGCAAAATGAGATATTTAGCTGAATGTTCAGGCTGCAAAATGTTCCCATACGTTTAAAGTGAACAGGAGTGCTGTCAAACAATGACAAAAACAGCATAAAACCACCATATTTGTTGTACAAATATTGTTTAGTATTATTTATGCACTAGTGTAATATTTATTAATGCTTTTAATTAGCTTTTATTTTTATATTTACAGTTTTATTTGTAGATTAAGTTCTAGTAATTTTGTGCTTTTCTAATTTGTATTTTTTTTTTTTTTTTTTTTTTTTTACAATTTCTGTTTAGCTTTTTTTATTTCAGATTTAGTCATTTTAATAATTCAACTTAAAACAAATTTTTAAATGCTTTTTTTTTTTTAAATTTCAGCTTTATTTCAATTATTAAAAAGATTAATAGTTTTTAACAATATTAACAATAACAACACTGTGTAGTACATATGGCTTGCATGTTATATTCATAGTGTGACCCCCCCCCCCGAACACCCTCTGCCATAACTCTCAAAAGGCACATGAAAACTAAAACGCTATATTTCAGCGCTTTTGCGTTCTCTCGCGAAACTTTTGTGTTCACCCAACAATCTTTGTGTTTGCCTGCAAAACTTTTGTGATGGAAATGATGTGGGAGGAAAAACAGTGAAGGGAAACACAATTTCAATTCCATATTTAACTATAAAAGAGGCACATGGTCTGTGAGGCCAAAGGCAGAGAGCCACATTTACACAGAGGGGTTCCAAGATCTGATTCTGAACGTTAATCATGTCCATTTATGAACTAATATAAATGAACATGAATTACAGGCTCTCCTACGACCAGTGTTGTGCTAGTTACTAAGAAATAGTAACTAGTTACAGTTACTAGTTACTTCATTCAAAAAGTAACTCAATTACTTTGTTGATTACTTGCACCAAAAAGTAATGCGTTACTGTGAAAAGTAACTTTTTAGTTACTTTTTTAAAGAAAGTTCTTTAATGTTCCCATTAATGCCCTTTTATGCGTTATGGTCTACTCTATACAAACACAAAACTGACTTAAACAGAAAGTAATTTTTAAACACTATTTTATTTAAGTCAGACCAGCACAAACTGAATATATCACAAGGATTTCTGAAATAAATAACAAAACAAGCATGTGTAAAGCTAGTGATGTGTTTGCTTTCTCAACATTGATATGTTCATGCAGCTGACAGTAATACGTTTTTACTGCATGAATGAATATTTGAGCAATACAATTGTACCTTGATCATTCTTGTTAGTTCATAGTAGGCTAATTAACTAAGGTAATAACAGATACAATAACAATTTAAACTCAATTTCAAATGTATTAAGTAAATGTTGAAATTAAAAAACTAACAATGAATGATACTTCTACAACATTTATTAACCATATTTAATGCTAAAATTGTAATCTCATTGTAAAGTGTTACCATTTTATATGATTCAAGCTTATAGAAGATGGCCATATTTAAATATCTGCAAAGGCCAGAGCATTAAAATTACATAAATGTAGACCTATATATTACATGTATAGTCTTTCACTTTATTTGCCTAAATTTTAGAAAACTTGATTAGGAAACTTGATGTCGCTGCATGAACATATCAATGTAAGCAATCACGTCAGCTTTAAAAATACAACTTCGCCGGCTAATGAATGCATAACAGTGACCAGCTGGATATAAACTAATGCAAATAGATGGTAACAATTGCGACATAAAACATCTGGGTCAGGTCTGCGTGTGTTTTGGTCACATTGCTTTAATCGCTTGAGGTAAGTTAGCCGTTACTAATGTTATTCCTCTCAGACTCGACGGCAAGCTTCTGTTCTTTCTCTGTTGATGCAGCATCTAGACAAAATATTACTTTATAATGATATGGCAATGTGTACTTTAGTGTTCTGTATTCATACCGTTTCGCTGTCTGTGTTTTAAATGCGCATCTGAAGTGCTCAGCGCTCTCCGTGCAGCTTGTAATCTCCGTGCTCGCGCTGCCTCACGTGTTAACGTAAACAACTCAGCCAGTGAGTTTATAAGTGTCCTCTCGCTCTGTATAATGCTAGCAGTCTCTTCAGTGATCTCGTACTGTGTAACAGCGCACACTTCTCAGCCGCTCCAGCAACTAATTAATTTAAAAAAGTAACGGACAACGCACCATATGGTAACGATAACGGAGTTACTTTATTTAAAAAGTAATGCGTTACAGTATTAGTTACTGTCAAAAGTAACTGCGTTACAGTAACGCGTTACTGCCCAACACTGCCTACGACCTAGAAAATGGGTGAAATTCTTTTACAGAATCATAACAACAATCAAAATTATTGGCAGTATTGGCAATTATTCCGTGGTAGATTGCTGCCACTTAGACTGCCACAATTACGGTGCGGTTACGGTATCAAAAGCATTTTTATCAGAGAGCTGTAGGAACAAGTACAACAATTTGAATTTTTTTTAATGACTACTACGACCTTGATTATTATTAACCCCTTAAAATAAGCTACTAAAAGGATCATAGTTGTTCGTCTTTCCAAGTATTGGAAGAACCAGGGGTTAAGTGCTTTGATCAAGGGCATTATGGGGCAGATAACAGTAATTGAAGTCGACTGAAGCCTTTGTATTAGCAGGATTACGTGCAATAGAGGTCAAACTAGTTACGCAACAGTTTTTTGGAACCATCAGAACGGTCAAAAATAGATGAATATGTGCAATATTAAAATTTCCCTCACCCACAGCTGTCATATGACTTCACAAGAATTGCAATATAGTTCACAAGTATTATGACCTCTTTCACGTTCGTTGTATGAACAAGAGCAGCGTGAACACGCATCAAATTCTTCTTTTATGTTCTAAGGAGGAAAATAAATTAATAAAGATTTGAGGATGAGCAAATGATAACGGTGCTTTCGTTTTCAGATGAACTATTCCATTTATGCTCGACTTTTAAATGCCTTAATTGCTTATTCAAATATAAAAACACCAGTTGTTTTGTACACAGAAACAGCAGGCACAGTATTATGAGAACATCATGCACGCTATGAGACCTCAGCCCGAATATTTCGCAGTGGGATACTACGGTCAAGGTTTCCCCTCCTTCCTCAGGGTGAGTTTTGCTGGATTTAATATGGGATATGATTTTCAAACAAACAACTTGGAGAATTATTCCCCCATTTGGTGCTCAAATGTCTAATTTTCTGTTGTTTATGCGGCGTAAAGTATGGATTAAAGAGTGACACAAACATGCTGGCAGGGTCGGCTTGCTGTTGGGCATTTCGGCATCAAGCATTGCCAAAGGAAAACAGATATTCTGATTGCAGCTCTCCCCAAAGAGTTCTCAGAGTAATTGGGTTTTAACAAGAAAATAATACTTTTGTTTTCACAGTCAGGGGGTTGGAAACCCTGATGCCTTTCTTTTACAGATACAAGAGCCCCTTAGACATTTAATGAAATGATAGGCTTTGTGCAGTTATTATTGGTTCTGAATGCCAGATATCAAGCCGTGAAAATCACTTAAACAGAGAAAGAACTTTGTTGCCAGTACGTTAATAGCAGTGGCTTACTGTCTTCAATTTACATTTTTACTGTCCCTGTTTCAAAACAGAACAAAATGTTCATTTACCGCGGTAAAGAGTATGAGTGGCTGGAAGACTTTAACCTCAAGCTGATGTCTCAGTTTCCCAATGCAGTGAAGATAACCAGCACATCGCCCCCTGGTGACAACATCTCTAACTCACCCGGTCAACGTATCCTTGACCTTTAACCCAGCAAGAATAATACTGATGTTAAAGCTTTTCAAAAGCTTTTTTTGTTGGCTAAATTCTGTGAAATTTTCAGATTTATGGGTTTGTTTGTTTTATGTTTAAAAAAGATTTACTGTTAAATTAAAAGGTTTCTGGTCAGTAATTAAAAAAAAAGAATAGAATACTTACATTCAGCTGGGATGCATTAAATTGATCAAAGGTGACAGTAAAGACATTTATAATGTTACCAAAGTTTTCTATTTCAAATAAATGCTCTTCTTTTGAACTTTCTATTCATCAAAGAATCCTGAAAAAAAATGTCATGGTTTCCACAAAAATATAAAGCAGCACAACTGTTTTCAACCTAATAAGATAATAATAAGAAACGTGAATTTCTTGCTGAAAATTCACATGAATAAATTACTTTTTACAATATATTCAAATAGACAAAAACTGTTTTATATGTAATAACATTTCACAATATTACAGTTTTACTGTGTTTTTGATCAAATAAATGCAGCCTTGGTAAGAGAGTTTTTCCGAAAACATAAAAAAAAAAAATCTTACCAACCCCAGACTGTGTATGTGCCTCACATTAAATCAGTATTGTGTCCAAATGCTTTTTTGGACCAAATTGAAGTGAATGTGAACGGTTTTCTACCCTTAATTAATTCCCTGCAGATATTCAGTGTTTTACGGTGAAGCCTGTCCTAACTTTACCTTCACAGTTCAAGGACAAGGGAGTTCCTGAACAAATCCTCAAGTATGAATCAACACCCTTGTCACAATTCAAATCTATTGTAAATAATGCTGTTATAGATCTTATTTCCCTTCTGTTGTTTTCCCAGTTACTACAGGACGAACGAGGTGGACAAGTTCCAGTATTCAAGACCGTTTAGGAAAGGAGAAAAAGATCCTGATAATGAGTTTGCCGTAAGTTGCAATCATTGATCAAATATTGAATCACTGAGGCTGACCGATAAGGCAGATGAGGGTATTTATGGTGCACGAAAAAGATGATTTCAGATTAAATTACTGAAACTTTTATTTCAACATTGTTGACATTATACTTTTTTTTTTATCTACCTTGTCAAAACTGTTTTGCAAGCTTAAGTTTGAAGTGTCAAGCTCAAACCCCATGAGTGAGTGACTGATGGTTTTCATCAAGATTGTTTGTGACTTGTAACCAAGGAAATGAATGCAGGGAACTCACAGGCATACTAAACGTCAAGTCAAGTCGTCTTCATTTATATAGCGCTTTTAACAATGGAGATTGTTTCAAAGCAGCTTTACAGAGATAAACATACAATTTACGGTAACAGAGATTGTTTTGGTTTTATAGCGATTTTTGAGTAACGTTATTTCCAGCTAAAGTTAGTTTTGATTGATTCACTTCCAGAAAAATTATCATTTGTTATTACATTAGGGGCCACTAAGACGACGGCGTTCTCTCTAAACAGACTTTAAACGCGAACCTGTGACCTGATGGCGTTCACATGCGTTCACATGCGCATTAAACATTGATTCTATAGTTATATTCGTTTGAATATATGTGCGCAGGTTTGTAATTTCCCTACAAACCATGCCTAAACAAACTACTTGACTTGCCTATGCATTTGATAAAGAATTTTGTTTTATTTTATCACTTTGGGTACGCGAACCGGATTTTCAACAACGTTTTATCTGTAGAGTGGGAAAGGGATCCTCCATTTGTGTTTAAACCTGAAATTTGTGTCTAAAAGAGTCTAGTCTAAAGTCTAAAAGAGTCATTAAAATGAATGAAATGTTAAAGGAATAGTTCAAAGACATCAGTGTTATTATGTCGTCAGTAAAAATTACTCTACTTTTTATTTTTTATTCTCGTTTTGTAAAAAGCTGCTTGGACATTCTAACATCTATGTTTCTTGGAAGAAAGACAATATGAAAATTGTAGTAAAAGTGAATACAAATATTTCTGGTTCTAGCTTATGCTCAGTATTAATTGGTTTAAAACCTTTTATATGCAATCTCTATGAAATGATTAAAAAAAATCCATATCTGATAATCACAAACGACTGAAAAGAAATCATTTAAAAGCAGTAATTTAAAGGGCTCCTATTATTCTTTTTTACATTTTTAACTGTTTAATATGTAATGTTGCTGTTTGAGCATAAAAAGTGAGTTATTCTCTATATCAGTGCGCACTGTTTCTGAACTCCCTGAAACGCTTCCATTGTAGTCTCATTTATTCACAATATTCCTCATTTAAATTATTCCCGTCCAAGGCATATCCCAAAAAAAAGGGTGCGAAACCTGGTTGAGTTGTGTTAGTAGTGTGTTGAAACCTTTTTTTACAGTCTATGGTTGAAACTCACAGACCAATCACAACTCACTGGTCCAGCCGACCAATCAGAGCACACTTTGCTTTTTGGAAGGAGGGGCTTCATAGAGTTACTGACAGACTTTTCTGTCGTTAAAGCATAAAACCTATTCTAGTAGATGCCAAAAACCAAATCAAGACTTAATAGGTCCTCTTTAAAAATGTTCAGATTGTCAACCCCCTGATGATGATAATGATTTAGATGCCTAATTAAACTTTTAAAATAAAGTTGCCACTCACTAATACTAAAGAATCACCTTTATTGCCAGTAATCTTGAATGTTGTGATTCTGTGAACCATTTCACTAGTTTCTAGGTGGTACAAGAACCTGTAATTCAGTTCTATATAATTATTCATAAATGGGGATGATTACCTTCAGAACCTGTTCATGTGCAAAATGTGTAAATGTGCCTCTCTACCTTGACTTCACAGACCATGTGGATCGAAAGGACCACTTTTATTACAGCATACCGCTTTCCAGGAATCCTCAAGTGGTTTGAAGTGAAATCCATGTCTGTCGTGAGTAACTCGTCCTTCTCGAAATACTCTAAAACTGACTTTTATTGTTAAATGTCAAACGTGCTATCTGAATACTTACCTATTAACAAAAGACAACATGACATCAAAATCCTATTCACCTTTTTATCAAATGCCCCTTGAATGTGTTAATCAGTGCATGTTATTGTTTGCATAGTGTTTCATCAAATTGTGACTTTTTCTGAAATAATGTTTCTGCTAATATTAACCGAGTAGATTTTTTACTTGAGAAAATGTATGTGATGCTTGTGTGTTTCTGTTCTGTTGCTAGGATATTGCTTACTGGCATAGATCAAAATAGCCCTCCTACAAGCCTTTATGATATTCTGGTTTCAAGAAATGCCATTTCATGTCATTCTCAAAAGTTTGGGTTCCTTTGATCACCAAGGCTGCATTTATTTATTTATTTATTTTAAAAAATACAGTAAAAAAAACAGAGAATATTTGGAGAGATTAACACTTTATTTTGATAGTCCACTTTAGACATTCTATTAACTATAAGTAACTTTGCAAGTACACCAACTTATTCTACTGATTAACTTAATAAAATACTTTTAAACTTAATTATAACATTATATATAACATTATAAATGTCTCTACTGTCACTTTTGATCAATTTAATCCATCCTTGCTGAATAAAAGTTCATTACTTTTAAAAAAAAATGGTAGTGTATGATCATAATCAGATCTTATCTCTCCGCTCGTCTCATATTGTCCCTCGTTTGTAGGAAGAGATCAGCCCTTTGGACAACGCCATAGAAACCATGGAGCTGGCCAATGAGAAGCTGAGTAATCTGGTACAGCAGCAGGCGTGTGACCGCTCTCTTCCTGTGCACCCGCTCTCCATGATGCTCAATGGAATCGTGGACCCGGCTGTCATGGGCGGCTTTTCCAACTACGAGAAGGTCAGTCTTTCTCCCCTCTTTCTTCTCTTATGCTACTTCTATCAAAGGAAGGGTAGGCAATTTTCAGAGAGGCTAGCAATAGCGAGCTAGCTTCAAAACCATGAGATCCCATGCTCCCTTTAAAGTGTCTCCAATGCCACATACACGTGCACAGCAGGGAGCAAGTGTCACGAGAGACGGAGTTAAACTACCTCATGTCTCAAAGTACATAACATTACAATAATAATGAACATAAACAACTTAAAGAGCTCTGACCTGTACCACATGACTGCTGCAGATTCATTTCGACGTTGATAGTGTTGCCATTGAAACGCATACATTCAAGTCACGAACCTCTCCGAGTATAACGTCACGGGTTTCCATCTCCTCCAAATCCCAGTATTTATGGCGTGAACGCAGCATAAGCTGGTTGTTTTGGTTCTAGAGGAACTGTATAAGGCGGCTGCTGTTTCGTTTGCGGCGCTCGGTGACTGACGTCTGTCTAACTCTGCATAGCATGAATCGCGCTGATGACGTCACGTGATGTCTGCGCGAACAGGTGTGTGGAGATATGGAAATACATACGCTGACTGGCAGGTAGGGCATCGTATCATTGAATTCGGACGAACATTTTATGGCCCTACGCCTTCAACAGCCGATTTATATACATATAAATACATTTAGACCACCTAACTTAGTGATTGCTATCAGGATGTGAAGAGACTTTCAACCAGCATAACAAAAAATGTTTCTGGAACAAATCGTCTACCCTGCCTTTAATTTCAGAGCTGTAAGCTCAGTGTGCGGACATTACTCTTCTTACTTCTATTATTGTCGTTTGTTTCTCCTGCACCTGAGCCCAATAAATGTTTGGGATGTGCACACCTTTTTTGTATTTTGATTCTATTAATTTGTAACCAAAAGAAATCAAGCCCGAATCAAGCTAACATTCTGATAATACTCAGCTAAATCAGTCAGATGTGTTCAAGAGTTGCTTTTGTACCTTTAGTCCTGGTCAGATATGAAAAATTGATGTGTGTCTCGAGGCGTTAGGTCTGCTGGAGCACCGGCTGATCCTGATTGAAATTTTTGTTTCACTCCTCAGGCGTTTTTCACAGACGCCTACATGAAGAAGAATCCCGACCACCTGGAGCGCATTGAAGTCTTAAAACACCTGATTGCATTGCAGGTGACACTTCTGCTGATCTGTGTTGTGTTTAACCATTCACACAATACTCCGATTATTCACATAGAAGTGGGAGATATGACCATATACCATGTTAACTATGTATATAGAATTATTTGCACCCCTGGTAAATATGATCAAAGACGGCTGTAAAAATAAATCTGCGTTGTTTTGCAAAAATTCGCAAAAATCTAACCTTTCATTGAAGTAAAATAATTATTGCCCTGATGGTGTTTTGGAGAAGAGTATTTATTTCAAAATGTGACCCCCCCCCCCCTTTCAATTCTTTTACTTTAATGAAATAATTTTTGTGAATTTTTTGAATGAAAGATCAAAAAGATTAACAATGCAGATTTATTTTTAGAGCCATCTTTGCTCATATTTACCAGGGGTGCCAATAATTCTGACCACAACTGTATATATATAAATTATGTTATCTAAATGTATTTACATTATCGTTCAAATGTTTGGGGCTGTTTTTCATGGTTTTGAATTTTTTTTTAATTATTCTCACCAAGGCTGCATTTATTTGATCAAAAATACAGTAAAGCATTAGTGCTGCTTAATATTAATGTGGAAACTGTGATCCTTTGATTCATAGAAAGTTCAAAAGAACAGCGTTTATTTGAAATAGAAATCATTTGTAAAATGATAAATATTTTTACAGTCACTTTTGATCAATTTAATGCATCCCTGTTGAATTAACCTATTCATTTATTTTTAAAAAAAAATCTTATTGACCCCAAACTTTTGAATGCTAGTGTATATTTATATAACCATGTGGAACTGCCTGTTTTTAGATAATCACATATCTTTTGATAATTAAATGGATTAAATCACTTGATGAAAGTAATCTCATTTAAAAATAATAATAATCTAAATCTAAATTTCAATTAGCTTTGAAACCATCTACTGTATATGGTAAAACCATCTATACATTTGTACTGTTGCACTGTATATTTTGTCATATTAATATCAGGTACTGAAAAAGCATCAAATTGATCCATTCAGTGTTAAATGATTAATGTTGAAAATGCTTTATTGTCTATTCCATCTCAGGTCCCATTGCTTGATGAGGGAATTCGGATCCACGGAGAGAAATCCACGGAGCAGCTCAAACCCCTTCACAACAGAATCGTCTCCTGCTTCCAGGACCTGCGCGCCAAAGTGGAGAAACTCTATGGCGTCATTACTCTAGTGAGTCTGACAAACACGACTCTATTGAGAAGAGCCAGATCGAGGGTTTGCTGTTTTTGGGTGGAAATGTTTCAGATTTGATGAAATGATTCATACGGGATATTGTCAAACAATTACTTTGAAGGAGATTTGAAATCAGCTAAGACTTGTCAAGATTCATGCTATTACGTTACCAAGCAATTTTTACTAAGCAAAAATCCCATAGATTTACACTACCCTTCAAAAGTTTAGGATCTCCTGTGCACACAATTTATGCATTTATTTGATCAAAAATACAGTAAAAATAGTAAAATATTATTACAATTTAAAATAACTGTTTCTATTTGATTGTAATTTATTCATGTGATGCAAAACTTAATTTTCAGCATCATTACTCCTGTCCTCACTCATTAGCCATGTTTCCATCCACTTGTCAATCGAATTATCTGAAGTTCGGTAAAAAACCTCATGCGAATAAAGCTGGTGAAAGTGTGTTTCCATCAAACGGCTTTAAAGCGGATAAAAACCTGTGCGTAATGACGTCACATGCTGTTTTGCGATCAAATTGGTATATCGAATTGATTTGAGACATGTTAAGGTGTTTCCATTCATCTCACCGAATTGCACAACATTCAAGCCAACATTTGCGAACAAAGTTTTACTAGGCAAAATGGATTGCACCATAATAACGTTTCCATCCGCGTTTATCGCATAAGCCGTATATCGATCAAGATAAAATCCGATGACACCGATCGTATTTCATTTGAGTCGATATTCATGAAATTCAATAGAATTTTACTGTTTCCATAAGGCATTTTTCATTCGATATCACTTAATGTGGATAAAAACGTGTGGATGGAAACATAGCTAGTGTCACATGATCCTTCAGAAATTATTCTAATATGCTGATTTTTGGGTCAATGTTATAATCAACAGTTTGATTAATATTTTTTTTATGGAAACCATGATACATTTTTCTTTTCTTTTAATTAAATTTTTTTCTTTGATGAATACAAAAAGTTCAAAAGAACAGTATTTATTTCAATTATAAATATTTGTAACATTATAAATGCCTTTACCGTCACTTTTGATCAACTGAATACATCCTTGCTGAATAAAAGTATTATTTGCAATTATTATATATATACATTTATTATTTAAAAATGTATAATAAGTATTATTATATATATATATAAATCTTACTGGGTGGGAAGAAATTACATCACTTTAATTGAGGAGACTTAATAGTGCTAAAGTCACATTTACGGTATAAATGCTAAAAGTTAAGAGTTGCATTTAATTGAATTACTATAGAGGTCAGTGAGATTCAAGTCATGATATAAATAGAAACATGTTTTTGTCTGTATCTCCAGCCCTGCTCTCTGACCGAAAAGAAAAAGAGTCGCGTGGGGTCGATGGTGATGCCATACATCATGTCCTCCACACTCAGACGGATGTCCACCATCTCAAACGCCTCCTCGGGACACTCCAGCGGCTCAGGCTCCTCAGACGGACACTCCTCCAGGCCTGCATCCCAGGAGTCAGTAATTCTCTCGCTCATAGAAATAATCTTCCTCGTTTTCAGCAGCGCACCGAGGGCTCATTTATCGCCGGACAGAGTTCCCGTGGTCATGGAATGATTCAGTTTCCCCTGTAATTATGTCTCTGCTAGTGGAAAACATGACATTAATCCGGTTTAACCTGCATGTTTAATTGGTTCTATTATGTGCTGGTTAAGTGGGTTCTCGTTAAACACGTCCTTAATTACCACAAACTCCCCAATAATTTAGATTTTTTTTTTACATCTAGCCTAAAATCTGAAAAAAAAATTGAATCTATCTATCTTATCGGAGGAAATGACAGCCTGCTTGTTTTCCCTCAAGTATTTGCAGATGAAATTGTTCGAAATTAGTCATTCCTAGCTGGTCGTCACACTTGCCTGTAAATGGAAAAATCTTTCTGGAAAATCATTATTGTGGATGAATGATGCGTAGTCGGAAAGAACATGAAAAGTGCAGTTTCCGTTTTTCTTTCCCTGTCACTTTATGCATCGTTTGATGTCATCCGAGCGTGTGCTGCTTTATTTATAAAATATTCTTGGTTAATAATTTCCCCTGAGGTCCACTTATAATGCTAGTCAAGTTTTTTTGTTTGTCAAAACAATCAATAATTGAGTTTTTATGACCATTTTCCCTCACTCTGAGTCTGACCTTTAGAATTCAGTTTAGTTCATTTTAGCTTCACATCAATTATTAAGTATTTTAATCACAAAGCAAAGACTGTTTTACATAGTTTGTCTTTACACCCAACATTAACACGCGTTTCCTATCCTAGATATTTCTTTGCAAGTTTTTTTGTTGTTGCATTACTTAGATATTGTATGAAAAGTTGTGTTAACTGAAACATTTTATTTTTAGTGGTTGATATTGGATATATTGGCTGATTAGATATTTAATTGCATGTTCATTTCCCCTGTTTTTACATTTAGATGATGATCACGTAAAGTTAACCTTTAAAAACACTTGTAGTTTAGCAGTGTTACATGTAATCTTTAGCAAATCTCGAAGTCAATATCCATTATTCATACTTTATTATGTTGCTATGGCTTAATTCCCTTGCAGCATTTAAAACTATAGAATTAATTTTTTGTTGTTGTATTTTTCATGTATTAGGCAAAATAGTATTCTATGGAGCACATGACATGCGAAAAAAAAAAATATATATATATATCATGGCCGCGAATTAAGAAATCATTACCACAACTTAATTTGTTCCCTCATTTTAGTAAGTGGTTAGCCACATTGTACTAGTTTGCTCCCTTGTTTTGATTTAACTAAAACATTGGAACGAATTATTACAACGTGGCCACAATTTAGTAAAACGAGGGAAGAAATTAATAAACCAAGGAAATGAATTCTTAATTTGTGGCTACAATGTAGTATATATTTTACCCGCATGTCATGTACTGGGCTCCATAATATTCACTTAATAATAATATCAGTCATTTTATTGGTTATCAGCTATGACATGGAATTAATCAACATTGTAATTCGGAAATTCAAAATGAAGTACTTAGTGACAGATTCATAAAACAATCAGTGCTAAAATGTGTTGCTCAAACTGTTTCATAAACATAAACAGTTTTAGAACTTTATCCATTCAAATGAACTTGTTCCTGTCATAAAAGTGAAGAGTTGAGAAGAGTTTGGAAACTCTTAATGTTTCCTTCTGTGTGTGTTAAAACTTCATGATTGAATGTTTTATAATGTTTGTTGTTGTATTAATATGACTTTTTCATGTTAGTCAGAAGCAGTTATACTCAATGTTATGTTATGTTATGTTTGAACATCTTTGGTTTACTTAACTTCCGTTAATATCCATTTATATGTATACATATGCATCTTATGTTAACATTTATATTTCTGTTTTTAGCAGATGTGCTTTTATTGAAATGTCAATGAAGTGCGTATATCATATAAGTAGCAATTACCAAGACTGGCGTCTGGGAGAATACGTCAAAGTTCTCTAAAGAATCTCCCAGGAATAATTGCATATACATTGTTTTTTACTTCTGAAGGTTTCTACTTCTGCGCCACTCAACCCACGAGTGGCTTTCTTGTAGTCAAATGTGTTTCTAGACCTTAGATTACTAAACTAATACATAAGCAGAATGCTGTTGCACAAATGCATAATACATGGCAACATGCTCAGAGGATTTGTACAGGTGCACAAATATCTGATTGTCTCTCTTTCTCTCAGTTCACTGCTCTCCCGCGTGAGCGACAGCAGGGTTTCTGTTCTGTCCCGCTCAGAGGAAGATAATCGGATAAGTAAGAAGAACAGGAAGGAATGGAGCATGAGCAAGTCTCAGGTCTTACTGGAGCGACCCGCTGACACAGACCAGGTGCTGCTGGGAGCTTTTGTATTCATTCTTCTGTTCATGGCTGTCAGTGAGCAGTTTTAAACATTTAGGGCCAGATTCACTAACAGCTTGCGGCAGGTCAAACCCTCTTTTGACGTAAAAAAAAAAACGACTGTCAGGGCTTACTAAAGACACGCAGTGAAAAATGAGCGCTGAAAAGGCGTGGACTGGGTTATTTTTGCGGCTGACCTTATTGCATATGCATTGGTAGGAGTTTCCCTTTCAGATGCTAAATTTATGGAAGGAGATTATTTAAATGAATTACGAAAGGTAATTTACTAAGGTTTGCGCTCGTCAGTTTACTGGTATTTGGGCCATTATTTACACTATGTGGCCACAATTATTGGTACCCCTAGAATTTTTTACGAGTATAATATCTCTGAAGTATATTCCCATTAATGTTTACCTTTTTTAGCACACCAGGGTGACTAGGAACATGAAATTGTCCAGCCATGACTTCTTGTTTCACAGGAGTTTAAATATGAGGAAACACAAAGGCCAAATTCCCTTAAAGGGATAGTTCACCCAAAAATGAAAATTCTGTCAGTAATTACTCGCCCTCATGTTGTTCCAACCCCGTAAGACTTTCGGTCATCTTCGGAACACAAATGAAGATATTTTTGATGAAATCTGAGAGCTGGATCACTCCTCCATAGGCTTCTAAGGGATTGAAACTTGCCGGCCCAGAAAAGTTATTAAAGACATCGTTAAAATAGTCCAAGTGACTACAGTGGCTCAATCTTAAGTTTATCAAGCGACGAGAATACTTTTTGTACGCAAAAAAACAAACAAAAATAATGACTTTATTCAACTATTCATTTCCTTCTCTGTGGGCCTCGAGTGAGTTCACGTAGTGTAACAGCGCAGCGCTTCTGTGTTGTACATCACACGTAGGCTCACTATTGGCCGACGCTGGTCATGTGTGTGATGCGGCTGATGTCCAGCTCTCAGATTTAATCAAAAATATCTTAATTTGTGTTCCGAAGATGAACAAAAGTCTTACGGGGTTGGAACAACATGAGGGCGAGTAATTACTGACAGAATTTTCATTTTTGGGTGAACTATCCCTTTAATCATCCATCACAATGTAACAACACAATGTGGTAAAACCAAAGAATATAGTTCTGATGTGCATCAAAAGATTGTTGAGCATCACATAATAGAAAGTGGCTGTAAGAAAATAGCTAAAGAATTGAATATCCCCATTTTGACCTTCAGGAATCATTTAGGAATCTGCCAGGAAGAGTATAATGGGGGCTCGTCCGGGATATAACTGAATTAAACAGATAACCAGTTCATGACACTGTCTTCTGTATCACTGTGTGTGTTGAGGATTTGTGTGTGCATATTAACATAATGGACAGTGAGGATGAAAGTTTGAGTGGCCAAAGACCAGTGTTTGGAATAATGCCGTTTAAAAGAACGGCGTTAGGTAACAACGTTATTTTTTCAGTAACGGGGTAATCTAACTAATTACTTTTTCCGTCGTTACAATGCTGTTAACGTTACTGGACGTTAAATGCGGTGCGTTACTATGCGTTGATTCATGGGCGTCAGTTTGGTTTAAAATGTGTGGGGGACAGAGACGCATTCGGAAGTGCACTTTCAGAAGTGCTGGGTACAACGACGCAATATACGTAAATATACGGTTAGTAAAAAATATACTAATGTCATAGAACGGATACCTAATACAAATAAATAAAAAATATCCAGTTAACTAGCAGAGCATTCATTTAGTTCGCTATTAAATAAGAGATCTAGCGCTTAAATCTGTTGTTTTTGAGATCCAGCGGAGCGCTCGTGCTGCTGCGATCAGTGTCATGGATACTGTTGTTCTCTTGTGGCTCGCGGCGCGCGCAGTCTTCACTCGGACGCGCGCTTCAATCTATCGCCGTTGCGGAGACTCTATATTCATTCCGGTGAAATCACAAAATAAAATGCAAACACATGCTACACACAAACACAAATTAACAAAACACTTGGAAGTACAGGTTGTTAACTTGACCAGTTGTCTCAGGTTGAGAGAGTTTGATTTAATTCGCTAGAGTTAAATGCACTTTATATGGTGTAACTGTTTACTTTTCTTACAAAGATAATACTTGAGGTGCAGGATAAACCTCTTGCTGTCTGTCGACGTGCAATAAATATCGAAAGTTACGTACAAACACCTGTCTGTTCTACTCATTTCAACTGACTTGTGAAAACTGCTAAAAAAAAATCCAAATTCTTTGACATATAGCAACTTTTTTTTTAACAGTAACGCAAATAGTTACTTTCCCTGGTAACGAGTTACTTTTATTATAGAGTAATTCAGTTACTAATTCAGTTACTTTTTGGAACAAGTAGTGAGTAACTATAACGAATTACTTTTTTAAAGTAACGTTCCCAACACTGCCAAAGACTCTTCAAGGATCACAGATGGAGAATTGCAGAGATTAGTTGAGTCTTGGGGTCAGAAAGTCTATAAAAAAAATCAAACAACCCCTACATCACCACATGTTGTTTGGGAGGGTTTCAAGAAAAATCCTCCTCGCTCCTCCAAAAACAAACTCCAGCAAATTCAGTTGTCAGACACGACTGGATCTTCAAACGGCACAGGGTTCTGTGATCAGATGAAACTAAAAAAAGAGCTTTTTGGCAGCAAACATGCTAGATGTGTTTGGTGCACACAAGGTTAAAAAGTACCCCAAGTGCACAAGTTAATAAACCGTTGGATCTTTAATGTTGTGGGCATACATCTGCTGGAGGTCCTGGACTTCTTGTTCAGATACATGGCATCGTGGATTCTATCAAATATCAACAGATAAAAAAATCAAAACCTGACGCCTTCTGCTAGAAATCTTATAATGGGCCGTGGTTGGATCTTCCATCAGGACAACGATCCAAAACAAACATCAAAATCAACACAAAAATTTGTTACGGAGCACAAAATGAAGCTTCTGCCATGACCGTCCCAGTTCCCTGACCTGATGAGTGGAGTGAACTGAAGAGAAGCGCCAACATGGATCTGGGAATCTGCAGGATCTGGAGGAATGGTCTCTGATCTCTTGTCAGGTGTTCTCCAAACTCATCAGGCATTATAGGAGAAAACTCAGAGCTGTTATCTTGTCAGGCCAATGTGTTTTGGAGAAAAATATTTATTTCATAATGTGATTCCCCCACACTTTTTTAATTATTTTACTTCAATGAAAGGTCTAGGGGTGCCATTCATTCTGAGCACGACTGTAGAAATGGTAGCCTGGTTAAAACCAGACCATTCTCAGTTGTAACTGAGTTATGGTCTGGCAAAGCGTCATAGACAAATGATTTCCAGAGGGGCGTCACCAACGGACGTCGCGGATAGACCTAAACCCAATCAGAGCGATGAAGGAGATGACGTATGCAGAGCGGCGGAGAAACATCTCCGAGTGTTGTTCTTTGCTCGGTTTTTAACAAAAAGGAAACTTAAAACAGACGCGATAGCTGATTGGAACGAGTGATGTTCGACGGCGGCATCCATCTTTGTAATGTAGGCTACAAAATCTGCTTCAAAATCCCAGCGCTGTCGTCATCGTGTAAAGCCCGCCCCAACGTTTCTGATTGGTGCCTCGATTTCGGCGGATTGGAAATGGGCTTGAATGAGCTCTTTGCCAGACTAACTTTCAGAGCAAATCTAAATTTGCCGGAAGTTGTCTGGGTTTTCCCAGGCTATAGAAATGGTCCTGCTGCCTTTTAATTTGCACGTCATCAGTAGATCACGAGCAGAGCTTTTCACTCCCATCTGCGCTTTTTTGGAATCACGCTCTCATGCTAATTTGCCCTGTTTAGTAAATCTGGCCCTATATGCGATGACTCTACGATGTTAACATGATCAAGATCTGTTTGACGTTGATTTGTATCATTTCATAGTGAATCAAATGATTGAGTGAAATAAATTGTAGAGTTGTAGACATTTATAAAATGGACTAATCTAATATTTGGAGATATGATTCATTTGATGCGCTGTCTCTGTGTCTGTGTGGTGACAGATTCCTCCAGAGAAGCAGCCAAGGCCGAAAAGTCTGACGATAGGGGACCGGAGACTCACGCTGTCGCTGTTTCATGGAGAATCATCCAATTTGACTTTACACAACCCACTCAGCCCTCTGCCTGCCACACCACACACACCGCGCAGCTCGAGTGAGTACACACACACACACACACACACACACACTGACACTTATGGAGATGGTGGGCTTTTTTTTTACTTGATCTGTGGGTTTTCTTTACCATAGTGCTTAAATATGATAATAACTACATGTCAAAGCATTATGGTATTACTGTATGCTAATATCTCTATACCATGGTGCCACAACAGCAATGTTAAAAATTAAAAAGGTTCTCAAAATACAAAACCATTCAAAAGTCAGAGCTTGGTGAGATTTTTTAACTGTTTTTGAAAGAAGTTTCTTATGTTTACCAAGGCTGCATTTATTTGACCAGAAATACAGTAAAAACTGTAATGTTGTGAAATATTATTACAAATTAAAATAACTCTCTATTTAAATATATTTTAAAATATCATGTATTCCTTTGATGGCAATTAGAATTTTCAGCATCATTACTCCAGTCTTCGGTGTCAGATGATCCTTCAGAAATCATTGTAATATGATGATTTGCTGCTCAAGCAACATTTCTGATTATTATCAATGTTGAAAATCATTTTGGGTGGAATTCTTGATAAATTTGATAATTTACATCCATTTTTTGATGAATAAAATGATCAAGATTTAGCATTTATTTAAATCATTTGTAACAATGTAAATATCTTCTGACCAACTTAATGTGTTTTCTACCGAAATAACAAAGGTAAATATGAGAATTATGCAGCGATCAAAAGTTTTAGACAAACGACAATTACTAGAGGCATGTAGGGATGATGTTATAAATACACAGATCATCATGATCGAACACACTGATCCGGGACATGGCACATCTGTATTGACATTAATAAACCTCATATTGATCACCTTCCCGTAGGTTATACGTGTCTCCCGAGCGAGAGTGACTTCATCACGGACATCCCTCCACCAATGCCACCCAAGAAACACCCTCACGAGAGCGAGAGCATCTATAACTCTACTTCTGAGGTGAGACACGGCATGTACAGTCTACATGTGGAACAAAGTTACATTTTTAGCAGTAAATTTACACTTTGTGCATTCATCTGTATTTTGACCTAAAATCTTGATGACAAAAACGGTATAGAAAGCTGAAACAACATTTACAGACAGAAAATAATAAGCTTTTCCTCTGTCACCAATAGTTCACGCCTCCTTTACCGACGAAAGCTGAAATCAAGCCTCCACCACCGCCACCCAAAACACGCAAGTCCATGTTTTCCACTTACGAGAGCAATCCACAATAAAGACACTCCGGTTCTCCTGCGTGCTGTGAGGGTTCCACTTATAGAGGAAAAACATCTGAACGCTACTATTCTGAGCTGCGATTTGTGATGAAAATTTGATTGAAGATAATCATTACATTTTTTTTTTGTAGCAAAACAGCAAAACGTTTTTTTTTATTTGGAAATGAACTGAAAAATGTATTTATTCATCACTGCTGTGCAGGAACGTGACCAAAGGTTGGTTTGAATGTTCAAATCGGCCTCACATCCACTGGATTCATTAGTTTATCTAGACCTGTAGCTGTGCCTTATAAAAAGAGATATTTAAAGTTATTGAAGTTTTTACTTCCTCGGTGCACATATTCACTTTGCACATTGCTCATAATTGTTGAGTTGTGCATTCATGCAATTAAACCTTTTCTAGTTGAACTTGTTGAACCAAGGACTAGGAAAAGACTGATTGTGTTTGTGTTTTCACTGTAGAGATCTACATTTGTATGAAAAACCCCAAGCATTTAAGAAAGCCTGTGATCTAAATCAGTATAATAATGCAAGTTTTATCAAATAAAAAAAACAGAATTCAGGAATGTGTCAGCACTTAAATCTCAGCTAGGTGAAGCGTAGTTCTTCGCGGAACGGTACATTTAGTTTGGAGCTGGGCCGGTCGGTCCGCTCCATGCTTGGGACGGCCCTGGTTTGGATCAACATACTCGCCTATGGGACGCGCTAGGAAGGTTTGCGATCACTAAGTCATATCTAAGGTTTGCTGGTTCATGTACCTCAAGTCAGAATATCACTTCAGTAGTGTGTGCACTGTATGGAAAAGCTGTATTTGTATTTTTTTTTTGCTCATTATGTGTTTTTTTTTCTTTTCTTTATGTGATGTTTTTTATTTTGTCATTCCAAATTGGTCTCTTCCATTGTGATAGAATGCAGCTGCAACTTTGGATGTGTAAATTATTCATTGTAATGTTTTTGAATACAGCGCTCCAGTTATGAATTTGTTTGTACGTATAAACATCCGAATAGCAGGAGTTCACAGTTAAGGTTCACTGGGTAAAAACTACATGGCATTAATGTTGTTTGTAATGGGTTCTCATATTAAGGTAATTTGCATAAAGATCGCATAGTTTTGTACTTTAAGAGTGTGTTTTTCTTTTTTTGCAAATATGATAATATTTTATTGATGTGCACATGGGAAATTCTATTTCTGAACGAAATGTTTTGTACATTCTGTATTAAACCATGAAATTTTCAGAACAAATGTGATGGAAATGACACAACATTCCAGGGAATCCAGAACAATGTTTTTATAAAGGGATTGTAGGTGTAAATATAGAATTTTTCTTTACGGAATTATTTAAACTTGAAACTGTAATTTAAATTAGATCTGAATGAATGAATTAGTGTTTTTTATTTTAATTTGTTCATTCTGAACAAAAATACAATCCACTGGGATTCTGGCCTGGATCATTTCAACATTCAAACACTTTTTTCAGTTTAGTAAATGCATGTTTTTAAAAGTAATTATTTATATTTGTGGCCAAAGTTAGCAGGTTTTCCACCTGCAGGCAGAGACCTGTTAAAGCCAATGGACAACAACCAATCAGAAACTGTTATTGAGTATTTTTGCACTCTAGTTTGAATAAAAGTGCCCAAAAAATATCTTGAATCAAACTGTTTACTAGTTTTTTCCACTAATGGATCTTAATAGTTGAGTCAAATTACCTTTCCGTCTAAATAAATCTTAATTTGGTTTATTTTCCGAACTTGCCAGTGTGAGATTTGTTGTAACTTGTTCTGTTTAAATGTTTAGAATTTGCAGGTGAAATCAAATGACAAAGAAATTAGTTTCACACTTTTCAAATAATCACATTGAAAATTGTTTTTCTTATTTTAACAGGCCTATAAAAAAATAATTCCTATGGAAAGCGTAGTTGTCCTTGCCCAAACCTCTTCTAATCCTTGATTTATACAAGATAGAAACTTGCTGGAAAAAATAAATAAAAATCAGTATTAATCCAGTATCAACTTCAGACTAGCGTATGCTTGGTGACTTATTTTTATTATTTTATTCATTGTTTTATGTATGTTTTTCTTGTACAGCGCTTTGAGAAGCTGCTTTTAAAGGCGCTATATAAAATAAAGTTTATTATTATTATTATTAATGTAATAGTCTATGGCTATATTGAACATAAGCAATGTTTTATTTAGTGGCCCTAAAATTATTCAAATGATTCACAAAAATCTAAAATCATATACATGCACTTTTTATGACCTCATATTGACAACATTGAATATTTATATATAAATAAATAAAAAAGGCACCCTGCAGTGAAGGCAAGAAGGCGATCAATTGACTTCATGTGTCAAATACTTCTTGGTCCACTGTATGTTTTTACTGGAATAAAATGTAACTTGTCACAATAATTTCAAGTACAGTAACTTGCCCTATTCTTCTGAAGTCATCCAGACTCTGTCCGTAAGGTGATGACTGCTCAGTGAGTGAGTTTCCGCTGACATACGCGAGACCTGGATACGCCAGAACTGGAGGTCGTGATCGAGTGGATCAAAGCACCTCTCCGTCCCTCAGGCCTGAGATTACAGAGGGAATCATCTCGCCTGTCAAGGTGTTCCTCTTTTTCTTTTCTTTTTTAAATGGAAACTTCTCTCTGTTGTGCTGCATGATAGTATGAGCCACACAATGTCAAGTATCCTCTAAACCTGCAAATTATTTATGTCCTTTTTATTTTTTGATTTGTTTTGAATGTTGAAGATATGATTTTCTGTTCATTTTGTTTGATCCCAAACCAGAATAGATCGTAAAATATGTGCTGTTCACTTCTCCACGGTTCTCCTTCTGAATAAATGCTTGATGCTTGAACGTCATAGTCTCTGTATACGCCAGTAAAATGATTGACTGCTAAATAGCCTTTAATCTTACATTCCACTGATGGATGTCTCCATGGTAACACCACTTTAAACCTGCCTTCAGAACAGGAGATCCTCGGTTTTTCAGTCGGGGGAAGCATAGATATTAAACACTATATTTTTATATTATTAGTCTAATAATGTCTTTCTTCTGTAAGACCCAAACTGTTTAACAGATGCTGGATGTTTAGAAGCATATTCACGTTGGTCTTTTCTGAAATAATGAATCTTTTTCATCAGGTAGTGTCGTATCTGAAAGCATTGGTTTTTTTATTGGGCAAATATGGTTGGATTCCCTGCACTTGAGTTTCTTTTGATCTTTACTCTCATTTTTCTCATTTCTCTATTGGCTCCAGATTAAAAAAAAAAGAAGAAAAAAAAGAATACTTTTATTCAGAAAGGATGCTTTGAACTGATCAAAAGCGACAGTAAAGACATTTATAATATTACAAAATATATGATAAATACTGTTCTTTTGAACTTTCTATTCATCAAGGAATCCTAAAGAAAAATATTTAATAGTTTCCATAAAAAATGAGGCTGCACAACTGTTTTCAATAATAATAATAAATGTTGTTATGAATGAAGGATCATTCAAGATTTATTTAATCACAAATTACATTTTAAAATATAAAATACTTTTTAAATTGTAATATGTTTTTTTATGATTCACTGAAAAAAATGATTCTGACCCCTTGTAAATGTTACATGTTTTTATCTGGTTAATTTCACTGATTTTAATGTGTTATTTAATCCTACTTATTTTTTATTATTAATTTTCAAATTCACTGCCCTTGTTTAAAACAAGCTCATTTTATTCAATTAAAAGTAATTAGAATTTTTTTTTTGTTTAATTTAAAATTGTGGCAACAGATTACAGGTAACATTATTAATTAAATTGAACACATTAGAATTGAGTAATAATTAATCAAAATAATTCCTTAAAAGTTAACCATTTTCAAACTGAGAGACTGATTGGTCGTCTGAGTAAAATGAGCCCGCCCCCTTGTCTCTATGGCACTGCGATCCAGTTCAATACAAAATCCCTATGCATTTTAAACAAAAATATCTGATTAACAGACAGACGTCAAAGAAGTAGTAAGAAGTCTTTATTTTTATTGCCAACATTGAAGACACCTGATGTTAACAAGCAGAATCACTGAAGGAGAAAACCGTCATTTCTTTTAATGTTACCATTATGGAGATTAGTGTTTGTTTTAGTTGGGCTCTTGACCCTAAAAATCATTTACTTTAGGATTTTGTTTGACTGCTGTACCAGAGTCAGTAATGACTTCTGAATCTCAGCCATGGTGACAAACTGATCAACTCTGATCATAAGTTCATTATGTATTCATGAAGCAATGCATGATGGGAGCAGTGAGACATTTATTGATTGGTGCACCCAGAAAAACTGCAACATGCTTTATAATTGTCACTGTTGTTGAGATTCACAGGCTGATTCTTGACAAAAATTAGTAAATTCAATTCAAAACAGTTTAGCTAATCTTACGAACATAATTAATCTTAAATTACTTATAAAATTTAAGTACAACCAATTTACAAAATATAAGTACACTCAACTTAAAAAATATATCTGGATTTAGATACATTTATCGTTCAACCCCTTGACATAATAAAATTAAGTAAATTCAACATAATTTTTTTTTCAGTGTTGATAGAATGTATACAATTTTATTAAACTTTTTAAAAAGTATTTAAACACTTGCGCCACACTTTAAATGTCTGAATGTCAATGAAGTAGTTGGGGGGAAAAGAAATATCAAAGCAAAGTGGCATTTACTTTAAAGAAAAAATAGCGCTTTTAAAGAAAAACATTTGACCGAAATGTTTAGTTGCCGCTTGCTTTGATATTTCGTTATATAATGCAATGACATTCAGACATTTTAGTTGTGTTGTGTCCACTCTGTCAGTCACTGCAGATTTCTGCAGATCCGAAAGTCCAAAATGATACAGAGATTTTTTATTTTTTTTTGCATCCAGTACTTAAAATGGTTGACAGAAATGAGTGTAATTAGAACCTACTTCAAAAGCAATTTCTCCTGTGAGGTCTTTATAATAATTATAACCCATATACAACCCCAGATCTTTATTGTTATCTTTATACCTTGGTGTGACCAGGTCTTAACGCTGTGTTACTAGACGGCAAGGTTTGAATGTTGAGCATTATTTATTTGTATTCGTTGCATTTCAATGTGGATTATTTGGTACATTTGCAAACAGACTTTTACGATATGTACTTGACAGTAATGCAACAACATGTAGCCTAAGTAACCGTGTTTATTCTAACGCCTGATCTGTGACCAGTGATTTCTGATATGTAATGATTCATGAACAGTCAGATGTTCTTTATCGATGTGCCAGTAAATCAAACCAGTGACTAAACGATCAACATCACATGGTTTCTCTTAGTAGGATGAAAATTTAAACTGTGTTTAAATTATAGAAAGGGATCAAAGAACGCTCCCTTTAAAATCCCTGGAGCTGTCAAGCAAACAGCAGACCAAAACTCCCCGTTATAGGCAACGAATCACTTATTTACATTGTGTTTGCACTGTTAGTTATGATGAAAGCATTCGTTAGAGTGTCGAAATAGAGTTGCAATGATGAGATCACTGCATTCATGCGCTCAACGCGTCTGTGATCGGCTACAATGCCCATCACTGCAACCTTTCATGCCACAATCTAAATAGAATGCGATAGATTTATGCTATAATCAAAACTTTTCACGATTAGTAAAGCTTGAGAGCTGTAATAGAAAAAAAACATGCTAAAAGTTTTCGAGAGAGTTCCACTTGTAATACTTGTTTCATATGCAAAGATGTCAGCCAATCACAGTAGTGGGCGTTTACACTGTCTCTCAGCAGACACGCCCCTTCAAATCAGAGGGTTAAAATCAGGCTAGGAAAAATGCCTTTTATTTCTAAATTATGACAATTTTTTTTATGTAAAAATCATACTAACATTATAAGTGCACCCCAGGAAACATTATAAAATAATCAAATAATGCAGTTCATGACCCCTCATGAATGAGTCTGTCAAACTATTGGAAGAACCACTGTGGTGCTTTATGTAAACATTTTGTTTTGTAACTTTAAAAGAAAGAAAGAAAAGAAATGTTTGATGAACTGCAGTACACTTGCACAGAAGACGCTGCAGCATATTTCAGTCCACAAAGGAGTTCCTTTACACAAAAGGCAAACAAATGTTTTATACTTTATTCATGTCAACCATTGAGAAGTTGCGGTAACACAAACCTTCAAGGACTAGTAGAGCAGAATGAGTGTGCAAACTTTCAAGGCAACACAATGTACAATAATATCTAATGCTCAGACCTTAAAGAATGAGTTATGAAATCGCATTGTATTATCTCAGGTGAAAAGAAATCTAAAAATGTCTTCGCCCTAGAAAAACAGCAAGAAGCTACACAAGCTGTATCATTTCTAAAGGATGATAGCTGTAATAACGATATTAGCATCCACACCAATGGACGATTTTGTTCTGTTTATTCTTTGTCGTCTGCCGCTATAAATGCTCAAGCTCTTTAAAGCAGGATGGATTCTGATTGGCTGTCAATGTTTTTATTGCGCATCAGCTGGAAAAATCGTTCTGAAAGCGATTCCAATGATATTGTTTCTCTGTGCCGTTATCATTATAGTTGTGGTGGTGTGGACTCTGCTATTGTTTTATATTTAGAATGATTATCTTTAATGTTACTGTTATAGTTAACTATAAATATATAGCAAATACCTAGGAAATATTAGCGTGCAGCCGTGGACACCAGCAGATGACATCGTTCACTGCAGTTTTGTTGTCTGTCGCTTTAAATGCTCAAGCTCGTAAAGCAGGATGGATTCTGATTGGCTGTCAATGTTTCTCTGTGCCGTTATCGTTATAGTTGAGACGTGGACTCTGCTATTCTTTTATATTTAGAACGATTTTGAGAACTATATCTTTATCGTTGTCGTTAACTATAAATATAACTGACGTTATCTATATTAGCGTGCACCAGCAGACAACATTGTTCTGTTTATTTTAAGCGTCTGCTTAATTTGTCGTCTGCCGCTTTAAATGCTCAAGTTCTTAAAGCAGGATGGATTCTGATTGGCTGACTGGTTTTTATCGTTCATCAGCTGAACAAATCGTTCTGAAAGTGACTCCACCGATATTGTTCCTCTGTGCTGTTATAGTTGTGGTGTGGACTCTGCTATTCTTTTACATTTTAAAAACTAAATCTTTATTGTCATAGTTAACCATAAATATAACAATATCTAAATTAGTGTGCATACCAGCAGGCGATATCGTCTGTCGCTTTAAATGCTCAAGCTCGTAAAGCAGGATTGATTCTGATTGGCTGTCAATGTTTCTCTGTGCCGTTATCGTTATAGTTGCTGTGTGGACTCTTTTTAAAACTATATCTTGTCATTATAGTTCTCGTCCCTGATGTGAACGGGCCTTAACTCCAGGTCTTAACTCCAGGTTAGTGCCCGTGGCTGTGCTCATGCGGTTCTGTTTTGACCTCTTCGACCTTCATGCTGCTGAAACAAGGGTACTCTTCTAAAAAGAGGTTATAGGAGGCGATCAGTTCCTTCCAGTAGCTCTTTTTACCGTAAACCAGCACGAACGCGCTGACCGTGGTGTAGACGCTGGCAAAGAGAATGGACAGTGCGAGCGTGTTCTGCCTCATCAGCACCACCGTCATCTGTGTGTAGATGTCCATGGCCACGAAGCAAATGTACACGACCACCAGGCTCAGGGTCATCTTGATGACCCGCATCTGCGTGCCTAACTTGGGCCCGTGGGCTCCGTTGCTGCTGGCCTTCATCTCCAGAAGATGTTTTGCCAGGTGGTATGAGATCGAAATGCTGCATTTGACCATCACAATGCCCGGAAGGATGTCGGAGATGATCACGTAGTAGAAGATGTAGGCGAGCCCGGTCGTATCGGTGGGCATGATGGACCCGCAATCGCCAAATTCAGTGCTTGTGCCGTTGTAATAAGTGAGAACGCTCAGCAAGGGAACGCAATTGGCGAAGCCGCTTATGAAGATGAGCGCCAGGGCGGTGTGGACGTGCTGGACGATGGCCTCCTGGATGCGTGTGTAGAAGTGGACGGGCTCCATCACCAGCTTTGTGCCGTAGTAGAAGGTCAGGAACGCCGTGCTCCAGATTATGATGAGCTTCAAGCTGAAGATGAGCACCAGCAGGATGGCCGCCATCAAGCTGATTCGGCACACGGTGTCGATCACGTCTATCGTCTGCCATAAGTAAGTGAGAACCTGCTGGGAGATGCTGGCCAGGGCGATGGCCGTGATGATGAAGTCGGCAGGGTTGAGCTTGTGCTTCTTCCGGTAGCTTCTGTTGGTGACCAGAAGCAGGTACATGTTGAAGAAGATGGTGAGAATTGCCAAGAAGCCGGTCAGCATCCAGGCCACGAGTTTGCCCTCAGGTGACAGCATGATCGATGATGGTCAGATCGATGGTCTCAACATACACAAAGGAAAGAAAAGAAGATCTCTTTAAAATATTTTCTAAGAGATTATGGGCCCTATCATACACCCGGCGCAATGCGACGCCAGACACAAGTGTTTTTTGCTAGTTTCAGCCCGACGCAGTTATCATTTTCACGTCCTGCGCCACGTTTAAATAGCAAATGCATTTGCGCCAATCTTTTCGTCCTGAAGTACTAAAACTGAACAAAAAATACTGAATAAAGCTAAATATATTTTTGTAAATAATAAATAATAATAGTAAATAACTAAAATAAAAATGAAAACTGAAAAGATATAAAAGCTAATATAAAACATTGATAAATAATATTTAATATATATAAAGAAAAGAAAAATATTTAAATGATATAAAATATATATATATATATGTGTGTGTATATGTAAAAGTGTTCAGTTAAAAAAATTGTAAACCCGTTGCCTTAAAATTAAGTAAATAAACTTAATGCTTAATTGAAAAAATTAAGTTATGTGAACTTGACAATTCCACATTACTTAATTTTTTCGATTAAGCGTGAAGTTTATTTACTTAATAATTTTAAGGCAACGGGTTTCCTCAATTTTCTTAAGTTAAGTCAACTGATCATATTCTCTGACTCATTTTTCTTTAAATTTCTACAGACAACATTGATGCATAAATGAATGAACACGTATGTTTTCTTTGTGAACCAGTGTTATTGCTAACTAAAATATAAACTTAAACTTGAAAAACTAAATTATAAATGTTGGCAACTCCCTGAAATAAAAGGTTTAAGCTGAAATACTAAAAGTGGCAAAATTACTAAAGAAAAATAAAAGAAAGAAAAAAGAAAAAAAATATTAAAAGACAAAAGTCAAAACAAAAATTGACACAAATTTGAATTAAAATGAAAACTGAAAATATAAAAATAAAAGCTAATCCAATATATACTACAAATAATATTAAAATAACAAACAGTGAAGATACCAAACGTCAAAGATCAATATCAGCTTTTTGATGCTTCCATATTTTGCTATGTTCTCTTACTGTACGACAGCTATTGACTCATTTGTGTGCTTTTATTTCTTTAAAAAATAAACAAAGGAGAAACATCTGACACAACACTGATAAATAAAATAATATGAACACATACGTTTTCCCTGGGAACATGCACACATACAGTAAGAGTTAGGATTCCTTCCAAAATAATATTTCATTACCTTGTTTGGAGTTCTCAAATATTTTCCTTCATGTTCACTGTGCTTGAGCTCCTCGTGCATTTAGGGGATAAAAATACCAGACAATGATGTTCTGTTGTCATGGCAAAATGCATTTTCTTTTAAAACAAATAGTAAATGATAGGGAGAAGACTGAAAGTGAATTGCTAAGGTTGGTGCTGCAAGCTCTTGATAACAGACAAGTGACTTTTATACACAAGATTTGAAGGACAATTTTCATATGCTGACAGTAACCATATTTAAAGTAGTGTATTTTATGGCACAAAAGCATGACTAGTCATTCTATCCACTATAGCTGACCAAACGTTGTGGTACAATTCAAATGGCATTGGGGGCTGGGGCTTTTAGTTTCGGGTTTTATGCTTCAGGATTCATTCAGCCAGATTCATTTCCTTTCTTATGCAAAGCGTTATGTTGTCAGACACAATTTCAACGACAATCTGTGTTTGCTTTGATGATTACAGCATTTATATAATCCAGTTAATGAGCATTATTAAGGGTCACAAGTTATTTTCTTAGATGGGGAAAAAAAGAAAAAGAAATCTGTCTTTTTTACACTAAAAACAAGAGATTGTGTTAAATAATTCACACTAAGAGGAAGTAGATGGACAAATACAGTAGTGACCAAAAGTGATGGGATGTTTTTAATGACCATAATAAGTTTGACTAAACCATCGAAATAAATCATTCTGCATTCATGTAGATCCATACAAAAGTGATTTAATTTGACAAACACAGTTATTTTTGAATAAGAGACAACATTGTCACGCCCTCATCATATACTGTAAGTCTGGATAAAATATTTAATGAACTTTTTCTAAAGATGAAATGAAGTAAAATCTAACTGACATTAGAGGTTGACTTTTCTACATTTATTTCTAACAAGGCTGTAAGATTTTAATACAGCCGATATTAATCGCCGTTTCTATGCCATATGTTGAAAGGCACCTGCACAAACCTGCTGTTCTCATTATGAAATCATATTGTATAATTATTCAGATGTGCTCAATGTAAATCGAAGCCAAATCCTGTGGTGGACAAACTGCTTTGCCTGCACCCGTCCTTCCTGTGCTAATGCACCCAGAGGTTTTATTTGACTAGCACACATCCCACCGAGACTCATAATGAGAAGATCCAGTCCTCATTCACAAGACAAATATAGCTCTCCTGGCATTCATATGCACGACGCACATTAATTGTAATATTGCTGTATAACATGCAGGTGATAAAATGGCCACGTAAATGTGTTGCTTTTGAAGAACTTTGGTGCTTTCTTGTTAATTTTGTTCAAAACATTCAAACACATCCAGCAGTCCTTGCCTTGAGCCAAACGTCTTCTCATTTCCTTAGTAACCCAGCAGTCGCTTTTCTCTGCTTTCTCGCTGATACGTAGAATCTTACATTACCCTGACATTTTACCCACAGATCCAGCAGATAAAAGCATCACATTACCAGGAGAACCTACGATATTCTGTTTGTGCATCTCATAAACCATGAAAGCTGGGTATTAAATAATAAATCATAATGCATTCATGTAGATCCATACAAAGTGATTTAATTGGACAAACACGCAGCTACTGTTACTTTTGAATAAGATAAATGGTACATCTTCACGCCCCCGCCATATATGTCTTTATAAAATATTAAATTAACTTTTTTTAAAGATGGAATGAAGTAAAGTCAAGTCACCTTATGTTTTATACAAAACAGATCATGTCAAAGCAGCTTTACAGTGATAAACAGGAAAGTAATGATTCAGTAATGCAAACAGAATTCGATTAAAGAAAACAGTATAATCAGTCAAGTCACCTTTATTTATATAGCGCTTTTTACAATACAGATTGTCTCAAAGCAGCTTCACAGTGATAACATGAACATAATACAAGAAGTTTGTTTAGAAGAAAATTGCGTCATCGTCCACCTGAAGTAAGGCAGATCAATAATATTGTTGAATATTAAATGTCCCCAAACTAAGCAAGCCAAAATCCAAGGCAACAGTGTCGAGGAACCAAAACTACCTCAGGTGACAGAATGGAGAAAAAAACCTTGGGAGAAACCAGGCTCAGTCGGGGTCCAGTTCTCCTCTGGCCAACGAACGAACAGCCTATGCAGCTTAATAATCATTTAACTGATTTGAATAATGTATAATGTTCTATTTGAATACCTGGTAAAAGAGATGTGTTTTTAGTCTAGATTTAAACTGACAGAGTGTGCCTGCTTCCCGGACAATGTTAGGTACTGTTCCAAAGTTTAGGTGCTAAATAGGAAAAGGATCTACCGCTAGCAGTTGATTTTGATATTCTAGGTATTATCAACTGGCCGGAATTTTGAGATCGCAATAGATGTGAAGGACTATAATGCGTTAAGAGCTCGCTCAAGTACTGCGGAGCTAAACCATTTAGTGCTTTGTAGGTGGTCAGCAATATTTAAAAATGTATACAACGTTTAGGTAGCCAATGCAGTGTTGACAGAACCGGGCTAATATGGTCATACTTCCAGGTTCTGGTAAGAACTCGAGCTGCTGCGTTTTGGACTAGCTGTAGTTTGTTTATTAAGCATGCAGGGCAACCACCCAGTAGAGCATTACAATAATCTAGCCTTGATGTCATGAACGCATGAACTAACTGTTCCACATTTTTCATTGAAAGCATATGTGTTAATTTAGATATAAGATGGAATAATGCGGTTTTACAGATGCTAGAAACGGGACTTTCAAATGAAATATTGCTATCAAAGAGCACACCCAGGTTCCTAACCGACGACGAAGACTTGACAGAGCAGCCATCAATTGTTAGACAGTATTCTAGGTTATTAATTGAGGAAGTTTTTTGGCCAATAATTAAAATCTCTGTTTTTTCAGAGTTAAGTAGTAGGAAATTACTAGTCATCCAAATTTTTATATCAGCTATGTATTCCGTTAATTTTGTTATTGTGTTTCGTCGGGGCACGAAGAAATATAGAGCTGAGTATCATCAGCATAACAGTGAAAACTAATGTCATGCTTCCTAATGATATCTCCCAAGCGTAGCACGTACAGAGTGAACAGCAACGGTCCTAGTACTGAGCCTTGTGGTACCCCATACTGAACTTTTGATCGATAAGACATCTCTTTGTTTACTGCTACAAACTGATAACGGTCAGATAAGTATGATTTAAACCATGCTAGTGCAATTCCACTAATGCCAACATCATTTTCAAGTCTATTTAAAAGAATATTGCGGTCGATGGTATCAAATGCAGCACTAAGATAGAGAAACACTAACAGAGAGATACAACCACGATCGGATGATAAGAGCAAATCATTTGTAACTCTAATGAGAGCTGTCTCAGTACTATGGTACAGTCTAAATCCTGACTGGAAATCCTCGCAGATACCATTTCTTTCTAAAAAGGAACATAGTTTCTGGTAATTTTGATAGAAAAGGTAGAAATACACAATAAACATAATCATATAAATCATACGAGTTAGTCACTTAGTTTTCTTTAATTTTAATTAACTTTTTAAACTTTAAACTACGCACAGGGTTAATTTTAAGTAATTTCACTGTCTTCATTTGTGTGGGTGTTTACTTCTGAAAACACGCTATTTATTAGGATATATTCCATTTCTTTCATTATTTTCCTTCTATTCTCAAATTTGATGAAAAATATGCTATTTATTAGGAAATATTCCAGTTCCTTCATTATTTTCTTTCTATGCTCAAATATATTTCAGTTGTTATTTAACTTATAGATTGTTCTTGTGTATTTCCTGTTAGTCTTGGTAAAAATCCCTTTACTAAAAACAGTCATACTGACATCATCCTCCAGGAAGTGACATCATTTCAGAGGGACAAACAGCAACAGCACAAACATCAGTAAGTATTATCAAAAGATTGGATGAATTCTGTGATGTTTTGTTGTATTAGTTGTGTTTTTTCACTTTAAAACACATTCAGTCACATAAATCATTTTGATAATATCAATATTGATTAAAGTTGATAGCCAATGTCACCCCTCACTATAACTCTTTATTTTCATCATGTTCTAGTTATAATATTTTTAAAATACAGTAATTTATTGTAAGGCTCGGACACACTTCTTTTGTCACATACTGTTTTTCGCCTACCGTATAGTATGTGATTTCGGATGCAGCCATATAGAGTTCAAATGCTCAAGAACAGAAATGAGCCATAAAACAACAAATGATGTGATAAAACCTGATCCATCAGAGCATTAATAAACTCATAATGTACAGTATGATCAACAACGGAAACCATTACTTTGGGCTTTTTGCACTTATTGGATACAGTAACGCTTTATGAAAGGCACTTGAGTCATTCTACTGGATTGAAATCAGATTTGAGATACAGTCATTGTCCTGGTGAATCACTGCACAGCTGAAGTTCTGTAACTCATCCTGCAGTGTTTGTGCTACAGATATGAATGTTGACACAAATCATACCATAAAGGGTTCTGTTTTTTTTTTAAGCAGGGATACACCTTTTTTTTTTTTACAGGCGGCTAATAAAACAGACAAATAGGGACATTGAAGGGACCTGAGTCAATTCCAAAGACCAGAATATGAGGCTTAAAGCTGGATGCTTTAAAAAAACAACCTAGCAATATGCTAACAGACTCAAAAACACCGTAGCAACTGAAGAACCATCCTGGCAACCAATCAGAATAGCCATGATTTTGCACTCACATTTTCTTCAGAAAATCTAGCTGGTGTAAAAACAATGGTTTGCAAGGAAACTCTTTCTCCTCTCTTATTCAAGGATAGGCCTATTGGTTTCTTTGAATCAGAATATTGATTTTTCATGCCTGATGAACCTTGGCAAGGAAAGGAAAATCTTGTTCACTTTGTGCAATTAAATGTGAATTCATCTGCATGCGGTCTGTCACAAAGACGAACACGTGTGTAGCTATTTGTCCCTGAAACACGGCGTGTAATGCACAAATTTAATTTCAAATATCTTTTCATGTCTTTCTGCCACTCGCTTCTTATTATCCATCCCTTAGTCCAGACCCATTATCCCATAATCAGGGGTTATTGCTCAAACAATTCTGGGAGAAAAGTGGAAAAGAAGAAATGGATTGGAGGCGAAAGGGCACTGAGAGGGTGAGGTGATGGAGGTAGGAGGGTGCACTGCCTCCAGAGGGCGCTCTTGCACAACGCTCTCGCTGTCATACAGTGATTGACCCGAAGATGCAAATCAAACAGAGCAAACAATTACCTTCCCATCATCTCCCAATCAGAGCGCAGATTTGAACTGAACGCTTGCCAGTGCAGCTGCATCACAAGGGAAAAACAGTTAGACAGCAACTAAAAAAAAAAACGTAGGCCCTATTAGAAATAGAGGACTTTACCAATTCAACCCCCACCATGCAAACTGCAGAATAAAATCATATATAGCTTACATATTTAACAAAGCAAAAGTATTGCAGAAGAAAAAAAAAAACTTTGAATATAAATAAGAAGTCAATATTTTGTTTAAGTCTTGTCATTGAACACAAGTCCATCACTGGCACTGGCAATTCATTTTCATTTAAATCAGTCTGAGGTAAATTAAGGCTGAAATACACAACACAAACAGATTTTAAAATACTTGTCGACTTTGTAAATGGTTACAGAGAAAAACTGGGTATAAACGACTGAAGATCACACACTAGATTTTCAAGTCATTCCGAACACAACTGAAACATGCGCTTGTTGCTGTGAGCCGCATGACAAATGAAAACAATATGCGTTCTAAAAAAAAAAGATGTTTAAAAGCTGCGACCGTCTTTTCTTCCCTATTGTGGCGTATATCTCAGTGAAACAGCTTCTTGAACAAGAAAAAATGTAGGGCGGGACTTGATTTTCTCCATGGGGAATTGATTGGATGGTTGTGGTTTGCTACTGGTCATTCTCATGTGAGTGACAGGCTTGTGTCTTGGTGGAGGGTGGGACTATATTCTCCACAACTGACTGCAAATTGCCATCCAGACCTGCCTCCAATTTAGTTAGCAACGCCCAACTTCCTACAATCCAATCAATTCTTGAGTCCAGTCCAGTCCCATCCTATTTATTTCTCAATGCAGAAGCGGTTTTACTCGGATATACGTCATAACAGGGAAGAAAAGACTATTGCAACTTCTGCTTCTTGCTGACTTTTTTAATTGTTAGTTTGTAAACAGTCTCATTCCAAGACGTCATATGACTGACGCTTTTGACCATACGTCAACATCCAGGGGCGTCATGCAAGCCAAAATTCTGGGGGGGCACAATCTGAGACGTTGCAATTGTTTTCTGACGGGTGATATGGATCATGTTAGGAGGGGTCAGGGGTTTTCTCCCCCTGCAAATTTTTTAATTCTGGCTGCGAAACAAACTATTTCAATGCAGTTTGGGAGGGACAGAAATACCTTAACGGAGCTGTGCATTATAAGATGTTTTGAAGGCCAAAAAAACTCCTAAAGTTGAGCTTTGACTGATAGGCTTTTCATTTTTGTCTGTCAGTGAAGAAAGTAAACATAGGGTCAACTGATAGGTTGATTTATGAATCATTTTCTCAGACGAATTTATTTACTGAAAGCTACTAGGAAATCTAGGTAGCCTAACTAAGTTTATTAAATTCATTCACAGTACACATTCATTATTGATCTTATGCCTAATACAGGGCCGTAGACAGGGCTTTATAATCACAGAGGTCATAAATTTGAGGTGGGTAACGTTAGGGGGTTCAAATTTTTTATTTCTCTGATATGTGCATTTCAAGACGTTTGAAGGCCAAAAAAAAGGATAAGAAATAGCTTTAAAACCATGTCAGTGGGCAGATTATTTGTCAATACCTGCTCTCACTTCTTATCCATCACTCTTTCTTTTTCTCTCAGTCTCCTGATCTTGTCTTCCCCTCCTAAAGCTGAGCTTTTTTAATTTACTTAAGGCTACAAATTGTACTATATTAATTCTCAATATGTACACATTCATTATTAATCTCTTGTGCCTAACAATGAAAACGTCTTTTCCCCTCACAATGACAGTAAACTAATTATTAGCCTACATTACGAGTCACGTTAGGCCTATTTTCAGTTCAAAATGGCGAAATTAGACAAAAGTATATTCGTGTGCCTGATTATTTTTGTCATTCGTTTAACATTTATGAACTAAAAAAACTGTCAAATATGAAATGTTTAGTTTAGCTACTTACATCTCGCACTTGACTGTACCAGTGTTGCCAACTATTTTCAAAGGAAAGTAGCTAATTAAGGCCTTCCCTAAAAGTCGCTAGATGACGTCATACGTCAATTAGCATATTAATGACGTCATCGCGTCGTACTTGCGTTCTGTCAGCCTAGTGCGTTTTCTCTCTAAATGAATGTTCTATTCAATATAATATAGCCGAATGTCAAATAAAGCTGTTCTCGTTTCCTATTTTTTTGTTGTCAGACAATTGAACGAGTAGCTATAATATAGTGAATGATTACATTTTTTATAGGCCTATGTGGAACATTATCTGAATGGGAACCGGATGAACTAAGCTCTGTGATAGTGTTTACAAGTAATAAGCACAAGAAAAGAAATACAATTAAAATGGTCAAACTAAATTCTTTAAATATAAAACAAAAGAAAAGCAGTTAAGTGATAAGTCCATGGAAAAACACTGCTCATTCGCGTCTGTCAGCGGCCGTGCGCTTCTCTCAGCCATTCACTGAACAGGGGAGACGCAGCTAGAGAGAGTGACGACAGGGAGAAAGGAAGACCTCGCGCTCGCAGGACAGTACTGTGGCAACATTTGGGGGTTACTGGGGTTTGTCCAAAAAGTCGCTAAAATTGTCGCTAGTCGCTTTTTTGAAAAAATGTCGCTAAGGGGGTCTGAAAAGTCGCTAAAAATAGCGACAAAGGCGCTAAGTTGGCAACACTGGACTGTACACTGAAGCGTCGAGTCTCACTGCTAAAATTCGCGCTCAGCTTCTGTGAACATAAAGCCCGCCTACTTTGATTTGATTGGTCATCTCAAATATTCTGACATTGACGAGCAGTGACAGACCAATGAGGCTCAGATGAACACGCACGCACACACACACACACACACACACACTGTCCTCTGTTTCTGACGTGCGCTCTGCTCGGCACCGCTGCGGATTGAAGATGAACAACGCGCTGAATCTGATTATAACAAGACTGAAGAAATAAAAAATTATCAGGGAGGAAAAATCTGAGGGGGCACGTGCCCCCTCACTTTGAATGGGCATGACGCCACTGTCAACATCCGACGTTTTAGGGTACTCTTTAACGTCAGTTAAATCCTAGGGCTTCATCTCACTGACGCTTTACCTTTAGCGTCAGTTAGATGACGCGGGTAGGTTTAGGTCTGGGGTAGGGTTAGGATTAGATAGCGTCATCTAACTGACATTAAAGGGTTCCCTAAAACGTCGGATGTTGACGTATGGTCAAAAGCGTCAGTCATATGACGTCTTGGGATGAGACTGTGTTAGTTGTACCACATCTCTCTGCTTTTCAGCATTGATACCACAAGCAACAATTATACTGTAAGAATTGCATTATTTTGGTGGAGAACTGACAGGAAAGTAGAGATTTCTTCCAGGGGTTTTTCCTCCACTCCTAACACCTAGAAGTTGGGTTCCTTCAAGTGGTGCTCACTGTAGAGCCAAAGCTCCACCTCTCTGGACATCATAGGTTGAGCTTGATCTAGTATATTTCCTCCTCTGTGGATCTGATGGGTGGAGGGATAGAGTTATGGGCAGGGTTAGGTGTGTTAGGACCTTTTCCAGCCATTATGCCCAAATCAAGTCAAGTCAAGTCATCTTCATTTATATAGCGCTTTTAACAATGAATTGTTTCAAAGCAGCTTTACAGAGATAAACATATAATTTAAGGTAACAGATTGTTTTGGCGTTATAGCGGTTCTTGAATAATGTTACTTCCAGCTAAAGTTAACTTTGATTGATTCACCTCCGTCGAAATGATCAGACTTTAAACGCGAACCTGTGATTAACGCTGACGGCGTTCACATGCTCATTCAGAATTCTATAGTTATGTGCTTTTTAAAATATGTGCGCAGGTTTGTAATTCATACAACCCAGCCTAAACAAACTACTTTTCTTGCCTATAAATTTTGATACAAAAATCACATCCAGAGAGGAGGAGCTGGACTAGAACACTCCACCCATGGCTCTGCAGTGAGCACTTCTCGTTGGCTTGCTTACTTGGGGTTTACAGAAAAATACACCAAGGCATAATTTTCATGTAATTGAACTTCCAAATGAGGACCTGGTAACGCTTCCTTTTACAGTCCTGTTACCTATTTACATACTATGTACTTATTATAGTAATTACTGGGTAAAAACTAGGTACTAACCCTAAACCTACCCCTAACCCATTTACTTACCTTATATTAGCCAATACTTTCTGGGTAAGTACACTGTAAGTACACGTAAGTACTGTACTGAGGCATTATTATTTTTCTGTAAAGATGCTTTGTTTGAAATATTGTCCATTGACTTGAGGGGCTGGACTTATATCACTTATGTCACAGCTCAGACCGCTTTAGCTCTTTTTGACCTAAAAAAAAACAAACAAACAAACAAAATCCGGTGCAATCCGAAACCACTCAGATGATAGGAAAAATTCATTATTAAGTAATTTGCATATGGGTCAGGGGGCATGATTTATTCCATTTTTTTATATTTTACATTTCATAAATTTAATTTAAATAAAGATAACTATCTTTAAATAGGTCAATTCATTAATCTAAAATAATTAAAAAACAGCCATGTAAATATCAACCGCTCAGATGACACTTTGTTTTACCTTTCAATCTTAAAAGACTGAATTTATTGTTAAAACAAAAAGGTTTGTTAGTTTAATGTATTCAAATTACCATTATCAATTTGACCACATTTCACCAAAACGACTATGTAAATACTAAATACAAAAATACATCAACACAACTATACATATATTAGCAGACCTCTATCCTGAACATAGGAGAATTCACAAATGTGAATATTTTTCTGTGCAATATTAATGTCCTCAGATCGTTTGAGCGCAGTGTCCCCTGGCAGGACGTCAGATGTTATACGGGGTATCCGTATTTGCTGTCGTACGTGAGCTGAGGCCTGTGATCAGACGCAAGCATGCTGGCTTCCCTTTGGGCTCTGCTGCGTTCGGTGTGGGCACTGCTGCGACCGGATCCTGCCCGTGTGACGTCGGCTTTCTTTACGGAGCTGTAATAGATCCCGGGGTGGACGTGGTAATTCATTACAGAACGGAAGCTGGAGGTGCGGCTTCCCGGACGACTCTCCGGAGCTCTGGTGTCCTCCCTGAGAAAGGAACAATGTCACATGGTGTTAGCCACATTTATTTTTTGATTTATAATATACTTATATAAACTTGCGGCCAGTCCATTTAGGTATTATTGGGTGTGGTTGCAGTTGATGAATAACAATGTACCAGTATTGGTGACTTGTCAGCCAGGTATTTACCCATGAGATTTGTTGTGAGACATTCTTTAACGATGAACTAAAGGTATGTTGGCTACTTCCGCTGGTGTATTGTGAGACTGTGAGACAGTACGCCAGTGTTGAGACATGCTGCATTTACACCCTCTCGTTATTAGCAGTAATTATGAGATGACAGCGTGTGACGTTCTACTTGGAGCTGTTCTCATAATGAGCTGTTCTTGGATGCATTTCTATGGCAACATTAGCAGGTCAGGTGGTACAGCGGTCAAGTTACAAGTTGTAATTACGAGTTCTACAAGGACATGAACGCTTTTTACAAGTTGGAAACTCAATTACAGTAATTCCGAAATAGCGTGAACACACCTCTATACCACCAGAGGCACCATTCCCATTCAAACCACTCAGTTGAGCAAAAATGGATTGTCACATTTAATAATATATATTGATAGACAATATTAGAAGGAAGAACAACAATAGTTTTGGGCAATATTTTCCTAAATTTTTTGAAAATCCACTAAAATGCTTACAAAATATCCTCTAGTACTATGACTACACCCATGCAAACCTTCCCACGATGTTGTTGTTAGGGTGTTGTGGGTGGTTGCTAATGTAGTTGTGTAATGTGTTTATTAGTGCTTGCATACTAGCTCATGTCAAAAGAGGTCCAACTTCAAGTTTCACTGGCATTCTTGTATCTGCGACTGTGCCTCCTTTAATGTACGTCTGTGGGATTTTAACTTTAAAGTCGGCATGAATTGAAAATTCACCCTATCTATTTTCCAAATGCATGTAATATTTCTTATTGAAAACAATTCATGCCCACATAAGTTTCTTTTTTTTTTTTATGTCATAACTGGACCTATCGGTGTAAATTACTTCTCTCTGATGATGTATGCAGGACTTCTCCAATCATTTAGTCCACTTAAACTCGATTTTATCTACCTCCATTTTCAGATTCAATCAACAACTGATACATAGAAACCACAACCCTCCCTACATTTTTTCCTTTTTGATAATCCGTTTCACTCGGATGTAAGTCGTAATACGGAGGAAAAGATATGTCGCTATACTTTCATCATCATTCCAATTTTTAAAAAAATAATATAAACAAGCAATATCTTACCTGATCTCATTGGCTACCTCTTTTTCATAGCGCCGCTTGTTGCAACAGCAAATCAGGAGCCAGATCAGTAAAAGGAGGAGGAGCAGCAACAGCAAAACACCAATCACAGCTCCCACAATCACTCCCACTTTATTGGTTGCTAGAGATAAAAGATTCCGATAAAAGCCAATAGATTATGTGCAGAAATGGCTCACTCGAGTCTTAACCTGAGAAATAATTCATCTGACAGTGCTGCTGAGGCTTCAATTGCCTTACAAAATCATCTGGAGAATAAATGGGTTAATCAAAATAATATGCACAAAAAATGCTCTGTTGAGTGAGTCTTGAACATATTTTGTTCAAGGACATATGCTGCATAATGGCCTTCATAAGAGTATAATATATGAACCTTGAACAGAAATGTGCTGAATACACAGGAGAATGACTGCATTTCTCCATTTCTCTATTGGTTCAAAAAGCAAAGACACTTTTTTTTGTGCAAATAAGTTGCATTCAAGTATTTGGACACTTAAGCTACCTCACTTTCATAACTCTTAACACACTTGTACGGAAAGTATACTTTGTAATAATGTCAAATGTAAAGTTTTGAAGTACATTTTAAATCATTATGTTTTAAAAATGTACTAAATTTCACTCAGAAAAAAAAAGCGTTTGACATTTATTTGAAAGGCAGAAATGCTTCATTAAAAATGTCTCAAAAGCCTCAGGAACTTTTCAATTCACTAACTTCATGTTTTAAGCCATTTCTTTTAGCACAGAATCTTTAAATCAGCTGGAGTTTTAGTGATTTCTAGTGGATGTACACTTACCACAATACCAGTTTGAATGTTTTTGAAAGAAGTCACTTCTGCTCACCAATGCTGCATTTATTTAATCAAAAATACAGCTATATTGCACAATATTACAATTTAAAACAATTGTTTTCTATTTGCATATATATTAATATGTAATTTATTCCTGTGATCAAAGCTGAATTCTCAGCATCATTCCTCCAGTCTTCAGTGTCACATGATCCCTCAGAAATCATTCTAATATGCTGATTTGCTGCTCAATTATTATTGGTTAGCTCAATTATTAATAATGTTTTTTATTATTATCATCAATGCTGAAAATAGTTTGTGCTGCTTAATATTTTCGTGGAAACCATGTCACATTTTCTTTCAGGATTTTTGATGAATAGAAAGTTCAATGAACAGCATTTATTTCAAATAGAAATCTTGTGTAACATTAGAAATCTTGTGTAACATTAAAAACATCTTTAAAGTTACTTTTGATCAATTTAATGCATCCTTGTTAATTTCTTCTCTCTCTCTCCAAAAAAAAAAAAAAAAACCTTACTTGCCCAAAACTTTTGAATAGTACTATCACGGTGTTTCCACACAACTGTTTTAAACATTGATAATAATAAGAAATGTTTCTTGAGCAGCAAATCATCATATTAGAATGATTTCTGAGGGATCATGTGACACTGAAGACTGGAGTAACGATGCTGAAAATTCAGCTTTGATCACAGGAATAAATTACATTTTAAAATGTTTTTTAAAAAACAACAGTTATTTAAATTGCAATAATATTTAATATAATTACTGAAATTTTGATCAAATTAATGCAGCCTCGGCGAGACTCAAAAACATCCCAAAAAAGTTCTTAGCTTCACACAGGTGTCCTTACAGAGTAACTGCAGGTGTAATTCTCTATGATAATGAATCTTTGGTAACGCTTCCTTTTACAGTACAGTACTTACGTGTACTTACAGTGTACTAACCTAGAAAGTACTAGCTAGTACATGGGTTAGGGGTAGGTTCAGGGTTAGTACCTAGTTATTACCCAGTAATTATAATTACTATAATAAGTACATAGTAAGTACATGGGTAACAGGACTGTAAAAGGAAGCGTTACCGAATCTTTCTGTGAAATGTCTGTTCTTGTCAGATACAGTATATGGCACTCAATACTCAACACTGACATGTTGTTGACATTCAGACGTCAAGTGTGTCTTACTTGTGCAAATACGTTGTGGATCCACCCATACTTACGGTTATATGCTTGAAGGGAGTATGTGCACCGCTCCGCTCCTACTTCATTGCTGACCTCACAGAAGTACTTCCCCGTGTAGCTCTCGCTGTGGTTTGAGATGAGCAGCTCTCCGGTCAGGGGATCTTTAAACAAAAGAGTCATTCAGAATGAGCAGCCATTGCGAAAGGCCCGGCAGCGGCGTTTACGGCAGAGTGCACACAGTAAAACTTGTTTGGTTGCTATGAGGCTCAAAATATGCTTTTGTTTTTATCTACAGCAGCTGGCTCTACGACACACAGGCCTGAAGCTACGGGTTATTCAAGCGCTACCAAATATTGAGCTTTCGCTTCAACTATCCGCTAGTGTTGCGCTAGACCTGCGTTCACCGCTGAGGACTCACTCACTCACTCACTCTGTGTTGCGGTTGGTGGCATGTTTCCACTTTCTTTGGTCCATGCATATTTCAGAGGTGATGAACCCTGGGTGGTTTTGCAGCGGAGCGAAACGGTTCCGCCCTTCTCCTCGCTACCTTCCAGCGAGCATTTAGGGGGCGAAGGTCGTACTGACAGAAACCAAAAGAAAAAGAATCAGAGGTCATGGACAAAATCACATGGCTGATGCATGGAACTAACATCAAACTGATCTGTTATGAGCCTGCAGCGTCAGTAATGATTGCACTAGGCCTGGGAAATATAGAGTTATATAATAATAATAATAATAATGCATGTTGATATTTTTAATTACTTTATATATATAAAATAATTTTTTTGACAGTGATCAGAGATTGTAGCAGGGACGTGCACAGGGGGGTTGCTCAGGTTGCCCGGGCAACTGCCCATATGCCCTTCTCGACTCAGGTTGCCCTTCCGAAAAAAAAAAAAAAATCGTACAATGGATGCAGAATTTCACGTAGGCCTATATTAAAATAATAATAATTTAAAAAAAAAAATCGCAAAGCCTCATTCACTTCCATTCGGGCACCGAAAGTGAAAGTCAGTAAGAGAAGGGCAAACTGTTTACGTGACTGCAGCGCTGCACTCGACCATAGACTGCACGCGACCGGCGTAGGGCCACGCAAATTACTTAAGGCCCCGCCTCCATCTCATGTCATAGCGCGTCAATTAATGTGTACAACATCCATGACAAAATGAAGCGAAACTATCCTTCTGGTCACGAAAAGAGGAAGAAGAAAAAAACCATGAGAGTGAATTGCGGGAACAACAATCAGGTAAACTTGTGTTCTCTCCTCTCTAAGTTTGATGTCAGCAAAGTTTGTTGTTTTTCTGTCTTGCTAACCTAGCTGGTCAGGCAGTGCATCTCTTGCATCACTTTGTGCCTGACAAAAGTGAGAGTAAAATACAATTATTTATTACGTTTGTTTTTGATAAACGACAAAGTGCAACGGTGTTTGTTTACTGCAGCTCCGAAAACATAACCACGTCGTGTGTGTTATCGTGCGTTCAAATGCGCGTGCACGAAATGAAACGCGCATTTTTCAAGCAGAAATATGTGGAGACCAGACATACTGTACAATACATGCACGTGAATGATGGCACTCCCAATCAAAGTACACATTATACTTTTAAAACAAGACACTGATTATCTAGTCTCAGTGTTAAAAACTCTAAACAACTGCACTAATTATGCAAGATAGAAAGCAATGTATTGACAATTTGACATTGATTGACTATTGATTTATAGGCTATATTGAATTTAAAATGTTGATTAGCTGGACATACTGGTCAATATGGATGCAAATCCCTCAGTAAATAATAACCATAAATCAAGAATTGCTTCAACATGCATAATAAAAAAAAAAAAATCATACTGATGCCGAAAATGCCCAGGCTGTAGAGAGAACCAAAGTTAATACCAAAAGCCAAAGCTCAGGGTTATAATTTATTATTTTCTTCTTATTTATGTTTACGTTAATATTCACTTACTTAATAATATTCACTTGTTATCTTAACTTAGAAAATACTCTATTCAATAAATATTGTTTGTTTGAAGTTTGAACCTCATTCTTTTATTGTTGTACTTATTCTTTGACTGTTTTGTTTAAAGGAGGGAGGATTGTATTGGGAGCACTGAAGTGTCAGGTGTGACTATGGCAATGGCAAATGGTTTACATAGCTCACGACATCACGGGTCAGGTAGAGGCCCCTTAGCAGAATTTTGCTTAGGGCCCCAGGGAGGTCAGGATCGGCACTGGGTTTAGCAGTCGATTCTGTTCCCTACCGGAATTCCTGTTCCCTTTACGCAATCATACTACAAATCATGCGTAGTTGCCCAGTTACCATACGTACCATCAGCACTGAATTCGAGCAAAAAGCACAATTGAATGTACGGGAAGCCAAAAGGTTAAAAAAGGATTGTATTTTTTCCCGAAATCTAAGTGTTTTTTTTTTTTATCAGAAGCGAGTTTTTCCCCATCTGTCAATTCAATCCAGATTATTTATTTTCAAATTAAAAAAATAAATAAATAATAATAATTAAAAAAGACAATAAACAATAATATGAGGAACTCTTTTTCTCATGTGTATTTTGGTGACATTTAACATATTGTTAATACATTTTGTATACTGTTTACAAAGTTGTATATCATAAACCTGTCATCTCTGACGTTTTGCAATCTTTATAAATAATAATAAGACCATAATATGAGGCATTGCGTTTGGACATAAACACGATCAGATAAGGCAATTTGTATGGGCAAAATTAAATTTAATATATTCCTTCATATAGCCCGTGAGTTTTTTGGGGGGGGGGTTGTGCCCCTTTTTCAGGTCAGAGCAACTGCCCCACAAAATTCCTGTGCACGTCCCTGGATTGTAGCCAATTTGATTAAAAAGGTATTTAAAAACAATTATGTGTATATATATATATATATATATACATATATTTAAATAGTTGAAAAGAAAGAAATTTGTCTTGGATAACTGGTAATCCTCCACACATATCTTAAAGCTCACTTTCAGGTGCACGACACCAGCTTTTCACAATCTAATTCATTCCTCATAGATAAAATCAAGTCCTATAAATGTTTTTCTCATTGGATATCCTGTTTCACACAGAAAGGCATCACATTTAAGGAAGTAAAATGAACTGGGAGTGCAATTTCATGTTGACACAGTCATACTTGGAAGGATTGTGAAATTAGTGTCACTCTGTTTAGAAAATTGAATGGCCAGATGAAAATTAATTAAAACCATTGCAATATTCACAATGATGCCAAATTTTACGACAGCAGCAAAATGACAAATATATTGTGAATATTTGATATATTGTCCAGCCCTTGACAAATATGTTGTCATGTTATTATAGGTAACTAAAATAATAACTTTTGTAAAATAATATTCGTTACTTAAAATCACGTTACTTAAAATAAAATAAGCGTTAACTGAAAGCAAATAAAATTAACTTTTTTCCCCCAACTGGTAGCCAAGGCAACATTTCTGATTTTCATGTTTATTTTAACATTATGTGCTACATGTAAAATTTACATAAAAAATAAACTATATTACACATTAAGTTTGAGATCACAAATATGTGCCAGATGTTGAATGAAATGAGCTCTGACGATGGTAAAAAAACATCTGCTCAAATTTGAAGTTCCAAAAAGTAAGGATATATGTTTTATTTTATTCTTTTGCAATTGTTATTAAAACATCAGGAAGGTTTTATATTATTGCGGCAGTTAGAGATCAATCTGTGTTAGATAGTATAGACCCGGGTCGCTAAAGACCCGAATATGTAATAATGATTTGCAAAACATTCATTTATTTAAGGGTTTAAAAAAAAGATGAGCACACAACAAAAATACTAAAACTAGAATTAAAATGAAAATGGATAATATAAAAATAAAAACGATTTCAAAATATTAATATGAAGTATCTCAATGATACTGAAATAACATGGGCGTAGGGTTGCTCCCAAATTTAATTTTTGTTCACTGGAATAAAAAAGGAATACTATATAAAACAGAAACTTGAGTAAATACATTTACATGGCTCCAAAAAATTATTATTTAATATTAATTAATTATTTTTCATTTTAGATTTGAACACTAAAGAAGCCCCAATGGTACTATAGTAGTACAAATACTATAATTAAAAAATAAATATAAATTATAATCTCTCAAATGAAAATAGTAAAGGCTGCAAAAGAATAACACAAAACTGAAAGAAACGTTTGAAATAAAATAGAATCAGCCTCAAGATCTAAAAATCCTAAACTATAATTACACTGGACTCTTAAAGGATCACAGCACTGAACTGGAGTTTTCCAAGAAAGTGGAAATCACTGAGGCTCTCGACAGACGAGGTGGCGGGGTTGGGCTGAGATTAACAGAGGAAAACAGAAGGCAGGCGTGAACAAAGAGCATTCACCCCACCTGCCATTCCAGTCATGTCATCCTGAACGACTGATGAAAGGAGCATGCTGGGGTGGAGAGAACCGGTACAACAGAAACCCAGCAGCTTGATAAGAGCGCCAGAGCAGGTCAGCAGAGACAGAGAATGTGCACGTCCTCACCCAGCACCACTAAAGTGACTTTCCTGGAGTCGACGCCGGGTATCTTCTTCACTTTGCACTGGTACGTGGCCGTGTCCGAGACCTTGAGGGTGGAGAAGGTGATGGTGGCGTCGCCGAGGCTCGGGTCACCAACAAACTTGAAGCGACTCATCAGGTCTGCGTTTCCTAGCTGATGGAGGGTCCCTCCGCTGTAGGATAAGATCTGTCAGAGAGAGAAACCCAGTGAGCCTTATCTAATATAACAGGTCTAACCACCTGCCGTCATCAAGACGGAGCCGCTAATGCACCGTACACACTGATTTCTCCAAATCTCCACACACATCCCTGGAAAGCATGAGGTTAAGTAGTATGGACGAGGGAGAAATGGGAGGAAATTACAAAATCCATCAAGATGATATACGATTGATCAGGTGTAGACTGTGATCTCCTTGGAGCTGAGAAAACATTCTTACATTCTTGTCTTATCAGAAACACCAGATGTTACGTCGAGAAAAGCTGCACGGCATGCATTCTTTGCAGTTTTAAAACCACCTTTATTCCTTCTGTAGTCTCATTGATGTACACCGAAAAAATAAATGGGTGTAGAAGCAATTTTCATTCAGAAATTGTAATACATTTCACAAACAATTACAAAGAAACAGCAAGATAAACATGACATTGACATGACATATTTAATTGGCTAGGCGCCAACCAACCCCTTCCTCTCTCGCCGCCACTGAGTTGCAAGTGCGAAAGTTAGTTTTGCATCTAATATATCGCGAAAAGAGTAGCAAAAGTCACGGCGCGAAATTTGAAATTGCAGTGACAGATTTGAGAAGTTGCAAGCGCCTACTTAAGGTTGTACTGCGAGTGTGAATGTAAGAATAAGTGCAAATATATGTTACAAGTTTGTGTCTGTCATTGTATTTTTGTCAATGGCATTTTACACATTTGTGACTGCTTGTCTGCAGAATACAGGTTTATGTGCAAATTTCAACATTCAACTTCAGATTTTTATTTTACAGGTTTTCACATTGGAGCTGTGAGTGTACATTTTAGCGTACAAGTACGAATATTTATTGTACAAGTTCTCAAATTCACATCGACGTGCTCTCGAGTTTTGCTACTCTTTTACCTTCATAGTTAATTTACACGACAACGGCGTTTTGGGGACCTGAAAACTTGTTTCAAAGTGCATGTTTTTTGAAAACGATACTGTTATTGTCTCTGTAAACTACAAAAATGTGAATTTGTAAAAAGAGTGACATCATGCGCATGCGTATTACATGTTCAGTCTAAAGGCGCAGTTTTTCTTTACAAAGTGACATCGCCGACTACTGGCCTGGCAGCAGAATACAGCGATTTTAGTCATTTTCACGGATCTGTGTGGACAGGGATCGGTTTGACAATGGCGTCACCTGTACACAAAAGACATAAAGTAAAACCTTTTCCGCTTTTAGTACATCATTGTCGTGTAAACATGCCCTTACTCGTGTGCTATAGCAAGTGGGCGTTGATACTTCTCCTATGCAGTGAAGTTAGCCAATCATAACAATGGCTGTTTACTGACACATCTTAAAAATGGGATAATTTCAGACAGAGGGGCAGAACAATAGTTGAATTTTTTTTTTTTTTTTTTTTGTGCAAAATACTTTATGAACACTATAAGTGAACCTCAAGGAACGTATTCAATAAAAATATCCATGTCACGACCACTTTAATCTCCATTTTGTAATTTCAGTTCCCTCTCACCAGCTCATCTTTCTGGGTCATGTCTGGATTGACGATTGTCCACTCAATGTCCAGGTCTCCGACATCTTCGGCGAACGGGGTGTACGTGCAGCCCAAAGTAAGACTCTCCCCCTGGGCTTTCTTGATTGTCAGTGGTCCAGTGGAAGTCACCTTCATAGCCCACGTAAGAGCTAAAGGTTCACAGAGAGACATACAGGATAATGATTAATGACCATTCATTTTACAAACACCTGTCTTGTCCAATTTCATTTCATTTGGTTCTCAACTAGTTTGTTTAAAGGGTTCGATCACCCAAAAAGATAATTCTGTCATTAATTACTCGCCCTCATGTCATTCCAAACCCGAATCCAAACCTACGGAACACAAATGAAGATCTTTTTGATGAAATCTGAGCGCTTTCTGTCCCTCCATTGACAGCTACACAACTAGCACTTTGACGCTTCAAAAAGTTCATAAAGAGATCGTAAAACTAATCCATATGAGACTAGATCACTAAAAGCCTAAATTCAATCTGTTCATCATATAAAGCAATCAAGTCACTTCAGACAATTTGGTCTAAACCGCTCAATTCATATGGATTAGTTTTACGATCTCTTTATAAGCTTTTTGAAGTGTTTAAAGTGGTAGTTGCGTGGCTGTCAATGGAGGGACAGAAATCTCTCAGATTTCATCAAAATGATCTTCATTTGTGTTCCGAAGATGAACGAAAGTTTTAAAGGGGTGGTTGATTATGGATGTCACTTTTTTAACTTTAGTTAGTGTGTAATGTTGCTGTTTGAGAATAAGCCACATCTGCAAAGTTACAACGCTCAAAGTTCAAAGCAAAGGAAGATATTTGCTTTTAAAGAAATAATTTTTTAAGGACTACAACAAACTGCTGGTAGGGACTACATGACATTCCTTGGGGGGTAGTGACATCACAAACCCTAAAATTTACATAAACCCCGCCTCCGGAACAGGATTTATAGATTGAACAGAATATGTCATTATTCATGACAGAATATGCTAATCAATGACTAGAAGATAACTACACAATTAGTGCTGGGCGGTATACCGGTTCATACCGAATGTTTATTTTTGTTATGATATGAATTTTTTTATATACCGCAATACCGGTGTATGACGCTTTAATAACGATCGGAACGCGGCGCGACACTGTTTGAGAGGGTCCCTTTTCACTCTTGCACTCTGTGGTGATGAATGTGTTACTAATGCCGAGTTCAGACTGCACGATTTTAGCCCTGATTTCGGCTCGCCGACAGGTTTTGAGAAATCGCCGACAAATGCCCGAAATCACAGGCAAATCGTTGCTCGTTCACGCGAGTGACAATCACACAGTGTGAATGAGCAGACGCGATCTGAGAGAATCGCCGACGAGTCGCCGACGCCCGTGAGATATTTGGCATGCTAAATATCTGGACCTGTCGGCGATTCACAATCCTGCTGTGTGAATGTGTTCTGACTGAAAACTACATCGGCGATGACCGACAGCCAATGAGAGAGAGCAAGATACAGGGAGGAGGAGGAGGAGTTATAGACCAGAATGTCAGTATTTTAATAGATAGGCCTATATTTACAATTATATCAAACAGAAACAAAGCACAAACATTTGCATGACCTGAGGTCTCTCGCTCTCTGCCGCGCGCTGCACGGTTTGGAGCACATACACACGGCCGCATTAACAATAGGGCTAGGCGGGGCTAAAGCCCCGGGGCCCGAGCAAGGAGGGGGCCCGTGATTGGCTGTGGAGTAGATACTAGCCATCTGATTGCCAAAGCCTTACCACGCAACGCCCCCCACAAATTAGCCCTGTTATTTAGTGGCGCTTTGCCGTATATTCCATGCATTATCATGGAATCATTATCATTAATATTATAGTGACCGTTCGCAAAGACCCGCCTTTTTTAGTTACTGTGTGACAAGCCAGTACTGCTCTCACGAGTCACGCACATCATGTTCTCACTCACGCAGTGAAAAATACATCGCGGGGCAAAGACTGTGACATACAGTATGTTCTGTCTCGCAGATTCCAAGAGATTTGAACTAATTTACGGGCATCAGAGAGCCGCTATCATTAAGCGGGATTTTTATAGGTTAATTTTTTTAAACAATTCAGCGCAACTCCAAAAAGGAGGACAAATGAGTGTCCGGTTTGAGGCTGAGCCGGACGCCGGACAGGGGGCTTAAAATCCGGACGTATGGCCACCCTAACTCGGACTCGACTCTCTCGGTCTCGACCCTCTATGGTCTTGGTCTTGACTCGAACTCGACCCTCTATGGTCTCGGTCTCGACTCGGACTCGACCCTCTATAGTCAGAGGTGGGTAGTAACGAAGTACATTTACTTCGTTACATTTACTTGAGTATTTTTTTGGAAAATTTGTACTTTTAAGAGTATATTTAATTGTGGGTACTTTTACTTTAACTCGAGTAGATTTCTAATGAAAAAACTGTACTTTTACTTCGTTACGTTTGGCGACGTTCCTCTCGTTACTTTATTTTAATGCAATATGTTGTTAAAAGCGTAGTTTATTCTAAGCGCGCGCTCTCTCTTTTTTCTGGGCATGAGCGATGCTCAATTCACAAATGAATCACTCTTTTGAGTCGATTCTGTTCAAAGACTTCATCAAACAAGTTGGGCAGATCTGTCTAAATCGGTTCGCGAATCAGTTTGAATGATCTGTTCAGTTTCCTGCACGCACTGAATCGTCTCGGAGTCGTAACAGGAATATTTAAGAACATCAAGAACATTGTGTGGCGGTCCATAGTCTACAGTACAGTCTAGAAAGTAAATCTGCAAATGCATCATATTTTTTGCCAGCGATGAAGATCTTTATTAGTTGAACTTGAACATCTTCGTATACTTCGTAAGCTGTCTGTGAATGAATTATTCCACACGACGATACATTCGATTTCATTCAGGTAATACATTTTACAACCAAACACATTATTACGCCATATAGCACTACTACAAAGTATGGCATTACCCTTTTTTTGGACATATACATTACTTTATACATTAAATAAGCTATCATCGTCCAGTTTATGAATGTGTGTACACACACAATGTATTCTCGGTGTTGTAGTGTCGGTATTGCGCAGTGGCGTGCGAACTCGACTTGAAAACGAATGCCTTTGCCTGCCTTATTAGACTCAGTTAACCAGTTTAAAGATGCTTTCATAAATATAGCCTACATTTAAATACATTTTGGAGAACAGACAGAAGAAGATCCGTGCATTTGATCGTTGTTTATGTTGGGCATGACTGCGAGCACATGTGCAGAGTTTTAACACTTTCTAATCTGTCAATGGTTCCCATCCCTTGAATGCAAAACTCCATAGAGTCACTTTATTCCGACATTGTCTAATAATCCAAATGTAGTTGTATAAGTTACTATACTATTATACAAACCAAAGGACAGCCAATGGTTTTCAGGCTATAGATATACAGAAATAATGTTTGTCTCTTCTGTTTTTGTTGCAAAGATAGCTTATCTAATTATGATAATAATAGTCATTTAAATGAAAAAAAAAATCTAAATAATATCATGTTACATATACAGTATATATATATATATATATATATATATATATATATATATATATATATATATATATATATATATATATATATATGCCTATGTGTAAAGTAACTAGTAACTAACTACTTGAGTAGTTTTTTCATTGGATACTTTTTTACTCTTACTCAAGTAACTTTTAAGATTATTACTTTTACTTTTACTTTGAGTAAATATTTCTATAAGTACTTGTACTTTTACTTGAGTACAGTTTTTGGATACTCTACCCACCTCTGTCTATAGTCTCGGTCTCGACTCGGACTCGAGTGAGCTGGTCTCGACTACAACACTGACTAGTGTGGATTTTTTTTCTACAATATTCACTCATGACAGTAAAATATGGCATTCTAAGTCAATCTACAGCAGTATTTCCTCTCTCACTCAGTAGAAAATGTGGTTAACCCAGTCATGCTTAGGAAAAAAAAATACCATCATATACCATGAAACCGGTAATTTTGAAAAATACCGTGATAAGGATTTTTGGTCATACTGCTCAGCACTACTACACATACATTAGCTACCTAAATTCATCAACTAACCATTCAGAAATGTCCTGTTGCAGTCTACATGTAATCACTTCTTCTTGAGTCTCTCCATCATTGTCTGACTCCCGTTTGAACATAAAAGTCTAAACATTTTAGAAATTTTCAGTGCATGTCTGTGTGAGGTAAAAGTACACAAGCTGTTGAAGCTCCGCCCTCTGTGCCGGGAGCAGCAGCTCATTTGCATTTATATAAAGGGACCAACACAAAAAACGGTAAGTTTTTGCTCACCCTCAAAAAGTGACAATTTTAACATGCTATATACAAATATCTGTGGGGTAATTGAGCTAAAACTTCACATACACACTCTGGGGACATAAAAGACTTAGTTTACATCTTGTGAAAAGGGCATTATACCACCCCTTTAAGGGTTTTGAACGACATGAGGGTGAGTAAATAATGACGGAATTTCATTTTTGGGTGAACTAACCCTTTAAAGTGCTATCTTTACTGCTCGTCGTGGTTATATGGTTTGGTGCATTTTATTATTTGCTTGAATGCTTGAATCTGATTGGTTGACAAACGTTCTAAGGTGTGTAATTATTTTCAGGGAAACAAGCGACTAAAGTAGTTTCAGGCAGGTCTTGACCGCATTACAGTTCCATATCACTTCGCCAAATTTCAAAGGTCTGTACATCCTACAACAACAAAAGAACCAAAATCCACAACGACACTGACCAAGCAAATAAATATAGTAAACAATAGGATAAAAACGTCAAATTATGTCCTCAAAATTACATTTTAATATGTATGGAAAGCACATACTCTCTTTCTCACCCTCCCACTCAAACACACACACATACACACACTCGATAAACGTGTCTTCAGCGCTGCTCTGATGATTTTGTCAGTAAAATAGTTTAACAACTTAAAAGCTACATTTATCACTAGCAAACTAATAACGGTGTGTTTTTGGAGAAGATAAACTTACAGTTTCGCTATTATTAGAGACGCTGCTGCCAAACACTGTTTAGAGACGCTCTCTCTCTCTCTCTCTCTCTCTCTCTCTCTCTCTCTCTCTCTCTCTCTCTCTCTCTCTCTCTCTCTCTCTCTCTCTCTCTCTCTCTCTCTCTACTGCATTAATAACTGCATTGGTCTGCTATAAACGGCTCAAGACTTGGTTACTAACTCTAAAATGACGTTTTGGAATTAACAACAGAGGTTTGGGATTAGATTAGATTTTTCAACTGCACATTTTATATGTAAATGAGCTCTATTATGATTGGCTATAACCTCTTTGTATGTCAATGACATATCCAAGTTGCTGAATACTAATTAGCCCTTTGATATGTGCTCATGTGTTAATGTGCTCATAGTTGTGACTTCATAACTGTGGCTATTTCTGATGAAACCATTTTTGCAGCTTCATTTCAATGATTGGTCTGAGGAAGATGTGACATGACACCATTTATTTCGAAAGAGCACAAACGATCCTGTTTTCCATGATATGCACTTTTAAAAAGGGATCAAGAGGGGGATTTGCTATAATGAATCACGGTTGCTAATAATGCCATTTATTTGCACATTCTGTCTGTGCTAGAAAATCTGCTAGGTGCAATTTCCATGCTTCAATCTTGCGGTTCTGAGTGTTGGTTGTGTGGAGGATGATACAGACTGTACGTCACTCCACATATCCAGACACCATCCATCGGCTCTTTAAAATGCTGAAAGTGCAGCATGGTGCTTCTGGATATTTGGACGGTAATAACTTTCTCCTCCCATATTTGATGAATTACCTGAGCCATGATCACTAGAAAATGTTTTTTACGGATGGAATAGCATAACGTTAACTGCACCAAGCAGAATATCTTAAGAAAGGTTCCAAAAGGGGGTGTTCGGCATAACAGAAGAACAATTTTTGGTTCCTTCTTAAAAGAACCTTTTTTTTTTCTTAGTGTGAAGAACATTTAAAAAACAACAACAACTAAAATAACCTTTTGTGTAATGGAAAGGTTGTTCATGGAACCCTAAATGTCAATAAAACCTTTATTTTTTTAAGAGTGAAAAGAGGCATGTTTATGCTGGAAACAAAATGAATACTCATGGCACAATGCTAATTTATAACATTTAGGGCTTGTTAAAGCTTCGATAAAGGCCACAGCTGTGAAGGTCACAAAAATGTTACCAAACAACAACAGTTTACTGTCATCAGAAACTGGGAAGACTTGAATCTATGCAATGATGTACTTTACTGTCTTCAGAATGATGCTCCTGTAACTATCTCAAATTCACAAACAGCTGCTTTGATTACAGATGAGCAATCTTTGCTAGGGGCATATGAATTTTGTTTTGTTGCTACAGATTGTCAGGCTCGTTTTGTTTTTTTGCACCACCAACACAACAGAACATGTCATACAACTGTCATTCCTGTTAGCATTGCACTTTCACACGAAATGCAGGGAGTGTCTGTGATTTACAGATCGCCTCTCTCAGCTGGAATAAAAACAGTCCAAGCATGAATGTGTTGAGCAACACCGCTGGGCTAAACCCATGTAAGACCGTTGATGTATGGTCAAAAATTATGCATTTTCATGCTCTATAATTTCAGTGCACTCAATACGATGCAAATCGCGCTCACACATAATGAACTATTGTTTTGTTCACGCTACATCTGCTGCTTTTTTAAAAGTCTGAAATGCACATGCAAGTGAATTGAACTGAATCTCAGAAGCAGTAAAATTCAAAGCTAGAATTTGCACAAAGCAGAGTGGGAGGCCAGTGCAACTTCTTAATATGCAGGGTTAATTTATGCATAACATGGTCACACTGCCGTGGAAACTCAATCCAGCCCACACAAAGTGAAGAGAAAAGTGACCTTTAACACAGAAAACCCTCAAAGATACTGTTAAATATATATATATATATATATATATATATATATATATATATATATATATATATATATATATATTTCACATACCTGCATGATTTAGACACGCTGCAATGATGTATAATGCAGCCAGCGGTAAGGGGAAGTTGATCCAAAACTTGCTCATAGCCAAATGTCAACTTCTTACTGAAAACCTGGGGGAAAAAAGAACAGACTGTCATTGTCGCTCGCTGACTGGACACCTCATTTGCAAGTGTGAGTCATTTGATTCTGATAAGGGTCTCAGTTATGGAAAATTCAAATGTCATTTTAACGCAACTGGAATGAGAAAGTCTCGAGTTTCGATTCAAAGGTGTAAAAAAACAACAACATTAATCACTCTGAAGTAGTAAAGGAGGAATGTCAACAAAACAAATATGGCACAGAAAAATGAAATCAGGAACTATAGACTTGTATCTGACATATATAGCCTATTTTTAAAAGCCATACTGAACCCATTTTATAATGATACTGTATATACAAACAAATAAACAAAAAATATTATTTATAAGAAATAATAAATTAACTGAAATAAAAACCTAAATAAATAAAATAAATAATGTATTTTATTGTGTCTGTAATTAGTTCTTCCTGTTTAAGAGTGTTAATAATAATAATAATAATAATAATAATTCATTACATTATCATTTGGTGTTGGTATATTTGCCCGATTGATCCACTATCCAGATCAAAGAAAAAAAAAAAAAGTGTTGATATATGATGTTATATAAAATGCTATTTTAATTATAACAATATTAATAATTGAATAAATTAATTTTAAAAATGTGGTTTTTTTATACACAATATTTACTTAATTTAAAACAAACATTTAAAAACAGAAATTGTGCACTGACAAATGAAAAGTGTGTTTGGATATTTTTGACCAGTTTGGCATCAGACAAATTCAAAAATCTCAAACACTGCCTGATTTATCTGACCGATATTTTCTCCTATCGCTATTTTCATATCCTGTGTAAATCACTCTAGAGAAATGGCAAATAAGGAATTTAGTAGCCTACAGTGTGACTAACACATTACAATGTTTAAAAACACCAGGTGGAGTTATAAAAATAAAAATAAAAGAAAAAGGGCACAATAAAAAGGGACTTGGGTTACTTATTAAAATCTCAAAGCACTGAAACTGTGATTGTTATCAGTGTGTCTATAAATCATTTAAGGAACAAATCATGTGTCAGTGTAGCTGCCAATAAAACACAGTAATTCAAACTTTGAGGAAGAGAGTTCTGCCACAACTCAATACAGCTTAAATATATACAGTATATGCTTTTGATTCGATGAGCCTTCTTTGAGCACTTGCTTATGGCAGTCTGCAATAATCATCTCAAGTCTCATAAGAAATTAAATAAGCCAGAAAAACGAATTAATGGAGGTCAGAGCAGGCAAGGATCTTTTAAAGAGCAAAGTCCAAACTACAGTTCTTCCTATCACAACCAACTAGCTCTGTTTACTTCTTCTTATAAATCTTATGTAAACTCAATAAGAGAATTCTGTGAAAAGATATAAATTACCTCTCAACGGAGCAACTGATTTCAGAATAATCCAACAAACCGTGCAGTTCTATCAGTTGTTTTGTTTTTGGTTTCCTCAACTCTCACTCTCACCTGAAGCAGGTAAACAGGTGTTTCCGCTCAAGCTCCGCCCCCTCGCAGCAGTCCACCAATCACAGAGGATCACAAACTCAGTGAAACCCGCTGCTGACCCGCCTATTTACACCTGACATGTTTGATTTGTGATTCATGGCCTCTGTGTAGGCAGTCGAGCTTTCATTCCAGTGAAATATTCCCCTGGGATTATCTAATGTAAAATGTGTTCAAAGAATCACAGTAAGTAAGATTAAATCAGCTATTTTGAATCAAAGAGACCTCGAGAGGATTTCATGATCCAAACACAGTGTTCACAGAAAAGCTTCTCATTTGGATATTGAAAAGAATGCTAAATATGAATAATACAATATAACTAGCCATAAAGTCATCCGTAGAATATCAAAATATACATTTACTAAAGGGCAGATTCCCATATTTGTTAGTGTTGAAGGTGAAATCCTTCACACATTGTATTTTGGTGAAAATACACCTGTTTTTTTGGGGGGAAATATGACTAATACTAATTCAATATTAGTGCTTGTTCTGTGTGTTAGGTTGATACATCACACTTGTTGTTTATGGGTTTAAAAAACTGTGGGTTTTCTTACACAGCCTGCGGCCATGTGAGTCATCTTGCATTTTGTTTGGCCTGTGCAATTCAGGGTAATATTAATGCATTTCATGTTTGGTTTAATGATAATTTTCTTTACATTCGATAAACAATTTTTAACACTGTGTTGGCACTCTCCTAATACAAAATGCAAAACCGAATGAGAACCACTGCACTGAAGTGTGTCTTATGTTGCATATTGCATGACAAATGTGATCTTTTTTTGTGTCAAAATTATTTTTCAATAATTTATTTTGTATTAAGCTCAAAAGGCCAATGTGTTGGTTAAAGTAGTGTTTATTTTGGAAATGCAACTTTAGGCTGATGTAAAAACCTAAATACTGTTGTTCTGGGGAATCTGCTTGTTTGCACGCATTACTCAGATTAATTATCACTACAAAACATATACAATACAAGGAGAATCAATCTTTGCTGTCACTGTAGGCGATGGATGTGCGTACAAGGTCTCAGATGAAGTCTTCTGTCAGTCAAGAGCTCTTTTGATCATCAGTGCCACCTCAAACTCCCACAGCTACACACAGAACCGTGGAAATGCTGATATGATCACCCTGGCAACATCCCCGAGCCTCTGAGGACAAAAACACAAGGTGAGTGTGAGTGTGTGTACAATTCAGAATTGAGGAAGTGGGTCTCGTTCATGAGTATGAATTTGAATTGAATTTTCCTTCTTACAGGACTTTGTCTCTGTTTAACAAGATTTTTATTGGCTAAAAAGCTATTAATACATGACATGTTTATGTTGTTATTGAGAGGAAAGCGTGCAGCACATATTTACATGTTCAAAATGCGTCTCTATAGCACGCATTGTGTTTTATCGTGCAATTTATATGCGAAAATGAGTTTTTACGTCCATATGATACGCAGTTTTCGCGTGCATTTGATACGCAGTTCATTTGCGTGTAATACACACGCACCCCACACCACTAATTCTACCCAAACGTGTAATACACACGCACCCCACACCACTAATTCTACCCAAACGTGTAATACACACGCAGCCCCACACCACTAATTCTACCCAAACGTATAATACACACGCACCCCACACCACTAATTCTACCCAAACGTGTAATACACACGCACCCCACACCACTAATTCTACCCAAACGTGTAATACACACACCCCCCACACCACTCATTCTACCCAAACGTGTAATACACACGCACCCCACACCACTAATTCTACCCAAACGTGTAATACACACGCACCCCACACCACTAATTCTACCCAAACGTGTAATACACACGCACCCTACACCACTAATTCTACCCAAACGTGTAATACACACGCACCCCACACCACTAATTCTACCCAAACGTGTAATACACACGCACCCCACACCACTAATTCTACCCAAACGTAATACACACGCACCCCACACCACTAATTCTACCCAAACGTATAATACACACGCACCCCACACCACTAATTCTACCCAAACGTATAATACACACGCACCCCACACCACTAATTCTACCCAAACGTGTAATACACACGCACCCCACACCACTAATTCTACCCAAACGTATAATACACACGCACCCCACACCACTAATTCTACCCAAACGTGTAATACACACGCACCCCACACCACTAATTCTACCCAAATGTGTAATACACACATCCCCCACACCACTCATTCTACCCAAACGTGTAATACACACGCACCCCACACCACTAATTCTACCCAAACGTGTAATACACACGCACCCCACACCACTAATTCTACCCAAACGTATAATACACACGCACCCCACACCACTAATTCTACCCAAACGTGTAATACACACGCACCCCACACCACTAATTCTACCCAAACGTATAATACACACGCACCCTACACCACTAATTCTACCCAAACGTGTAATACACACGCACCCCACACCACTAATTCTACCCAAACGTGTAATACACACGCACCCCACACCACTAATTCTACCCAAACGTATAATACACACGCACCCCACACCACTAATTCTACCCAAACGTATAATACACACGCACCCCACACCACTAATTCTACCCAAACGTGTAATACACACGCACCCCACACCACTAATTCTACCCAAACGTATAATACACACGCACCCCACACCACTAATTCTACCCAAACGTGTAGTACACACGCACCCCACACCACTAATTCTACCCAAACGTGTAATACACACGCACCCCACACCACTAATTCTACCCAAACGTATAATACACACGCACCCCACACCACTAATTCTACCCAAACGTATAATACACACGCACCCCACACCACTAATTCTACCCAAACGTGTAATACACACGCACCCCACACCACTAATTCTACCCAAACGTATAATACACACGCACCCCACACCACTAATTCTACCCAAACGTGTAGTACACACGCACCCCACACCACTAATTCTACCCAAACGTATAATACACACGCACCCCACACCACTAAACCTACCCTAACCAACCCAGACAGCAACATAGTGTCGGCCCAGATCCGGCCCACATCTGGTACATGTGGATTTCCCCCCGGGCCAGATGTGGGCCGGATCTGGGCCGACACTATGTTGCTGTCTGGGAACCCATGCGTATCCTATGCACGTAAAAAACTAATTTTCGCATATAATTTGCACGATAAACACACTGCGTGCTATAGAGACGCATTTAGTGTGATCGGGTTGACACGTCACTCTCAGCAGTGTGTGGACGGCGTCTGGATGTTTGTTAGCAGTATATCACTGCAAAGGTGTTTCCAACTTCTGTTTCTAAGTGATAAAACGGGGCCTTGAATCATGTTCAGTCTCTTATGTTGCTGACTGCGGTTCACTTGACAGCCATCGCTAATAACAATTCCACACATGGCCCCTTTAAATGCAATGAAACTATTAAAACAGTAATTATAAAGGATTTAGCCTGACGAATTCAGTGGTGTACATGACCAAAGTTCTGTGTTTGAGGTTCAGTCTGATACTTTGCTAACACAAAAGCAATGTTCTCCTCGTCTTGATCTCTTTCTCGTAGGCTTAGCTTCAAGGCCGACAGCCGCTACAGCTAATCGTTGAGATAGCGGCCGCTGATAATTGGTGCCGATTAGGAAATTAAGACCATTCAATGTAGTTTTCCCTGAAGACCTTGAGATATGAGCTTTAAAAATCCTTATCTCTTCTTATCAAGAACAAAGAAAGCATCTTGTTGTGGTTTTCAATGAAGCAGTTCATCCAGTGAACTCAGTCCTTTAGTAGTGAGAAGACATTGACACCAGATGAGAGGACGTGCGCCGTACTTTGCTGTTTTCTATATGGTGTGATGCTTTGAATAAAACTCTGTGGTTTTGTTTTGTTGTGCGCACCAATAATGAATGACTTGATCTAACATCTGACTTTAAAGAGCAACCGTACGTCAAGCCGTCACTTTAAAAACGGTAAAGGATTTTCAGTCGTTTCTGATTGGCACAGTGGTGACTGGAAAATCTTCAGTTCATGAGTCATCTGGAGACACTTGACCCAATTTGACTCCAAAATATATTTTCAGATAAACTACAAAATATTTCTAGAAGCATTAGGTTCCACCTGTTAAATTTATAGATATATCATATTTTTTTATACGTTCATTTTTATTTGGTCGAAGAACATTACTTTTTCTAGAATGCTCAAAGTTACCCCTATTTGTAATGTCAATATTTATTTTTATTATCTGAAAACGATTTGGTGGAATATTTTATAGAGCTCTATGGTGCAAGATACATGTTCTTTGACAGTGGTGTTGGGATTTATACAAACACTCTATTTTATTTTATACCAAGCAATGACGACATGGCGAGTGAATAGAGAAAATGTACAATCAATAATGCTTACTGAACTTGAGACTGCATTTTGTATCATTATGTTAAGTAGAAAATATTTTTCCTTGTGACAATATGATTATTTCAAGCCGTTTGTCGTGTGTTTTTTGGCATGGAGCGGAGGATGATGTCTTTTGCAGCATCATATATGAAATGAGACGGTCTCCATCTTTTGATAAAGCTGCACCTGCCATAAACAACATAATGACATTTTGTTCTGTTTATTTCTGTTTTAGTGGCTTAATGTGAGAAATACTCAATGTGCCGCCAAATGGAGTTCTGGAGGAAAGAAATTATGTCCTCGATAAACGTATGATGGGGGAAGACGCATGGGTCATGACAGTTCTAGTTTGGTTTAACATTTAGCGAGGGTCAGGCAAGCATTTAAATTTGATTAATAATGCAATGTGTTGCAGTTACCAACTAACAGTTTTTTTTTCTGGTCAAAGGCAGTTTTTACTTGCATTTGGTGCTTTGATAAGTGTTCATTTTGGATCCTGCTGACACCTACTGGTGTAGATGCAGCGTCATGCAAAAATATTTATGGTTATCAATGCATTCACAGGCATATTACCTCCTGTGATTAATTGATTCTTCAGATGATAGTGTTTATAGGGGTGTAATCTGTAGTATGTAGCCAGTCATGTGATCTCAGCATGGTATGACTTTACTTCACTTTACTTCAGACCTTGCGATCACGTCACACTCAAGCGTTTCAGTTTTGAATGAATAAATTGTAAATATAATAAATTCAAAATATTAAAATAAACGATGTACTCGACTTTCCTACAATACCACACCAAACGAGGAACTTTATCAAAACTTTGGCTAATGTTCTAAGGTTTTTTGTTACATTTGGCTAACATTCTTGCAGTAACTAAAAGAATGTTATTGATTCTTATTGGCTGAACAGGTTTGTAAATTGTCAATGTGGCCACTACACTAAGCAGGTGTGCAGGTTAATTGTACAATAAAAGAGATGATTATTTAACTGTACTACTCATTTCTTTTGAAGTAAAACATTGATAAAAGACATTTAAATTTGCTACCGCCTCCCATTTGAGTGTGATTCCGTGAGCGTGAAAGTGTTTAAACTTGAGTTATTGAGGTCACATAAGCAAAACACACGGGGAAATGCTGCGCTTGTCGTCCCATGACAGCTTTCACTCAAATGCTAATGGAGTCTTTAGAAAGCGAAGCCGAGGTTATGTTCCTCATTGTGCGATTGAATGCAAATGTTGGATTGGATCGCCGCCACTTGTTGGCTCCCCTGATTGATTTCACGGAGTGGCTGTGCTTTTGTTTATTTGCACCTTTGGTACTGAAGCGGAGACGGTTGCTCGGTGGTTTCCTTCTGAATTTCCCCGGCTGGTCGTAAGGCCACTTTTCTGAGTAATGAAATCTTGAATTGGACTTTTAAAACGACAAGTGGAAACAAAGACGTTGGCAATGGCGCAGTCGCCTTAGGTGTGCTTAGTCAGTACAGTCCACATGATTTGACCATTAGAATTGAATCTATGCTGCATTTGATGTGCCTTTTGTGCAGGGAGAAGCCTTATGGAATTCTAGCTGCTCCATTTTTGTCTGCAGTGTGAGTTTCTTAATAAGCAGAGTAATTTATCTCTGCCATCTGTAGATGGATGCAATGACAGCTCGCCAGGATGCCTATTAGAAGGTTTGCTGTAGCGCTGTTGCACCCGCATCGGACCTGATCAAACCTTGATGTTCTTCTTCTGCAGAACAATGTGTGATGAGAAAGAGGCAGACAGGAAGAGGGGACATCAGCCGACAGAGCTAATTTTGTAGAATGAGAGATGACACGTAATTATGCTGCATCGATCGGCGGGGAATACGCTTGATCATGCTGTGACTGTACAATGGTAATTTGGCCTTTGGGGTCTCTGAAAGTCTGAGTCAGAATAGTCAAAAAACTGTAGGCGTTCATTAAAGTGAACGCGGCTAATGAAGAATTGACGCCTCACAGAACACACCTGGATTTGCGCGAATGTTGCAGTGTGAGCTTGTGCAGAGCTGCATGCAGTGCATGAGTGTATGTTCGATGCGCATATGTGGTTATATGTGCATGTCGAGATGTTCTTAACAGCATGAAAATGCATGTCTTTGTTCAAATGTGCATGCATCTTTTTTGCTCTACTATTCAAAACAGTTGTTGAAATGGCGGTGCAATTAACTTAAACATTTTTATTAAATCCGCCTCAGTTCACAAGACCTTGAATTTAGACTTTTAATTAAGCACTGATCATTGTTTAAAATGTTATCTTAATTTGGATTCATGTTCCTTCTTTTACATTCTAGTTGTTTGTTAAGGAGCTTATGTCACACAGAGTCTCTCGCAAACAAGTGTTGTTGATCTCAAGGTCTGAAACTAGCCAGGGGTGCGTTTCCCAAAGCCAACTATGGTCGCAAGTTCCGTCGTTAACAATAGAGTTCAATGGAAATTGCGATCATAGTTGGCCAACGATGCTTTTGGGAAACGCACCCCAGGCTGGTCATAGCCAGAGCTTGCAGAGTTAAAGGGATAGTTCACTCAAAAATGTTCTCAAAAATCGTTTACTAACTCTCATGTTGTTCCAAACATTTGTAAGTTTCTTTTTCTGTTGTACACAAAAAGAAGATATTTTAAAGAATGTTGGTAATGTCAGGGTCTTGCTCTGGCAGCTTTGTCTGTGTTGTCTTTGTTTCATGTCTCCATGTTTGTGTTGTGCTTGAACGTATGGTTTTGTTTGTGTTGGCCATGTGCTCTGTTCCTGCCTCCTTGTTTCCCTGTACCACACCCTCTTGTCTAGTTGAGTCCTCGTTTGTCTGAGTGTTGTCACCTGTTCCTCGTCCGAGTGTTGTCACCTGTTCCTCATGTTCTCTGCTCCCTTGTTTGAGTCCTCGTTTACCTGAGTGTGGTCACCGGTTCCTTGTCTGAGTGTGCTCACCTGTTCCTCTTGGTCTTAGCTCCCTTTATATGTGTCCTCTTTCCCTCATGTGTTGCCAGTTCGTTAGATGTTGTTCTTCTGTATAGATGTTGTGCTACATTGTTTGTTTGACAGTCTAGTAAATTCTAGTCAGAGCTAACTTAAGTCTCACCTCGTCTAGTCTCGTCGTTTCTTGTGCTTGCTGTGTCTTTTGTCTTCCCTAGTTTGTTCTCCAAGCTGAGCTTCCCTGGCCGCTTATACCATCAGCCAAGCAGCAAGACAGTCTCTTGCTGGCCTTCTGTGTCTACCCTCCCTCCTACTATCATCCTGGGTTGGATTCAGTGCTCTCTCTCAGCCTGCCTGTCTTTGTGCCTCATCCCTGCCCACTGTTTCACCTCCTCACCCACCATCTCTCGTCTTGTCTACTGTCCGAGCCTCCTCGGGACTCCAGACTCCGGGGTCTGAGGGGTTCCTAAGGCTCCTTCCTATCCACGGAGTCTCGAGCCCCGTTTTGGCTTGGCTCCAGAGTTGTTGGCCTCCAAAAATGGAAATTTTGACCAGCTGTAACTCCGGAACCAAGCCATCTTGGTTTCTAGGAGTCTGGAGCCCAGGTGCAGCTTGGTTCCAAGTTATAGTCGGTCAATGGGACTTCCCAAGTTATATAAGATGGAACTTTGACCTGTCACTGGTTGGCGCAGACTAAACATGTTTTCACAGACTAAACATGTTTGTTGAGTCGTAGACTAATCTGGTGATTGTCCGCATTAGAAGGCGTCTGTCGGTGCAGTGTGAATTGGCCTTTAAAGCCCATCATCTGAGGTGTTTATGCTTGCAACTTTAGTTCTGTGGGGGCAGCTGTAGTGTGCTGATTGGTCAGCTGGCATGTCTCTAGTTTAGTTTAGTCACACGGTCATGGAAAGCATGAAAAAAACATTGTAACCAGTACTCAGTTTTGCCCTTGATTTCATCTCCTCTTTACCTGAGCTGGGCAACTGGGTTAAAGACTCAAGTTTTCAATGACATTGTTCTGTCTGTTCTGGGCCATTGGCTCTTAATTCCATGTGGCTTCTCTGATGCTACACTTTCTCTCTTTCTCCAGCTTTATTCTCTAACTCTCAGGTTTTATCATTGCGATTTTAATGTTTTTGTAGTCTTGGCATTCTTACAGCCTGAAAAAAATAAAACTTCCCTATAAACATGCAAAAAGCAAATATGCTTCGCAACAAGTGAGGAAATTGAACAAATTTGTGCAGTGTATCTTACTGGTTTATCAACTTGTTTTTAAGGAAAGAAAACCAAGAAATAAGTCTCAAGATCACCAAGTCTGCATTTATTTGATCAAAAATTTAGTTTTCTCTTTGAATATTTTAAAATGTAATTTATTGCTGTGATGGCAAAGCTAAATTTTCAGCATATATAAATCTTTATAATTTTGAAACAAATGATGAAAGTTGCATTTTTTTATATATTTATCTAATCCATGCATGACTTCTTATAATGAGAACACAAGCCGAGTACAGAAATCATTAGTATATAAAAACTGACTTTTGACCAGCATTCTGTTCCAAAACCTAGTGAGTTTCCTCCACAGGCAGCATTTTAAGACCTCACAGACGCTCCTGCCACGAAGCCTGCTCCAAAAGATGATTTTAAAATTAATTATGCTCCTCTAAGATGCCTTGCCAAACTCCAAGGAAGCCTTTTTTATCATTCCCACAGTGTGCAATCCCAGAATGCATTACAAGAAGCTCAACAAGCTTGGTTGTATTAAAATCAGTAGTGAGTCAAAAAAGTAAAAAAATAAGTCACAAATTCCATTTCGGAGGATGCTTTTCTAGAAGGCAGTTGTCTATGTAGGCAGTGGTCGATAACCTACGGTCTAAAATCTCGCAATGGGAACTGTTGCACCAGAACTGTTTTCTGAGTAAGTGAACGCTGGGTCTTAATGTGTGTTGATGGCATATGTATGACTATGATAAATGCAACCAAACGATTTTTGATGCTCTGGTTCAAATTTCATCATTTTAGCCTGAGGCTTTCTTTTTCACATGGAAACATAATGAGAGATTTAAGGGAAATGTTACACTTTTATCTCTTTGCACATACACAAGAGACTTCTTCAATGACTTCAGATTAACGTTGTACTATACTATTCTAGATCTGCTTGAAGATGCTGGCCTCTGTGAAAGTCAGTGCTGGTGTCCTTCATCGTATAGTAATTGCCCTCGCTTGCAAAAGGAGGAACAGCAGCCAAACAGGACTGGATTTGATCTGCATCCAGGGCTCGACTGATAACCCCATCTATCTGAGTTGATTTGGCAACAAAGGGCTCACAAATGACACCAGAGCGGTGGCAAACCCACTACCTTGACAGATGTCCAAATTACTGGTAAACAATAGAACAGAGGTGAAAAGAAATAAATGACCGGTTCCAGTCTGCAGAGAGGTTGAAAGCATCTCAAGACTCGCCAAAGGATGTTGAGGTTTGATTGTGTGCCGAAAACAATGAATACAGGTTCATATTTGTCTTGTAAGGGAAGGATGTCGACCTCAATGAGCCGATGGAGATGGGCCATACACCTGAGGGGTGTTCAGTATATAAAATGACTTTTTGTTTGACACAGGGCAGAAATTATACCATCCCCCGGTTTCACAGAGGCATTAGTCCAGTCCCAGACTGAAGTGCATGTTTGAGCTGTTTTAACAGAAAGCAACTTGCACTGGCATATCTTAAAATATGTCATTGTTTTGTCTCAAGATGCACACCAGTAAGGCACGTTTTCTAAGGCATGTTTATACTGAACTAAAGCCTAATCCTGGCTTAATCTAAACCCTGTCTGTGAAACCAGAACTATATATGTTCACCTACTGTATTTGAGAATTCAGATTGTGCCTACCTTTAAATATTGTTATGTTATGTTAATATATTATACAATTAATATGTAATATTGTTAATATAACATATATTCAAGGGTGGGCACAATTTCTTCTCATATTATATTATATTAGCTATATTATATTATATTATATTAATTATTGTATTGTACAATTAATCTGCTATATTGATATAATATAGCCTAATATAGCCTAATATAATATAATATAATATAATATATAAAGTAATATTTAATATATAAATTGGGACAGAATGTCAGTAACTTGGATATGTGAAGTACTGAATAAATCATCCTGAGACATTTTTCTCTTCAAATTAATTTTAAATGTGTAGTTTTATGAAAGAAAAAGACTTTTATCAAAAGATCAGATACTTCTACAGGCTGAATAGTTACTGAGAGATATGCATAAGACAAAAAGATGTGCAGAAAATGAAGATAATAACTTGCACAATTCGAAAACTTTAAAAGATCTTGACTTTTGAGGTTTTATAATATAAGCTCAATTCAGTTCTCGTTTTGTAGAGATCGTTCAACACATCTTGGCTGGTGATGACATTGTAATTTGAAATTGCAAATGCCCTTTTCTCTAGGACGTAATTCACAGAATTAGAATAGCACTAGAACATAAGCAGGCATATTTTTAAAAGACTCTCCAGAAGAGAATCATTAGTCTTCTCCTGTTTTTGAAGAGGGTTCATTGTCAAAAAACAGCCACTTGTTTGGCTCGCCTGAAGGTTCTCCTGTGAACAGTTTTAATCCCCACAGTGCTGTTCAGCCAATGTCCACGGCCGGCGCCACACTTATCATATTTGTCCAGCACAGGTGCCTGTTTCATAAAGCTGGTTTACTGGTTCTGGACCAGCTCCGAGGAATTGAGCTTTGCAGAAAAGTAGCTCTAACAGCCTGCAGCTGTTTTGGATTATTGCTTATGTCGCTTTGGCCTCTGTTTAGCCATTTAATATTGGTGATTATAATTGGTGATATCCATTTATCAAGAGTCTTCTTTGAACGTGAATCATTATGAGGAGGAAAAAATGGAGGTAATGGAGAAAAATGTTTTTAGTGGACAGCGGGGTGTCTGATTTAAAGTCTTTGGGCCCTATCATTTTTTTTGCAAGTTTCAGCTTACCATTTTCACGTACTGCGCCACGTTGTTTAAATAGCAAATGCATTTGTGCCCATCTGTTCGCCCATGGGCGTGCGGGTCTGAAAACGGCGTGTGTTCAGGCGCGTTGTTGGCGCGTTGCTATTTTGAGACAACTGAAATACACTCACCTAAAGGATTATTAGGAACACCATACTAATACTGTGTTTGACTAGCCTGGTTAAAACCAGACCATTCTCAGTTGTAACTGAGTTATGGTCTGGCAAAGCGTCATAGACAAATCATTTCCAAAGGGGCGTCCCCAACGGACGTCGCGGATGGACCTAAAACCAATCAGAGCGATGAAGGAGATGACGTATGCAGAGCGGCGGAAAAAACATCTCCGAGTGTTGTTCTTTGCTCGGTTTTTAACTAAAAGGAAACGTTCAAATCGCTTAAAACAGACGCGATAGCTGATTCGAATGAGTGATGTTCGACGGCGGCATCCATCTTTGTAATGTAAGCTACAAAATCTGCTTCAAAATCCCAGCGCTGTCATCATCGTGTAAAGCCCGCCCCAACGTATCTGATTGGTGCCTCGATTTCGGCGGATTGGAAATGAGCTTGAATGAGCTCTTTGCCAGACTAACTTTCAGATCAAATCTAAATTTGGCGGAAGTTGTCTGGGTTTTCCCAGGCTAGTGTTTGACCCCCTTTCGCCTTCAGAACTGCCTTAATTATACGTGGCATTGATTCAACAAGGTGCTGAAAGCATTCTTTAGAAATGTTGGCCCATATTGATAGGATAGCATCTTGCAGTTGATGGAGATTTGTGGGATAAACATCCAGGGCACGAAGCTCCCGTTCCACCACATCCCAAAGATGCTCTATTGGGTTGAGATCTGGTGACTGTGGGGGCCATTTTAGTACAGTGAATTCATTGTCATGTTCAAGAAACCAATTTGAAATGATTCGAGCTTTGTGACATGGTGCATTATCCTGCTGGAAGTAGCCATCAGAGGATGGGTACATGGTGGCCATAAAGAGATGGACATGGTCAGAAACAATGCTCAGGTAGGCCATGGCATTTAAACAATGCCCAATTGGCACTAAGGGGCCTAAAGTGTGCCAAGAAAACATCCCCCACACCATTACACCACCACCACCAGCCTGCACAGTGGTAACAAGGCATGATGGATCCATGTTCTCATTCTGTTTGAGGCCAAATTCTGACTCTAACATCTGAATGTCTCAACAGAAATCGAGACTCATCAGACCAGGCAACATTTTTCCAGTCTTCAACTGTCCAATTTTGGTGAGCTCTTGCAAATTGTAGCCTCTTTTTCCTATTTGTAGTGGAGATGAGTGTTACCCGGTGGGGTCTTCTGCTGTTGTAGCCCATCCGCCTCAAGGTTGTGCGTGTTGTGGCTTCACAAATGCTTTGCTGCATACCTCGGTTGTAACGAGTGGTTATTTCAATCAAAGTAGCTCTTCTATCAGCTTGAATCAGTCGGCCCATTCTCCTCTGACCTCTAGCATCAACGAGGCATTTTCGCCCACAGGACTGGCGCATACTGGATGTTTTTCCCTTTTCACACCATTCTTTGTAAACCCTAGAAATGGTTGTGTGTGAAAATCCCAGTAACTGAGCAGATTGTGAAATACTCAGACCGGCCCGTCTGGCACCAACAACCATGCCACGCTCAAAATTGCTTAAAGGAGCACTTCACCCATTTCAACATTAATCTTTATTGAAAGTGGGTCATATATGTAGTCGAAATGTAAAAGAAATTTTGAATTTGGTGCCCTCTTGACCGAGAAAAGACAGAAAATAACTTTAGGGCGCATTTGTGTGTAAGACCACAACTCCCAGAATGCACCACGTTGCACAACTCCGCAAGCCACTCCCACTAATCTAGAACAGCGCAAAGTCGCAAACATCAGAGAAATCACTCTTTCGTCTACTCTACAGGGCTAACGTTAGCTGCCAACAGAGTTATAAATTCATTTCACACAAAATGTATAGTTAGTTGGCTGTGGCGAGCAGGACAAGGGACGTGAGAGCGGCGCGAGGCCGGTGGCGTGAGTGATAATGAACGACACCTGTGAGACGCACTGGTCTCGCGTCTCTCACCGAGGAGCGGACGCATAAAACGAGGAGCGACAGGGCAGATCGAGAGAGGAACAGGCCTGATTTTATGGTGTGTTTTGTTTCTGTTGTGTATGGCCAGCATTGAGGGGCTGCTGGCTTATACTTTTGTTTTGTATTTGTTTATTTTACTATTAAAATGTTTAAATGTTCGCCGATTCCCGTCTCATTCTTCCCACAACAACGAACCGTTACATTGGCAAACTCATTAGCGAATTAGCAGCTACTCCTCGTTTGTATTTCTTTCTATATGGTGAATTATTGCATGATACCTGGATGTTCCAGTCAGAACATATGGGGTGCGACACTAGGATGGTTCACATCACAACACAAACGTCCGTGTGCACAAAACTCCATGTCCGTGTCTGCCTCTGACATTTCTTCTAGAAGGAATTGGCATTTTAGAGATTCTTTGCAGCAGACAGACTCTAGCTCAGTGTCCATAGGCGCACAGTTACAGCACGAGCACCACCAATTCGCTACAGCGCGAGCAAGCCCGGGCTTCTCGTCTGCGCCGGGCTGGTCTCCTGCGGCGGCCGCTGCCGCAGCCGACGCCGCCGCCTCTTGTTCCTCCATCAGCCTCAGCTGCTCTTCGCTATATTGTGGCTCGTATAAATAGCCACGAACATCAGTTTCGAGCAAAAGATTTTCAAAATCCTCGTCTTCCATATCGTGTGTCGTAAATTCAGGCATTATGGTAAATCTAACTGCTTGAGCGCTTGTTAGCTTAGCTTGCTGTCTTCCAAGCAAGATGGCGGATTAATAGTTTGGTTTCTTCAGGTTTAGTCCCACCCACTGATCTGTAATAGGCCGGTGGGGTGAGTGGGTCCCACGCCCTTGAATAATAATGAGCTAAAGGCTGTAGTTTTCTTAATATGCAATGAAATTTATCTTCCGTCCTATCGTGACGCAAAATGACGATATTTACGTCACGATAGGACGGAAGTAAAACACTTAAATCCTTTTTTCTCCCATCTCAGAAAAAAAACAAGCAAAATTCCACCATCATTATAATATATGACAGGGTTTCTAACAATACAAACCTTAATGCAAATGGGTGAAGTGACCCTTTAAATCCCCTTTCTTTCCCATTCTGACATTCAGTTTGGAGTTCAGGAGATTGTCTTGACCAGGACCACACCCCTAAATGCATTGAAGCAACTGCCATGTGATTGGTTGATTAGATAATTGCATTAAAGCTGCTGTAGGTAGCTTTTGTAAAAAATATTTTTTACATATTTGTTAAAACTGTCATTATGTCCTGACAGTAGAATATGAGACAGATAATCTGTGAAAAAATCAAGCTCCTCTGGCTCCTCCCAGTGGTCCTATTGCCATTTGCAGAAATACACGCTCCCGGTCAGAAACAACCAATCAGAGCCAGGAGGAATGTCTTAGCAGTGTCAATCACGCTCGTGTACGCGCTGATCACACCCCTCTCTTGCACAGCGCGAGCGCCGGAGCGCGTACCGTCGTTCAAACTCAAGATTGCCGGCGTGCTGCAGCTGTGCTTATGACGGAGAAATAACCTAAACTGCCAATTCTTGAGTGACACCTGCTCATAAAACAAAGAGGTAAAGGGAAAAAGACCGATGACGATAAACAAGCGAAAAAGAAAGAATTAGACAGAGCCCATTGACTCGGTGTCAAAACTCTAGCCGCATAACGTAGATAAAATGTCACGCACTCTGCTAAGCAACAATTGAAACCTGCTAATTCACTGGCTTGTCATGTTGCTGAAATAATGTACTAGCACACCTTATCTAGCATTATATATCGTTATATTAACGTTAATCTTACTAGCTATTTACAGTGGTATGAAAAAGTTTGGGCACCCCTGTACATTTTCATGATTTTCTTTTATAAATCATTGGTTGTCTGGATAAGAAATTTCAATTAAATATATCATATAGGAGACAAACACAGTGATATTTGAGAAGTGAAATAAAGTTTATATGATTTATGGAAAGTCTGCAAGAATTATTTAAACTAAATTAGGCATGTGCATAAATTTAGGCACCCTTGTCATTTTATTGATTTCAATACCTTTAGCACTAATTATTAGAACTCAAAATTGGTTTGGTAACCTCAGTGACCCTTGACCTCCATGCACAGGTGAATCCAATCATGAGAAAGGGTATTTAATGAGGCCAATTGTAAGTATTTCTTCTCTTTGCATCTTCTCTGAAGAGTGGCAACATGGGAGCCTCAAAACAACTCTCAAATGACCTGAAAACAAAGATTGTTCAACATCATGGTTTAGTGGAAGGATACAGAAAGCTGTCTCAGAGATTTAAGCTCTCAGTTTCAACTATGAGGAACATTGTGAGGAATTGGAAGACCAGAGGCACAGTTCTATTTAAGGCCAGAAGTGGCAGACCAAGAAAGATCTCAGATAAGCAGAGGCACAGGATGGTGAGAACAGTCACAGTCAACCCACAGACCAGCTCCAAAGACCTACAACATCATCTTGCTGCAGATGGTGTCACTGTGCATCGTTCAACTATTCAGCGCACTTTACACAAGGAGATGCTGTATGGACGAGTAATGCGGAAAAAGCCTTTTCTCAGCACACACCACAAACGGTGTCGCTTGAGGTATGCTCAAGAACATTTGGACAAGCCAGCTTCATTTTGGAATAAGGTGCTGTGGACTGATGAAACTAAAATAGAGTTATTTGGGCAAAACAAGGGGCGTTATGCATGGCTGAAAAAGAACACCGCATTCCAAGAAAAACACTTGCTACCTACAGTAAAATTTGGTGGCGGTTCCATCATGCTGTGGGGCTGTGTGGCCAGTGCAGGGACTGGGAATCTGGTTAAAGTTGAGGGTCGCATGGATTCCATTCAATATCAGCAGATTCTGGAGAACAATGTCCAGGAATCAGTGACAAAGTTGAAGTTGCGCCGGGGCTGGATTTTTCAACAAGACAACGACCCAAAACACTGCTCAAAATCTACTAAGGCGTTCATGCAGAGGAACAAGTACAACATTCTGGAATGACTATCTCAGTCCCCAGACCTGAATATTATTGAAAATGTGTGGTATGATTTAAAGCGGGCTGTCCATGCTCGTAAACCATCAAACCTGACTGAACTGGAGATGTTTTGTAAAGAAGAATGGTCCAAAATACCTTCCGCCAGAATCCAGACTCTAATTGGAAGCTATAGAAAGCGTTTAGAGGCTGTTATTTATGCAAAAGGAGGATGTAAATTTATGCACATGCCTAATTTAGTTTAAATAATTCTTGCACACTTTCCATAAATCATATAAACTTTATTTCACTTCTCAAATATCACTGTGTTTGTCTCCTATATGATATATTTAATTGAAATTTCTTATCCAGACAACCAATGATTTATAAAAGAAAATCATGAAAATTTACAGGGGTGCCCAAACTTTTTCATACCACTGTATAACTTATAGAAAGAGTGCAACGTTATAAAGTTACATGTATTGCAAAATACATAATGATTTGAGGACCAAGTTTGTAGTCGAAAGTATGGGCAGGCCATAGTCAATGTAAAGCATATTATTGACGTTTAGTCCCTATTAGTGAATGTGCCATATAACTTTTTATCCGCTGTTATCGGTGGCCCTGTTTACTAGCCTGCGCGTTCACGACGGGCTCCGCTGTGGAGGACGAGCTGTGGAGGGAGGGCTGTAGCGCAGCAGAGAGCAAGGGGGTGGGACCTGTAAGTTGTGCTTGTTCAAATTGTTAGGCTACACTGCTATTAAAAATAAAAGGATTACAGTATAAAAGATTATTATTGTGTACATAAAGATATGGTGGAATCCGGCTTGTCCCGTATGGTCTACTTGTGCACTTTAACCTTGCACACGAGAAGATCCGTTTCGTCTCTGGAGAAGCGTTCAGTTAGCCTGGGAAAACCCAGACAACTTCCGGCAAATTTAGATTTGCTCTGAAAGTTAGTCTGGCAAAGAGCTCATTCAAGCTCATTTCCAATCCGCCGAAATCACGGCACCAATCAGAAACGTTGGGGCGGGCTTTACACGATGACGACAGCGCTGGGATTTTGAAGCAGATTTTGTAGCTTACATTACAAAGATGGATGCCGCCGTCGAACATCACTCGTTCCAATCAGCTATCGCGTCTGTTTTAGGCGATTTGAACGTTTCCTTTTAGTTAAAAACCGAGCAAAGAACAACACTCGGAGATGTTTTTTCCGCCGCTCTGCATACGTCATCTCCTTCATCGCTCTGATTGGGTTTAGGTCTATCCACGACGTCCGTTGGTGACGCCCCTCTGGAAATGATTTGTCTATGACGCTTTGCCAGACCATAACTCAGTTACAACTGAGAATGGTCTGGTTTTAACCAGGCTAGCATTCAGTCTTTCCACTTGCAAATTCCGTCATGTAAATAGCGAATCCGGCATGGCGTGAGTGCAACTGGCTTTTAAAGGGAATGGGAGATGAGACTCTGATTGGTTTATTGCACATAAAGCCCAAAACACACCCATTACTCATTAAGAGAATAGAGACAACCCTTTTAGACCATGCGCCGGGCGCTGACCATTTTTCCTGTTGTTAAACTAGCAAAAGTGGATCCGGACTCGCCCTAAGTGCGCTTGCGCCGTGTGTTTAAGAACATGCGCTTAAAATAGGGCCCATTGTGTGCGTGTGTATTTAATGAATTTTATGAGAAATTATATTGCAAATAATAAACATCTGTCTTGATCAGCCTCAAAATGACCAAATATTGTTTGATGCAAGTGCTTGAAGAACAAACTCAGTAATGCCTGACATAAAATAATAGTAAAAATGGAACTGTTTATTGAACCTTTAGACAAAATATTAAAAAGAAAATCTAAAAAAGTTGTCAGAGGATGTAATTCTGATATCTTGTAATGTGAATCAATGAGATCTTTATAAAAGTAAATCAGAGGACTTGCATAAAATCAATTGTCACTCTATATCTGCCAATAGTGTCTTAGAAAGATGATATTTAAATGCTTAGTTTTATGATCAAAGCTCTGTAGTAAAACATATAATACAATGCAATTCAATTATGCTTGATAGATGAACGAATAAACCTTCATCAAAAGCCTAATGGATCATATTTGATACTCACATTTTAACAAGATAAAAAAAAAAAAGGATCGATAATGAAGTGAACTTTGTTTACTTATGGTTACTAAAATCCTCAGCAAAAAACGCATGAATGCTGAAGCTGAAGTTGAATGTGTTTTCAGTTATACTGAAAGTCATTTGATTGGATATGTTCAAACTATCTATCAGATGACAGCAGTCATAGTACTTTGTGTACAACAGTTTTTTCAGCAAAGTTTGGATCATGTTGATTGTTTGGAGACCTTAGAAATGTATGTATCACATAGTATGTCTGCTTTATAACGTCCCCCCTCCTCGGTGAGAGCATTTCCGCTGTTGTGCTTGGCTGTCTAGATTGATGAGAATAGCTGTATTGTTTGACAGTCTGTTTGAAAACATTTCAAGGGAACGCTCTACTGACGGCCCAGTATGGAAGTGGTGACAGCTCACTGGTGACCTGCCGATGAGCTTTTTGAATACTGAGAAGATTCCTGCTTCTCATCTGCATAATCAGACCAACAGTGTAGACCGCTGATTTCATCTCTGTGTTGATTCACAGTGACTGTCATTCCCAGACAAGTTCTCTTGGCATTCACATACAGCTCATGATACATATCATTTATATATATATATATATATATATATATATATATATATATGTGTGTGTGTGTGTGTGAATACATACACCATGGCTGCATTTAATTATTAAGAAATATAGAAAAAACAGAAATATTGTGAAATCTTAAATTAAATCAATTTGAAAATATTTTAAAATGTAATTTTTTCCTGTGATGCAAAGCTGAATTTTCAGCATCATTACTCCAGTCTTCAGTGTCACATGATCCTATAGAAATTTGTCTAATATTTGATGCTCAAGAAACATTTCTTCTTCTTCTTCTTATTATTATCCTCATCATCACCAATGTTTAAAACAATTGTGCTGCTTAAAATTTCTGTTGAAAACACACATTTTTCTTTAGGATTCTTTGAGTATAACGTTCAAAAGAACAGCATTTACTGTATTTGAAAGAAATCTTTTGTAACCTTATCAATTTCTTTACTGTCGCTTTTGTTTTCAGTTGTGTCCTTGCTGAATAAAAGTATTTATTGCTTTAAAAAAAATGCATATATAATGTGTACATGTTTGTATATCTATCTATATACATATATAGACTATAACGCACAAAACTCAATATTTTCATTTTCCTTTTTAGTCTGATAGTTCTACAATTTTAAATCCATAATGAATGTTCAAATGTAGCTTTAGTTGAACTTAGTTATTAATGGTAAAAATGAGAAGTGCTGTGCAAAAATAATAATAAAAAAAAATACAACAGACAATCCTATCCGAATGAGATGCGTTTCTCAGAACATCCCCAAATTTGCTGAAAAAGACTGTTTACTAAAGTTGTGTGAGGATAAACACGGGCATGTTTTCTTTTCCATTCGGACAGCAATGCAAAGTACGTCTGTGAAACACATTTTTACCCAGCATTCTCCGTCCAAATAGAGCTATTGATTAAGTTGAAGAGCTTCTGTCATTGCTGATGCTGAATCCTCTATAGCGATGGAGGACTGATGGGGTGAACAGAAACAGCGCTGCACATCATTTAATACAACGGCTAAAAGCACTTCAGCCACAACTTTCTTTTCCTAGTGACTGGTTTCCTTCTGAAAGCGATTATTTTAAGATTAGGTTTGCTTATCTAAAACGAGTTAGCGTCTCAGAAATGCACTCCAGCAGCACAACTGTTGTTTTGGGAAATCTTTTGAGAAAATCGTTTGGTTTTAAAAAGTGATTTGTCCCACAAGTTTTTGACAAGGGTTCTTTCTTGAGAATGATTAATGCTTTCCCAAATATAATTCCAACTTCCACAGCTATTGTTTTCTGGAGAACGTTTCAGCTCATAGAAAGCAGATTGCTTTTCGACATATAGCAAAGAGGAAACTCGTGACAAGATTAGCTCCTCAAATATCACATGGCTCATATCAAGTATTGAATGCTTTTGTGGTGTTTGAAGGCAACTAATGAAAAGCCTCAAGATCCTGCCTTGGGGATTCTACATTGCATCTGAATGCAAATGTAGCTTTAAGGTTGTGATTAGTGATTGGTACAGTATGACTTGACAAAGAAAGCTAATGCAAACCACTTTGAACTGAGTTAAATAAGCGATGTCCTGCAATGCTGAGAAAAGTCCTTTCAAGGCCGCAATTGAAGGCCAATTGTGTCAAAGCGGCGCAATGAAGGCTATCCCTGTGGCCTCGAAATGTGTCCTTCGTTTCCCGAGGAATGAAGGATACAACAGTGTTGCCAGATCAGGTCGATGATTTAGCCCAAAGCTCTCAAAAACCCGCCCAAATCATTCACTGCCAAAACAATGTGATAGAATTATATTGTCATGACAACCAAGGTGTATAAATACCATTTTCCTCCTTAAAACTAAATAATGATTACAAAATAAAATGAGAAAAGAATGTCAATTCTCCTGCCAGGAGAACAATACACCAGGAAAACAGATCGAAACATGGCAAATAAAAGAATATTAGCAGATGACAAAAATGTTTCTACCCAAACAGAAACTGCTAAAGCATGTCAAGTTTTGCAAACGGCAGTCAAAAAATTAAGACTTTAATTAATTAATTATACTTTTAAATGCAAGTGCTGGTTTTCAACTTACTTGAATATCTAATGATACAAAAAACAAACAAAAAATGAACTTTAAAGCGGTTTACAGTAAATCTTGACTTATATCTTACTAAGATGCGATTTTATAGTTATACTATTTGTTATGTACATAAATGGACCAAGGTGAACATTTTTAGACAGGTTGAGATCCCTGTTTTGTTTTTAGGTTGAAAATACAAACGTTACTACCACTCGTCAATGGCAGCTGTCACAGTTGCTAGGCAACAAGAGCAATCCTCTATACTGTCCCATTTAACAACGCTTGTTCTGACATTCGCTGACTTTGAAGGGATGGACTTTGATTTGGGACACAGCTATACAGTGATATAACATGCAGGCATCCAGTACCAGCCAACAGTATTCAACAGTTGAGTCCAAACCTGGAAAAATGAGCAAAATACCCAATAGGATATTTTTTCAAATGTATTTATTCCATGTTTATTTATTCCATATTAATTTATTCAGTATTAATTTATTTAGCATTTAATCATTTCATACTTATTTATTCTGTATTTATTTATAAATGGTCCGATCATTATCTTTTTAAGTTTGGCAAAATTTGCTCCTGAATTTACTTAATTTTTTTATTGATTTAAAAAAAAAAAAAAGCTAAATTGTTCATTGCAATAATAATGTATTTATTCTTGCATTACGGTTTAATTTATAAGCTTATTTATTTTATTCCATATTTATTTCATATTTATGTTGTATTTAATTTTTATATTTATTTATTTCTGATCATTATCTTTCTAAGGTTTAAAACATTTAGTCCTGCATTTACTTAATATTAGTGTTTTTTATGCTAAATTATTTATTTCAATAATAATTTATTCTTGTATTACGCTTTTATTCGTTTTTTTTTTTTTTTTTTACAAGATGAGACTATTTAGATATTCATTCCATTCATTTATTACTGCATTTATTTCACTTCGGATTTTGTGCCACATCCTTTAATTATTAAATAGGACATTCAGAATACCTATTGAGTCCATATTGGGTAGGTTGAAGCGTACAGAAGAAATGGGCTGTGTAATAAGTCTAATTCGAGCTGTGCAGCGGCACGAGCAGAACGCCAGTGAATTGGTTTTCCTCGCGAGATATTCAAGAAGTTTGGACATGGCAGTCTTTTCTATCTAATCAGCAGAGATTACAGAAAGCTTAACCCAGAAGAATGTGTGTCAGTCTTAATCCTATTTTTAAGTAAGCCAACTGAAAACGTTATTTATAAGGGCGAAGAGGGCAACTCACTTAGATGTGCTGGAAAGGACAATTTGTTGGTAAAGCAATTTAAAGACCCACAACGCAAGATTTTCCTCCAAATGGATTACTTTTCACTTCAATGGCCTGGTTTAGTTTCAGGCCAAAAGACGAGTAATATTAAAATCCGGCAAGCTTCAGTGTAGGGGATTTATGATGATTATTTTGCTGCATATTTATGGTCGCTTCTGCTTTGCTGATTTGGTCCAAGTATTTGTGTGACTCACTAACTAAGATTTATTTGATGAAAAGTACTGGTGAGTGTAAATTTAAAAGGTACTTTACTCCATGTGCACAAAGCTAAAGAACTGTTCACGCTCACAGACACTGTACTGTTGGTCGTGGTGGGCGTTTTATTTATTGCCATTAAGAAAAAAAAATTCAATTGGCTAATTCATAAATTCGATTTTGACAAGGAATCTGTTTCTTTCTGCTTAAACACACACACACACACACACACACACATATATATAGGCCTATACATATAAATATAGCAGTAGCAGTACTGAGAATTAAACTTCCTTACTCTTTGCATCTTTTGATATAAAGCTAGACTGACATTTATCTCAAATAATGCATAATTTACATCAATGTTTTCCAATGTCTAGTTAATCAGAAGTACATTGAATCTGTGATTCCTCTTCAGTCGGTCAGTCGACGTCACGTCGAGATCGACGAATGGGAATCTCGCTAGAGAGGCCAATCTACTTTGAGTAAAACTAAACGAGCCAATGCACATTGGCGTGCAATCATTTGCATCAGATGTTCAGCCACGCAGCGCGGGTATATAATGAGCAGCTGGCGCGATTGCACTTCAGCTTTTTGCTTCGGAGCCGAGCACTTTGATGCTGTGTACTACGAGAACGAGCGAGCTCTCAACAGGACCTCTCTAGTCTGGTGCGGGCGATACATCCATTTATCTTATATATCTTTTTTGTTATGAAATTGAGCAAAACAAAAAAGCTGTTTTTACAGCTGGTAAGGTGCGCCGTGAGAGCGCTGAAAAGCTGTTCTTACGGCTGGTAAGATCGCCAGCGAGAGAGACAGCCACATTCCTGTCCGTGTTTTCTGCGACCGTTCCCCTGCATGCTTCAGCACCAAGGAGAGAAGTCCTTAAAAGTGTTTACACGGGTAGAGGGCGTCATTTTAACACTAGAAGTGCCAGAATTCCATAACTACTAGAAATGCCACAAGCGGTCATTTTGACCGTTAGATTGCAAACTCTATATCTTTAATGATAAATACCCAATTGAGAGATTAATGCATTTATTGTATTAGGATATCTTTTAGAAACAAAACAACACCAAACTGTACATTTAAAAAAGTTTAATTATACATTTATAAATAATAATATAGCCCGTAATTATCGCATAGGGCCTATTCACAACAGATGGCTGTATTTCCATATCCATTCAACATAACTCAGAACAAGATAATAACAACTAAAAGTATCTTATTTAGATATTCTTTTGACAGTGAGAGAGACACTAGCTGCGTTTACATGGACACTTATAATCGGATTGACGGCTCAATCGGACTAAAAAAACGTCATGTAAACACCTTTATCGATCCGATTGAGCTCGATCCGATTGAAATTTCGATCGGATTGAAAGGGATGGTTTACTCCTTTTGTAATCCGATCGAGAGAACATGTAAACACTTGATCGGATTGAAAACCGAAACTAAAAGGACTGCGCATGTGCAATGACGTTGAAATAGCGCAATGACGTATGACGCGCGGAACGAGCTGTTCTTCCTGTTGAATAAAGTGAATATAAATGAGTGTTCCGATATTAAAAAATTCTCATTTCACTCAGCGTCTGTGAAGTGGAGCAGGACAACGTCCCACCAGTGCTTGTTTAAGATTATCATCCATGGACGACTGGTTTTGGGCGCGGGGTTTTACTGCGTGATCAATAAGCAGCACGGCAAAACGGTTCATGCTCATCGTCTCCAAATCATGACCATGCAGAGACGGATAAATATTAAGTCTGCTGTTTAAAAAAAAAAGAACCAATAGAGGAGAATAGTTATGCGCGAACAGCGGCATATTCGTGCAGTGTGCGCATGTCAAAAAATCAATTCCGATTTGAATCTTGTGACATATAAACGCGCACATTACTTTATTTATAGTTCATGTAAACACCGTGTTCGGATTCATCAATCGGATTGATTTCATTCCGATTAAACCATGTAAATGCAGCTAATGTCATGGTTTATGAATTCGCTGTCTCCGTCTTGTTGTGTGTGTGTGTGGTCGCTGATCATTGCAGCTGATCAGCACGCCCGCTCTGATCAACGCGCCAGCTGCAACTGATCAGCGATCCGACCCTTTTCAGTGTTACTGTTGTCGCCTAGTCTTTGTCAGATCGTTGTGGATTTTTCCTGCGTGTTTGTTCCCTGCCTGTATCCGTTTTCCGTGTGTCATCCCGTGTTCAGCACTCCTGGTTCAGCACTCACTCCAGCGTCCCTGTGCTGCCAAGGGCTTCATACTGGACATTTGCACAGCTTAACTCTCCCAGCATCTGACCAGCTCTCAATAAACATATCTGTCATTTTGCAATTGAATCTTCTGATTATTTCCTATAGACAAAGGTCAACCGCGAGAAACGTAACAAAAGAATACCACGAAATTCAGTGCGGTCAATATGACCGTCTATGGCTGAAATAGGTAAATATGTTAATTTGTTTGTTTGCCTTATGTGTAATTTATATTAAAAACATTTTAAATGAAAATACAGACACTTTTAGGAAAAGTCAGGTACCAGCAGGATTTTATTGATTTTTTCAACAAAGTTATTGCAGATATAAAATTCAAAACGGTCAAAATGACCGTCGTGGCCGTTCTAGTGTTAAAGATGTCACTCTTCCTGTGTGTTTCTGGATGCGGTCGTTACCTGGGATCACGGGATGGTCACGAGCGCTGTATCGCGTGTCTGGGCATTGAACAGTGTCTGGTTCTCAGCAACCCACCCCCCGGTGCCTTTCTTCCCGGAGGTGCATGAGGAGCTCACTGGGACGTGGACGGCACCTTTCACTGCCAGAAATCGTCCCAGTGGCTCCGCCTCCCTCACCACCCTTGATGGCGGGGCGGCTAAGGGTTACAAGCGTATCCCACCAGTGTAGCGGGCCGTTGCTATACAACTGTGAGCTAACTCCACTTGGCGCGGAGAGCTGTGTCACCCTTCCCGGGCCCGTAAGTACTCGTCGGACTTAACCGGCAAGGCTTACAAGGCCTGTGGGGAAGCCGCCTCTGCCATACACGCCAGGCCAAGGCACCGAAGGACCTGCACGAGGGTGGTCATGACCCTCAAGTTCTCCAAGAACTTCGTGCCGTGACGGACCTTGGGCATCGTGCGACGAAGGTGACCGCGTGGTTTGCGGGGTCAGCAGCTGTGGCCCTTTAGAAGGGATTCCTATTCATCGGTCTCTACGTGGCGTCGACTCGTCGACTCACCGACTGAAGAGGAACGTCTAGGTTACATATGGTAACCCTCGTTCCCTGAAGGAGGGAACGGAGACACCACGTCCATTCGCCACATCTCCTGTGGCCCGCCGGGGCAGCCAGCTCATCGGCTCGGCTCCTCAGCAAACTGAAGTGCAATCACACCAGCTGTTAATTATATACCCGTGCTGCGTGGCTGAACAGCTGATGGAAATGATTGCACGCCAATGTGCATTGGCTCGTTTAGTTTCACTAAAAGTAGATTGGCCTCTCTAGCGAGATTCCTATTCGTCGGTCTCGACCAGTGTTGGGAAAGTTCATTTTCTACATGAACTAGTTCAAAGTTCAGTTCACAAATTTTAAAAGGAACTAGTTCAGTTCATAGTTCATACTTCAAAAAATGAATAGTTCATAGTTCTTTTTTTCCATATGTTGTTGCAAGCTTTTTTTTTTGCATTTTTATTATTGCCACAGACAGCAATTATTTTATTGACGGGCAAAGTTTGCACAGAAATGTAAGATTTTTCCCATCCTCACGACCTTGTCATAAAACTCGTTTAAATAATCATACGACGCCTCCTCGCTCGCTGCTTTGTCGACTACATACTGCTTTTTGTTTTGATGACGCATGCGGCGGTGTGACACTGGTGGCTTGTGTTGCCAGATTGGGTGTTTTTTTCACTACATATTAAGGCCTGTTTACGCGTGTTTTAGCCGGGTTTTCGCCTGGAAGGCTCTATAGAAATCTGGCACCCTATTGAACGAAGTTAAACTGAGAGAGCGTGCGTTCACAGACGCCAGAATGAACGAGTTCACAGTAACGTTCATCAGGCAGGAATACAGAACGTTCAGTTCACGTTCGCCCAAAATATGAACGCGTTCAGGCACAACACTGGTCTCGATGTGACGTCTCCGTTCCCTACTTCAGGGAACGAGGGCTACCATATGTAAGGGACCTTTCGGTATTTATGGAAAGGGCCACCGGAGGAAAATAGGGGAGGGTCATGTCTTTTTATTCTTTGTTGAGGGGAGGGTCATCCAACTTTTTTAGTCTATAGGGGAGGGTCACCCAACTTTTGTATTCATCAAAACAGCTACATTTCAAAGTGGCTTGTTTGGTGCATATTTTTTCCATGTAGCTTTATGTAGCTCTCTCGGTCTCGGCCCCCCATCGCTATCTATGGTCTGACCCAACAAAAATCTAGTTTGGCGCTGTTTGACAGTGCGCGCGCACTTCAGTAGGGAGACCGGGGATGGTTGTAACACGGGTCAGTTGTAACAATTCCAATCTGTCCAATCAGGAACTAGTTACAAATCACCTGATTCACTTAGCACATGCTCAGTTTAGTTCTTATTCCACATGAGATAAAGTAGACCCCTGTGGCAGACACAGCAAATGTTAGAGTGGAAAAAACAATTTTGAGGTAAGAAAGTTACCTTTTTTCCTTTTTTTGTTTTTGTTATGGGAATTTCTGCTTTGAAGTTAATCTCATCAAACTTGTATTATGTTTATTGTGTGTCTGTGTAGATATTTTCCATGCAAGTTGTTAGTGCTAATGTTTTGCCTGTTAGCTGTAAGATGAGCTAGTTCATGGCTACATGACTCTGGGTTAGTTGTAACAACAAGACTCTGGGTTAGTTGTAACGCGCACACACACACACACACACACACACACACACACACACACACACACACACACACACACACACACACACACACACACACACACACACACACACACACACACACACACACACACACACACACACACACACACACACACACACACACACACACACACACACACACACACACACACACACACAATGTTCAAGTGTTCAATTTTATTATGGCCAATACTAACACTGGCAGTAACAAACATGCTTACAAACAAACAATGTTTGTGTTCAAGTTCAATTTATAATGGTCAATTATATGACTGAGAGTGCCAAACACACTGAGACTAAGAGTGACACACACATCAGTTATATTGAAAAGTCAGTGTTGAATAAAAACCTTTCAAAATATTTTTTTTGTCAAAATCTTTATTTCATTATGTTACATATCACCCCGGTGGATATCATAATGTTACATCTCACCCCAGGGTATGTTACAACTAACCCAGCCTATGGGGTGAATTGTAACATTTCACTCCTCGTGTTTGAAACTAAACCATGCATTTTATGTTTGTGTTGCAAAGATAATAGCTATGTCATTTAATAGTAGACACTTGTAACTAGTTTGGATCACATTTTGAACACACTGACTTCAAAGTACTACCAGATATAGACAGAAAGGTCAAAATTGTTACAACCATCCCCGGTCTCCCCCTACGCGCTCAGAAAAAGTGTATTAGAACAGAACGCCAAAGTAATGTTTACCCGGCAAAGCTTTAAAGCACGAGCAAATAATGAACTTTTGGGATTGCGAATAAGTGCAGTGTCCTGTGAGTGTAACTCTACCGCTGCATTAACATGTGATGTGAATGTACGTCGAGTTTTACAGTATTGGGACTGAGGCGCCAGAACTGCAGCTGATATAATGTGCGCTGTAGCACGATACTACCATATTTCAGTTTCCATTCTTATTGTGTTTCCACAACAATGTTAGTGAGCAAATCTACTGAAATTGCCCCCATAACAGTGGAGTGTGATGTGTTGGACATAGGGCTACCACATTTTTAAATTACTATTAGTATTACGTATTTGAAGTTAACATAATGAAATAGACCTACACCAAAAAAACTAGTTGAGGATAAATTCTTTAAAATTGGGCAATTCCAGCGTTATGGATGTCACATTTGCTGTCAAAACATGAAATATAAATTCTCAGAAAATGCATTTAATACTGAAACGCCTGTTTATATATTCATACTCCAAGGCGGGCTTACACGGTGCGATTTTTTTGTTGTTGCTGTTTTACGAGCTCGCAGATGATTTTTTTTTCACTCGGGAGAAATCGCGTGGAAATCGGTTGTGCTCGCATGTTGCGGCTCATGTCGTGTGCTAGGAAGATACGAGCCGAGCCGAACCTCTCGACCTCACGATAATTTTTAAACATGTCTAAAAAGTTCGGGAGCTGTAGGCTTGAATTCGTGAGGTGTGTGCGCTGTGCGGTTGAATGAGCCGATGTGTCGATCTATCTGAATTTGACCAACCAGGAGCTGAAGAAATCCACAGAAGAAAGACGAAAATGGCAGCGCCACCGCGAATTTGGACAATTGAAAGGGAAGCCTACTTTATTATGATTTTAGTATCATAATGATTAATAAATGCATGCACAATTATCAGTGAACTTGATAAATGTTGCAGATATGTTTTAATATGCACAAACAAATGCCTTTCAACTTGTGTGCAAAATTCAGAATTTAATAAATGTGCAGCAATTTGTACAAATAGAGTCTGTATATGTGTTGTAGCCATAATAAGCGCATTTTCATATTATAATGTTTTTTTCCATCTATGTTAATTATGAAAAGTATAGCCTACGCAATATATCGGGAGACATGGCCAGCCATGATTTTGACCACTTTATTAAGTGTTGTTTTGTAGAAAGCCTTTCTTTAAAGTGAATTTCGTTTTGTATAAATGGTATCTTAATTTTAATCAATGTTTCATCAACAAATTGTCTGGATTTAATATATAAGAAGTAAATAGTAGAAAATCATCATGACACGGAGGCGCCTGCGTGTGAACTGGACTCTTGTCAAATAAATTAACCGAAACATCATAATAGGCTGTAGTAGGCTACTTGCCTCACAGATCTGATAAATATATAGAAAGCTTGACATGTCTACTTTTTAACAGAACAATTCAAAACGAAAGAAAACAGACAGACTGCTCTCTGCTTATGTAATCCGAAATGTGCATTTCTCTCTGGCGCTTTCACTATTGCGAAGATCGCGAGTCAGCATCGTCACCTTTATATTTGCAACCGACACTGACAAAGACTTGTTTATTAATAAACAATTAAAATGTCCCCTTGCTATATTATTCATAATCGTTACTTTTGCTGGTTCTTTGTTGCAGCTTTAAGATACTGTATTGGCAGCGCCACCCTTACATTTTACATGAACGCGTCACCACTGCATCAGCCCCGAAAACATGATTTTTTTTTCCAAATCAAAAATTGTGATACGAACCGAATTGTAGGTTTGGTGTATCATTACAGCAAGATGACAAAGCAGGAGTTTAGTCGTTTATCATGGAATGGCTATCTGAACATCTTTGCCAAGCGCAAACCAGAAAAGTAGCCTAATCAATAAATTATCGGGGAGGGTCATGCCTTTTTTCACAATCATTTTGGAGGGTCATATAAAAAATTATTGCTGGCGAAGGGAGGGTCAAGTCTTTTTTTGACTACAGATCTCAAATCTCCTCCGGTGGCCCCTTAAATAAATAACGAACAGTCCCTAACCTAGACGTTTCAGGTCCCACACTCAAATAATGATACTCTGTTTGTGGACCTTGTTATAACTGCTGTGATCCATCTGCAAAGAAAAGAAGAAAGTAAACACTTTTTTTTGGTAGACATTGCACTATAATTTTGCAACTACATGTCAACTACACTGTAAAAACAATATTTTTGGTTTAACTTAAGTTAGCCTACCTGGTTGCCTTAAAATTTTGAGCTCATCGAAATAAATTTTTTTAGTTAATACAATGAAGGAGATCGGTTTAATCAACAGAAATTCATCAATGTTATCTGAACCACATTAATTATCTAAGTTGATTTGACAAAAGAATAAAAAGTTGTTATAACAAATCATGACAATAATTCTGCTATAGCAGTCATTAGAGTATTAGTAGACTGTCTTCTTAATATCTGATAACACTTTATTTTGATGCTCCACAAACAGACATTCCACTGACTAAAACTTTGCAAGTACGTCAACTTATTCTACTAACCCTAACCTAACAGTCTACTAATATAATAAGAGTTAGTTGACATGTAGTTGACAATTACTTTAGAGTGTCTAAAGTAGACTATCAAAATAAAGTATAACCAAAAAAACACCATTTCTGTTTAGTCCGAACCCCAGAATACAGCATACAAGCTCAACCTCCAAAGTTTAGTCTAGAACAACTTTCAGCTGCGACCTGCAAAGAACACAACTGGTCTGTGAAATGAGCCTGTCAGTAAACAGTTGGGAAATTAGGGGGTCTTTACACTCGGTCACTTCGTTCGTTTTTTTACTGATCGGATAGCTATCAGGTCATGAAAAGACCAAGTGAAATTGCCCTCTAAGACACATTTGAGACGTATAGTGATTTCTGATCACTCAGGAGGTGTTTTGAGATGCATATATTTAGCCAGAAAGCATTCAACAGAAAAATTTGGGTTTCCTGCATTAGTATCATTATGGAAATATTGTTAAATTTGCATACAGCATGGAAATGGTAAGATTTGTATCAATTTTGTAGAGACCAGATGATGTGTGTCACAGTGTGGTGCAGGCAGAAGAAGACGAGTTAAAAGTTTCAATGCAAATTTTTAATCAAAATATAAATCAAACTGGTTCATCAAAGACAGGCAGAAGGTTCACACACACTTAGTATGACGCAGATCGGACAATGAACAAGGTAACACACAGGGCTTAAATACACAGGGAAACAGATCAGGGAAACGAGACACAGCTGACAAGACTAACTAGGAAACAGGTGTGACAGATAAACCAATGAGGGTTACCGTGGAAACAAAGGAGTGGCGGGAAACCAGATCATTGGAAGACATGTGACTAATGAAAACAAGACTCAGACAGAACACACCTGTGACAATGTGGCTAAGTATAAGTGCAATATTGTATACCTACATGATAGCAAGTCAATCAATCAAGACACATGACCTGAGTGCTAGACCATTGGTGTCTGATATATACTACCAGTCTCTTATGCTCACTGAGTCTGCATTTATTTGAGTAAGATACAGTAAAAACAGTAATATTGTAAAATATTATTACAATTTAATATAACTGTATTTTTAATAAATTATTCCTGTGCACAGTCTCTCATTTAGAATACTCCAAATTCATTAACGAGGTTAAGAACAAATTGATATGCTTTTGGATTTTTTTCATGGAAAGTTCTCCTGTGCATTAAAATATGGGGGGGAAAAAACATGCAACTATTAAAGAAGCCCCAACGTCTGTCAAAAATTGCCTTTTTGTTTTTCTGATTCAAACTTTTTCAACTTTATTGGTTCTTCATGTTGTGTTTGATAAACAAACATGAAAATATTTAAGGAATACTCATGCTAATTTTTTCAGTCATTGTGGGTTTAACAACATTTTAAATAAATTAGCTTTCAAAATAAGTAGTTGAAGACATGCCTAAGGTCACTTGATTGCAAATAGCTTCCTTGACGTGACCATTGTATATTTTTAGTAAAGGTGTCTAGATTCTCACAGCCCTACGTATAACCTCGTCCTCTCGCAGAGCCCTTAAAGGGTGCAAAAATGCCATTTGCAATACGTCTGATGTCTATCGAAATATAATAGAAAGTTCAAATTGAATAGCAATTAAATAAATGATAACGGCGGCTCTAGTATTCTCTCTCTCAGTGGCTATATTTCTCTCATAATCAGATCAGGCACTGCAAGTCTCCACTGTGTGGAAGAAGTGCATCAAGAGACTCCTAATGTTTAATGGCTAAAGTCTCTGAGGCTACGTTCACACTGCAGGCTGAAACGACCCAATTTTTTTGCCCCAATGCGACCTGTATCTGATCTTTTCATGACAGTCTGAACGACACAGATCCGATCTTTTCAAATGCGACCCAGGCCACTTGGGTATGTGGTCCAATTCCGATAAGTATCCGATCTTTTGAAATGCGACTTCAATCTGAACGGCCAGGTCACATGTATCCGACCCGCACGTCATTGATATGCGACAAACGTCATAATTCTGCGTTGAAGTAGGCGGGAATCGACCGTTGAGTACTCTTCTGCGCATGCGGTTCACTTCTGGGTCATTTCACGTTCACACAGGAGATCACAAAAGGTCGCATTTAATTGGAAATGTGAACGGCCTTGCAAAAAAATCTAATTTTTTCAAAACATCGGAATTGAGCATTAAGCCCCTGCAGTGTGAACGCAGCCTCAGTCTCAGGTAGAGCTCTTGCTACATTCACCCACTCTCTGCCATCACTCACTCTAAGAGGGATATGTGAAGAGATGAAACGCAGTCTAGTCCGTCTTTCTTTCCTATTTGACTGTGAACAGCTGTCCATCTTCAAAGTCTTTCCGCTCTTGTGGATTTGCAGTGCTTGTCCTGTAATTGTTAAATATCTTCACGCTGCTCACTCCTGGACTGTGTCAGAGCACATCGTCCACGGCCACGGTACTCGTCCTGCCAGACCAGGAGAATCCAAACCCAGGACGAGCTGCCGGCTCAAAGCTGCGGCACACCGACTGAAGGGCTGTTTTAGAGAATAAAGCTCACTTTGAAACATTCACATCGAATATACGGCATCAGGGTGTTTCCAAATGGGTGTCTTGGCTTCTTTTGGGCTGCTTGTACAGTGCAAGGATGAATGCACAGATCTGACTATTAGACTTGCATCTGTCCTGTCTGTTGACATTCACATTAGACATAACTGACCGATATGTGTGTGTATGTAGACTTGGAATTAAGCTTTTATTTGTTGTTGAATCACGGAAGCGAACACCAGTTACAGTCAAACCAAAAATTATTCAGACACCAGATATCATTTAGTGTGTGCAGGACACTATAGTTCAGTTATGTAAGTGAGGATAGCAAAATAATGTAAACTGTGACATATTATATCCAAATATTCTTAATACAGTGGACTACCAGGTAAAACGTATAAAGATTTGGGACCAAAAATTATTCAGACACTTTGACCTGACCATGTTTTGCCTTTAATTTAATTGCTAATGCGATTTTTACACCTTTTTACTCCACAGACTGAACAAAATGAAGCATACTTGGTTGAGCTAAATTGGTATTATCTAATTGTACTTAAATGTAACAGCTGACAGCTATTCAACCTAATTCATCTGTGAGACTGTCTAACCAAAACTTTCAAAACAAAATTTGATAACTCTTGTCATATTTTATTACCATTTTCTAAACTATAGCGAATAAACTGTGATGATGTGAGAAATGTTGAAGGTGTCCGAATAAATTTTGGTTTGACTGTATTTTGCCAAGAGATATCGCATTTATTATTATATATAATAATAATCTCGCATTTATGTCAAGACATAGCAGAGAAAGACAATTAACCGGAGAGAGTGTGTTTATGCCCAGCTGGAGTCAGTACACATAGGCGTTTATGCTGACCAAAGGAACTTATGCTTGCAAAGTACAGAAACATGTTGTTCATTTTTAAAACAGATGTTCAAAATAGATGTCATGCTACATAATCCTCATTACTTATAGAGAATACTTCAGTCGACATATGCATCAGTGGAGAACATATGCTACAATGCATATACATGTGGTTAAAATAATCTCATGTAATCCTCACACACGTTCATAATACAACTGATTATGAATACCAATGAAGATAATGATACTGCAAATGATATTAAGGAATACAATTTTAGACTTCAATATATATATACTAAAATTGAAAATTGTATATAGGCAAAATATACAGTTTAGACATTCTATTAACGATTAACTATCACAGAGAGTGTTTAGATTAAGTCAGGATAAGGCCTTAGTTCAATTAGGTTTTTAATTTATTTCAATTAATTTAAGTAGCTTTTATAAACGTGCCTTAGAAAAAGAAAAAAAAAAACATTACTGGTGTGCTTCTTGAGACAAAACATATTTAAAGAAATGTCAGTGCAAGTTGCTTTCAGTTAAAACAGCTCAAGCATGCATTTTAGTCTGGGAAGCCTTGTCTGTGAAACCGGTGGATAGTCTCTTTTATTTAATAAAAAATACAGAAAAAAACTGTAATATTGTTAAATATATTTTTTTTTTAAATAACTATTTTCTATTTTAATATATTTTAAAATGTAATTTATTCATGTGATCAAAGCTGAATTTTCAGCATCATTACTCCAGTCTTCAGTGTCACATGATCCTTCAATTTAATTGAAATATTACTTAAACATTTTCCACAAACATATTAGTCACCAAAAACATAAACATTTTTAGCATTGGAAATAAGAATCGATCTTAATGCTTCCAAACGTTTGATGGCAGTGTATATTTTTTATGTATTTATATAATTTAAGGATAAAATAATAGTGTATATTATATTATATTATATTATATTATATTATATTATGAATAAGGGCTATTACAACCATTATGATATACTATAATAAATATAAAAACTGAATATATATATATATATATATATATATATATATATAAACTGGAGAATATCATGATTGTTATTGTCAGTTGTCCAATCAGATGGTAAAAAAGATCTGACCTCATTTATCTCACATTGTTCTTGTTGTTCATACACATACAGCAAGAGCCAGTCTGTGCCAGATGTCTGTGGAAAATCAAAAGCAGTTGGCAGTGCAAGCCTTTGTGGTTTAGATTGCAGGGAAGAGAACGAGATCAGGGAATAATTTCTTTTAAAATTGCAGTCATCACTCCTGACTGTCCCACAAAGTTGGCTAAAAGGCTGATGTCTAGAGACCCAGACAATGCAAGTGAGTCATCAAGTCTGCATTTGAGGATTCACTGTGAGATGAAAAGCTAAAGAGATCCTGCATCGCTCACTGTAATATTATTGTAATCCATACAGTCCACAGTCTAGAGGACCAAAACCCTGGAGAGCATGAAGCAAGAATGAGTTGCGAGACTGCTAATGAGTCAAAAACATCTGAATTCTGCTAATGAGTATTATATTGATATTCATATGCAGTCCAAGGCTATTTCAATCTATCGATGATTATTATCAGTATGATGAATGCATGTTAGCAAGGTGCTGTGTGGTTTTGTTTTGATGTTGAAATAATTGATTATCTTCCACTTTATTATTCAGTCAACTACTGTATCCAGTGGAATTTTGACTTTATGAAGAGTTTAACACTGTTGTTCTGTGACTCTCTCTGTTTGTTTGAGTGGCCCGACACATTGCTCTTGTTTGTTAGACGGGTCATTAGTGCTGCTAAAGCCAGGCATCATTATTGGCCTATTATTGCTGATGGTTAACAAGTTTGCACATGATTTGCATCGATAGAGAGACCCAAGCCATAACTAGAGATCAGAATATCATAAAGGCTTGACACCCTAGCAACTCCATAGCAACATGATAAATTACACTCAGAATACCTTGGCACATATCTGAGCATAGTGGTGGTGATTTTGCATTGCTTAAAACGAAGGTTTAAAAATATTGTTTTTATGCTGTACTGTTTTGTGTTGTAAGTAGCACAGAAATTACACACTTTTAAAAGGGGATGAATGAAAGTTGAATAGTATGAGAGAGAGAGAGAGAGAGAGAGAGAGAGAAGGCTGAAAAGAAATCTGTCAAAATATGAATAAAATAAAACATTTGCTTCTAGACTCAGGAAACCTGTAATTCACAACACTGCAATTACAATCATCTTTCATCTGCAAGGGAAACATGCAACAGTTAATCCATAAATATTCTTTCAATGTGGTTTTGCCTGTAGTTACAAATAGTTCATTCATACAACCTCTTTAAATAAACATCTTAATCAAACTGCAATCAGAAAACCATTTAAAGTTTGTCTAATGCTTTCATGGACTGAACAATGTATTAAAAAGTACTACTGTTCCAGAGATTGGGGTCTGTACTGATTCATGTTTTTGAAAGAGTCTCTAACGCTCACCAAGGCTGCATTTATTTGTACTATTGTGAAATATTATTACAATATCAAATAACTCTTTTCTATTTGAATACATTTAAAAATGTAATTTATTCCTGGGATGCAAAGCTGAATTTTCAGCATCATTACTCCAGTCTTCAGTGTCACATGATCCTAATATGTTGATTTGATGCTCAAGAAACATTTCTTATTATTATCAATGTTGAAAACAGTTGTGCTGCTGAATTTTTTTGTTGTAAAAATGTTAACTTTTGATCAAATGAATGTGTCCTTGCTAAATAAAAGTATTGATTTCTTTCAAAAAACGAAACAAAATGTATTGACCCCAAACTTTTGCATGGAAGTGTATATTCATTCATTTAAATGACCATGATAGTGTTGTCTCATGGATGTTGATGTTAAGGCAACAGTTGTGAGATGTCGAACATCACTCGCTACTCATGCGGTGTCATTAGAGTTGTTGATCACTCGTCAGTCACCTTGATAAATGGATGTTTGTTTGAGTTAGTGTTTCATCAGATTATACATATCACGACTGCTTTACAATGCATGATGATTCACATGTGAAAGCGCTGCCAGCTGAGGCAGATTGCAACAATGGAGCAGATTTCCATGTTCCCTTGTCACCTTTTTTTCTTCTTCCTCTAAAGCAGACATGCACACCTTCACAAATTGACAGGTTTTGGCTGAAAACCGCAGGAAAACTATTTGCCCGTTACTGACACAAAACGATCTTTTGCTTGTCACTAGGGAGCTCATTGGCTGGGCAGCCGTGAAACCTGTCTGCTTCGCCAGAAAAAAGGTCAAATTCAGCTAATTCTAGAGTCAGACTAATTTGAGTGTTTTTTCTCTCTCGTTCGGCTGTGAGGCTTCTGTGGGCAGATTGTCGTCAGCACAGTTTCCCACAGAGAGATCTCCTTAGGGCCTCACTGTAATTGTCACAAACTGTAAGGATAGCCAGGGAAACAATCCAGCACTTTACCTATACAAGACTAATGTTTGGGATGCATGCTACTGGCCATTTAGCATAACAATATTTGGTAATACTTTACTTGAAGGGGTGTGCATAAGACTGACATGACACCTTCATAATCATGACATGACACTTGTCATGAATATGAAGGCTTCATGCATGTTTATGACAACTGTCATTAAGTGTCATTCGCTCAATTATGACATTTTTATTGCAAGTATGACATTGTTTGAGATGTCTTGGTAATGACAACTTGACATAAACCAATACATCATAACCTGCAGTGTCTTTGTCATGACAACTTGACATAAACCAATACATCATAACCTGCAGTGTCTTTGTCATGACAACTTGACATAAACCAATACATCATAACCTGTCAGTGTCTTGGTAATGACAACTTGACATTACTAAGACAACACAACCTGTCATAAATATGTCATAAACATGACATAGCAGATTAATTATCAAACTTAAGAAACCACTTAGCTTTATGGGTTAACATTACATTAAACTGTCAGGTGGTTGGTTTTGACATTGGCTGTCATGAGGCCATTATAACATTTTAATGACAAATTCAATTTGTACCACTGTAGTTGAGGTCAAGAAAAATTTCATGACACAGTTATAATGGCCTCATGACAGCCAATGTCAAAACCAACCACGTGACAGTTTAATGTAATGTTAACCCATAAAGCTAAGTGGTTTCTTAAGTTTGATGATTAATCTGCTATGTCATGTTTATGACATATTTATGACAGGTTATGTTGTCTTGGTAATGTTAAGTTGTCATTACCAAGACCCTGTCAGGTTATGATGTATTGGTTTATGTCAAGTTGTTATAACAAAGACATCTCAAACAATGTCATATTTGCATTCAAAATGTCATAATTGAGTAAATGACTCAAACATGCAGAAAACCTCCTTCATATTCATGACATGTGTCATGTCATGATTATGAAGGTGTCATGTCAGTCTTATGCACACCCCTTCAAGTAAAGTGTTACACAATATTTTAGGGTTTTATGGAAAGGTTCTCAAAATTGGAGTGATGACAGTACACTATAAATAAAGAAAAAAGAAAAAAAAAGATTTTCTTTTTTCTTGTTTTACAGTACAAATATTGCACTGTACTGTATGCAGTGAAACACAATGAAATGCTCCGTAACTCAAACAAACACATCCATTTATTAAGAAATGCAGAAGGGGTTGTTGAGGGGAATGTGAACCTTATTAGGCTATATATATTTTGGTTTTAGAGCAATTTTGAATGAAGTTACATACTGTAAAAAATACACGATGAGGCATGATGATATTGGCTTTATACATTTACCATTCAAAAGTTTGGGCTCTCAGTAAAAAAAAAAAAAAAAAAAAAAAACATTTAAACTTTTATTCAGAGCAAGGAAGCATTATACAATCAAAAGTGACAGTAAAGGCATTAATGAAAAAAAAAAAAAAATTCTATTCATGAAAGAATCCTGAAAGATGCATCACGGTTTTCACAAAAATGTGAAGCAGCACGACTGTTTTTAACATTGATAATACTCAGAAATGTTTCTTGAGCATCAGATCAGCATATTAGAATGATTTCTGAAGGATCATGTGACACTGAAGACAGGAATAATGCTTAGAAAATGTTTTTTTTCTTCTTGTGATCAATGTATTCATAAACATTTTACAATGTATTCAAATATCAAAATAAACATTTTACCACAGTATTTTTGATAAAATAAATGCAGCCTTGATGAGCATAAGAGACATCTTTCAAAAACATTTTTAAAAATATTACCAATGCTAAACTTATTTTTTTTTTTTACATTTATTTATTGAAAACAGTTTTACTGTAATAGCAGATTTGGAACATGGAAAATGGAATATGTACTGTATTTTGCTTGCATTGACTGAATTCCCTTGCAGAACAAACTTATGTTTTAAGTGCAATATTGAGTACATAATTTGCCCGTTTGTAAACTTTTTTGGAGAAGAATCTAAAATATGTGTTATTACCCATTTAACATGGTAAGATATTAGCCACCCTAACTAGGTTTGTAGAATAATAACAGGAAAAAGGGAAATTAGTATAAGGAATAAAGCAAACATACACTAGATCCTGTAGGTTTGTGGTTGGCCTGAAATAAATCGTACAAGACATTTATAAAGCCCAGGACTGAAAGCACATGACACGCGCTGTAGGATAAGCCTGGAAAAGTTACTCAAATGTCAGGGCTGATGTCAGTTGTAATGTTTGGTAAACGGCAGTGTGTCGCAGCACAAACTTTGACACGTAAAAAGTTTTTGGAAAAGGGCATTATAGGCGATGCCACCAATGACAGGAGCACCAGAAAAAACCAGCAGTGAGGATGTTGCGATTTATGTGTGCAAAATACAATGGAACGGTTCCATGGATGTGAAAGGTTGTTCATGGATCAATGGCAATTAAGAACCTTTATTTTTAAGAGTGCAAACAGTGAGACAGTGAGTTGTAAGAGGCATTGTGATTAGTGTTGTGCATTGACCAAAGGGCCAGTGATTTTAAACTCTTTAACCTATATTTGCAAAACAATACTTATGACATAAATTCATATTAGATTGAGATATTTCCCCAAATCTTCCTGTGCCGGGGAGAAAAATCCACGAGAGGACACAATAAACATCATTTTAAAAGCTGCGTTGCAATAACCCGAGTTTCCCTTCAGGACACCAAAACTGTTTTCTGCGCAGATTTTCTCTCCTTTTCAATTGAAGGAGGGAAAGCTGTCAGACGAGAGTTTGGGAGGCGGATAATTGCATTGTAATGTGGATTCAGCAAGTTCTAGCCTCTATTAAACCGGATATCAGATAACGGTATGATAAATGAGCACTGATTTTATTTAGCCACAATGCGTTCCGGCAGAAATGCTACATTTGATTTGGCCACAAAACTATACAGCCATGCCTTTTAGTTATATAAGACTGTACTTCATAAACACAATGGATTTGATAAGCGTAATTGGAAACTGCATGCTTGGGTGCATGAAGAGTGGGTGCACAGCGTTTGCATGCTGATATACTTAATTCTTTTTTCAAAGCTGCTATTTATCTTATTTTTGTCAAAACGCCTGAAACCGAACGGATTGGGAAAATCTGGTGATGTTCGAAAGCTTACCACACTACTCTTAATACTATTTCTGCAGTATGTATTACTTTTCCAAAATGTGCAAAACCGAAGAACGCTGCACAGCATGGCCAACACATTTTCATCCTTTGGCGTCATATAGGTGACGCCATATGACATTTCGTCGAAATCTTACGCACATGGCATCCTTTAGCGTCAATATAACACACACTGTTATGGGTAGGTTTAGGTCTGGGGTAGGGTACGGTTATGACGCCTTGGGATGAGAACGGGCTGGCATGCCATATCCCACAATACACTCATAGAATAAATTGGAACCTTATAGGGTCGATTCGGGCACTTCATACTGTATATAGAACCTCTAGGGGTTCCAATCAAGGGATCATTTTATGGGTTTAGCTTTGATTTTATCCATTTTGATTTAATTCATTTTTTTTATTTGATTACATTTTATGAATCAATCAGCTCGTAATCAGGAATTTAAATATATTATTGCATTATACTTTCATGAATAAGCGGTTAAGACATTTCTCCTTATACAGAACCTTTTTGGCATAAAGGGTTTTCTAAAATCGAACCCCTATCAAACCTGACAATGTTCAATGCGACGTTCCATTTCCAGTGTGACAAATGCATAGCAATTCTTCTTGTCTGTTTATTTGATAAGACATTTTTACACAAAATTTAATTATAATTTTTTTTACTAATGAACGCATGCAACTTAATAAGGCCCTTTGACGATGCACCACACCATCTCTATTTCAAATACAGCAATAGTAGTCCGTATTTTATCATTTTATTTAGCAAAATATCTCACCATTCACTGATGCGTCCAGGTCGCACTCACTCACCATTTGGTCTAAAACGCAACTGCTCTCATGTTGCCGCAGGATATTGCAATTGTGAGTAAATTCTCTGTCATCTTTGCAGGACTGCGATATGAAGAGTGTACAAAGAAACATCTTTACCAACAGTGCAAAGTGAATAGCACATAGCAGGCGCAATAGCGGTATAAACATGCGTATCTATCGGTTCAATATGCGGGACGTGACTAAACATGCCTCTGTTTTCACAGGACAAAAACGCCATCTCAGTGTGGACGGAAGGCCAAAAGATGCGTTTTCCATCGGAAACATGTTAGTGGACAAGGCCTGAGAGGAACTTCTGAACTGCACATGCAAACGGAAAAAAAAACATTTACATAACCACTAGTAAAATAAATTCGTTAGGTGCATTTTACTTGCAAACAAAGACCACTTTCATTGTCGCTGTCCCCCAAAAAGAGCCACATTTAACTTGGTTTACATAATACAAATGTTCATTATGACCCTGCATCGGGTCTCTTCTGACGATAACTGCAAGAGCCGGATTAAATGAGTGACACTTCATGTGAGGTGCTTGTACAAATGAAATCTTTCTGCAACTAAATGAAATGACTCAGCAGAGCAGGGCCCATCATCTTAGATGAAGCGTGGGAGGTATTTCACTAATACACGACGGTTTAATTCCACCCTTCACTTCCGATGTGCACTGTAAAAACTATTTGTCTGCACAGCAAAATCATGCAGTCAAATCATTTGCATGAGCCGAATAATTAGATTCTTGCTGTAACAGTAAAGGATAGGTGATTCCTGTCTGTTCTGTTTATTCTTTTGTTGTTGTTGCAGCAAAGACGATATTATGT